>NC_136063.1:1639149651-1639780528 GCF_964261635.1 Lissotriton helveticus
AAATGGACACTGATTCATAGTGTGATTCTACACAAATAACAGTATCCCTTGCAGTGTATAAAGAAAGATTAAAAATATTAGATAAATAAATGTATTAAAACTCTCAGTAATGGAATTAAATAAATAAATACTCGGATATAAGTTAGAATACTCAAAGTTTGATAGAGAGTATCTCCGGTGCGGGATGCAGGGAAAATAGGGGTTTAGGGTAATGAAGAATAGTAAAAAAAGTTTTACAAAAAAGTGAAGTTACTCGAATGATAAGTCGAAAAAAAAGAATATTAATACTCGTAATAAAAGAAAATTATCCTATAGAAATGCTTTAATAAGAAAAACGAATTTAAATAAAACATTTTAGAAATGATACGAAAGTTAAAAAGTACGGAAAGAGGAATGTTTACATAAACATGTGACGCACTAAAACAGTGGAAATTAGAACACCTGAAGCCCATAGGAATGAATGGGCATTACCGAATCGGTATTTACCGAATCGGTAAATACCGACTGACACAAGGGTGCAGGGGGTGTCACTTTGACACCCTCTGGCACCCCCAAAAGAGGCTCGGGTGCCATGTGGCAGGCATACCTGCCCTAAGGGCAGGTCTGCCTGTCATATGGCACAGGTGTGCATGCACACATGTGCATGCACACCGGAATCGGTATTTTACCACCAAATAGATTTGATGGTAAAATGCCGATTCTGTACGGATTGTGGGACTCAGAAGAGTCCCACCTACATCTCATATTTACTGAATCGGTAAAAATACCGATTCGGTATTTTACAGAATCGGTAAATTTACCGATCGGTAAATTTACCGATTCTGTAAAATTCAGGGCCCTACATACCATTTCAGGATTACCGGTCGGTAACGGCCGAAAATACCGATTTTCGGCCGTTACCGACTGACCTATATCTGGCCCCAAGACAAGAATTATAAGTTAATTAAGGAATTACGCTAGCCGCAACCATGATGGCCGCTTAAGTCCTCGGCTCCGCCGACCCTCTCACTTTCCGCCCGCATTGTACCTTATCCTGTATTTTATCCTCTATATGAACCGAGTTATCAGGACCGGGAAGTGACCCCGCTTCTAATGGTGTGTTCCCCGGCGTCTCTACAGCGGCGGAGGTGGTGGGATGTCCTCGCCTCGTCCCGGCTCCTACTGGCGGTGAGACCGGGTCTTTGTTCATGAGGGATGGCCAGCCTCGATCACAGCAGCGGCGGCCATCTAGGACGGAGAGGAATCGGACGGCCGGAATGGGTTGCCGCACTGCGCTTCCCGCTGAGGAGATCCACTCTGCTCCGCGAGTCTACACGCCTGAAAGGTATCGCGGCTGCATGTGATACATTGTATCGTCTCCCCAGGACAGCTCTTTTATCTCTCCCTACGCCGTGGTGGGAGCCATTTTGTGGGTCGCACGCTCCGCACTTACACCTGATCACCCTGGGCAGCTACTGAAGCTCCAAGTGAGAGCCGGCATTACATCAGCGCTGTAAGTGGTGTCGAAATGGAATCTGCTGTTCCTGCACCTCTGGCTCGGTCGTACTATGCGGAGAATCAGCGGAGTGACCAGATGGTGGCGGTGAATGCTGGCGGTCAGCCTCGAGGGCTATTACATGCTTGTGAGCCTCGGGTGCAGAGGAATACGGCATCCTTTCGTCTTGGGACGCAGCTGATGATCAGCGATATTCTGGACGCTCTTGGTGCTTTACGCAATGCCCTGCACAATAGTGCCCAGGATCTGGGGAGCCGGCTAGATGCTATTCTAATTAATGTGCCCTCAACTGGACGTGCTTGCTCTCGTGTGCGGGGCGCTGCACCACACCCTGTTACCGATTGCAGTGGACTCCCTATCCGGGTCAATACTGAGGCGTCGGAGGAGCGGGGTCGAGCTGTCGCTGCGGTGTTGACCACAATGGTCGTGAAGAGGTCTGGTGTTAGTGGATTTTTGCGATGGCTGGGGAACCGTCTCCGGACGCCATGTCTGGCAACTCCTTGGTGGTATGATGGCGTGACTCCCCGTCCCTTCCTGGAGCTGATTCTACTATTCTGGCCAGCCGGCCTTTGGGGATTGCTACTGTGCGTTGCTTCTCTCTGTACCGTGACTGGACACATTGCGTTGGTTTGGTCGGACTTTGTTGGACGGCATCCTGTTCTTATGTGGCCCTCCCGCATCCCTAATTCATCTAAGATGGCGACTATGCAACCGGACTCAGTCGATGCACCTGAACGACGGGGGCAAGGTTGAGGATGTTTACATGCTTACTGTTGCTTGCATTGCTGGGATTGTGAAGGACGGACGATACATTGCTTGGACTGAACATTGGTATTACATCGGTTTGGGGGTCCGGGGTTGAGCGGCTGAGAATACTTCTGTTGGTTGTCCTCCTCCTCCATCTTTTCTTCTCTCTCCTTTCTTCCCTACCTATCCTTCGTTTATATTTCTCACTACTATGGGGCAGTTCCGGGGCGACAGGCACGCTGTTAGTGGGTTTGGCCGTAGCCATTACAGGGGTGCAGGGTGGGGGGTGCGGGGGGGGTTTGTTATTTTAGTTTGTTTTGTTCTATGGTCTCTATCGCTCTTTTCCGGCTTTGGGAGGGTTCTTTCCTCTGTGTGGGGTTGGCTGTTTCTGGGTCTTGCACCTATGCTCTTCCTGTGTTTTAACAAATTTTGTTTCCTATTCCTGCGGGTGGCTCTCTGGGTTTACGCTTCGAATTGTTGCTTTTTGTAATGCTGTTTATTATCCGGTCTTATAGGTGCGGCTGCTTAAACCTATATAGCTGCTGTCTTTACTGCCTAACTTTGATCGTTAATGGGGTACGCCCCTCTTGTTGCGTTTCTTTAGTGTTCTTTGATGTCAGATGTGCAGTCCTTCCTGTTGCAGCCCCCTCGCTTTATCTAAAACTTTAAAATGAAAACCTCCTATCCTGTGTTGCGCGCCTCGTAATTTCTTCTGGTATACCTTGCAATATCCTGATCGTATATTGACCTATTGCTCTCCTGTTTTTTCTTTCATCATTTATCTTTGCGGCCGGCCGTGATGGTTGTGGGCCTGCGCATGTATATCCTATTTTTGTCTCAATAAAGGTTTTTCGAAAAAAAAATAATAATAATAATAAAATTAAGGAATTACTACATGCAAGTTAATGATTAGGAACAATTTAACCATCTTCACTTTATCTTTCATTTCCACAGAAGGATCATATTGTTAATGTATATTTTAATTTACATTCAACTTTATGATTCTTCAAGTGGACTTGGATGACTTTCAACAGAGGATTTTTTTTTTTTTAGTATGCAAGTATTTCATAAAGATTGAAAATGTAGTATAAATACCCTTTCAACGCAAGTAGAAAATACTTTGCAATAAAGGAGAATACTCTTTACCTTCTAGAATGAAAATGGGTTAAAAGTATTTGTTACATTGTCATTCATCTATTTTTATTATTGCCATTTCTAATTTAAACCATTCTCTTTTTCCTTGTACATTTCCCTTTTAATAGTTTGTATACTTTTGGTTAGAGTTGAAGGAGCAAGGTGATGAACAAGATTTTGTTCAAACTTGCAAAGTTAATCTCCCATAATAATAATAGTAATTGAATTAATAAGCATGTGGTGGAATTACTAATCAATTTAGTATGAGAATGTATTCATCAGTACACGTGGGTTAACTAATATGCTTTATGTTGCAAACGCAAAGAAAAATAATAAAAACTAACCATGTCTATTGTCTTTGTCAGTATTAAATGCGGCTGTTTAACTAATGACATGTGCTTATTTTGTGTGCTTATGTTATGTCTTTTCTGTGACAAAATGCTCGCGGAGATTCGTCCAGTTCAAAAGAAGAAAAGTAAATATAATGCTGCCTGTGTGTTCTTTGCTAGGTAACATAATTAACGGGTTTTATTATTATTGGGGGTGGGTAACAGAATGGGTTTCAATTCTTTAATTAATTGATGCCTTGTGTTTGTTTAATAATAGTTTCCAAAAAGTGAGGCCTAAAGATCGTTCAGAAAATGGCTGACAGAGTTGCAGAAACGAAAGCTTGTCCAGAGTGGAGCCTTGTACATGCGCAGTTGTGAAGATTTTTACCATGCTGCCATCAATGTTTGAAAAGCAGTTCTTTTGTTGTACTGAACGTGCTCTTGGAGGAAAGGCCCAAGGACAGAAACCCGATGTGTCTGCCAAAGCTAGGAAGTTATAGATTGAAACTCGAGAAGAAAGTATCATTCTTGAGGAAGCCGAATGACATGGAAATGAGAGACAATAGGGCTTAAGAAAAGCCTGGACTTGGTCAAGAAACGGTAGTGACCTAATACTTTTATCGTGGACTGACACGAGACAGCCAATGAGAGGCTTGGATTTCTATGAAAGAATGTAAATTGTAGAAAGTTTACTTAGAAAGAAAGGTATAAAACCTGACGTTATGAGCAGGAGGGCGCTTCTCGCATTCCGATTCCTGAATGACATGACGTGCTGTTGGACTCTTTGACGCACGTAAGGACAGCAGACTTTGAATGATTTTTCCTTTCTAGGTGAAGTGAGAATTAGACAGGGAAATAGATATAGGGAATGGAAACTGTTATTCTGCTTTAATTCATGCTTTCTGAGTTACTTTGGGAGTGTCAGTCTATTTAGTCATTTCCTTATTAAATGCTGCTTTCTTATTTGCTAATAAAATAAAGATTCTTAACGAAAATGCTCATTCTTGAATAATGAAGCTAATAAAATTAGATTTGAATTGACATGCTGGTCTTGTTTATTCTTGGTCTAGCTTCCATCAGTTGATCCAATCGCCTTAGTGGCCTAATTATAAATGATATAGTTAAAACCATGGTGAGTATTGATAAACTGCAGTTGTATATAAATATGTAAATAATTTGTGGATAGTTCTGTCTAATTAGGTCACATGATTCAGTTGCTCAAAAATTGTCTCGCTGGCTATGGGCCTTTATATGAGTTATATGTTTAATGGTAAGTACTGAGGTAATAGATAGCGTTTGTGAGACAGTTTTTCATTAGGAGCGCTGGATCAGTGCACATGCTGCTCTGTTAAGAGTTCTATTTGGAACTGTGCCCTTCTCAACTGTGCTTGGATTCATTCTGCCTGGACATCTTTAGTTGGAAGTACTGTGCTTAATTCTATTAAATCCTTATCTTACAACCTTGGATTTATTCATCATTTTCTTCAAAACCTTGCAGTATTTATATTGAGTAGTTCTTTTACCAATTTTCACTCGTGAAGAACAGGAGGATTATCTTTGCAAGAACTTTTTTTCAACAATTTAAAATAATTGTGTCTTCAAATGTTAATGTGAATATTAATTCATTCAATTTTCAAAAATGATTGTAAAATGTAATAATGACTTGAAATGTACATAAAAAAAGAAAGATTAAGTAGTGAGTGTTTGTCGTAGCACTTCTATTCTACTTTATCTAAAAGTAAAAACATCCCTAACATTAAAAAAAAGATGATGGGGCAACACTTATATAATGTAAACTTAAGAAATGACTGCTTATGATAAAATAAAGGAAAGGTGGTCCAATGCGTGATACCAATGAAAGAAAAAAAAATTGCATTTCACCCATGTGATGAATATAAAAGACTCAATAAAAATATTTTGAAAACTTGTGCATTTTTCTTTCAAGGATTCTTTGAAGAATTATACATTTAATGAAAAGACAAAGTACTCCAAGATAAATTTAAAAAGTCAGCACAATTATGATACAATAGAAAATATAATAATATTTTAAAATAAATTTACAGTCAACAAACTTGTAAGAAGAGTACACAGTTTAAGTTAAAAACACCCTTCCACAACCAGTGTTTGAAACGCATTATAAAATGAAGTGCGTCACAAAATGGGCTACGTACATGGTGAGGGTAACGTAACGTCACATAGAAAAAACAAGCCAATCAACATTAGCATCAGGAAGGTAGAGTTAACCACAAAACAGCCAATCAAATGTGTTTCAAAATCTGCACAGGGAAAGGGATTGGTCGGTAATACGTTGTCTTACAATGCTTCACAACCAATAAAAAGAGTTGTAGAAAGTTTCTGTTTTTAACATACAAGCAAATCAGATGACCCTGCAAGTACACGCAGCGAGAGACAATTATTAAAGATGACTTGCTTTCGCAAGACCCCCAAAGGCTTCTTCCCGAATAACTACAAACTTATCTGCCTAACCCAATTTAATGATTAACTAGGCTCTCAAGCCTAAACACGTCGGAAATTATCTCTCATCACTTTCTCTTCTTCCAGGTTTACCATGAAAGTGCGTGTCTCCTTCTCTTTTAACTCCTTTCTTTTTCATAGTAATTGTTACTCATACACTATTGAGCAAATACTCCACAGATGCAACCCCCTAGATTTGCAATAGTAATTGTTACTCATACAGTATCCAACACATACCCTACAGATGCACCCTCCTGCAGTTAGAATAGTAATTGTTAAATCTACACTAACATCCACTTACCCTACAGATGCACCCCCCTGGACTTAGAATAGTAATTGTTACCCCTACAATAACCTGCATTTAGCCTACAAATGCACCCTGCTCTCTCTTTCAAAATCCAAACCAGATTTACAACACACTTGCACCACTTTTGCGTCACTTTTCCCATCCTAAAAGTAATGCAGGGAGCCAGCGGGACCGTGGAGACATTGTGGCTCCCTCCACGGTCCCCAACATTTTTAATAAGACCCAGGAGATAGGGTCCACGAGGATACTAGAAATTACTGACAAGGGCTGTTTTTATGAAAAAATAAAAGTAGCGCACCCAGTGCAGCGCTCAGTGCAGCTCCCTGGTGTACACGTGCTGGATGCACAACTCATAATCTGTAGGGTGCACAACTCTACTGCCTTTGGTGCACAACTTCTCCGCGTTTGGGGCACAGCATTACTTTTACACATGGCGGGCTACTAACATGCAGCTCCCCATGTGGAAAAGCAATCTCATTTACATTTTGAAAGAGAGAACAGATTTCCTTGCTATGGGAGGGCGGGATAGACACCCCGGGACACTGAAGGAACCGGCCCGCCCGCAATACATAAAGCTCCAGGGAGTGGTGGTCCCGGGGCTTTGGAGACCTTGCAGACCCCCACCATTTTTTTTTAAGCCCCAGGGGGTAACGGGGCCCTCCAGTGCTCAAGGAGGAGGGCCACACAACCCCCTTCCCAAAATACATAAAGCCCCGGGGGGTGGTGGTACTCACAGCTTTGGGGACCTTGAACCCCTTCCCCCACAATTTTTTTCTTTTTAAGCCCAGTGGGTGACGATCCCCGGGGCTGGTAATCCCCAGGGCTAATTATTTTGCCCCCGGTATTTAACCCCCCGGAGACGGATTATTAAAAAAAACTTTTTATTTTATTTATTTTACGGCACAGTCCGCGCACCCTACACGCACCTGCCGGGTTAAAAAAAATACAAATGTGGGCCCTGGGGGTCCTTCTGGGACCCCCTAAGCAGGTCTAGAGGGAAAAATTATTTCTACCTTGCCCCCTTTCTCCGTTTTGCACACATATTCCACTGACTTCCTCAGTCTCGCTTGTACCGAGGCACAAAATGGCTGCCAACAGTTCCTAGTTTCAAATGTTTACTAACACTTGACAAGTGTGCAAAACTTCCTAGGCAATCATAATGAGGGAACTAATGCAAGGAAGGACGAAAAACTAAGTAAATGCACATACATTCATGTATTATTTATTTATCAAACAGAAAGGTTAAAATGATGATACAATCACCAACATTTAAAGTTGGTGATTGTATCATCATTTTAACCTTTCTTTTAATTGTGTATGTAATTGTGATATATTAACTGGGGGAAAAAATTTTTTTTTTCCTTTTTTGTTATGTGTATATAAAAATCTGTTTGATAAATAAATAATACATGAATGTATGTGCATTTACTTAGTTTTTCGTCCTTCCTTGCATTAGTTCCCTCATTATGATTGCCTAGGAAGTTTTGCACACTTGTTTATATCCCTGTCCTAGGAATCATTATCTCTATTCAGGGGGCCCTTGTTTTTCACATATATACTAACACTTGATAACCAGTTGACTGGGAGTTAGTGCTTGCAATGTGCAACAGACCGTCCATCATCCCCTTTGGTTGTACATATATATATATGTCACCAGGATGACATCAGGGATGTCACTGAACAGGTCATGAGTAATATACATTGTGAGGTCATAAACAGAGCATTACACCCCGGAATGCTCTGTTTATGACCTCACATATCATATTACTCATGGACGGTGTGTTGCACATTGCAAGCACTAACTCCCAGTCAACTGATCAGGGTTTAATCCATCATCATTCTTTAGCTCACTCCGCCACTCAAGTTCAGACATAGCCATATGCAAATCAGTCTGACCCTGTGCCTTATGGGAACAGTCCATATATATATGTATACATACATTAAAGCTAAATTATAGTTAGAAAAGCATTTAGGTAGCTGTGCAAGAATATGTTGTGGTTGAATGTGCTGTCTTTTCTTGTCTTTAGACATATTGTTCTGTTAATTCAGTCATTTTTTCATTCTTTCTACTGCCCTCTTGATATTTGTTATATGCCGAGTTTTAGTAGTTAAAGGCATTTTTACATTTCAAAGCTTGAATATAAAATTACTCATTAAACTGCAGTGAGTCTTTCAAATTGAACCAATACTGAACCCTCCCATACTACTGTTCACAAGTTTCCCCAACAACAAAAAGACCATATTAAAGGTTTGTCCCCAGTTCAAACCTCTGCTAAGCAGAATTGGTTCCACAGAATGCTCCAAATATTATGATTGCAATCCTTTTCTGCTAATGTCTTTAATGAATAACAAACACCATTCTTAGCATTTACTCTTTTCCAAGAAAAATTTGCAAAAGTGCCAATTATAGGCTGACTTACTGTCCTGCCTCAGTAACAGTAACCATTAATGATGCTAGAACTGTAAAAGACGGTTTTCTCTATAAATTACATACTCTTCCAGAACATGTCTTATTCTGCTACCGACTCCTTCCCTTTGTTGCCCTACGATATTAGTATCACGGTTCACTTTTGAATTGTGGGCAACTTGTTTGTTTTTGTTTTTTTGGGCTCTGGAGTGCGCCACAAATAGCAGCATTGAACAAGATCTTGGGTTTACCAAAGTGCGACTTACTTTGGATTAGCCATAGAGAGATAAAATATCATCAACTACTGCCTATGGTGGAAAGCATTCAAAATGGAGACCACCCTCATGTCAAGGTTGTACACTGCGGAGGAAATTATTTGGACACATTTGGAGTAGCCCTCTCAATCCAAATAAAGGAAACCTTGGGAGAGTTGATTAATTTCTTCCCCCTTATCGCTTTGGTCTATTTTAACATAAGTAAAAAGCAAATTATGTCAGTGGTGTTGTATAGCATTTTAGGACCCTGGTGTAATTTTCCAGATTCATGCCCTTACATAGGTATAAATCACCTTGTCCTTATATAGGAATCATAACCATATTTAGACATAGCTCATGCTGTCCAAATACGGCATGGCTACTTCCACTAGTTCCGACAATCCACAACGATTTCTTGGAAAACTCGGCTTCAGAGGTTAGGGACTTCCCCTTGCTTGAATAATGATTTGTCCAAGAACTCATGGAGTTTTCAAAGAACTGAGACTCTTTGATGACGTTATTATGTCCACCTTTATGTCAAACTCGGCACCTTCAAGGTATAAATATGCCCACACTTGCCCAAGCAAACACACGGTGGTTTGGAGCAGTTTGACTATCTACTTGCCCGACGCATCTCGCTACAGCAAGTGCCGAAGGAAGCCGACCCTCCAGCAGACGCACTGAGAGAGACGCTGTCTTTTCTCTTGCCGAGAAATCCAGCACCAGTGTTTCCAAGCTACCCTTGCGGGTTGTTGGGAAATCGAGTCCTGACACTGACCTCCTTCATTCTATTACCAAGGTACGGAGCTGATTAGACCCTAGGGGAAATCTTGGATAGATTCTTGGCAAAAGAATACTAAACTTATGCTACACCACACTTACTTCTTCCCTCGTACTAGACTTAGGTTAGGTACATCGGGGTAGGCGTATTTAGAAGCACCAGTTGAGTACTATTAGTCTGTATTTATTTATGAATGTATTGTTTGGCTTAGAAACCATACCATGCTTTTACAGTATCATTTTATAATACTCTTCTTGCTGTATGCATTAAACTTTACAGCCAGTATTACGATTGTAGAAGTTAATTTCTTCTGCATGAGAAAGAAGACTGTTCAATAAATACTTTTATTGAAAACGCCTGTCTCTCTATTTCTCTGCGCCTCTGATGAAACGAAGCATGCACGAATGACTGAGTAAAATATCTATCTATTGTTTCCACGACTCTGAAGATCAGTTTTATCTTGTGGAAACAAAGTTGTCATGTTTATGCGGTTGTCAGAAACTAATCCCTTCTTGTGAATTTGAGAAAGTTTCTAGTGACCTCTGAGCTAGCTGGCACTCACAATTAAGTGTAATATATTCGATAGAGACCTAGTAGACATAAGTCCTACGTCACATCTATAGGATATAATATTCCAATGTGCAGAGCCTATTGGGAATATAGGAACTACACTACAGTGGTCCAACTAATTATGTCCTAGGACTGAGAAATCCCGAAACATGTCAATAAGGTCATTTTGACACTTCTCTGAGACTAAAGCATAGTATCTGTTCTCTTCAGAAGAGGTGGAAGGTCAGAGAATCTTCCTGCACAGCATAAAGACGTGTATATTGTTTTACCTGTGTGCACAATACACTATACACCCCATTTTCACTATTATAGATGTTATTTCTATTTAAATCTTTTGTTTGTAAAATGTATTGGTTCTATTGTACTCCCATGACTTTGTAAAAAAAGAGTTGGCCCCAATTTACCGGTGAACCTCTCTTTCCGGAGTCAAGGGCAGGTCTACGACAACCTCAGATATGGCCTTTTTTCTTCTTGTGGCAATTTCCCACTCCAGATTTAATCTTTGCACTGAGTGTTACCACTTAAAGCATTCCTTGTAAGGAAAAAAGCTGACTAAAGTAAAAAACCTTCCTGGGGTCGTGCCAAAAGACACGGTAGAGCAACTACTGACCAAGATCTGGAACAGAACACAAAGGCTTCTGGAAGCAAAGGAAGAAATACAAATCGGAACCATAAGTGAGCAACACACCAGAAAAGTTATGAAGCACCTAGGCTCACTTCTGATCTCCATAAATGCTCCTGTGATATGAAGTAGATTGTCTAGTCACATGAAGTTTTCTGCCATATTGCTTTGAGCTACAAAAAAGAAAGGTTTAGGTAAATTGGCATAGTGCCAATATCAAATTCCTGGAATTTATAATTTCCAATGGTTATCAAAAAATATAAAATAAGCGTAAAGTGCATGCAGTGTTACAGAGACACCACATGTTATTTCATATTCAAAAGAAACAACATGGAAAACAAGAAAGGGCAGCATGAGTCTCCAGTATTACTGAGACACTGATAACTTCAGCTGTTATTTATGTATTGACAACAACAATTTCCTATCGGAATTAACATGGAAAATCTAGATTTTTCTCCCTTTTTCTTAGCCCCTGCTTGAAAGACCACCCCAAAAAACTCCAGAAGGAACCGAGATAAATTAACATTTTTGGAACATTTTTATGTCTCTACTCACTGTCAGCAGCTGCTGCAACCCAACAGTGTCTGAGGTACTCATATAGCGCAACCCTTAGAGAAGTGGAAAAGACTGATCGCAGAGCCAGAACTTGGTCTGTTGCATAGTGTTTCAGGCGCTGGCACAATTTTGACATTTTGTAAGAGTCAGTAAGGCATTCCTGAGAATTGGGCTGCTCATGGGGCTGAACCTGATTTTTGCTATAGAACACTATAGGTGCAGGGCTGGGCATCCATGGAACTTTCTTGAGTGAGACGGTATGGTGAATTCCTCTGATCCTTCTCACAGTTAGTGGGATGCTAACTTAAGTTGTAATCTTCAGTCTCGGCTCAGGCATGGACAGGCCACCATGGCATCCTCTCCTCTCTGTGATGGCTGAAAAAAGCTACTTTCCTGTTTTTCACGGTGAACCCCTCTGGCAGACGGGGCCACCGACCTTACTCCGCATGCGGATGATAGCCTGATCGGCACAGCAGAATATTAACCCTTCACAAAGGTCCCCTCTGGCATACAGGGTCACCAAATCTACTCTGCCCACAGGCTACAGCCAGATCGGCAGAAGAGTATGCTTCACAGAGCCCCCTCTGGTATAATAATGCAACCAATTTGAGCCTGCACACAGGTGACAACCTGATCAGTGCAGCAGCCGTCTCCTTATACCCTGCTACCGGGATTAACTTGCCAGGATCCCCTACTGGACTGCACTCCCTCCAACTGCTCTCCTCTTCTTCACAGGATATACTGGTCTTGGCAAGCAGACAGGCACTGATGCTCTAAGGACAGCTGGTGTTGGATTTTCCAGGGTGATGTCCCCTCACCCAGCTGGGAGACTGGCAGGATTTAGCCCCCAGTTCTGGTCAGAGGCAGAAGTGTTGCAGAGCTTCCCCTCCTCACACAGCCCGACTGGCTGCTTGACAGTTGTCAGTCTTGGGGGCCTTGAACTACCTTCTTCTAACCCATTTCCAACACAAAATATGATTTAGATTGTACGTTTTTGAAGTTTGTGTTGGGGTCTGCTTCCTTTTGAAGTGCCCTCTCCTCTGTTTTGGCCTTCCTTTAGAAAGCAGTATGTCACAGAATGAGTGACTCCAAATCCGATGGCCCCACAACAAATGCCATGGTAGTGGCAAGTGGTTCACATCTGGGGCCATATTTCACAACACGCCCCAGGGGCACAACACACATTTGCACCTGCTTTGCGCACCCCAGAGACACTATGATATTACAGAAGTGGCCACAGATGCCTGTGCGGCCCCTTCTGTAATACTGTAAGCACTGGCACACATACTGCACCATTGCTTTCTCAAGAGGGTGCTCCCTCATTTGCATGGGGGCATGTCCCCATGCATATGAAAGACTCCCTTTGTCTCTGCTCCCGGCCTGTATTCTAGATGAGGGTACAAAGGCAAACAATCTGTCAGAGGGCACACTGACAGTGTTTCACCTAAAAGATGGCACACTGTCAGTGTGCCCCCTGATAGCAGCTGTGTGGAGGAGGGAAAGGGGGACCTATGGACCCCCCTGGACATCCCCTTGCAGGTGGGTGCAGTCGCTCACTGCACCCATTTTGAATCAGCTCTCTAATCCCCTTAAAAAGTGTAAAACACTGAGAGGCTACTTTAAAGCTGCACGTTAGTCACCTAAATGTGCCGCCCCCAGGGCAGTACGAGTTTTCCGTTGCCCTGGGGGCAGTCCATTCTATGAAATAGGGCACACTTTCCCTTTTTGCGCCCAGAAGGTACATTGGGCCCAAGTAGGGAAAGTGCACCCTATCCATAGTGGTGGCCCTGGATGTCAGCCACAGTGATATGTGCAACAAAATGTTACCCCAGGGCCATAGCCTTACTCTTTATGATTCTCTTACCAACCCATCTCCTTCCAGAGATGTGCCTAGGACTCTCTCTGAATCAAAGAGCACCCTTTGAAATGTACTGAACAGCCTGGCTCTCCTTCACCTACTGTCTGACCCACCCACTCAGTTTTAGGAAGATAGTAATCCACAAATGTGTCTGGGGTGATTCTTTTACCTCCTCATGCTTCTTCAGTTATCCCTGGGTCTTCCCAAATGGAACCCTCAGTCTGCCATGTATTGTAGCATTCGCAGGCATACATACCATACAAAGAGTACACACATGCAACAACACGCACAAAGTGCAGCCATTCATACTAAGGTGATGTTGACCAAAGGTGATTTAAGTACACAGTAGCAGAACTTTGTGAGACTGTTTACCTCGCTCCAATTATACAGTTAAAAAGGTGTGCTCACTACTACTGATCACTATATGGTATGCTTCCACTACCGGGTTCATGAACCAAACTCCTGGCAAAGGCATAGTCTTTCTCCACTATGATGGCAGCTCTTTGGTCATCTTTCCCTGTTCAACACGACTGCAATCCATGACACAGGCCCATGTCATGGCCCACACACAAGATCCATGTTCACCCATGACAACAAAAATTAGCACCAGGGATCCAGTCATTGTTTTAGCAGGGGCATTCATGGCAGGGAAGCATATACATTACCATGCAATGGACTTTTCTGTCCCAAAAGCGATAATGTTATTTGTTGGATTACAACATTTAACTGGTGTATTCCAAAAAATGGACATCAATATAGTTCAGCATCTTAATGTGTGCCACTTCCCAAATCTGTGTACGAACCAAGGGCCTCATGCACTGTCATTTCATTCCCAAATAGTGGCTGCAAATTGCGCACAAACATTTTGCAAATAGAAGAGTATTTTGCAAAGAGATCTATGTACAAATAGGGCAGTTCAATAACACCAAAATGTAGAGGTTTGCAGAATGACCTGCCTAATTAAAATTCATTAGGCAGGTCGCAATTTGTGACCCCCCTGTGATGGGCATGATCACATGGATAGTGGCCTGCAAGAGAAGCAGATGGCCATGTCAGTGATTGTGTTTAAATAGCGATTTTTATTTTAAAAATATAGCCCTTTTTCTTGAAAACTCTGTGTTTTGTTTTTGTAAAACGTTTTACTGAGAGTCGACAGTGGTACCATACATCTCTGCCTACTCTCTCTGAAACGATATTCAATAATTACAAATGGGTATTCATGTTTGTGAATCCATTACCACCCCGTCTTGAGGTCAGTAACTTTTCAACGTTTTGTGGCCGGACTTAGGTTGCAGAAAATTATACTATTTGGCAGAGACGACCAAAACACGCCACTTCTAAATAGCGATATCGAAACCATTTCGAAACCTATTTAGCGATGCTCTGAACCTTTCCATAATCACTAAGTGAGTTTAGTATATTCAAAAAAGGTTTTAGCTTTCGCAAATCCTCTGATCTGCTAAATCTTAGGGTTTATGAAAGCCAAAACCCTTCGTACAATAAATAGGCCTTAAATGCTGTGGGTTTAAATCCCAGCAGAGCCGACTAAGTATTCCATATTTAATTAACTTAAAGTCAATACAAATGGATACCAGTGTTGTGGGTAAACTTAGCGCCTGCTTCTAGAAGCATTTGGATAATCTGACTGAGTTTAGCTACTTACTAAAAAATAAGTTATTCTTATTTAGTTTAGAGTCTGGTTTTGTATGATGTCTGAAGAGGAAGCAAAGCAGGTGCTCTGCGACATATGGCAACATCAGAAGATCTGTTGCTGAGCAACTCCAAGAGCGGAATATCATACGCCCACTCCAAAGCATCTAAATGAGTTGAACGTTAGAATGCTCCTCAAAATCACAGCAGGTTTTTTCAGCTTAGACCCCTACGCGCTGAAATGAATACATATTCATGTGTCCTAAATTGAGTTTGTAATAAGAAAGAAGCTAAGAAATTCTTTCCTGCAACTAAACAAATATGCATGAAAATTCATTTTAAGATATCCATCTGCCCATGCACATTTCCACCAATTTACTCTTTCTTTACTGTATTTAATGAGCCCAATTAAGCTACTTCTTCTCTCCAGAAGGAAGAGCACGCACTGTATGCCCTATAACGCTTCTGGGATGGTGACAGTCCTAATATTTAAGTATTACTTCTGGGCAATAATCTCAGCATCACAGTATTTTGTGAGCCATCTGGTGTGTGTGTATGGCACAGACAATATGGTGACTGTCCCTGTTACCAGTGATCGTCATTATTCCTGGTTCAGGTATGTCATCATTGTCTTTACTTGGTAAGAATACATCTCCGAGGACCGAAGTGGTTAACCTAAACAGGCATACATAAATAAAAACTAAAATAGCTACCTCTACTTCCTGAGACAATCTGATAGAGCAGATGTTGACTGTCAATGCTGCTTCATCATACCAAGTTTGTGGCAGAGTAGAATGAATATACTAATTTTCTGGTTGCACCCCCAAAACCAAGAAAGGTTAGGAGGGCAATTTAGCACTATGATGATAAAAAGATGAACTCGGATTAATATTACATATAATCCATCTGCCCTCCTCGTCCAAGTACGTACCACGAGAGATCATACCCAAACAAATCTCACAATCGGAAAACTCCTCCAAACTAACCATTGTTTAACAGTCCAGTGGCCAACCGCCCCTAAAATGTATGGGAACCAGAATAAGGGTTGTCAATACCTGGGGGCTCCCCGAGAAGGTAGGACATTATGCCTGTGGGAATTGCTGCATTTGCCACCTGACCTCTGCCACAAACATGTTGAATCTGGAACCTAGGAGGGGAAGGGCAATAAGAAAACACAGAAACTGCAACTCAACAAATGTGGTGTACTGGGTAACTTGCCCATGCAGTCTGCTCCACATAGGAATGAACACTAGAAAAATAAAGACATGCATATGTGAACATCGCACCAACATCTGGTGCAGAAACAGCACCACAAAAAATGACTGATCATTTCTTCAGAGAAAGTCACACTACCAATGACATCAATTGGGTCATTATAGAGCAGCTGGAGAGCAATGCAGGCAGCACAGAGAGAGATTACTGTTTGAAAAAGAACAGCATTGGGTATACCGGTTGTCCAATGAAAAATCTGGGCTAGATGACAGCATCCCCTGGAATTTTATACAACTATGATAGGATCTTGTCACCCTTTCCAAAAGATACTAAAAACATATATTAAACATATCTAGGCATATTTGTGTCCAATAGAGGGGTTAGTGCTTTTTTAAATGCTGTCCCACTGCATCATAAGACAAGGTCTCCTGTGAACACCATGGACCTCAGCGGGACACTGTCGTGATTTTACACAATGATTTTACACATTACATGTGAACTATACATCTTTCAATGAACCATGTTTTGTTGTGCCTCTTCTTTTAAATGTTTATTTTCTAATGCACCTTCTTTGTTTATGCTCTGTGCTACTTTAAAATGCACTCTCCCCTCAAGGAGGGAATAACAGCTCCAGCAACACCCATGGACTAATGCCCATGAATGTTGGCAAACGCGTGACATGCCCATGGTGTGACGCGAACCTGGAAGCTTTCCTCACCTCTGTCCACTGATAGTATATAGTTGGGCGCAACATGGGGGTGAAGTCAGATACAGAGATGACAAGGACCTGAAGTAGGTACCTATCGGGTGATCGCCTTAGATGAAGTAAGTAATGGGAGATCATTCCGCAACAGCTTTGATGCCAGAGGGACTAGGGCTTTGTCTGATTATACTTCTGCCCCCAACAGTGTGTGACTACAAGGGTCGTCCCTTCTGGACTTCCATATTGTGAGGTAGTACCACACAACAAGTATGGATTTCAAGACAACCACTATTCTTTATCCGCCCATGACACTAAGGTAACGCTACGGTTCACCACAACAGCATTTTTGTAGATCTGTTTTGTTACACTTTAAGCCTAAACATTTTCACACAATGCATGTTTCACACATCGTGCTGCCAATAAGAATGCGCATATTGACGGAATGCGGGAAGACATCTGCATTACTCATTGTCATTATAATATAATTGAACTCACTAAATGAAATTCATTGTGCTGAGGAATTGAGAAAGTCAATGAGATCTGTCTCTATGGAACACGGATGTTCCAGAATGTTGTGAACTCAGTGCATGGTTTAAATGCACTGCTAGTGCATGGGCCATGCTCAACATACCCAATGACTGACAAATAACTATGATATATTTTTGATTTATGTTCATCACAGAAACTCAAGAAAAGTGACACAACAATCATAAGTTATGAACTGTCATAAACATTCTGCATAACTTAGTGCACCTGAGTCACTGGTCCTGAACATACATAAACTACTGACATGCAAATAAAAAATGCTGAAACATGTACACATGGGTTGTGAGAGATCACCACCATCTCCGAGCATATCCACCCCTATTTTTATACCTTGCCCTAGGTTACCAACATTAAAATTCCCTTCATTTGTGGATGCCTTGAGGCATTTTTAAAGACACTTTTCCACCTCAATTGAGATTCACCAAACAAAACCCACTCCGCAGTAATCAGGCGTCGCGGCACAACCAGATGCACTAGCCATCTTGGGTGGGAAGCCTATGATAAAGCATGCCACTAACTACCGTTAGTAGGTGAGGGTTCTTTTAAAAAAAAATTAAGGTTTTTCCACACACAGATGTGAGAAGGGCATTTAAAATAGTTTATGTATCATGGTATTGGGCTCGTTTTTCATTGATTGTGGCCTCAATACTGCTTCATCATACTAAGTTTGCGGCACAGTACAATTAATTCACTCATTTTCTTGTTGCACCCCCAAACCCAAGGAGGGTTGTGCGGGTAATGTAGCACTATGATGATGGAGAGCTGAACTCAGTCTAATAAAGATTAATCAAAATCCATCTGGCTTCCTCATCCCAGTACTAAAAAGGTACAAACAAAGGAGGCAGCACCTCAAGGAATCTTGCTGCATTGCCCTGCATCAAAAGAAAAGGGCAGGAGTGTGCTGTATCCATAAGATAAGGTGCATTCCTGCCTTTTCCCCCAACTCTAGTACACAATGGCTGCAATTCACAAATGCAGGCACCGTTGCACCATGGTGCAAGGGTGCCTGCATTGAGGGGCTGATTCATTTTGCGCAGGAAGGGACATCTTCGTGCACAAAATCAAACAATTCTGGTGAATCTACTCTTTCTATGCATGCTGCAGAATGCAGCACATATAGAAAAAGGAAAAAACTAGGAGAAATGAAAAAATGTCTCCTCGTTGTGCCTCCACAACACCATCCCTCGGGTGTCATTAGTTTCTGATGCACTACCAGGTTTATGATTGCTTGTAAATCTGCTAATGCTTCAGATTTCATGGGTGGTGGATGGGAACACCCACAGCAAAGCCCATGGAACGCCTCTTTCATGCAGTGTTCTGTGTGAAACAGGCACATATTTACAAGGCTATGAAAAGCCACGTAAAGTTGCTTTATGTGGCCTTGTAAATATACCACAGCACATTACGCCACCGGAACGTCAAAAAAGTTATGTTTCAGCAGCACAAATGTACTGCAAGAGCCTCGTAAATGAGGCCCAAAGATCGTAATTTCCTGAAGACTGCAGCTCTCTTGAAATAAATAAACAATACTCCATGCTAGTCAAAATATGTAGACATTTGCTATTCTACAGATATCAGAGATGGAAAAAGATTACTGGAAGAATGAAGTACTGGGATGTATCAAAGCCAGACAGGATCTTGGGAAGAAAATACCAGCTAGGTCTCTGATTTAATTTATCTGGAAGAAAGTCAGAAAAGGTAAACATGTAAAATAGTCCCCAAGTCCCCAATACTCCTTTCAGAACAGATAGCCACCTTCAAAGTCAAAAACATCAAATCCACTGAGTGTAAAGGTTTGAAATGTGGGAACTGAAAACATTTGAGAACTAATGGTAAATTCCAACATGGAAAAAATGAATGAATGACTCTATAGAAACAGTTATAAGAAGCCTAGGGACAAGAGTGCCAACTCCCGGTAGCTGTTGTTTTTTTTCACTGTGTTGATATCTCCTTTTGTTCACCGCACCTCGACCCAATCACATTCCTGCCATTTCCCCGCTCTTTCCCTCCTGCTTCCTGCTGCTGGCAGAGCCCTGCCTAATCCCAAGACCTATTTATGAAAGTACCAATATGGTCAGAGTGGCAGGCCCCCATGCTTGTTTTCCATCACTGCTGCAAATTCGTGCATTTCTCTTCTGCTGCTGGATTTTGCTCCACTGTTTTCCACTGTGTGTATCAGCCTTGTTTACTTGTGTTAACCTTATTTGCTGTGTACTGTACTTTTTTACTGCTGCTGTGTGCCACTGTAGTGTAGTTGTTTCCGACTGTATTGATTTCTCCTTTTGTTCACAGCCACGCCACCCCCTCTCATTTCTGAATTTTCTCCACTCTTTCCCTCCTGCTTCCTACTGCTGACAGAGCCCCACCCAGGACCTACTTAAGGAGGCTGCAATGCCCATCCATGCCTGGACCATGCCCAGCGAAAGGAAGCCTGGCCCTGCCACCCTCCTCAGCTACACCTCCGCACACCTCTGAACCCTGGACCCCGGACACCTCGGCAACAACCACTGCGGCCACACATCTCCACGAACAACCAGAGTGCTATCCTCCAGACACACCACAAACACAAAGCTGGCCAGGTCCGCCTCTGTACAACTCCACTGCATTCTACTCAACACTCAATCACTCAGCAAAAATACCACGGGGATCTGGAAAATTATCACATACCTCATTCTGGACGTAATCTTTCTCACTGAGACCTGGGTGAACCCACCTCCACGCCAAAGAGTGCCATTGCCCCCCTGAAGTATACAAGATAATACACTGGGACCGAACCAAAAAAACACGGAGGTGGAATTTCCATCATCTACAAGGACACCATCTGCTGCTGAACCTCCCCAGATGACTCGACCGTGATAATGAATCACCCCAACTCCACTCAGACATAAAAAGCACCATCAGAGGCACCCTCACCTATATACCACAAGAACCACGCCACAGCTTCCGCAATGCCATCCTTGACCTCATTGCCCTGAACACTATTGACTCTGAATACAACATCTTCCTAGGGGATCTCAACTTCCACCTCAATGACCCCAGTGAAACCAACAGTACAGACCTCCTGGAAAGCATGAACAATTTGGGCCTCATGTAACTTTTCACTGACCCTAGCCACATTGCAGGACACGCGCTCAACCCCATCTTCATGTCCAGTGACAGAGTCAAGTACAACCAAACGATGTAGCTCACCTGAACCGACTACTACAACGTCCACTTCACCATCACAAGACGTAACAACACTAGCACCATGACCCCCAACTCTATGCAGAAAGACTGGAAAAAGGTTTCAGAAGACAGGTGTAACAACACTTTCAATTCCCCCTGCCAGACCCAGAGCAGGCTGCAAAGAATTTCACCCAGTGGATCACAGAATTAGTCGACACAATCGCGCCTGCCAAGCCAGCCAAGTCTAAAGGACCCATCAGAAGAGCCAGCTGGTTCACAGCAGAACTGAAATTCACCAAATGCAATTGCCGAAAACTAGAAAGAAAGTGGTGCACCCACAAAGAAACAGGAGACCTCATCACCTTCAGGAGTGCACTCAACCAGTAACACCGCCTACTGAAAGAAACAAAGAAGAACACACTAGCAAACGACATAGAAGCCAGATCAATCTAGAGAAAGGAGCTCTTCACCATCGTGAATGAGTTCTTCAACCCCACAGCCATCGAGAACGACATCACCACCCCCCATGAACTGTGTGATCCCCTGGCGAATGTCTTCCATCACAAGATCTCAGTCATTTACAAAAACATTTAAACCCAAACCCTGCTGCCGACAGTATCAGTCTGCTCACAACACCAAACACAGAACCTGTATGAACACGCTCACAACCCAACCCACAGTTGCCATCATGAACTCCATGCACTCAGGAGTACTCACGGACCCCTATCCCAACCATGTCTTCAACCTTGGGACACTGGCCAAATGTCAGTCCTCATCCTCCTGGACCTATCAACCCCCTTCGACACAATCTCCCATCATATCCTGATCAACTGGCTCCATCACATTGGAATCCAGGGAGACACCCTCAAATGGATCACCTCATACCAGAATAACCCAAATAATTTGTCTCTCACTGTTCACCTGTGAACCCAAGAATATTATCTACAGCATTCCCCCAGGATAATCCTTAAGTCCTACCCTCATCAACACGTGCATGAACCCCTTGACAAACACCCACTTGACAAACACCCTCAGATCACACAGACTCAACATCATTTCATATGCTGATGACGCCCACCTCACCCTCACGCTGTCAGAAGAAGGCCTTCCGCCACCAAAGCCAAGTTCCACGGATTTATGATGAACATTGCCAACTGAATGAACGATAACTCGACCAAGCTGAACACAGACAAGACAGAAGTCCTCATCCTTGGGAACATTACCTTGCCATTTTTTTTATTTATTTATTTATTTTGAAAGTTTTATATAGCGCGAACAAGATCTTTGCAGATAACAGAGCGCTTTACATAGGCATAAATGAGTGGTAGGGTGGGTACACGAGGGAGCATAGTAAGGAAGGTAAGGTAAGGTAAGGTAGGTCAATGCAGTAGTACAAATAAGAGGGAGCATGAACAATCGGTTAGGTCAATAATACAAGTAAAACACATGTGCAAAGGGATCAAACAAATAATATCGCTCGACGGGGGTAAGGTAAGGTAAGGTAGGTCAATGCAGTAGTACAAATAAGAGGGAGCATGAACAATCGGTTAGGTCAATAATATAAGTAAAACACATGTGCAAAGGGATTAAACAAATAATATAGCTCGACGCAAAGTCTTAAAAGATCAAGAGTAGTAGTTCAAGTGTATTTAGCCATGAGGATAGCTTTAACTTCTTTCTTAAAAAGAAGAGTGGATGAGATGAGCCTCGTTTCAGGAGGGAGTGAGTTCCAGATCCTAGGCGCCATTCCTGAGAAGGAGCGTTTGTAAGTTTTTTCCTTCCGGAATCTTCGAGGCTTCAGCAGAAGATTGTTTGTACTTCTGGTGGTTCTGGACCCGCCGGAAATTGTCAACTTCTGAGTGAGGTAGTCGGGTGATTTCAAGTGTATAGCCTTGTGCGTCATGCAGGCAATTTTCAGATGTATTTTGGCTTCAAAAGGCAGCCAGTTCAGGCATTTAAAGTCAGGGGAGATGTGTGAGTGTTTTTTAGATCCAGTGATGAGTCTCGCTGCCGCGTTTAGCGAAGCTCTTAGGGGTGCAGTTGTAGTTAGGGGGAGACCGCAGAGGGCGATGCTGCCGTAGTTTATGCGAGGGATGACTAGTGCTTGTACTTCAGTTTGGAAGTCCTTGGCTGGGAGGAAGGGTTTAAGTTTCCTCAAGGTATTTATTTGGAAGTTCGCTCCCTTAGTTGCCTTGCTGATATGCTGCTGCATGTTGAGATTGGCGTCAAGTGTTATGCCTAAAGATTTTGCTGAATCCACGATGGTAGGTTGGACATTGAGTACAGTTAGGTGCTTAAGCCAGGTTTGAGTGGTAGAGATTTTCGCGGGCGGTGAGATCAGAAGGAACTCAGTTTTCATAGCATTGAGTTTGAGGTGGTTATCGGCCAGCCAGGATTGGGTGTTTCTGATCGTTGAGTTCAGTCGCATAATGTCTTTGGGGGATTGTAGTTTGAGATATAGCTGAGTGTCATCGGCGTACATGTGAAAATGTACATTGGATGCTTGTAGCAAGGTGGTGAGAGGTTCCATAACTAGGTTGAACAAGGTAGGGGATAGGCAGGATCCTTGGGGGACACCTAACGATACAGGTATTGGAGCGGACATCAAGTTGTTGCTCTTGAATTTTTGAGATCGGTTGTGTAGAAAGGAGGCGAACCACTGAAGAACAGTTCCAGAGAGACCCATTCTTGTGTATAGGAGTTCGAGTAAGTTCTCATGTTTCACAGTGTCGAATGCTGAAGAGAGATCAAGAAGGATGAGGAGGCAGGTATCATTTTGATCTAAAATTTGGAGGGCGTCGTCAATTATGTGAGTCATAGCTGTTTCGGTACTGTGCCCTGCTCAGAAGCCAGATTGATGAGGGTTGAGGAGATCAAACTGTTCTATGTGCTTTGTCAGTTGTAGTTGAACGCATTTTTCCAACAGTTTGGCGAGAGTGGGAATGTTGGTAATCGGACGCTAGTTGTTTAGATCAGTGGGGTCGGCTGTTGGTTTCTTTAGTAAAGGTGTAACTTGTCCAACTTTGAGGGAGTCAGGGATGGTTCCTTGTTGAAGTGAACTATTGATAATTTTAGTCCAAAGTGGGAGGATCAAAGGGGTGAAGTCTTTTACAGCGTTAGCAGGAAGAGGGTCAGTGAGGTGATTGGATGGTTTCAGGGTGCTGAGTAGTCTGTCAATTTCTTCTTCAGAGTAAGTGTCAAAGGATGACCATGTCGCATTGTTTTTTGGTTCATTGGGTGTTATGCGGTGGGGTTTGGAGTAAAGGCTTGCGTCAATGTGGAGATCGCTCCTTATGTTGTCCATTTTTTAGTTAAAGAAAGTAGCGAAATCTTCACAGGAAGGTGTATTGCCCATAGTGTCGACTGCTTGGGGTTGTTCCTTGGATTGTGATCGGATTAGCTCGAACAGTTTTCTTGGACGGTTTTTTGCTTGGTCGAGCTGGAGTCTGAAGAACTCTGATTTTGAGCGTTTTATTTTCCTGAAGTATGCGTTTCTCTTTTTCTTCACAATTTTTAGGTGTAGTGCCGAGGGAACAGAACTCCAGGTGAGCTCTGCCATTCGCATAGCCCGTCTGTCTTCATTGAGACTCCCGTCGTACCAAGGGTTGCATATCTTGGTGGATACTCTTTTCAGTTGCATTGGTGCAGCCTCATTGAATATTGAGGTCATAGTGTTGAGATAGTGGTCAGTTAAATACTGGACGTCGGTAACGTCGGTAGGGGGGAGTAGGAGATTGCAGCTGTTAGGGGGTAAAGAGTTTGGATTGAGTTACTTTAGGTCTCTTTTCCAAACTTTGGGCTTGGAGGATTGGACCGGGATACGTTTAACTTTTTCCCTGATGAAGAATGTGACAATATGGTGATCTGACCAGTCACAGGGTTGGATTGAATCAATTTGAATATTGCCTTCTTTGGAGATGATAAGGTCGAGGATAGAGCCTTTGTCATGGGTCGGGCTGTTGCAAATTTGGGTGAGGTCAGAAGCGTTAAGGAAATTTTTGAGGCTATTAACCACTGCAATCGTTCCAGTGAAGATTGTAATCGCCAAGGTAAATTTGTGTGTTTTGCCGTCCTGAGTTGATTGAGATTGTGTCCATGAGTTGTTGGGAGAAGGTGAGGTTGTCCCCAGGTGGGTGGTAGATGATGTGTAGTGAACATACAGGTTTGTTTTCATTGATGACATCAAGGCAGAGGTATTCACAGGAGGTAAGAGAAGGGGTGGTGACTTTATTAATTGCGAGGTTGCTCTTGTAGATGCATGCGATTCCACCGCCTGTCTTGTTGGACCTGTCAAGTCTAGTGATGCAGTAGTTGGGGGGACTAGGATATCCATGATAGGAGTAGAAGATTCAGTTAGCCATGTTTCAGTTAGGATGGCTAAGTCAAGGTTCAAAGAAATGATGAGATCAGCGACCTCCGAAGAGTGTCTTTGGGCCGATCTACAGTTGAGAAGTGTGCATTTGAGTCTGGGGGTGCAGAGGGAGGAGGAGGGATCAAGAGTGCGAGGGACTTTTGTGAGGTTGTTGGGGACGGAGCCTCTGTTGTTATGCGTGGGGTGTCTGAGAGGGTTGGAGATAATCGTAGGAATGGACAGGTGTGTGGTGGCTAAGAGGTTTTCGCGGGCCGGGACATATGTGCGGAGTAGGGTGAGTATGTCGAGGTCAGAGAGAGTTTATGTTTATGTTTATGTTTATGTTTATGTCGGTTTATATAGCGCCAAGTCACCGACAGGTCTCAGGGCGCTTTTGACCGCAATGACATCTCAGCTCGGGCAGCAACAGGAAGCGGGGTAGGTCTATACTGAGCTCAACGCTGTTCTAAATAGGGTTGTCTTTAGGGCTTTCCTAAAGCGTAACAGGTTTCCTTCCTTACGAAGAGCTTCCGGCAGCTCATTCCACATTTTGGGCAGTAGGACCGAAAAGGATCTCCCTCCTTTTGTTGCTAGCCTAAAACGAGTACTTACAAGCAACTGAGCCTCGGAGGACCTTAGGCTTCTTTCGGGCCTGTATATGACTAGTCTTTCCTTGATATAGGAAGGGGCTTGCCCATAGATGGCCTTGTGGGCTATACAGAGGCTCTTAAAAGCCAATCTTTGCGTCACTGGTAGCCAGTGAAGATTCAGCAACAGCGGGGATGCATGTGATCTCCTTGGAAGTCTGAAGATTAATCTTGCCGCGTCATTTAAGACTACCTGCAGTCTGTTTATTAAGGCTTTAGGTAAGCCCAGGTAGAGCGCGTTTCCGTAGTCCAGCCTCGACAGTATGGTGGCAGAAACTATCGTGCGGATCGTGGACTGGGAGAGAAGTGGAACAAGTTTGCGCAGTTGTCTTATGATGCCGTTGCAAGTACCTACTACCGCAGAGATTTGATTGGTCATTAAGAGGGCGCCGTCTATTCTAATGCCCAGACTTTTGACCACGATTGCTGGCTTAGGGGTGGGCCCTAATTCCTGGGGCCAGTAGAGGTCACACCAGGGGGAACAGGTGGATGATACAATTAACACCTCTGTTTTCTCGGGGTTAATCTTCAGGAGATTCCTGGACATCCAGTTGACTGTGTACCTAAGAATCTCCTGTGCCAGTGACTGGGCCCGTACGGTGTCATCTATGCTCAGCAACAACTGGGTGTCGTCTGCATAGTTGAACACCCGACAACCCATCTCAACCAGGGTGCTTATTAGTGGTTGCAGGTATAAGTTGAACAATAAGGGGGACAAGGCGGAGCCTTGGGGTACACCACATGTCAGGTCTCCTACTCCTGATACCTCCTCTCCCAGCTGAATCCTCTGGGTTCGCCCGGACAGGAAGGATTCCAGCCAGAGGTAAGCAGAGCCCCGAAACCCAAACCCGGCCAACCTATCCAGGAGTATGGTATGGCTGACGGTATCAAACGCCGCTGATAGTGCGTTGGGGCGGTTGGAGGTATTGCGAGAGGGGATAGAGGTCCAATGTAGGGGGTGAGTAGGATGTGAGGGGGATATGTTGTTAGGTTGAGAAAGTGGTCGTGGGAGGGGGGTGTCTGGGGTGTGTGAGGAGTAACTCTTTGAGGGTGTGGAGTTCTTCTCTCACTTGGAGGAGGGTGGTCATGATCGTGTCCAGCGTGGGGATGGGTAAGGAGTTGGGGGAGGGCACTGAAAGGGAGCAAGTGTCTAGGTTATTGGAGTAGGGGGGGAGAGGGGTGAGGGTGTTAGGGAAGTCATTGGAGTTGGAGTTGGGGGAGATAGCGAGTGTGTTTGTGTTCGGGTAGGTAGGGAGGTTGGGGGGAGTGAAAGGATTAGTGATGGTGTTGGTGTTAATGGACAGGGAATCTATGGTGGGGGGGTGAGGCAATTGCGGGACGTGTGGAGGCTGGGGGTTGCGGGGGAGACAGTGTAGTAGAGGGGAGTGAGAGTGGGGGGGAGAGGTTGAGGGAGGAGTGAGGGTCAGGAGTGGCGGGAGTGCAAAGAGTGGAGGGGGAGAGGTTGAGGGAGTAGTGAGGGCTAGGAGTGGCGGGAGTGCAAAGAGTGGGGGGGGAGATGGGTTGGGAGAGAGTCATGTTGTGTGGGGTGCGGTCAGGTGAGGTGGGTTGTTCTGAGAAGCTAGTAGGAAGTGTGGGGTTCTCGTTCTGTGGGAGTGGGGTAGAGGGGGTGGGGGTGTTGGTGGCAGAGGGGAGATCCGCGTCTGGGATTGAGGAGTGGGAAATGTATGTTCGCGGGGGGTGACAGTGTACAGTACTGGGGGGAGGGAGGAGGTGCGTGTTAGTGGTAGGAGGTGCTGTGGGCTGTGGGAGTGGGGTAGAGGGGGTGGGGGTGGGGGTGTTGGTGGCAGAGGGGAGATCCGCGTCTGGGATTGAGGAGTGTGAAATGTATGTAGCCGGGGGGTGACAGTGTACAGTATTGGGGGGAGGGAGGAGGTGCGTGTTAGTGGTAGGAGGTGCTGTGGGGTCGAGGATGTTGGTATTGGAGGTCAGATGGTGTGGGAACTGCGCGTTGGAAATGTATTCTTTGAAGGTGGGGAACAGGTTGTCAAATAGGTCAAGGTTTCTGTCTGTGGATTGAATTAAGATGGTACCATTATTGTAGATAGTGATGGATGCTCTAGCTGGGTAGAGTTGGGATGGAGTGGTGGAAAGTGTTATGCCATGGGCAGTTTTCCTGTAGGTCGTGATGGTGAGTAGGGAGAGGAATGCTTTTCTCCATTGTGCTCTGCGTACAGTGTAAAGAATGATATCAGTGCTCTTAGCTCCATTGGTGAGGGAGAAGTAGGTGTCTAAAAAGAGGGTTTCAGGGTGGGACTTTAAGAAGTTGTGTTTAAAACGTTTTGCGTTTTTTTTGGAGAGCTCTGGGGGGTAGTTAATTTTATATGTGTGCTTGCCCGTGTGTTCCATGTTGGATGAAGGGGAAGAGGCAGTGAGGGTCGGTGTGGGAAAGGAGCTATGGTGAGCGCGAGGGAGGAGTGGTAGAAAAAGTTAAGAAGTGTGTATGGAGGGGTAGAGAATTTGACTAGCCTAAGATGGCCGCTTCGTTAGGTATGGTGGAGTGATGAGGATTGACTAGTCTAAGATGGCCGCCAGGGTAGAGAGGCAGCAAAGAGTATAGTAGTCCTATGTTTGTTATTATGACCTTAGATCAGGGAGGCAGATACGTTTCGAGGAAGTCCTGCTTCCATCTTACTGGGAGGGTAGAGGTGAGTCCTATGTCTATTTTGGAGGACCAAGGGAAAAGCAGTGCTGTTTGATTAGCTTTGTGAGGGTCTGGCAATTTGTTGTTGCAAGTTTACGACCCCAGCCATTTTGGGTGAAAGATGTGTTTTCTGAGGAGGTCAGGGAAATGGAGTCGAGTAAATACCACAATTTTATGATCCCAGCCATTTTTGGCAAAGGATCACAAAAATAAAGTCTCTGTAAATCAACTTAAAAAGCGGTGCAAAAATGAAAATGAAAAACTGAGAAGGAGGCACGATACCTTGCCATAGTCCTGGGGTCGTTTTTTGTCCGAGAAGATTGATTTGCTGGCTTCAAAATGCCCTTTTTTCACATTGCCGGTGTGTGTATTCCTCTCTTCCAGTTGAAGGTTCAGTAGAAATAAGAACTCCATTAATGAATGATAGCCGATGGTAGTGCTATCAGCGTTCTTTTTCATTTATTCAGAGCATTTCCTGGGGGGGGCGGGGCTATTAGGCGCCTTCTTTCCATGTGTAAGTTTCCGTGTGATCTAGCCGACTCACCGCCCAGCTCTCCCACTAAGCACTGCAGCCCAACCGCTATTGAACAGTTGCTCCGCTGCCCTTCATCTCCATAGCTCCCGGCGGGCAATCCGGTGGGAGCGGGGAGAGGCTAGATGTACCTCCGTCACGAGCCGCGTAGAACGGGGACTTGGCGCTCCAGCGCAGGGATCAATCCTCCGGGGCCTCTGCAATGCTCGCTGCCTCAAACATCGGCACTCACCGCAGGAGGGCCGGCCCCGTCGCTTCGCTCCGTTCTGTGGGCTCCACGCGACCACCTGCGACTGGCGATCGCAGGCAGTCACGGCAGGTTGAACGGCAAGCAGTCACGGCAGTGTCGGGGCCCCAGACTACAGCGCTTCTCCAACGCCCACAGGCTGCACGGCAGTGACTGCAGCCCCGGCAGGCAGTCCCGGCAGGCTCCAGACTGCCAACAGGGAAACCGAAGAAGATCCGATGCCTTGCGGGCCAGACGTGACCGCTAGTGACCGGTGATCGCAGCAGACACGGCAGGCAGTCACGGCAGGCAGTCACGGCAGTGTCGGGGCCCCAGACGACAGCGCTTCTCCGACGCCCACAGCCTCCCGGTCACTAGCCGCTACCAGCCTCCTCGGCGACCGCAGCATCCACAGCAGGTTCTCCCCCGCCGTACTGGGCTCCGCCGATGTTCCGGTGAGAGATGCAGGGGTCCCAACCGCCAGTGCTACAGGTACGTGTGTTACATCGATGTTACCATTCGATCCAGTTACTTTTAGACTCCAGTTACTTGTGTTCAATCCAGTTACTTGTTTTCAATCCAGTTACTTGTTTTCCTCGCCAAAGATGAGTGCTATCAGGGATAATTCCAAGAAAGGGATCCCAAGCACTAGGAGCTCCGGACTAGAGCTCCTACCAGGCGGCCATTTTGATGGACCATGGATTGATGCATTGTGATCTGCTGCATTTAGCCCACACCACAACGCGACAGTATGCCTGCAACCTCCGCATCATCTTGGACAGCAAGCTATGCATCAACCAACAGGTAACCGCTGTCTCATCCGCCTGCTTACACACCCTGCGCAAGCTCCGCAAGATCTTCAGGTGGTTCCCAGCCAACACCAGAAGGGCCAACATGCAGCCCTCATCAACAGCAGGCTAGACTACGGGAACACACTCTATAAAGGAATTACTGAACACCTGCTGAAGACACTGCAGACAATACAAAATGTATCAGCAAGACTCACCCTTAACCTACCCAGATGGATTCACACTACACCCCACCTTAGGAAGCTACACTGGCTCCCAATCCCGAAATGATGCCAGTTCAAGATGTTGACCCATGCATACAAAACTCCTGCACAACGAAGGACCAGCTTACATCAACAAATTCATGACCTTCCACTAACCCACCAGGCACCTACGTTCTGCCTCCCACTTCCTTGCGGACCCCCCGGATCCATCAAGCCAACATCGGTGGATGCTCCTTCTCACATTTGGCAGCCAAAGCTTTAAACAACCTTCCCTTGCACCTCAGGACCTCTTCATCGCTCCAGCAATTCATAAAAGAACTCAAGACTCAAGAACCGACACCACACAGCAGCTAGCATCTCCAGCAACTTTAGACCCTCACAGGGGATTTGCCACCCTTTATAAATGAGTGATTGATTGTCAAAAGATGTTCCCTTTTCTCAACTATGGTAATGCTGATTTTGGCTCAATAATATTTTTTTTTATAAGCGATCCACTAGTTTACAGTCTTGAGTCCGAGAACTAGCCTAAACTCCCCTGAAGTCTTTTGGACAAGGAAAATGATGAATGCCTTTCCTTTCTTCTCCTCTATCACTGGAATGAGAGCTGCTTTGATGATCACATTTGGAATCCCATCCATAACATCTGCTCGCCGTAAAGGGTCCTTTAGAAGTGTGGCAGCAATTCTATGGAGGAGTGGAGGAAAAATTCACTCTGTTATATTCTTGAACAGTCTCTACTGCCCATTTGTTAGTAATTGATGTTGGCCATGGCCTTGCAAAATATTTAAACCATCCCCCTTCTTGTGTTGCTGACAGAGTTGGATAGTATTCCTTTCAGCATGTAGGCAGAGCACTGAGAAATAGGCTGAAACTGGGATTTATTCCTACAGGGATGACCCAGCACCTTCAGAGGATGAGGTTGGATCAAACACTCTTTGAAAGCTGAAACCCCTTCCTTCTTGACTCAGATTTGACTGTGGCTAATGAATATTTGTCCTTTGTTGACTTTTTTGAAGATTTGCTACAGCTTGCCACCGTGCAGTTTAGCCCCAGAGACAGGAAGATGCATTAGTGTGTTCCTTTGTGTTGAGTCTGCTTTCCATGGGTGAGTTCAGAGGTGGCTCTTGGATGCTATGGAAGCTCCTGATGCTGCTGCGTCTGCTCTTAATGCATCAAACAAGATATCTGAAAGAAAGCATCCCATTTGCTCCTTTATAGAAAGAGTGTTCCTTAAATCTAAAACCTGTTGAATTTTGTTAGACTTGGCATCTTTGGTGTGGTTTCCCCTGACTTTTCTCCTGTATTTTTGATGCTGTGCTGGATTTCGTTTTCGCTGGCTTAGATGCTTTGGGCACTTTGCCGTTGCTGATCAGTGTCAAAGTGCAAGTGCTTCCTGTTTACATTGTGAGCACAATTGGTTCTGTCTAATTGGCATATTTGATTTACTAGTAAGCCCCCAGTAATGTGCCCTAAGTGTGCCAGGGCCTGTAAATCAAATGTTACCAGTGGGCCTGCAGCAATCCTTGTGCCACCCACATGAGTAGCCCTGAAAAGGTATCTCAGACCTGCCACTGTAGTGCCTGTGCGCAGTTTGATAACTACCATGTCAACCTGAAAGTGCACCCACTTGGGAGGCCCTCACCTTCCCTTTTCTCTCTTTGGTAGGCCCAAGGTAACCCTCAGACAGGCGGCAGTGTGGGTGAAATTTAGGACATGTACTGGTGTGTGTGGCATGTCCTGAGAGTGAAATACTGCCAATTTTGTTTTTCACTATTGAAAGGCTATCTGCCCCATAGGATAGAATGGGAAAAACATTGCAACACCTTACAAGTATAACTTCTCATTGGGGCAAGATAGAGAAATAAAGTTTAGGCTCTCTGAACTCAGAATTGAATAACACCTCTTTTAGAAAAAATGTTTTTTAAATTGTGTGTTTGAAACTGTCACTTTTAGAAAGTATACATTTTCTTGTTTAACGATTCTATGTGCCTCTGCCTGTTTGTGTATTGTCTATCTGGTTTCGAAGTGACAGGGGCTGGGGATGTGCATTCCCTGTAGACAGCCACTGGGGGGGGTGGGGGGTTGAGGTGTGCATGGCCTTTCCTGGATGATTCAGAGAGAGCTGACTGGGACTTGGCTGCATTTAGAGTAGTGGGAGGAGATTTCCTTGCACCTGAATTAGGCCTGTCTCCCTTGCACCATGCTGTGTCCACCCCCTGTGGTCATACTGCACCAGTGAGAACAGAACTCATTTGGACTGGCCTCATAGACCCTTGCACGTAGAGAACAAAGACATTTTGGGGTATAAGTATTAGACATAAAACCACTGAACGTGAGATTACTTCTGTACTCAAGAGGATCCTTTGCCAAGGAGAAGAGCTGAAGAGCTGTGAGGAGGAGGAATCTATGGCATAATATCGACAGAATATAGACATACAAAAATATCGAAGCAAAAATATCGACATCAAAAATATCGAAGGTCTGTCTACATAAAGGTAAGTACAAAAATATCGGAAAAGAATATCGGAGTACAAAAATATAGAAGTCAAAAATATTGTTTTTTTAAATGTATTAATAATTATGCAAAAATAATTTAAAAAGACATATAATTTAACAAATTATAGATATAAACATTAAAACATGTTTAAAAAAATAACTAATACATATACATTTAAAATAAATTAAAAACTCTACATATAAATTAATATATATACTTACTCTACATATTGCATCAGTAGTGAAAGCGTGGATAGCGTAGGGGTAAAAATTACTATTCCCACTCCAGAGGGTGCAACAATAGGGAAAGCGCTGGATAGCGTAGGGGTAAAAATTACTATTCCGACTCCAGAGGGTGTAACAGTAGGGAAAGCGTTGGATAGCGTAGGGGAAAAATATACTATTCCCACTCCAAAGGGTGCAACAGTAGGGAAAGCGTTGGATAGCATAGGGGTAAAAAATACTATTCCCACTCCAGAGGGTGCAACAGTAGGGAAAGCGTTGGATAGCGTAGGGGTAAAAATTACTATTCCCACTCCGAAGGGTGCAACAGTAGGGAAAGCGTTGGATAGCGTAAGGGTAAAAATTACTATTCCCACTCCAGAGGGTGCAACTGTAGGGAAAGCGTTCGATAGCTTAGGGGTAAAAATTACTATTCCCACTCCAAAGGGTGCAACTGTAGGGAAAGCGTTGGATAGCGTAGGGGTAAAAATTACTATTCCCACTCCAGAGGGTGCAATAGTAGCAAAAGCGCAGAATAGCGTAAGCGTTATATTTACATACTTATCAGTTCGATATTTTTTTTAACAAAAATATATTACTAAATACCAAATATTTATAATTATTATGTACTTAAATAACAAAAAATTACTTCCCACGCTACTCCCCCTTTAACACACAACACACTACACATACAAAAAAACACAATTAATATATATATCAATTAATCAATTAATAACGATTAATATTATTAAATTGATGTAATTATAAATTAACTAATTGACAAATATTAATTACCAATTAGTAATTAATTACCAATTAATAATTTATTAACAAGATATTTACAAAAATAAACAACATTTATTAATAAATTATGTATTATTAATATTATAAAATAATTAAAACAAACTAATTACCAATTAATTAATTAACAATTAATTAATAATAAATACCAATAAATAAATACAATCTCTTTAAATAATTTAATTTAATTATTTCACAACCTATTCCCCTATAAACACACACGCCACTACACATAAATAAATCACATAAAAATGTAATTAATCACTTAATAATACTTAATTACCAATTAATTAATAATTAACAATAACAAAAAATGAAAAAATATTACTACATTAACTCTAATTAATTTAATTAACTAATTAATAGTAATTAATTACCAATTAATTAACAATGAATTATTAATTAAAATATTTAAAAAAACATAATAATTAATTAATTAATTATAATGAAATTACTTCCCACCCTGTTCCCCTATAAACACACAACCCGCTCTGACACTAAAACGCAAAATGTAAACCAAATTACTAATTTCTAAACATACATTAAAAACATGTTTAACAAACATATAAAATACATAATAAAATACATAAAACTAAACAAAATTTCGATAGTAGGGCCATATGTATCATAGTTCCGTTTTGCGAATTCTAAATAGCGATTTTTAAGGAATCGCTATTTAGAATTCGCAAAACGGTATGTATGTAAAAAATCGCTTCTTTTTAGCGATTCCTTAACATTCCTAATTTGCGATTACCAAATTGCTAATCGCAAATTACCCATTCATTTCTATGGGCCAGGAGGCCCATAGGAATGAAGGGGAAATTTGCGATTAGCAATTTGCTAATCGCAAATTAAGAATATTTTCAAGGGTGCAGGAGTGTCTCAAGAACACCCTGCTGCACCCCTGAAAATGACATGTGGGGGCATATGGCGCACATACATGCCCTAAGGGCATGTATGAGCGTCATATGGCACCTTTGTTTTTTTTTAAAAGAATTCGCAACTTACCACCAACTAGAAGTTGGTGGTAATTTGCGAATCCTTATGGGCATTTTTGCATTATTTTTTCTTTGATACATTGCATTTAAGGAATCGCAAAATTTGCGATTTCTTAAGTGCAATCGCAAAATAAGGAATAGCAAATTTTGCGATTCCTTATTTTGCAGCAAAAATGTTACATACATACCATTTAGCAAATTAGCATTCGCAAAGGCTGAAATTCTGCGAATTTCGGCCTTTGCGAATTCTAATTAGCTTGATACATATGGCCCTTAGTAACATACATACCTTAAAATCGATCGATATTATTGCACATCAATATTCTATACCATCGAAATTAAAACATCAATATTATTGTATATCGATATTTTAATTTCGATATTTTGTCTCCCTACCGAGGAGGAGTACTGACCCTTTTGCTGTGTGCTGGTTGGGTTTGGCCTTTAGTTGCCGTTTCTGCCACAGAAAGGACAAAGACTGGAACATTGCTTAAACCTGCTTGAATAAGATCTCCAAGGGCCTGTGTGTGCTGGCCTCCTGTTCTTAAGTCTCAGGGACACAAAGCCTTCACCCCCCAGCTCCCTTGAACTCTGTTGCTGAGAGTTCTGATCAGCCAGGAGGAGCCTGTTCCAGTTCTGGGCTTCTTGAGGTTGTTCCTGCTGTTTGGGAGCTGGAAGAAAAGAAAAACTGAAGAAATTGATGCAACGCTCTTCTTGCAGCTGTTTTTCCAACGCAGCACCAATGTGTGAGAAGAATCTCCATGCATCGCTGTGCCACTGCCTAAATCGATGCACCGACTTTCGCTGCTGTAAGAACCAATGCATTGAGGTATCGCGGCTGTAGAAACCGACTCAGTGATGCGCGATGCTGCCGCATCGATCACCGACGCATCCCAGATTTCCATGCATCATTTTTCAGACGCCTCACCCACGGACCAGAATTGTCTTGGAGTCGATGCATCCCTTCTCCCTACAGTCCGAATTTGACGCATCACTTCTCCTGCGTGCAGCAGAACTATCACATCGCCTCCCCAAGGTCTCAGGAACTGACGCATGTCTTTGTTTTTGATACTTCCCATCTCTGGGGCTGTTTAGCCTTGTGAATTTTGACACATCTACAGGTACTTTGTAAGAAATCACACATCCATAGTTCTCTATGGACTAAGTTGTTTGAAACCTTTTCAAAGTTATATTCCTATTACATGTATGTTGGATTATTGTCATTGTGGTCTTCTTGAGTTTAAATAAATATACTTCATTGTTCTAAGCTGGTGTGGTGTCCATTTGTGTTGTTATCACTGCATTACTGTTTGTGAACCCTACTCTTCTACTGCAACCTTGGCTCTCGGCAAATCTTCTTAATTCTTTTTATTTGTTTTATTTTTCTAAAGCAATAATTGCTATATTCAATTGTCAGTCTTTATAGTCTTTTTCAGTAGTTCTGTTCAGTCATAATGCACTGTTCAAATAATCATTATTGTTGAATTGAATCAGTTATTTATCAGATGTAAAACTTGATTGTAATTTTGTTTCAAGAATATGAATCATAGCATACTGTGATAATGTGGCATGTCATGGAGGTTCAAGTGGTTCTGCTCTCAATTCATTTGATTCATAGGCTGTCGGAGTAGCCCATTCTCCGTATAATAAATCTATTTAGGTGCTGAATACCTGCAATTAGTACTCCTGCTCTCTTAGATCGCGTTGGTGCCTTTTGATCTTCTTCTTTATCACTTATACCACTTGATTCTGTCTCTTCCACAATGGTTTAGGGTATACGTTAAACTGTCAAACTAGATTTCAATTTTCTCCTACTCCTTGGTCATTTCTTTCTCCTTTGTACTCGTTCACTCCTCACGCTTGTTTTTTCTAGGGTCATTCGGTTGCACCAGTGATGATTCACCAGCTTTCCCTCTTTCTGGTCTCATATCTTTGTCTTCAGGGAATATGCTAACACCACTTTGTGAGACTTCAGGCACTTTGACAGAAGTGGAATTCTGATGGACGTTACCCCCCTCTCATCCTTTAGGCTGCACACATGATGTCATAGACTTATCTAAAATGTCATCAGGTCATCAAGTGAACACCTCACCCTCTAGGTGTGTAAGACATAAATCTAATTGGGTATTCCAAAACATTTCACAACTGTACTGTTCATCTGGATCACCTGCCCCTTCCAGCCTGGTTCCAGGCAGGATTTCCTAACATTCTTTTTAAATACATCCCAGTTATTGGGGCTAAAATTGTGGCACTGATCCTGACTTGGGATGAGAGTGGCAGCTCCAACCTGGTGAGAGAACATACCACATCAGCCAACCCCATGCATTAGTCGAGAATTATGACATCTGTGATATTTAAAAGCGCATTTGCAGGCACAACAGGCAGTCGCATGGCACATCCCATGAGTATCTCAAGTGGCGACAATCCTGTTCTCCTGTCAGGGGTACTTTGGAGACTCATCAATACTAATGGCAAAGCATCTGGACATTTCAGTGATGTAGATGCACATACTTTGGCAAGAAGAAATGTCAGTGTTCATTTAAGCTGCTGTCCAATTGTAGGGCCACAAACAGCATTCTTAGGATCACATTATTAAAATGAGTCCCTCATTCTGACTCCAGAGAAACCAGGAATCCAACCCTTGGTATGATTTCTCCCAACAGCATATGGGCCACAGTGAGGCTGTCATTTCTCAGTGTTGAATAGGCTTCCACGGGAGAAAAAGCACACCATAATTAGAATATATCTCAACCCATTGCAAACAGGCATTTTGATAAAATCCAACTGCATTCTGGTAAAGAGTCCACCTCATAATCGTGTGTGACTCAATGTTATAGGGGTTCTCCTTCCTACATTCATTTGCTAACAGGTCACTATCTGTGGCACCATTCCTCAGCTAGAGCTCTAAATCAGGAATTGAATTAGTTCTGTCTAAATATTCACACCATGGCATCCCTTCTGATGTGTGCAGGGCCATGAATATGTCTCATCATGGGAAATAACAGGCTAAGAGGCAACACAAACTTTCCATCAGCTGAAACTCAAATCGTATTTGTATTTTTAACACATCATGCTCTGAACCATCACTGTTTTTCTCCGTCTGGCACTTCTTCCTGCATTCTCTTGATTTTCTCCCAAATGTCAGCTACTGACAACAGCAATGAAAATGTGGTGACCTAATCATATATTCATTTGCACACTCCCCAATAAATGCACATGCCACACCGGCACAATACCGAGAACTTCATTGGCCAATCTGTTTCCAAAAGTCTCCAAATGATTTCATCTCCAGTGGGCTATGCATTTATCAACTGAAAATTCTGGTGGCAATTATAATGCTTCCAACAGTCTTATCACATATCCCTCAGTCCGGATAGGAGTTCCAGACAAAACTATGAATACCCTTTGTGAGCATAACTGTCTAACATCAGGGCCCAAACCAAAGCCATACTAACAATCAGTAAATATTGTCACCAGCAATTGCTCTGAAAGATAACATGCTATTGTATGGGTGACCAATTCTTCCACTTGAGCAAAGGTAACACCTCGAAGCCAGGAGGCTTCTGCCACTTCCTGAATTGTACAGACAGCATAATCTGCTCCTAAATTCCCCTCGTTATCTTTTAGGCATGAAACATCACCAAAGATTACATAATTCGACTCATTAATGGGTTAACCCTAAATATCAGTGTTAGAAATGACGGTCCCTAATTGGCAGAGGTATGCACCTTTGTCCAAGTACAGACGCTTGTTTCTAGTTAGGGCCTTGGTGGATACACACTTTAGATAACCCTTGCACGGGCTTATCCCATAGGTAATATGTAAAGTATTTGAGCTCAAAACAAAAAGTAACACAGTGAAAACATCCCTAATGGACACCACACCAGTTTAGAAAAATAATGTATCTTTATCTAAGCTAAACAAGACCGAAATGACAAAAATTCAAAATTCACATATCAAAATGAAACTTAAAAACAGTTACTTGTAGAAATAGTACTTGTAGAAAAAAATAGCTACATCTGGAGCTATTACGATGTCATGACAGGCATAAATGAAAAGAACAATGCTGGCGAGGTGTGCGGCATTGGTCATGGAGTCACAAAGACCCCCAAACAACAGTACCTTAGAATGAAGTCTTTGGACGATGCATCGTGGAGGTGAGGCGATGTTGCCAGCTCCCTGGCTGCCACGAGGGTGAGGGGTCATGTCCGCAAGGCGGCAAAATGTCAAGTCCAGGACATGGGAAGTGAATTGCATCAGCAGTGAGGCATCAGTTCTGGTGAGGTGATGCAAAGTCAAAGAGTTGTGAAGTCACCCTGGTCATTTATTGGTTCCGTGTTAACAGGATGCAGGCGCTGGCAGTGACGGCGATAGTGCGAGGGCTAATGTCAAGAAGGCTTATAAATGAAGTCGTCAGCAGACATCGAAGGACATCAGAGCTGCTGTGCAGGCAGAGCGGTGCATTGTGCATTTCACGAGCAGTGCCCCTGGCCTTGGTGCAGGTTGCGCTGTTGCTGGCGGTGGCTCTGTAGGCGTCAGTGTTATTTGCTTTCTTTAAGTTTCTTCCAGCTCCCAGCAGCAGGGACAGCCTCCAGAGGCCCAAAACTGGAATAGGCACATCCTGCCAGGTCAGAAATCCAAGCAGTGGAGTCACATGAGCTGGTGGTGCTGTTTTTGTGTCACTGAGACTTCAAAACAGGAGGCCAGCACACACAAGCCCTTAAATATTCTTCTTCAAGCAGGTTTCTCAGCAAAGTTCCAGTCTTTGTCCATTCCTTGGCAACAGCAGCAACTGCAGGCCAGTCCTGCAAAGCACACAGCAGAGGGATAGTACTCCTCCTCACAGCTCTCCAGCTCTTCTCCTTAACAAATGTTCCTCTTGAGTCCAGAAGTGATCTAATTCTCTGGGGTGTAAGGTCCACTACTTATACTCCATTATGTCATTGCTCTCTTTGTGGCTAGGGTCTCTGAGCCCAGTCCAAACCAGTTCTGCCCTCTCTGGCCCAGCTTCACCACAGGAGGTGGAGACAACATTGTGCAGAGGAGATACTGCCTATTTGCCTATTTAGGACTAAGTGGAACTCCTCCCACCACTCGCAATGCAGCAATGTCTATTCAGCTCAGCTCTGAGTCACCCAGGAAAGGCAGGACATACCTCAACTCCCCGGTGACTGTCTACAGTGAATGCACATCCCCAGCCCAAGTCACTACAAAACCAGACAGTTAATACACAAACAACAGAGGCACACATAACGATTAAATAAGAAAATGTCTACATTCTAAAAGTGGAATTTTCAAACATACAATATAAAAACCATAAAAAGATGGACAAATAGCCTTTCAATAGTGACCAACAGAATTGCCAGCATTTCACTGTCAAGACATGTCACACACTCCAGTACATGTCCTACCTTTCATGTATACTGCACCCTGCCCATGGGGGTATCTTGGGCCTAGCTAAGGGGTGTCTTACATGTAAGAAAAGGAAAGGTTAGGGCCTGGCAAGTGGGTGTACTTGCCAGGTCGGCATGACTGTTTAAATCTGCACATGCATACACTACAGTGGCAGGTCTGAGACATATTTACAGGACTACTTATATGGGTGGCACAGTCAGTGCTGCAGGCCAACTGGTAGCATTTGGTTTACAGACCCTGGGCACACACAGTGTACTGTACTGGGGAATTACCAGTAAATCAAATATGCCAATCATGGTTAACCAATTATAATGATAATTTACACAGAGAGCATATGCACTTTAGCACTGATTAGCAGTGATAAAGTGCCCAGAGTCCTAATGCCAACTAACAAAAACAGATCAGGAAAAATAGGAGGAAGAAGCAAAACGTTTGGGGACCACCCTTCAAAAAGTGCCAATTTTAACACAACTCCCTTCCAGCCTAAAGCCAGGGTAGACCAATCAATACCTTGATGGGCTTCCCTGCTTGGGGTGATAGAACATGGAACCTGGCCTGCAACAGCAGGTGTCTATTCCAGTTCAATGCTTCCCTAAACCCCTTTATATCTCTCCGTCCAAACTCTCAGGGCACACTAAGCTAGCCCATGGGGAACCCGTCTCCTCACCTGTGGACATCATCTGTGCAGTGCCTTAGCTTACCTTGCTCACAGATGTGTCCCAGCAGCCAGACAGTACCCTTATGGGCAACACAGCGGTGTGGCCCAGTCCACCCCTGTGTCCCCCTCCCAGGGGCAACTCTGTCCACCCAAACAGCAAGCTCCCTAATCTCTTTGGCACCAGAGAGTGGGGGCAATAGCCTCAAGTGCCTGGCATTGTTTCAGCTGGAATCTGTACCATGGGCAACATGGAATGACTATGGTATTAATCTTTTGTTAAGTCCTGCATAATTGTACACATGAGTTTGGCTTCTGCATGACAAAATTCCTTGTTTTAACACTGATTTGATCACTGGTGTGATTCCAGCCACTGTCTCTGCTGTGAGATTGTATGGTGGCGGTCTCGGGAATTCTGTTTCTGGTTTAATTGTTATTCAGAAAGGTTCTACATTTTTAATGACTTTGATATCCTTCCGTGAAAATCCCATGCTTCGAGTTTTACAATGTCTCTTAAATAAGACGTTAAATCAATTGCTGTTCTTACAAGGAAGAGTCCACCATTTTAAATTCAACACCTTCATTGTGCATTTGAAATGCAACACCCTTCAGTATACAGTAAATTGGGTAGATTGTGCAATTTAATTTGCACAAAAGATCTCTTCCTAACAAATTTACAGGACTTTAGTGATACACAACAATTGATGATCTTCTTCAAATGAGACTTTTTTTATAGAAACCTTCATTGAGACAGATTTAGTTATTTTCTTGTTTGTGACACCTACAACTGGGATCTTCTTTCACAAGAGGGGTAGGTCAGTGACTTCCACTGTTCTAACAGTGGAATGAGTGGCACTGGTTTCAATCAGAAATAACACTGGCTGGACAGTTACTTCCCCTTCTACAAATAGGCCATTCTGGTCTACCTCCATGTACGCAATCTTCCTCCCCCCTCTTGTACCATCACTGTGAATTGTCAGAGTCACAGCTCTCATTGTCAAACATAGGGAATTGTTGAAAAGGACTCTGATTCTGGAAAGGATTTGGGTTTCTTGGTGCTTCATTCACATTAAATATAATTTACTGGTGTGCTGTTGGGCCACCGGAGCTTGAATCATAGAGGCTTGAGACTGATTTGACGTTTGCATTTGATGAACTGGGACCTGACTGAGACATTCAGCATTTGAGCTGGATGCGCACTTTGCATTTTCCCATCACCAGTTACTCAATTCGAATTTTGACTGCACTCCCTCCTCCAATTCCAGAGTTTTTTTACAATAATTAGAAGGAGTCAACATCTTCAATGTCACAATATCTATTCCTGATATTTGATCAATCGGAACACCGCAACCTCTTCCCTGTGGAACATTCACTCAGCCTTCTACAATTTGACCTCCATTCTGAAAACCAACACCTTGAATTCGACCACATTTCCTTCATACACCTGATTTTGAAACCCTTTTCTGTGAAAGCTTCACCTGTGCAAGCATAAACGTCTCTTTATGTATTTCCTACTTCCTCTCTTGTTCATCGCTACAGTACTTACCATACCTCAAGATCTCATCGAATGGGTTTGTCTGCCAGCAAATCACATGCTGTTGTTTCTGCATACTGTTCTCTGGGTGCACCACAAAAAAAGAACTGTGACAGGAAACCCCCCATATCTCCTTTTTCAGGATTTTCTCATTATTTGTGTTGTTTAACACCTGTAACAACCATTCATAATAAGCATGCACTGATTATTTGGCTTCCTGAGCCATCCTGTTAATTTTCAACCATGTCCCTTGATGGTACCTTCCCCTTCCCTTCAAAAAGGTTATCACCGTGTCATAATTTGTCATAACTATGGGCAAATGTGCATGGGTACCTGAATCTCTTGGGGGCTCGCTACGTGGCCATTTTACAAGTATCTTACACTCAGCCCATAGATCATTCACTACCACAATGCTGAAAAGGGTATTGTTGGACCTGGCCCTCTCTGCAGGGTCACCCCCAAACATTTTGCCTTCCTCCTCCTCCTTTTACTGAATTCATTTTTGTCGGTCCTAGGACTCGCACTTTGCCACTGCTAACCAGGGTTTTAGTGCTCGTACTCACTCCCCTAAACATTGTTTGATTGGCATCTACCAAATTTGTATATTTAATTTACTTACAAGTCCCTTGAAGAGTAGTATACCATAGACCCACGGCCTGTAAATTAAATGCTACCAGTGTGCCTGCAGCACCTATTTTCCACCCACTTACATGGCCCCTAAAACAGTGTCCCACTACCATGTTGACTTTAAACATCCTTATCAATCCTTCAACTCCCCTTTTATTGCATTTGTCCCCCCTTAGGTAAGTCCTGTTAGCGCATAGAGCAAGGGGGCGTACATTTAAGAAGTTGGACATGTACATTTAAGTTTTACATGTCCTGGTAGTGAAAAACTCAGAAATTAGCTTTTCACTACTGTGTGGCCTGCCCCTCTCATAAGAAAACATTGTGGATTCCTTATTATATTTAGTAATCTGTAATTCCGAATAGGGAGCACATAGATTTCATGTTTAGTACCTATAAAACTTCAATGATAAATCCTCTCTAATGGTAAAGCAGGATTTTTCATTATAATTTTGCAAATGACACCTTTAGAAAATTCAACACAAAACGATGAGAGAATGAATGTTGAACATTGTCAAACATTCACCCCCCTCAAAGATCTGGGTTTAATCCATTGTAATTTTACTTACCTTAGCATTCCAATTCGGACCCAGCCATATGTAAATCAGCCTTGATCCTGCTTGCCATGGGAACAGCTCCCCCCCCCCGAGCTTTCAGGCCATGTCCTCCATAGACTGGAAAAAAGCATCCTGGGACAGTTTTCGGGGTATCACCCCTCATCAGCCAGGCTAGCTTGAAACCGGTGGCATAGCAAGCACGGGACCCACATCTGGGTATACCTTTCCCACTTAGGGCAACATTGCAACACAAAAAGATGATGGATGGAATGCTGAACATTGTCAAACATTCACCACCAATAACAGATCTGGGTTTAATCCACCTTTATTTAGCTTGCCACGCCATTCCAGTTTGGACCCGGCTTAATGCAAATCAGCCTTGTTCCTTCTCCCCATGAAAATAGTCCAGCTCAAACTGCCAAGCCAGGTCCTCTGTGGACCAAAAAACAAGCATCCTGTGACCGGTTTTGGGGTATCACGCCTCATCAGCCAGGCAAGCTAAAAAACAGTGGTGTATTTAGCAGGGGACCCACGTCTGGGCATACCCTTCCCACTTACTGCAAAATTGCAAAACAAAAAGATGATTGACAGAATTCTGAACATTGTCAAACATTTTCTCCCAGTCACAGATCTGGGTTTAAATCCATCATTATTTTGATCGCCACGCCATTCCAGTTTGGACAAGTAATATGCAAATCAGCCTTGACCCTTCTCGCTAATGGGAACAGCCCAGCCCGAACAGCAAGGCCAGGTCCTCCCTGTACAGGAAAACAAGCATCCTAGGACCGGTCTCAGGGTACCACCCCTCATCGGCCAGGTTAGCTTGAAACCAGTGGATTAGCAATGCAAAGTGAGATGAAGCCCCACAAGGACTCACCACAAAACTTTAATCCTCATTGGAACTGAGGCCAAGTGGCGTGAAACCTCGCAAAGCCTTGCTGCACAACTGCTAGGTTATCGGACTCAAAGTGTTGCCAGACCCTGCAAAGCCTCACCACAGAGCTCAAAGGGACTCATGCAAAGTGGCATCAAACCCTGCAAAGCGACACAGCATAGCTCCTCTGAACCAATGCAAAGCAATGGCAAGCCCTACAAAGCTTCACCGCACAGCTCTTTCAGAACAGATGGTGGACAAAACGAAATCTCACAAAGCAATGCCATGCAGACCGCCCACCAGAATTTATGGTACTGTGTTGAGCGGACGTAGGTGGATCCCTGTAGTCAGCCCATGCTCCATCGAGGTCAGCCTGAACTTGTGACTTTGTCCCTGTCTGGCGAGACTAGATAACCTTAGATGGCACTTGGTGCTTTTATTTGCTATATCCACTTTATTCTTTAAAATGTATTAATTCCGGTTCTAATTATTTGCTCTTTTGCTTTTATGTTGTTTTAGTTATTACATTTTGCTCTATTTTTCTAACTGGTGTGGGATCCTTTTTGTGTGGGATGTGCACTGATTTAATGTTCAAAGTGTGGCACAAATACTTTACAGATTGCCTTCAATTTAAGCCTGACTGCTCTGCGCCAAGGTACCATGAGGTAGAGGACAGGTTAATTTGTCGCTTGCCTGTGCCTTACTCTGGCTAGAACTGTGGTCGCTGCTTCAAAAGGGCTCAAACCTCAATCTACCAGTGACCCAATTTCAGTTATTCAAATTTGTCCACAGAACCTTCTAAATTTTTACAAACCTTTCAATCTGTGTATGCCATTGAGCAGGATTCTCTTTCAGTTAAAAAAAGCTGTTCATGAATGTCACAAGATCCTCTCGACTCCATGCACATTACCATACTTTCCACCAGGTTTTCCCCTGTAGGCAATGTTAAAGCCTCATCTTCATCTGGAGGTAATGGACGTGGTTCACCATTTAGTGTCTGGCTGCTTCTTTTTCCTTCCCTGCTTGTTCACCCACTTGGTCTCTAGTCTGCCAATTCTGAATACATGCATACATGTAGCCAGTACGGCAATGCGCAACCCTTAAAGAGATCTACTTTAAATATCTTTGCTAATGTTGTCCGTTTTTTTATGTGTAATAGCTGCACAACTTGTAATTTACTTACTCAGGTATATCAGTTCATCTTCCTGATATTGATTCAATGCAAAATGTCTAAACATCCCCTAATGATTTCTTCCAATTCCACCTTCAATTTCAGTACAGCTAGGGTCCCGCCCTTTCTTGACTCATGGATGATATCTTTGTATTTCTGTTCTCTGATTCAACAAAGTCTCATTATCAAAAGATCCTATTTCCTCCCATACAATGGGAGGCATAACAAACATCCTTATCCATTCTCTTAAAGTCTGAAGATTCTGTGGTGGAGGAAAGGCAACAATTTGTGAGTGTGGCGATGTTGGGATCAACCCTATTGCGGCCACTCCATCTACAGCTTCTGGAAGAGTAGCATTTGGAGCAATGTTTCATGGGGCAGATGCAACAGATATTGCTAAAGTCCGAGCTGATATGACTTGAGACACTTGTGCAGGAACAGTCACAATAGAAGCAGTAGCACCTGGAGCTAATGCTGTAGTGTTGGGAGTGATCCCCTACATACTACATACAGGTCAACAGGGGCTCTGCCTACTGTACCACTAGTACAACTAGAGTTTGTAGGGTTATATTGACCTGATGATAGAAAAACATAAGGCGGTGGACGTGAAGAAAACAAAGTATCCAAAATATGATCCCCAGAATCACTATCAGTGTCAGTTTTTCTTGCAGTCTCCTCATCTTCATTTTACTGCTTTTAATAATTTTTGTGCTTTACTGTTGTCAAAGCAGGGTTCATTCTAGTTCCCTCAACTACTAATTTCCTCCATCCTTTCATCTCATTTATCATCAGTGTAATGACGCACCACTCCACTTGCTCTATTCTATACTTTTCTTTCTCTTTGGTATTAGCCGCACACTCCCACGCATTTAATGCTTCATATTGTGTGGGTCTAGGAGGTGGTTTCAACTCATATATTTTATTCCTTAAAATATCTATAACCTTCACATAAAATGTGCCAAATTGGGAAATCATAATGCTTCCTCCTTCTCATTAATCTTATGCGAATGACGAAGCCACCAACATGTATGGATCCCTACATTTGTCACTATTTAATGGCTGGCGTACCTTCGGGTGGACCCTCCTCATGCTAACGTTCAGGGACTCCAATATCATCCCTGATTATAGCTCTAAGAGTTTTAAAGCATTTCATGACTACAATGATTCAACATAAAATTAGAAATATCGATTCAAATATTTTCAATGATTTGTTTAAATCACAGTCCAATACAGATCAATATTAGCCCCCAATTTGAACGCATTTCTTTTCTTTGTAAACCTAACACAACACAACACCTGATGACTCACCAACCAATACCTGCATGATATTATGCACTAGTTGTCTATCCTAGCGTGGTACTATTTGGTGCAATTCTCACTCCTAGCAGAATTCAACCTCCTTTACAATTTTCTTGTACACTAAATCCACAGCTTTAAGCAAGCACTATAAACAAATAACTCTTGTCTGCTCCACTGAAGAATTCAAAGTAGTTCAATTACACAAGTATTGAACAGAAATCACCCCAGCGGATATAGTTTCACTTTTACACTGTAAATGTTACTAACACCAATAACTATTAGAAAAATCACAACAATCTTTTATAGTCCTTACCTCGATTGTGTGGTCGATGGTGCTTCACAAACCGACACTACAAAACCTTAGTACACCAGAAATATCACAATATCTTTTATGTATTTATGTTATCCCGGGATCTTGGATTGCGCTGAGTCTGATAACAACTTCAACTGCTCAACATCAAACATGTACGCACATTTTCACAACTAAACCATACACATTATCAGAATGCAAGACACATAACTTTAACAAAATAATGGAAGCTCAACATAGACAACTGGAACGCACAACCCTATTGATACTCACACCGCCACCCCAACAAGCACTTTCGGGACTGCCAAAGTTATTCAGTCTTCAAATTCAAGCTATGGGCTTTTGGACATGGGTAATTATAACCCTGGCTAATTTAGTTAAATTGGCTCCTTTTCTCCTATGACATTAACCAGCACTCTACTACTACTTGCCTGAGCGGGTTTCTTGTATCTCAATTGCCAAGTATAATCATTAAATAACACCCACCACTGGTCGTATGGACCTTTGTTCCTTGACAAAGAGAGACAATAATCATTTCTATCAAATCACACAAAAAGTGACGTCTAATTATGGCTTTACAAGAATCAATAAAGAGAGTTGGTATGATTTAAAGGGTTTTATTAGCAAATGGATTTATTAATTTAGTAGACAATAAATGTAGTCATCATTATTGCAGATTCAAATAATCCTTTAGTCGATATTTCAAAACAAGACAAAATACCACATTAGTAGGAATGTCAAATAAAATAGAGAAAATACAGCAAGTGTGTTCATCTAAATCAATAGGTGGGTAGGAGTAGAGAGTAGTTTCTTCAATAGGCAAGGTAAGGTGTTAGTTCAAAAGACCCAAATGAAGGGTTCTGATAAGAGAATGAAAATGTAACGGCATGAAGCATTGGCACTTGGAAACATTGTAAAGCTGTAAAGTATTCTCAGCTGTAAACAGCAAACGTACCTGGTCTCTAATATAATTCTGCCAATGCCTTATTTCTGCCAAATCTTGCATTCTCCATTCCCACCAACCAATTGATCCTCTGCAAACTCTGGGAGCAGATAAACTACCTAGTTTCCTACATCTTCACAATTAAGTGCACAATCAAGTCCTTGAATTGTTACAATGGGCACATCTTGTGGTCCACACAGTTCTTCCCATGAGTCATGTTTCCTACCATCTCCACCTCTCACAGTGAGAACTTCACTAGCAGTTGTCTAGCACATAACAAATGTCTATTAACTAACTAACAGAAGGTTTCAGGGAAATTAATACATCTGCAGTGGAGGAGAGAAACAACTTGTGCATGACAATAGCTGATTGTGAAAATAGGCCTTTTAACCCTAAGATGTAATGTCGATATTTAATATGGCATCAGTAGTCAGGCTATCTTAAGTCAAAACCATATGATAATTTTTTGTGTGCTTTTAATGTCTAAATATGATTACTTACTACAGATTTGCATTCATTATGTGTGTGTTATTCAACATAGGAAATTGCACTTTTCAGTTAAATGGGTTTCAGTTTGATAAAGGAGAACATTCACTCAATCACAGAGAATGAGCAGGTATTGTCCATAACACCAGACAAATCAAACTTAGATCCCAAATACGGATGGGGCTTTACTTGAGATTGACTAAAATATCAATTGCCTCAGATAGCAACCATTTGAATTAATCTCTATTTCGATCAAAGTTCCCAAGCATAACAATTGTGATATAAGGGTGTGGGAAATTAATGTAATGGCCGATGCCCGGTGGAGCTGTCCTATACAGCTATAGAGGAGTCTGGCCCCTTGGCCGTCACCTACCCAGCCAGTCTTCTGACATTGTTTTTCCTCGTCTCCCCATTTGTGTCCCCTTCCCTCCCCCTCCCCCTCCTCCTCCCTCTGTGATTCTTTGATACAAATTGATGCAACTATGTAACCTGTAACTTGCTGATTCAACTGATATTACCATGTTTCCTATAACTCTCTGATCGTCATGTAAAGCGCTCTGATACCTCCGGGTCTAGCCAGCGCTATATGAAACTCGGCAAATAAAAAATAAATAAATAACATAAATACGTCAAATTTCGGCCAAATTGTGCAACATGAAAATCAGTGATTTGCTGATGTACCTATGCAAGAAATGCGTTATTCCATTAGTTTTTTACCTGTAGACACATTTTGCAGTAAACATTAGTGCAAAAAAGAGACTCCTGAGGGAATTTTTAGTCTCTGCCACTTTATCACCTCAATAAAATAATCAACTTTATGAAAGGCTGATGTTTGAAGTCAATGAAGCATCAGTGAAGAATTCCTGTTATATTCTTTGACCTCAAGGAGGCTGCCTATAGAACAAAGGCATGATCATTAGTTCTGTGTTTGCTGCTAAAAATGCACTGTTTGTAAGGAAATATGTTGCACTTCTCAAACCAAGAGGTTAAATATTGCAGTACAATATTTGAAAATTCCTTTGAAAATATGTGAGAAATCAACCAGGAATCCCCTAGATTGAAATAAATACTTTTCTTGTTAGGTGGCTTTTCATGGTCTCTTTCCAACTTTCAGGCAACTCTTCACTAATTGTTCTATATTATATTACTCTGGCTAAATACCTGTCCTACCCTATGAGATTCACATTTAGAGTGGCAATAGAATACTGGCAATAGAATACTAGTCCGGCCTGTAGCATGGTGCATTTCATGCTGGTTATGGCCTTTGTGATATTTTGCTCATTCATTAATGTCAACAGATTTGTATCAAGTATATGTGCTAGCAAAAGGTTGTATTGTGAGGACAAAATTAAAACCATGTTGGTTTGCCAATAACACATTCCAATGTTTTGAAATTAATCCAAGCCCACCTATTCGCCTTGCTATCCATGTGCTAAATACTGAGGTCCTTTTCCCTTGCTTTGCTTAATAAAACCTAAATCTGGAGCCTTTATGATAATTCTTATAGTATTGTTTAACCTTATGACAAGATTTGATTTGCTTAAGGGAAACATTCATTTAAGTTCTCCTTCTAAAGATGATGTAATCTTTGTCTTGCTTTGAAGCATCCCCCTGGAAACCAGTGTGGACAAGCTGGTGGCTGATGGGAGTGTTTAATCTACATGCCACATGAGGTTTATAAGAAACAGAAGCATTTGCTATAAATGATTCCTATATACCTCCAAAATCTATTAGTTACACTCAATGCTATCAGCAAGACAGGTTAGGTGATTACATTTTTAATTTTGATGGTTGCTCTAATGTTATCAAAGTTTCAAAATGCTGGGATAGTAAACTGAGGTAGTAGTCTGAACATTTTGTGACTCAATACTGAATCCAAACATGGTATCTGAAATGTAGATTGATTATAGTCACTACATCTGGTTGTTAATGCTTTAGGTTTATCAATTAATGAGCTATAGTCAATATAGACCAGGGTATAGTCGATGAAATATTCAAGCACACACCTGCAAATTCCTTATAAGATGGTCTAACCAATTGTAAATTAATTGGATCTGAGTCTAAAAATTATTTCCATTGAACACTGCTAAACTAAGGCAATGTGATAAAAAATAATTCTCTCAAACCATATCAGTAACTTTCAGATCAGTTCTCATGTTCAAAATGCCCCCAATAATGATCATTGAATATGGAAAGCAATACTGTATGTTTTGCATGGATAAACAAGTTACTATTTCATGCCATCTATCTTGAGACTTTTTAGACTTATAGGTATTGAGCCCGATTCACAAAGGTAAAATGAGACGAAAGTCTAACTTTAGGACTTTTGGTATTCTCAAAGGGCATTTATGAGTAGTAAATGCCCTTTGTGAATACCAAAAGTCGTAAAGTTAGACTTTTGTCTCAGTTTACCTTTGTGATTTGGGCCTATTGACTATTACTAGCGGAAAATTGCAAGTTAGGGTCATTTATAGGACTATTATAGAGGCGAAAATACAGTTTTTTGATGTTTCTGTGTTAGGCACGGTGGTGTTAACTTTGGTTCCGACAAGAGTTATATGACCTTTGAATGGGCATGCGGTCTTACTAGAAATGTCTTACTTAATATGCATTTGAAACCCATTGATAGTTGGGCCATCCACTAGTCACTTTTCTTGAGTCAATAATATGGCATGCATGGCAAAAAACTGGACATGTTGAATTGTCACAACAGCACAAGTGGTCAATAATGTTCTGTATACAAGTAGTAGTCACTTAGGGGCACATTAGGATAGCGGTCGGTAAAATCACCCCGACCGCCATGGAGGCGGAAAACACCCGCCCGCCAGGACCGCGGATAAACCGGCGTACAAATTAGGATCAACCGCCACTAAAGACCGATCGCGGCGGTAGCGGTGGAAATAAAACCGCCCGATGCGTGCATTGATGCCAAAACCCCGACCACGGCTGCCGGAAAAGCAGCGGAAAAGACAAGACCGTCCTCAGGTAAAGCGGAGACACCGCGCGGGAAATTAGGATATCCCCGAGTGTCCTGCGGTCGGAACCGCTGTTTCCGACCGCCGCGGTCGCACACAGGAGTGAATGGGAGAGATAGCGGAAGAGCTAAAGTATAGCCACCGCAGCGGAATGAACCTGAAATAAATGGCGGACAAATTCAAAACACCGCAGTGATGACACACATTGAACAAATCAAAGTAGCTATGCCCCCCCCCCCCCGAAAGAAATACAAATAGCAATAAACATTGCAAAAAAAATAAAAGGACAGGGCAACTCCCACAACACACCTGACATCCAAATACCACTTGGCCACACCCACACAGCTGAGTATAAAACCATCAGCTTCACTGACCACAATCCTTTGCAATACTCCAGTAGAGAGGGCCATATACCACATCTTACAGGAGAGGCAAAAGAGCACAGCACACACACACAAACACCACCACCATCATCACCACCACCATCACACCAGCACCAACAATCCCCCAGCACACCTCAGACCTCACACACCAACATCACACCCACCACCCACCCACCAACACCCACAAACAATCCAAACACAACAAAACATGACTGCAGTTAAAATGCCCAAATTCACTGACAGTGAGTTGACAGTCACGGTCAACGAGATAGTGAGAGTAGAGCCACAACTGTTTGGTAGTCTGGTCCAACAAACACCATTAGCCAGAAGGAACCAAATGTGGGAAAGGATAGTCCAAAGGGTGAATGCAGTAGGGACCACCCCAAGATCCAGGAAGGAGATCATGAAGCGGTGGCATGATCTCAAGAGGGTAGTCAAGGAGAGGAGGAGTAAGAACTGGACGCTGGCTAACGTGACTGGCAGTGGCCCTCCCATCCCACCGAAAACATTCACACCATGGGAGGACAAGGTGCTTGCCATACTGCTTCCTGAGAGTCTCACAGGAGTAGCCGGGGGAGCGGAGGCTGGTAAGTACAAACACATGCCAAACAACACACTGAGAATTACTCTCTTGCACAACCCAAACCCCATCACACTGTTCCCCCTCACCTAACAGGTAGGTAGGCATCTTGGAATGGAGTCCTGTTTGTGGGTGGGATGCCTGTTTCACTACTCCCAGCATGCCCCCTGCCCCACAGCCCAGCAGCATGGAGGCCTGTCCCACCCAGGAGCATGTGGCAGCCATTGCACTGTTTCCCCTCACCTAACAGGAAGGTAGGCATCTTGGAATGGAGTCCTGTTTGTGGGTGGGATGCCTGTTTCACTACTCCCAGCATGCCCCCTGCCCCACAGCCCAGCAGCATGGAGGCCTCCCCCACACAGGAGTATGTGGCAGCCATTGCACTGTTCCCCCTCACCTAACAGGAAGGTAGGCATCTTGGAATGGAGTCCTGTTTGTGGGTGGGATGCCTGTATCACTACTCCCAGCATGCCCCCTGCCCCACAGCCCAGCAGCATGGAGGCCTCCCCCACCCAGGAGCATGTGGCAGCCATTGCACTGTTCACCCACACCTAACAGGTAGGTAGGTATCTTCGAATGGAGTCCTGTTTGTGGGTGGGATGCCTGTTTCACTACTCCCAGCATGCCCCCTGCCCCACAGCCCAACAGCATGGAGACCTCCCCCACCCAGGAGCATGTGGCAGCCATTGCACTGGTTCCCCTCACCTAACAGGTAGGTAGCCATCATGTAATGGAGGAGTGTGGGTGGTAGGATTGTATCACAACTCCCAGCATGCCCCCTGCCCCACAGCATGGAGGCCTCCCCCACCCAGGAGCATGTGGCAGCCATTGCACTGTTCCCCCTCACCTAACAGGAAGGTAGGCATCTTGGAATGGAGTCCTGTTTGTGGGTGGGATGCCTATTTCACTACTCCCAGCATGCCCCCTGCCCCACAGCCCAGCAGCAGGGAGGCCTCCCCCACACAGGAGTATGTGGCAGCCATTGCACTGTTCCCCCTTACCTAACAGGAAGGTAGGCATCTTGGAATGGAGTCCTGTTTGTGGGTGGGATGCCTGTATCACTACTCCCAGCATGCCCCCTGCCCCACAGCCCAGCAGCATGGAGGCCTCCCCCACCCAGGAGCATGTGGCAGCCATTGCACTGTTCCCCTCACCTAACAGGTAGGTAGGCATCTTTGAATTGAGTCTTGTTTGTGGGTGGGATGCCTGTTTCACTACTCCCAGCATGCCCCCTGCCCCACAGCATGGAGGCCTCCCCCACCCAGGACCATGTGGCAGCCATTGCACTGTTCCCCCCCCACCTAACAGGAAGGTAGGCACCTTGGAATGGAGTCATGTTTGTGGGTGGGATGCCTGTTTCACTACTCCCAGCATGCCCCCTGCCCCACAGCGAAGCAGCATGGAGGCCTCCCCCACACAGGAGCATGTGGCAGCCATTGCACTGTTCCTCTCACCTAACAGGAAGGTAGGCATCTTGGAATGGAGTACTGTTTGTGGGTGGGATGCCTGTTTCACTACTCCCAGCATGCCCCCTGCCCCAGAGCCCAGCAGCATGGAGGCCTCCCCCACCCAGGAGCATGTGGCAGCCATTGCACTGTTCCCCCTCACCTAACAGGTAGGTAGCCATCATGTAATCGAGGAGTGTGGGTGGTAGGATTGTATCACAACTCCCAGCATGCCCCCTGCCCCACAGCATGGAGGCCTCCCCCACCCAGGAGCATGTGGCAGCCATTGCACTGTTCCCCCTCACTTAACAAGAAGGTAGGCATCTTGGAATAGAGTCCTGTTTGTGGGTGGGATGCCTATTTCACTACTCCCAGCATGCCCCCTGCCACACAGCCCAGCAGCATGGAAGCCTCCCCCACCCAGGAGCATGTGGCAGCCATTGCACTGTTCCCCCTCACCTAACAGGTAGGTAGGCATCTTCGAATCGAGTCCTGTTTATGGGTGGGATGCCTGTTTCACTACTCCCAGCATGCCCCCTGCCCCACAGCCCAGCAGCATGGAGGCCTCCCCCACCCAGGAGCATGTGGCAGCCATTGCACTGTTCCCCCTCACCTAACAGGTAGGTAGCCATTATGTAATGGAGGAGTGTGGGTGGTAGGATTGTATCACAACTCCCGGCATGCCCCCTGCCCCACAGCATGGAGGCCTCCACCACCCAGGACCATGTGGCAGCCATTGCACTGTTCCCCCCCAACTAACAGGAAGGTAGGCATCTTGGAATGGAGTCCTGTTTGTGGGTGGGATGCCTGTTTCACTACTCCAGCATGCCCCCTGCCCCACAGCCCACCAGCATGGAGGCCTCCCCCACACAGGAGCATGTGGCAGCCATTGCACTGTTCCCCCTCACCTAACAGGAAGGTAGGCATCTTGGAATGGAGTCCTGTTTGTGGGTGGGATGCCTGTTTCACTACTCCCAGCATGCCCCCTGCCCCACAGCCCAGCAGCATGGAGGCCTCCCCAACCCAGGAGCATGTGGCAGCCATTGCACTGTTCCCCCTCACCTAACAGGTAGGTAGCCATCATGTAATGGAGGAGTGTGGGTGGTAGGATTGTATCACTACTCCCAGCATGCCCCCTGCCCCACAGCCCAGCAGCATGGAGGCCTCCCCCACACAGGAGCATGTGGCATCCATTGCACTGTTCCCCCTCACCTAACAGGTAGGTAGGCATCTTAACTCCTCCTGGAGTGTGTGTGTGAGAGACCTGCATCCCGAAACGCAGCAACAATTGCATGCAATGCATTGACATCCAACATGTATGAGTAAATGATGTTCCAATGCACTATTAATATTTATTTATTTAGTAATTTGTAGCGCGCGCTGGAGACCGTGTCTTAGAGGGTTCAGGGGGGTGCTTGTGAGAAAGGGTAGATTAAATTAGGGAAAAGAGCCAGGTCTTGAGTTTTTTCCGAAATGGAGGCTCTGAGGTCAGGAATCTCACAGCCTGATTCATGTACATGCCGTTTTGCGTGTCCCTAATAGCGAATCATAGCGATTCGCTATTGAGGACACGCAAAACGGCATTCATGTAGGAATTGCTACTTAAATAGCGATTCCTACATGTTCTTTATTTGCGAGTAGCAATTTGCTACTCGCAAATACTCCCCATTCATTCCTATGGGCCAAGAGGCCCATAGGAATGAATGGGGATTTGCGAGTAGCAATTTGCTACTCGCAACTAAGATAGCGATTTTAAGGGTGCCAGGGGTGTCCAAAGGACGCCCTGTAGCACCCCTAAAATGCACTTTTGGACAGGTGTTGCGCACACACATGTCCAAAGGACATGTGTGTGTGCTACATGCAACTTTGAAAAATGCTTTTAAAAGCATTTTTCTGAGTTTTTGCTATTTACCGACAGGTCTGACCTGTCGGTAAATAGCGGCCCCAAAAGTCCAAAATCGCTATTTTGTTTTGTGTCATGAATAGCATTTGAGGAATCTCTATTAGAGATTCCTTAAATGCCATTCCACGCAAATATGCGAATTCTTACATAGCGATTTTTGCATTTGGTATCATGAATACCAAATGCAAAAATCGCACTCGCAAAGGGCCAGATTCTCAGAATCTGGCCCTTTGCGAGTGCAATTTACCTACATGAATCAGGCTGTCAGTTCCATGGGCAGTTGATTCCACAGTCTGGAGGTGGCTACTGTGAAGGCCCTTCCTCCCGTTCGTGCAAGGTGAAAACGGGGACAGATCATAAGGCGGAGATGGTTTGATCTTAGGTTTCTTGATGCTTGTGAGAACTTCATTCTTCGTCTCAAGTAAATCGGGCCACGATCATTAAGAGCTCTGAAAGCTAGAATTAAAGATTTAAATTGGATGCGTAGTCTTACTGGGAGCCAATGAAGTTTGATCAGATGAGGTGAAATGGAGTGACGATAAGGGATGTTGCAAATCAACCTGGCCGCTGAATTCTAAAATGTTTGTAGTTGATTTACAAGATATGTCGGAGCTCCTACATAAAGACTATTTCCGTAGTCCAAATGATCGGTGATGAGGGCGTGGACTACTGTCTTGCGTGAGTCTAGTGGAAGGAAAGGGAGAATTTTTTTTATCATTCGGAGCTTTCCAAAGCAAGATGTGGTGACTTTATTAATTTGGGTCTTACAGGAGAGAGCGGTATCAACTTGGAAGCCCAAGTAACGAGCAGCTTGGACTGGTACCGGAGGAGGGTTTAGCTCAGTCGGCCACCAGAGACTGGGAGAAATGGGAGATTTCTGGTTAAAAAAAAGGACTTCCGTCTTATCTGTGTTAAGTTTTAAATTGTTGGATGACATCCATGCAGTGATATGCACCATGCAGTGTCTGAAGTTGTTTTCAGAATGGTCTTTAAAGGAGAACACCAACTGAGTGTCGTCAGCGTAAAAATTTACTCTGACGCCCCAGGATTCTACCACTTTTGCCAGTGGTTTTAGATATACATTGAATAAGAGTGGGCTGAGGGCCGATCCTTGTGGAACTCCCCAGATCAATGGTTTCTTGGTGGAAATGTAGTATCCCAGCATCACCTGTTGAAATCTGTCCGTGAGGAAAGATTTGACCCAAGCAAGGGGAGTTCCGCCGACTCCTACCTCTTGTAAGCGAGTGAGTAGTACGTCGTGGGAGATGGTGTCGAATGCAGCGGATAGGTCGAGGAGGACCAACTTGGCCTCCTCTCCCCTATCCGTGCACTCTCTGATTGACTCAGATACCTCAAGTAGGGCTGACTCAGTGCTAAAGTTTGGTCTAAATCCTGACTGAGAGTCATGGAGCAGCAAGTTTGACTCAAGGTAGTTGGACAGCTGCTCTTGTACCGCCTTCTCAAGCACTTTGGCTGGCTTGGGTAGAAGTGAGATTGGTCGGTAATTGGTCAGGCAGGAGGGATCGACACCTGATTTTTTTGGGATGGGAATTAGCATTGCTTGTTTCCATGCGGAAGGAACGACACCTAAAGATAAGGAGGAGTTCCAGATTTCAAGTAGGGGATTTTTTATTTTTTTGCAGCGTTTTATATAGCGCAAACTAGACCCGAACCGAATCAGATATCAGAGCGCTTTACATATTTTTCCAGTTACGTTACATTTTTACGTTTTCCAGTTACTTTCATTTTAGGCACGGGGAGATGAAGTGATTTGCCCAGAATCACAGGAGGTTTTGGCGTCGTTACCGAGACTCGAACCCAGTTCCTCCAGGTCCGAGGTCGAGCGCCCTAGCCGTTAGGCCAACTCTTCTCCCCGATTATTAGCTAACGGGGCAATTGCATTCATAACCAGGGCCGGGGCTGGGTCCAATGGTGAGCCTGATTTACATTTCAAAAATAAATTCAGTGCATACTCCTTGGTGATCGGTTTAAAAATAGTAAATGTAGTCTTGCAGGGGGTGATAGGGACTTCAATAGTCTCTGTTCCATTTTGAAGAATAGTAGCCGTGATGTTTGCAATTTTGTTCACAAAGAAATCAGATAGATCTTCGCTAAATGCTTGGGAAGGGGAGACTGATGTGGATAGAGCAGTGGGGTTGGTGAATTCTTTTACTATGTTAAAGAGGGCTTCAGTGGAATTTTTTGCATTGGTAATAGTTTTTGCAAAGTAGGCACTCATAGAGTTACGTTTGAGTTTGTGAAACTCCTTGAGGGCCTGTCTATATATTAGCTTGGCAGGGGGGTCATAGGTCCGTCGCCAAAGTCGCTCCAACTTTTTGCAACGGCTTCTATGTTCCCTTAGTTCCACGGTAAACCAGGGGGCTGATGGTTTTTGTCTGCGGGGGGTAAGGGTCTGTAACGGGGAAACTTTCTCGATGGCAGTCATAAGATCATTATTGAATGTAAGGACCGCTACATTGAGATCGTCAGGGGGAGAGTTTAAGCTGTTGTTGTATGATTGCTCTAGGGCAGTGCAGGAAATGTTGTGCCATTTTCTGCCTTGTGTTCTAATGGCTAATTCTTTTTTGCCAATTTGAGTTATAGATACCTCGAATGGGATCAAATAATGATCGGACCATGTCAGGGGTGTGGAAGGGAGGATTTTTAACTTCGGCCAGTTGGAAAAAATAAGGTGAAGGGTGTGACCTGCCACGTGAGTAGGACCCCTTACCCCTTGAGTCAAATTTATATTTTGCATGGAGTTTAGGAGGGAGGTGGCCCGGTTGCAGCTACTTATATCAACATGGTGGTTGAAGTCTCCTAATACCGTAAAATGAGGAGGTTTAAGAGACAGGTCTGCAGTTACTGCCAGTAGTTCAGAGATGGCAGCCTGGGGGGTGTTAGGCGGGTTGTAGACCAGGATTCCTGAGAAGATGGCTGTGGTGGAGTCCGAGACTGAAAAATATAGCGCCTCAATGGGCTTTATGTTAGTAATTTTCCTAGACCTGATTGTCAAGTGAGTCTTTAATATTATCACAATTCCTCCACCCGTTTTGGAACTCTCACGGTTTATTCCTGTGAGGTAGTAGTCGGTAGGTAAAGCAAGGGAGATGTCTGGATTGGAGGAGTCTTTAATCCATGTCTCCGTTAGGAACAACAAGTCCCAAGACATGGTAGATAGTAGCAGCCAAATGTCACTGGCGTGGCATGGTAAAGATCTGCAATTCAGCAATCCCATTGAGTATGTTTTCAAGGGAGGGGGCAGGCTATTTGCAGAATTGTGGGAGCAATTCGAATAAGGGGAGAAAGCAAAAGGACAGTTGTGACATTTAAACCTAGAGGGGCTGGACATAGAGAGGTTACATGGTGTAGGGGAAGTGCAAGGTATCTTACATAGGTCAATTAACTGTGATCTAGTCCAGGACAGTCTATGAGCGGGATGGGAACTGACAGCATGGATGGCCCTTGGCCCGGAGCTGGCGCGGACGGGCGCAGACGGGCTTGCCTTAGGCACGGCTTAGGCACGCAAACGGCGCGCCCGCTGCGCTCGCCCGCTGCGCGTTCGGAAGAGGCACATATTTTATAGAGGTGGGATGACAACAAGAGAGGGCGTGGCCTCAGAAAAGGGGCATGGCCATGGGTCTCGCCGGTAATGGCGGCAATGCGGTTTGTTTTTCGTTCCCGCGGCAGCGCTAAGATCCGCTGCGCGGGCTTTGGCAGGAGCGTGATTGTGGGTAAGAGAAAGTTTTAAAATATCACACAAATAGTAACACTCAAAGTTTTTAAAAGATACAGCAAACAAGCTCCCGGCTTCCGCACTATGAAATTACACACAGTGTTGCCATGATTTGTACCACTGCTGATTTCATATTTGTGTAGTGTACAGACAGTCGGTTACACGCAGCTGAGACAATACTTGCACAGTGCCCAACACTGACCATTCCCCATCTACTCCACAGGTGATGAAGAACTCACTGCTGAGGACCACACCAACGACCAGCAGATCCAGTCTCCACCTCCGACACATGGATTCTCAGATGAGCTCCAGCCCGGCCCATCTGGTGTGCCGCAGACCCAGAGGTCCCAGGCCCCCAACCTCACCACCACCACATCTGCTGCAACAACAGCGCATCAGACCCCTGCTGTCACGGCCTCTGCCTCCACTGCAGCCACCACCGTCACCACCGCCACCACCAGTACCAATTGTACCACCAGTACCACCAGTACCACCTGCAGCACCTTCCCTGTCCCAGGGGATGACCAGCCCACACCAACAACTGTGGAGGACAGGGAGAGAGTGCGTGGACCCACAGTGGTGAGGCACGAGGTCCGTGGCAGCAGAGCAGGTGGGAGGGCCAGGGTCACCACCAGACCTCGGGAGGAGTGGACACCATCCCTGGACCACTTCACCAGAGTAGTGGAGGCATTCCAAGAGGTCCAGGGACAAAGTGGCCGGTCGGATGAACTTTTAGAGGAGCTCATCCTGCTGCTGAGGTCCATTGACAACCGCCTTGGACAGATGGTGGACCTCATGGGCCAGCAAGTGGCGTTGCAGAGGGACAGGCCTGTGTCCCAACCACCACCTCCGTCCTTTTGTGCCGCAGGATGACAGTGCACCATCCTCCCCTGCGCCAACAGAGAGGGACAAGTCCCCTCACGCCGCTGGCCAATCAGCAGGACCCCCACCGCTAAAAAGATCTAGAAGGTGTCCAAAGAAGAGCCTGGGAGTCTCCGGAGGCAAAGCACCTGCCACGCGCCAGTCACGGAGCCAGCCGTGATGACAACCCTCTTCCCTACTGCATTGACTGTTTGGACTGTCTTTACCCACATTTCCTTGGCAATGGCACCTGTCTGTTGGACTGGGTCACCACATCCATGTGGACTCTACTCTTGCATCTCATTGAACAGGACTGTCAACTCACTGCTCATTCCCCACTGTCATGTAAATATTCCCGCACAAATCACATGTACACTGTCAAAATAAAATACCAGATGCACCAGTTTTTGTGCTGTATCATTTTTAGTGCAATATTTACAATGTTGACAATGTCCATGATTTGTCCAAATGATGTACAGTAAGTACTGCAGGAATCGTCTGTAGCACCTAGGGAGACACAACAGAACAAAAGTCACTGGTCACATTGTGGCATCACAGGCATAACACTACACAAAACATACACATGACACTACAGGCATACTAGACAATGGGCTGCAGGTGTGAACAAATGGGGTCCTGCATATGTTCAAATATGGAACGTCAATGTCACTTTCACCACACACAGGTGACTGTACGTGTGGCTGTCTGTTACATCCGCGCATAGCCCTTCACAACAACAGCAACCACACCAGACAATTTACACGTTGTACATCGTCCCACACCTTCAAGTGAAGTAGCGTTCAATGAGCTGCTGCCGCAGGTCAACTCCTTCATCCTCTCCACGGTCCTCATCACTGGACGCAGGTCCTACAGCAGGTGCAGGTCTTGGTTCCTCATCATCGTCCAGGCGCAGGGGGATCCCCTTGTGGATGGCCAGGTTGTGCAGCATATAGCATGCCACAACGATCTTGCACACCTTCCCAGGCGAGTATGACAGTGCACCTCCTGTCCTGACAAGGCAGCGGAATCGTGACTTCAGCAGCCCAAACGTCCACTCGGTCACACGTCGGGTCCTGCCATGGGCCTCATTGTAGCGGTGGTCAGCTGGGCTCTGTGGATTCCTCTGCGGGCTCAACAGCCATGGCCTACTGGGATATGTAGAGTCACCTGTGAATGACAAACACACATTGCAATGTTGCACAGCCAGAGTGCATCAGGGAACACACAGCACGCAAATCTGTAGGTATACTCACCCACAATCCAGGCACGCTCGGGATGCAGATTTTCCATAAGTTGGGGCACAATGCTGTTCCTCATGACGTAAGAGTCATGTGCAGAGCCTGGAAATTTTGCACACACATGTGAAATGGTCATGTCCGCAAGGCACACCACCTGCACATTGCTTGAATGGAAGTGTTTTCTGTTCCTATATATGTGCTCTGTTGCCTGTGGAACAACCAGACCTACATGCGTGCAATCAATGGCACCTACAACATGTGGGATGCGCCCAAGGGGATAGAAGTAACCCTTCACACCGGCCAATTCTGCTCCCCTCTGAAAATGGATGTATTGATTCCTATATGTCATTATGGCTGCAAGGACATCCCTCAGCACCTGGCTGAACATGGGCTGCGACATCCCTCCAGCGCTAGCCACGGTCTCCTGGAAGGAACCTGTTGCAAAAAAGTGAAGGGCTGCCATCACCTTGTATGTGGGTGTGAAATCAGTCGGATAGTGATGTCGAGGCTGCAGGTGGGGCTCCAGAAGATCACAAATGACTTTCAGTGATGGTCTATCCAGGCGGAATTTCCGAATGATTGCAACATTCTTCATGTCCTCCAGCACTGTCAGGTGACGTAGGAGATTTGGCCTTCTCCTAGTTGCGAAATGACAGAGAAAAAGTCAGGTTCAACCATCATGAGATGTCCACAGCACATGCCAGCAACTATGTAATGTTACAACAAACACTGCCTGAGAGCTGTATTGCACATCAGCTTACATGTGTGTCCTCATGATACACATAGTGGGCACACATCTCCACTAACCATACTCAAGTGCCACCGACACATTGGTCAATGTAAATACAGAAAAGCAGAACAACACATGTCACATGTGCCCGCCAGTTGCTGGTACATATACAAATGTGGTAGCAGAATCATGACTTTTCCATGATCATCTGCTGTGCCTGTCACAGCTCTATGCATTATGTGAAGCCTGCATACATCCGTCCACACATACATCACAGCAGCATGAAAAATGTCTGTTGTGTGCATGAGCTGATGTGAAGGCACCAGTCTGGGACTATAACATACAGTGACACAAGCCTTGTCAAGGTCAGCAATGACACACATCACATTGATCACATGAACATCATTGTTACCATCTCGAGAGTGTCAAGCACCATCCATCAACAAATGCACAAATAACATGGCAGGGACCACATACCAAAGTGTGGGTTCGACATGGAAGAAGGGCATTGTGTGTACAAAGCTTTGCCCTGCACCATGTTGCTGCTGGGTACTGATATAGTGTCCACGGCGGACAGAGCCATTTGAAGTAATGGAAATCGCGGTACCTACCGCCTGGCCCCGGTGGTGTGACCCCAGCACCACCATCTACCCAGCCAAGGCAGCCATTGGCATGTGGACATGTGTATATGGCGGTGGGTATGCTCCGCCGCAAGAGTCGCGGTACCTACCGCCTGGCCCCGGCGGTGTGACCCCAGCACCACCATCTACCCAGCCAAGGCAGCCATTGGCATGTGGACATGTGTATATGGTCGTGGGTATGCTCTGCCGCATGAGTCGCGGTACCTACCGCCTGGCCCCGGTGGTGTGACCCCAGTACCACCATCTACCCAGCCAAGGCAGCCATTGGCATGTGGACATGTGTATATGGCGTTGGGTATGCTCCGCCGCATGAGTCGCAGTACCTACCACCTGGCCCCGGCTGTGTGACCCCAGCACCACCATCTACCCAGCCAAGGCAGCCATTGGCATGTGGACATGTGTATATGGCCGTGGTTATGCTCCGCCGCATGAGACGCGGTACCTACCATCTGGCCCCGGCGGTGTGACCCCAGCACCACCATCTACCCAGCCAAGGCAGCCATTGGAATGTGGACATGTGTATATGGCCGTGGGTATGCTCCACCGCATGAGTCGCGGTACCTACCGCCTGGCCCCGGCGGTGTGACCCCAGCACCACCATCTACCCAGCCAAGGCAGCCATTGGCATGTGGACATGTGAATATGGCTGTGGGTATGCTTCGCCGCATGAGTCGCGGTACCTACCGCCTGGCCCCGGCGGTGTGACCCCAGCACCACCATCTACTCAGCCAAGGCAGCCATTGGCATGTGGACATGTGTATATGGCGGTGGGTATGCTCCACCGCATGAGTCACGGTACCTACCGCCTGGCCCCGGCGGTGTGACCCCAGCACCACCATCTACCCAGCCAAGGCAGCCATTGGCATGTGGACATGTGTATATAGCCGTGGGTATGCTCCGCCGCATGAGTCGCGGTACTTACCGCCTGGTCCCGGCAGTGTGACCCCAGCACCACCATCTACCCAGCCAAGGCAGCCATCGGCATGTGGACATGTGTATATGGCCGTGGGTATGCTCTGCCGCATGAGTCGCGGTACCTACCGCCTGGCCCCGGCGGTGTGACCCCAGCACCACCATCTACCCAGCCAAGGCAGCCATTGGCATGTGGACATGTGTATATGGCGGTGGGTATGCTCCGCCGCATGAGTCGCGGTACCTACCGCCTGGCCCCGGCGGTGTGACCCCAGCACCACCATCTACCCAGCCAAGGCATCCATTGGCATGTGGACATGTATCGGGTCTAGAGATCATCAGTTTTACAAGTACCTACTTGCACCCACATGGGTGAACCACTCAAGAACTCCATGTACCAGATTCCCGAGGGGTGATCCGGAGGAGGGGCTAGCGGTGTGCGCTCCATTGCGATTGCTTAGGCATGTGGACATGTGTATATGGCCGTGGGTATGCACCGCCGCATGAGGCACGGTACCTACCGCCTGGCCCCTGCGGTGTGACCCCTGCACCACCATCTACCCAGTGAAGGCAGCCATTGGCATGTGTACATGTGTATATGGCGGTGGGTATGCTCCGCCGCATGAGTCGCGGTACCTACCGCCTGGCCCTGGCGGTGTGACCCCAGCACCACCATCTACCCAGCCAAGGCAGCCATTGGCATGTGGACATGTGTATATGGTCGTGGGTATGCTCCGCTGCATGATTCGCGGTACCTACCGTCTGGCCCTGGCGGTGTGACCCCAGCACCACCATCTACCCAGCCAAGGCAGCCATTGGCATGTGGACATGTGTATATGGCGGTGGGTATGCTCCGCCGCATGAGTTGCGGTACCTACCGCCTGGCCCCGGCGGTGTGACCCCAGCACCACCATTTACCCAGCCAAGGCAGCCATTGGCATGTGGACATGTGTATATGGCCGTGGGTATGCTCCGCCGCATGAGTCGCGGTACCTACCGCCTAGCCCCGGCGGTGCGCCACCGCCATGGGTCATTGCATTCAGCTAATGGCAGCGATGATCGTGGTGGCATGATGCAGATTTGAATATCGTGGAAGATGTGCTCCGCTACCGCGGAGGCGATCATTGGATGCTTTTGAATGATGCACCATTGCGGTAGCGCACCCCAGGCACCCGCAGTGCGTCACCGCCGTGGAGCATTGCACACAGCCAATGGCAGCGATGATCGCGGTGGCATGATGCATATTTGAAAATCGCGGAAGGTGTGCTCCGCTACCACGGAGGCAGTCATTGGATGCTTTTGAATGATGCACCATCGCGGTAGCGCACCCTGGGCACCCGCGGTGCGTCACTGCCGTGGAGCATTGCACACAGCCAATGGCAGCGATGATCGCGGTGGCATGATGCAGATTTGAATATCGCGGAAGATGTGCTCCGCTACCGCGGAGGCGGTCATTGGATGCTTTTGAATAATGCACTATCGCGGTAGCGCTCCCCGGGCACCAGCGGTGCATCACCGCCTTGGAGCATTGCACACAGCCAATGGCAGCGATGATCGCGGTGGCATGATGCATATTTGAAAATCGCGAAAGGTGTGCTCCGCCACCGCGGAGGCGGTCATTGGATGTTTTTGAATAAGGCAGACCCGGGCAACCAATTGTAGCAGCTTTTAAGCTTCCAAACGACCCCAGGGGGCTATAAATCTGTGGGAGTGAGCCTCACATTGCCACTGCTCACAGAGCCTGCTGCCTGGGACCATCTCCTGCTGCTGCCTGGGACCATCTCCTGCTGCTGCCTCAAGAGCCTGCTGCCTGGGACCATCTCCTGCTACTGCCTCAAGAGCCCGCTGCCTGGGACCCTGTCCTGCTGCTGCCTCAAGAGCCTGCTGCCTGGGACCCTGTCCTGCTGCTGCCTCAAGAGCCTGCTGCCTGGGACCCTGTCCTGCTGCTGCCCCAAGAGCCTGCTGCCTGGGACCATCTCCTGCTGCTGCCTCAAGAGCCTGCTGCCTGGGACCATCTCCTGCTGCTGCCTCTAGAGCCTGCTGTCTCGGACCCCTCACAACTCACTTCCACCACAGGTCTGCCATATCCACAGGGATGTCAAGAACAGATAAGATCTGTGCCAGTCCATTCACGAGTGAAGGAGCTGGATGTCCTTGTGGACGAGGTGCTGGCACAGTACCCACGGCTGTTTGGTGGTCCCAATGTTGTGGTAAGTCACCATGAAGGGATCTGTAGGGCAGGGTGGTGTCAGACGTGTAGTCGTGATGCTGCAGTATATGCTTGGGGATGTGGGGTGATGACAAACACTGACAGACAAGCTATCTCCAGGTCGAGGGAGTGTTTGTGTTGCAATGTCACTCTTTCCTAGGCCTGTACTCGTATGTGTGAGTGGGGTGTGTTACGTTGTCGGGCATACAGACCCAACGGTTGTTATCCTTTTAGATGCCAGGAAAGTGAAGGTTTGTGAGGACATTTCAGGGTGCCCCTGAAGTCAGAGTCAGTGTGACCCACAGAGTAGGTTCAGTGGCTGCACATCCAGATGTTAAACATCATCCGACATACCTGCTACAGTTGCTTCACACTGAATAGTAGATATGCCCCATCAGTGCCCTGTACAATCTCTGACTTACACACTGCTGTCGATGCATTTGTGTTGAGGCAACATGCATTTGTGTGAATATCATGGAGACTAGGAACCACAATGTGTGCATGCATTCACTAATGTTTATGCCATGCAGAGTGCCCTTGTGAGGGTACCCCCAGTTCTGGAGGGAGGGAGGTTACTGTGAGTCCTGAGTCAGTGTCTGGCTGCTGTACTGATAGATGCTGACATCTGACATTGTGTAATTGTTCATTTGCCCTCCTTTACTCTCATACCTGCAGCTCAAGGTACACCAACGTAAGGCCGTGTGGAGGGCCATAGCAGCAAAGGTGCGAGCCCTGGGGGTATCAAACAGATGACACACACACTGTCACAAGAGGTGGGACGACATCAGCCGGCTGGCTAAGCAAGTGGCAGAGATGACCTTGGGGATGCTACCACGCACAGGGTGTTTGGCACGGCGCACCATGACTCCGCTGATGGGACGCATACTAGCAGTGACCAATCCAGACCTGGATGCACGTCTGAAGGGGCATCAGCAGCAAGACAGAGATGGTGAGTATCTGGGGAGGGAGAGTTTGTCTGGGAGTGGATATATGTGTACAGGGCCTGTGGCAGCGGTGACACATGTGATGTGCGTGTGTTGCCATGCTGTGATATGTGATGTGAGTGGTGACTGTGATGTGTGCCTGTATGAGGCATTGGGCCACCATGGCCTTACTGTGCTGCTCCTGCCTGCAGTTCTCACTCCTTGACAGGATGACAGATTGTTTGTGTCCACATGGTCACTCTTCATTGGGATGGTGTGGGGAGTCCATATTGTGGCGAACTGCAGTGTCCACTTAATGAGTGTGACACCATGTCTGTCTACTTTGCATGCACCATGATGGTTGAGGCCCACACATTCGACGACAATGTGAACCCTGATTGGCACATGGTGATTGCTATGGCCTAGTTGGCATTGTGGCATGTGTAGTCAATACAGGTGTGTGTGTTCCCCTCTGGTTCCCTCTAGGGCTGTCAGTGGTGATGTGTGTTGTGGCCACATCATGTCCATGGGGCAGGTCAATGTGGGCTGGGGCACACCATCCACGGGCAGGGTGCAGTGCTTTTCTTTTACATTTACCGAATCTGTAAGATTCGGTATTTACCGATTCGGTAAATACCGAATCGGTATGTCCCATTGATTCCTAAGGGCCTTGAAGCCCATAGGAATCAATGGGCAATACCGATTCGGTATTTACCGAATCTGTAAATACCGAATCCTGCAAGGGTGCAGGGGGTGTCACTTTGACACCCTCTAGCACCCCAAGTACAGGCTTGTGTGACATGTGGCACACATACATGCCCTAAGGGCATGTCTGTGTGTCACATGGCACAGGTGTGCATGCACAGATGTGCATGCACACCTGAATTCGGTATTTTACCACACAATAGGATTGTGTGGTAAAATACCGACTCTTAAGGGCCTGTGGCACTCTTTGAAGTGCTAGCTACATCTAGAATTACAGAATCGGTATATTTTCCGATTCGGTAATTTACAGAATCGGTAATTTTACCGAATCGGTAAATATACCGATTCTGTAATTTTAAGCCCCCTACATTGCAAAACCCAAATACCGATCGGTAACGGCCGAAATCGGCCGTTACCGACCGGTATTAGAGCTCCTACATCTGGCCCCTAGTGTTGTATGAAAATATGAGTCAGTCTAGCACATGAGGGTCAATTTCGTATATCTAAAACAAAAGAGAGATTCAGATTGGATTTTTGGTGTCCGGGAATAGCCATTCAAGCTGAGAGAAATGTTATAAAGTGGGCTTCATGTTTGAATAGTGGCACAGTGTTGGTAATCAGAGCAGTTCCCATGCAGTACTGTCAATTAATTAATGGGCCATGATTGAACGGTGCCATGGATATTGTGGGACATTTAAGAAGGGCAGTGAACTTTCCTTATGTGATAGTTTTGATACACCTTTTTTTTTAAAGTTGCCTGAAATGAAGTGTGTTGCTGATATATCTAGCAATAGTGTGATTATATTTCTGTATGAGGTATTTAGTATGTAATAATCAGTGTAGAGGGAATAAGAAGCTGTATTCCATTTGGCTTCCCATGGTTAGTTCAGAAAATCAGGGGGAGAATGGATCTTAACCGCTTTATTAGGAGCCGCAATGAGCACCTAAACATATTCGGTCCTGACGAAAGCCTTGAGAAAATACGAGAAGGCTGAAACATGTTGATCTACTAGTGTGGTAGACTAGTAACTGGGCCTACACACACACCATCTTTATATTTTAATTTCTCACATCGCCCGTTTTTCTGAATAAATTCTGTGTCACACAGGGATGTTGGGAATTTTAACCTCACTGCACTTGAGCACTCTTACGCCCTTTTTTAATCTCTGGACAATACTGGCAAATCAGTTGGTCTACATCCAGGCGGAGGACAGCATATGTACTATCTAAAAACCCTATGATGATGCTGTAATAGTACACCAATAATTTCAAAAAGGGGGTGGTGATGGACAGAGTATCTGAGTTAATCAGAACACTCCTACCCAGTCAACAGATCAGGGCATGATCCATCACCGTTTTTTAGCTCACTGCACCATCCCAGTTCAGAACCTAGCTATATGCAAATTAGTCTGTCCCTGGCCCAGTGCATCATGGGAACAGGGCAGACCAAACTACCAAGCCAATTCTTCACTGGAAAGGAAACAAGCTTCCGGGGACCGGTTTCTGGCATTACAGCCGTCTTCGGCCCGGGTTGCTTGAATCCTGATGGTGAAGTGAGCAAGGGACTCATGTCTGAGCATACCCTTCCACACTCATGGTGGCCAAAATAATTTCAAAAAGGGGGTGGTGATGGACAGAGTATCTGAGTTAATCAGAACACTCCTACCCAGTCAACAGATCAGGGCTTGATCCATCACCGTTTTTTAGCTCACTGCACCATCCCAGTTCAGAACCTGGCTATATGCAAATTAGTCTGTCCCTGGCCCAGTGCATCATGGGAACAGGGCAGACCAAACTACCAAGCCAATTCTTCACTGGAAAGGAAACAAGCTTCCGGGGACCGGTTTCTGGCATTACAGCCGTCTTCGGACCGGCTTGCTTGAATCCTGATGGTGCAGTGAGCAAGGGACTCATGTCTGAGCATACCCTTCCACACTCATGGTGGCCAAAATAATTTCAAAAAGGGGGTGGTGATGGACAGAGTATCTGAGTTAATCAGAACACTCCTACCCAGTCAACAGATCAGGGCTTGATCCATCACCGTTTTTTAGCTCACTGCACCATCCCAGTTCAGAACCTGGCTATATGCAAATTAGTCTGTCCCTGGCCCAGTGCATCATGGGAACAGGGCAGACCAAACTACCAAGCCAATTCTTCACTGGAAGGGAAACAAGCTTCCGGGGACCGGTTTCTGGCATTACAGCCGTCTTCGGCCCGGCTTGCTTGAATCCTGATGGTGCAGTGAGCAAGGGACTCATGTCTGAGCATACCCTTCCACACTCATGGTGGCCAAAATAATTTTAAAAATGGGGTGGTGATGGACAGAGTATCTGTCCATCACCACCCCCTTTTTGAATCGTTTTGGCCACCACAAGTGTGGAAGGGTATGCTCAGATGTGAGTCCCTTGCTCACTGCACCATCAGGATTCAAGCAAGCCGGGCCGAAGACGGCTGTAATGCCAGAAACTGGTCCCCGGAAGCTTGTTTCCTTTCCAGTAAAGAATTGGCTTGGTAGTTTGGTCTGCCCTGTTCCCATGATGCACTGGGCCAGGGACAGACTAATTTGCATGTAGCCAGGTTCTGAACTGGGATGGTGCAGTGAGCTAAAAAACGGTGATGGATCAAGCCCTGATCTGTTGACTGGGTAGGAGTGTTCTGATTAACTCAGATACTCTGTCCATCACCACCCCCTTTTTGAATCGTAATAGTACCCCAAGGCGGAGAATCTGTCGTGTATTTCTATAGGTTCTGAATCGATCCCCCTATTCCTGACCCTATTCTGGTTAAACTACCTAGCTAGTTAACTAACAGTCAGCCCATGAGGCAAGAAAACCCCCATGATGCAGATACCGTTATCTGACGCAGTCACACTACGGCACAGGAACGTGTTATCTGATTAGGTCATAACGCTTGAGATCTAATTAGACAAGCGACATTCCTCCAGCCCCTGATAAGGCATACGACGTTCTCATAACAAATCAAACCTATGACAACCTGGATAATCCGTGCGGCCATTGTTTTGATTTCACAGAGAACTTTAGTAAAGAATGTGCTAACGAGCAAGTCGTATGACATCTTTATTGACGTACCTATGTCCATCCTTACGTCAATCCCGGCACCTTTAAGGTATAAATATTGCCGACCTTGCCCTATGCAAACACACGCGTGGTGACAAGACGGAGCAGCCATACTTGCCGAAGCCGAGAGCAGAAGCAGACCCCGCTGGCAGCAGCCCCGCCTTCCTGACGCGCTGAGAGACGCGCTGCTATCTCAAGCCGAGAGACCCAGCACCGGCGCTTCCGGGTAGCCCTCGCAGGCAGCCTGGAATATCGAGAGCAGAGAAAGAGATACCATTCCTCATTCATCCTAAATTCCAGGTACAGAACTGAATAACCCCTCACAGAGAATTCTTTAGTTATTCACTTGGCAAAAACAAACTTAACTTAAACTGTAACTTTCTATTCCCGCCCACGCATTAGACTTAGGTCAGGTACACGGGGTAGGCGTATTTAGAAACACCAGTTGAGTACGTTTAGTCAAATGTATATGTGTATGTAAATATATTTTAATCATTTTAAACATCATATGGCTCAGAAACCATATCAATGTTTTTACAGTATTATTTTATACTATTGCTTCTAATGTATGCACTTTACTTAACTATAAGTATTGCAATAATATCGATCCATTTCTCTTGTACGAGAAAAGAGACTGATCAATAAATAACATCTTTTATTGAACACGCCCGTCTCTTCCTTTTCTCTACATTCTGATGAGACTAAGAATGCACGTACTGACTGAGTAAAATAATTGCCTTGTGCTCACACGACTCTCGAGATTGACTCTTAATTAGGGGAGAGCAAAGTTGTCATGTTCTATGGTTGTCAGAAACTAAATCCCTTCTTGTCTAATCAGGGAAGTTAATCCTTCCTTGAACATTCGAGAAAGTTTCTAGCGAACTCTGAGCTTAGCTGGCAAACCCAAAAATTAAGTCTAGTATCGACAGTAGTAGACCTAGTTAACGTCTGGCCTAGGCCTTCACTGCTGTAGGTACTATTCCAATGCGCAGAGCCTATTGGGAAAATAGGAGCTACACTACATGGCGCCCAACGCGTTTGGAAAGGGCGATAAAACTAACGTAAGACATTTAGAGTAACTCAGTCGTGCTTTCTCACTCAGACCCCTTTTCCCAAATACTCCAAAGACGTCTGGAGTGGGTGAAAGGTTATTATATCCTCCAAAACCTCGCAGGAGGGAACTCCTATGTATGGTTTTTGGTCTAGTCAACGTTGAAGGATAAAACAGTTCCAGAATATTGTGCATCTAATCTCTGTTTCCATAAGAAACCTGATCTGCAAATAAAAATAATACCATCCTGTCAGTAAAATGGGAGACAGTGATGGAGAAAGAGAGGCAATTAGATTAGCTACTGAAATAGCAGATGCTGATGCTACCATGCAAGCAGCAGACGCGGATATAATACTCATTCCGGTCATTAAAAGGAGATCTATAACCTTAAAACTTATAGAAAATGGACTGACACCTAGAGGTGGCACAGTCATATTCGTAATTGAGGCACACGAATATCGGCAGACAGAGGTATACTATACATGGATACATTTTCCAGCAGCAAATGCTGTAACAAAGTACTTCCACTATTACAAAGTAGAGGAACCTCCTGAAACGTACACTCCTTTCGAGGAGGTGGAAGTACCACTCAAATTCCAAGAGCATTTGCTCTTATTTGATGGCGCCCTAATACATAACAATCACATTACAAGGCTCGGTCCTTTAGGAAGACCAGGAGCAACGTGGCCGGTCTTAGCCGGATACACACCACATCCAGACATCGAAAGAATGCCTGCAGCAGAGCTATTAATACAGCTAAAACAACTACTAAAAATTCATAGACAATTAGTTCAGTATGTAATGCGGACTTCAACAATTCAGCCAGCGATTAAACTTCCACAGCTGACCCCTCACCAGGGGAACACAAATAAAATTACACCACAGAACATCCAATCCTGCCTAGGTAAAGTTCCAGCTAAACGGGAACAAATACCATTCTGGTTGGCACAGAAAATTACCCAAATAGAGGCGGTGTTTCCTGACACCACCCCGCTGGAAAAACACAGGATTCTGACTATATGTCTCCCAATGGGAATCGCACCACACATTGAGGACTGTGACACTTGGGGTACAGTCTTTGCTTCCATCTACACAAAAACGCACGGTGTTCCATCCATTTCGGTAATACCAGATGTGCTAAAACAAATTCAAGATGAATACGGTCCAGAACCTGCTTTAACTCTTGGTATGAAATTACTGAAAGACTTCAAGCAGGTCTCGGCTATATTATTAGCCAACATAAAAGGTGAAGCAGCAAACGTGGCGATCCGCCAGAGGTTAAAAGAGACAGATATAGCAGACCAACCAGCTGAAATTGCCAGAATCATAGAAAAATCCTATGAAGAACTAGGCAGAGATAGTCTAGGTGGAATACCAGTAAAACCGCTACTGACTACAAGTCCAGAAAAAATGTTTTTTAATAATAATAATAATTCACCAAAAAAGAACTGGGATGGGAACAAACAATCCAATCCTAAAGAAAAGAAATTCCAGTCCAGAGGAAGGTCTCCTAGGCGAAGAGAGAAATCTCCAAACCCGAGACAAAGGTCACCCCAGAGTGACCCCTCTGGGAATAGATATAACCTTAGAAATAGGGATAATATTAAAAAACCTGATAGATATCAAGACATTGATACACGTCCCTCTCAATCTTTTCAGAATTCCTCGCAGAAATCGGAAAGAAGAGGACGATCAGAAGAGCACGCCAAGTCCAAAGACAAGGAACCTGCTCAACTGAAAAAGAAATTACAATTTCCAAAAAAGAAGGTAGCCAGTATCAAGGTAGTTAACAATGCCGAGAATACTGAGGACACAACTGAAAAACGGAGAGTGGGCTCAGACAATGCTAGACAGCGCAGCAGAGGTGAGCATAGCTCGCAAAGTCCTTATGAATCATCTGGAGACAGTGGACACGAATGAATACCTTCAAGTGGAAACTGCAGATACCAGAGTTAGCAAGCCCCACAAAATATACGAGATAACATTACGTATAGAGGGAGATAAGACTAGGAAAATTAGGGGACTATTTTGGGATAACCTCTCCAAAGGCTATGACATCCTTCTAGCTGAAAAAGACTGGCCACCAGAGTTTGTCAGGGAGTGCCCTCATGGCGAAGAAGTAATTATGCCTGCCTTCTCGAATCAAATACCGATTCATAAAAAATATACACTTGCTAGAAAGTGGGCAGTGGCCTTAGCACCTGCTTTATATAAAAATCATGTAGGATGGGATGAGGATTCTCCTCCTCACAAAATCCAGTTAAAATCACAACCAACTGCACAAAGGCAGTACCCAATTAAGCAAGAAGCTAAAAAACAAGTAAATGAAATACTAGATCAGCTAGAATACCAGGGGGTGATTGAAACTTGCACCTCACAAATGAACAATCCTTTGTTTCCGGTCGCCAAACCAGACAACTCATATCGTCTAGTTTTGGATTACCGACACCTTAACACATGTTGCAAAACCTTTGCAGTGCAAAACTCACACAGTGCTGCACTAATGAATAACATAGTGCGCAAAAAATACAAAACAACCTTGGACATCTCCAATGGATTCTTTTGTCAAAACATAGCACCAGAGAGCAGATATTTAACAGCTTTCTCAGTAAATGGCACTCAAAAACAATTCTGTCGGTTAGCCCAGGGGTACAAGAACAGCCCGGGGGTATTCTCAGCGAGAGTAACAGAATTACTACAACTATATGATGATGAAGCATTATCTTATGTCGATGACATTTACTTAACAGATGATGACTTGAAGACTCACTTGAAAAGAGTGAACACCATAATACTTGGTTTCGCTGCAGAGGGTTACAAATTCAACTTCAAAAAATCCAGAATTGCCCATCTGAAAATCCAGTACGGAGGATATGAATTATCAAGTATTGCCTGGTTGACAGTCTTTTAAGAACTAGAAGAATTAAAAAATCTAAAATATGAAAAGACGTATCCTCTGCCAATCGACATTCTGCCTCTACGACATTACGCCTGTGTAATCTATACAGACGGACATGCTCAACCATCCGTTTGGGGAGAACAAGCATACAACCCCACATGTGAGATTACAAAAGAAGTGTGGCGCGGAGGTAAACTAAGACCTCTATTAACAAAGACACACTCAGTAGAAACCAATTCAGAACAACAAACTGAAATATTAGCTTTGAAAATGGCGCTAGATAATGCGGATCGCGAATTCCCGACACTTATAGTGTCAGATTCATATTACTGCGTCAAATCATATAACAGCGATTTGCAGACATGGATTCAGAACGGTTACAAAGATGACACAGATGCACCAATAAAGCAGAGACTGCTCTGGGAACAAGTAGCTCTTTTGAAAAAAGAACTACCAAAGACTCACGTGACTCACTCACTGAGTCATCAACGTGATGGCGTTCACGTTGTAGGGAATTCATTGGCTGAAGCAGCCGCAGCGGCAGCCACTAAACCGGCTCCCGTAGATCGAAAAAAGCGTACATTAAAATACATTGACGGTGAAACATTGCTGGCGGTGAAAACGTCATCAAAAGGCGACTGCTCAGCGTTACCGATCAACTATCCACTCAATTATACATACATAATCGATGCAAACTCCGTCCCTTTTGCTCGAATCCCTGGAGTGGGGGATAGAGTGATTCCAAACATGGACAGGAGAAAGTTGTTAATCGCAGACGCACACATGGGCGAGGGTCACAGACACCTTAAATTAAAAGATTCTCTGGAAGAATTACAATCACGGTACTGGTGGCCAGGCATGAGCCTGCACTACAACATGTTTGTAAAAAACTGCCCAAACTGCAACAGAGATCGCAGTGGGGAGAGAAGCAGTTTAATACCTCGTCGTATCAAGGCAGATAATATTACCAGCAAAAAGAATGGCTTGCGATTAACATATACAGGCTAGTTTCCACTTATAATGTAGATCACCAGCACTCGGCTGACGTCCGGACTATTATACAAGATTTGCGAGTCTAAATGGCATATACGCTAAGAGCATGCTACGTTCGACCATTTCTTTCACTCAGGCAAACCAGCCTGGGGGGGAAACATGGCCAAATGAGCACAGCCCAGCGGGAATCTTCTCACTTCCTTCCTGAGGGTATGGGATGGTGTAAAGAAAAAACCAAGGCAGAAAGCAATCTATAATAGAAAGGATATTAGGTTCGGGAGCTGGGTGGGTCAAACATCTAATAAGTGTCCAACGTAGTCTAAATAACTTGCCAAGAAATTCTCTGAAGGGATTCAGTCCGTACGAATTATTATTCGGAACTAGGATGTTGATCTCTGACCTTGATAGTCAGACTTCAGTGGTAATAGAAAAAACCTTTGATGTCAAAGATCGTTTGGCTATTTTGCAGGACTTAAACAAAACAAGAAAAGACCTGAGCAACATACAGTTGAAACAACAGCCAACGACCACTGAAGATTCACCACCTGTCCCAGCAAGACCTGTCTGGATTCCAAAAGTCGGGGATCTAGTCAGGGAGAAGATCGCGGTAAGGAAGGAATTTGGGCCTTCTTACAGAAAAGCAGTTCCTGTCTTGTCTGTCAACGGGACAAGATCAGTTGTACTACCGCCACCTGCTGGAAAAAAGGAGAACCGAGTTGTATCCATCGACCTGGTAAAACCACAACATGTGGCCGATAACAAACAGTAGGCCAAGTGGACTCCCAATAAGTAGCAGAACACCAAGGTTTGCTACCAGTACAGAGGTCCTATCAAAGAGGCTCATCACATTCGAAACGCCTACAGAAGAACAACAAGGACTATGCAACAATGCAATAGAACTCAGACCTCTGAAAACCCAAATAAAGACATTTAGCAGAGACACACCAATCTACAATGAAGTTCCAAGTGAAAATGCAAGAAACAAAAATCCTGAACCAATTGGAACAATTGACAGAACTGCATCTGGTTACTTCATCAACTTCGATGATTCCTCTGAAGGTTTCAGCGAACAAAAGACACAGCCATCATCAAAATCCTTTAAAGACAAAGCTAAGGAACTTTTGAAACAACTGAAAGAAACATATCTGGTTACTCCATGGATTGAATTTTGGGTGGGTTTTGGTGCATTTATCCTCATACTTTGGCTCATCATGGTATTTACCTTGGGACGCTTCATTGAGGGAAAATATGCTAAAATGGACACAGCAAGTCAGAACATCAACTTGGTCCTCAAACCACACACATCTTCACACGTCGAGAAACGAGAACTTTCTTCAGAACTTTCTTCAGCCAACTTCACAGCAATTCCAATACCTGGTGGGGTAGCCTGGGACAACACTGACTATGAAATGTATGGTCCGGTCGAGATCCTGAAATATCCACACCAAATCAAGATCTCCTTGAGTGATTTTGCAAAACCAAACTCATTTGCTGATGATTGGGACTTTGAAAGTATAAACAATATGATGTCTGACTTAGTAATGTCTGCTAAATTTACAAAACATGATTATTTGCAAGGTTCTACAAATTATGATAGTATGTATTGCTATAACCATTATGGTAACAGTGTTTTGCATAAATCTGCACAACCAAGAAATGTTTTAGATTATAATCAATGGGAACATTGTGCTACACCTCCAAAAGGGAGCTCTAGAACCGTGTATGACAAATATTCATACTTTCAAGGTTTTAACACTAGTAATGCTGAAACATTTTATTATAAATTGTCAAACAAGACAGGGATGAAAACCATGATAACCAACACAAAATTGATATATTCAGACATATTCTTTGAAAAAATGAATACTTTTGGATTTGATTATTGGGACAAAAATGTTGATTTGAAAAGTGTTTGGGGTACAAAAGAATGGCAAGTACAGGGTTTAGAAGCTTTGTTTAGAGCCTGCATGATCCCAGAACAAATGATATTTTTAAATGACACTGTTCAACAAACCACCTGTCTTGACTTAGCCAAAATCAAAGATTTAAATAACCTGTCTATTCCAAAGCCAACAATGTTTAGCAATAGCTCTGAAACAGATGAAGAAATAGACATAAACCATATACTTAACCAAAACAGAACACATCCTGATTGGAAACAATGGTTGATCTGGCCCACAGATACAAATAACTGTCAAGATAGATTCCTGAATAAAACACAGGGTTTCAAAATGACCAGGCCAGACCCTAGATATCCCCAAAGACATCACCCAGGGATAATAACAACCTACAGTGTGGGCAAATTATGCCTTCAATGGCTACAAACTTCCACACTGCCTGAAATTAAGCAACACCTAACTTTACTTACTGATGGTGCTGAATTGCGTGATTTCATACTGGGACCACGCAAACAGCGTCAAAAGCGTTTCATAGCAGCCTCTGTATATGCAGCATACAATGAGGCCTGGAAGGTTACTCAAATTGAAACAGCAGAAAGAATACGGGAAATTGACCGTATTAATTTGGAAAAATCACTTTCTGTAGTGGACAATGGGTTAATGACTCTGTCCTCCAGAATTTTTTCATTGGACAGCATTGTGTCTTCAGCAATCGATATATTATCGCAAGACTTACTGTTATTACAACATGGACAGTCACAATTGCGTTCCATTGTACAGCTTGGCTGGACGTTACAAAATCTGCGTTCAGGCTATGTGCCTTGGCGTTTAATCAACACAACGTCACTATTCCAAATCTTTAACCTTACTGATAGACAAATCGGTATGGCGCAGAAGGGTGCTGATTATACAATCTTGAGCATTGAAAAACTAGAAAGATTACCAATGACAATGTCAGAACGACCTGTCAGTGAATGGATAATCCACGGAATCATAAATATTCCAATCTCAACCTTCAGGTTTCAATACTGCCAAAAATATATACAGGCTGGCATGTACGAGAAATTGGGAAAGGGGTACCTTAAAACAACTTGGAACCTGCCCTATTCACATGCATGTGTCAGTAACAAAGGACAGAAAGTGTTTCTTAGTGGCAACAATTGTGATATGTCACTAAGCGGCACGGTTCTGTGTAACGGTATTAGTTTGCACGGAGCCTGTGAAGGGAATTCATACAACCTTTCATGTCACCAGCAAGGCGCACCTGCAACTGAAATAGAACCATTCTTTCAAAGACTCTATAATGGGAGTTACATTCTTATTGTAGACCGCAGATGTTGTAGTCTTATGCCCGGGACTCCTTATCTCGTCACTACGACGGCGAAGGTCAAGTGCTGTGGACGTTCTTTATTCCCCAGCTCCTTTCCAGACAGGGAGGCAAGGGCATGGCCCGGTTTGAAAATTACTTCTATTCGAATAGATACTTTAAGCAGAATGAAAACAGTGCTTCTTCAGATGCCTACAAGGCTCACGTCATCTAAAGAAACGTATGATCTACAAGTCGCAAGGACGACTGCAGAGATACATACATTATTATCAACTAATTCCCCCGTACATTTCGCGGAAATCCTGAGCGAAATCTTAAATATTTCTGATACCACTGGGGTCTCAAAGGTATTTAAGACAGTATTTTCGATGGCATTAACACCATTCAAAGCCATACTGGGTATTTTTCCAGATTTCGTCCATTCGATTTTTGGCGGACTTCCCCTGATCCTGGGACTAATTGCAGGAATCCTATTCCTAGTCCTTATTTTCCGTTATGGCAACCCATGTCACAGATCAAACTCTCGCGACAATGGAAGATACGATCCTAGCCATTGGATACCGGGACCGGATATCAAAAATCCTGGGACTCTCCCGGCTTAGAGACCTAAACATGACTTGGTTTCTATCATTTCGACCAATGTGGCAAAGGTGTGTTTTACCTGTACTAAGGTGTCTGCTATGCGGAGAAGAATGCGTGTTAGACACCTGTCTGACGCTACAATCGGATGCGCCGGTGGATGCAGATACACTGTTGGTTCCTACCAAGGTTCACGCACTGTGCTGCCCTCAAAGGCTGCCAATTCTGATGACGGCATTCCTGGAATCTTCACCACTACGATTGAAGGGTAGTGAAGTTCGAGATGAAAGCAGCATCGAACAGGTACGACCTTCTGTCAGCAATGCAAATCAGAATGTCAATGGAGACAATCATGCACACGAATGCATGGTTACCCCTATTTCCGACTTAGTGGAACTTTCCCATGAAGCTGTTGACAGTTTTTTCGAAAGCCTGAATGATATGATGTTCTCTCCGGAACAGAAATAGAGACTTTTGAGTAAACTCGCACACGGCGTTCCCTGAATTCGGCCTTCAACTTTAAAAAAAAAAATAAAGTCACATGAACAATTACAATCCAGTTCACGGACAGCAACTTTTTTCAGCAAGCCCTTAAATTATTTTTCTATATATTTTTTCCCCGGGACACTGATCTTCTGCTTAAAGTAAGAAACTATTCCTAGAGAACTAAGATTTCTATTTTTAGATACTTTATATAGACTTTAGCTGCCCGCTGGTATGTTCACAAATATGTTATTATGTGATGAAATGGTCTCGACCTTCCTTTCTGTATAGCTATATTAAGAGCCATTTCATGTGTATTTCTCATATACCAAAAAGCAATAATGCATAACAATGCGTGTTTAATTTTGCATTTAATTCATAGCTTAAGTGCATACAATATATATGACTGCAATTTTTCAGTATATTTGAAAATTTCAAAATGCATTTATGTATTTTGGGGTGGTAAGGTATACACTATACTCTATAGTATGTTGTACTATGTTATACTATGCATAGATTAGTAGATATGACCATAGTTAGCGTGGAGTGGGTGTCGTGTATTTCTATAGGTTCTGAATCGATCCCCCTATTTCTGACCCTATTCTGGTTAAACTACCTAGCTAGTTAACTAACAGTCAGCCCATGAGGCAAGAAAACCCCCATGATGCAGATACCGTTATCTGACGCAGTCACACTACGGCACAGGAACGTGTTATCTGATTAGGTCATAACGCTTGAGATCTAATTAGACAAGCGACATTCCTCCAGCCCCTGATAAGGCATACGACGTTCTCATAACAAATCAAACCTATGACAACCTGGATAATCCGTGCGGCCATTGTTTTGATTTCACAGAGAACTTTAGTAAAGAATGTGCTAACGAGCAAGTCGTATGACATCTTTATTGACGTACCTATGTCCATCCTTACGTCAATCCCGGCACCTTTAAGGTATAAATATTGCCGACCTTGCCCTATGCAAACACACGCGTGGTGACAAGACGGAGCAGCCATACTTGCCGAAGCCGAGAGCAGAAGCAGACCCCGCTGGCAGCAGCCCCGCCTTCCTGACGCGCTGAGAGACGCGCTGCTATCTCAAGCCGAGAGACCCAGCACCGGCGCTTCCGGGTAGCCCTCGCAGGCAGCCTGGAATATCGAGAGCAGAGAAAGAGATACCATTCCTCATTCATCCTAAATTCCAGGTACAGAACTGAATAACCCCTCACAGAGAATTCTTTAGTTATTCACTTGGCAAAAACAAACTTAACTTAAACTGTAACTTTCTATTCCCGCCCACGCATTAGACTTAGGTCAGGTACACGGGGTAGGCGTATTTAGAAACACCAGTTGAGTACGTTTAGTCAAATGTATATGTGTATGTAAATATATTTTAATCATTTTAAACATCATATGGCTCAGAAACCATATCAATGTTTTTACAGTATTATTTTATACTATTGCTTCTAATGTATGCACTTTACTTAACTATAAGTATTGCAATAATATCGATCCATTTCTCTTGTACGAGAAAAGAGACTGATCAATAAATAACATCTTTTATTGAACACGCCCGTCTCTTCCTTTTCTCTACATTCTGATGAGACTAAGAATGCACGTACTGACTGAGTAAAATAATTGCCTTGTGCTCACACGACTCTCGAGATTGACTCTTAATTAGGGGAGAGCAAAGTTGTCATGTTCTATGGTTGTCAGAAACTAAATCCCTTCTTGTCTAATCAGGGAAGTTAATCCTTCCTTGAACATTCGAGAAAGTTTCTAGCGAACTCTGAGCTTAGCTGGCAAACCCAAAAATTAAGTCTAGTATCGACAGTAGTAGACCTAGTTAACGTCTGGCCTAGGCCTTCACTGCTGTAGGTACTATTCCAATGCGCAGAGCCTATTGGGAAAATAGGAGCTACACTACATGGCGCCCAACGCGTTTGGAAAGGGCGATAAAACTAACGTAAGACATTTAGAGTAACTCAGTCGTGCTTTCTCACTCAGACCCCTTTTCCCAAATACTCCAAAGACGTCTGGAGTGGGTGAAAGGTTATTATATCCTCCAAAACCTCGCAGGAGGGAACTCCTATGTATGGTTTTTGGTCTAGTCAACGTTGAAGGATAAAACAGTTCCAGAATATTGTGCATCTAATCTCTGTTTCCATAAGAAACCTGATCTGCAAATAAAAATAATACCATCCTGTCAGTAAAATGGGAGACAGTGATGGAGAAAGAGAGGCAATTAGATTAGCTACTGAAATAGCAGATGCTGATGCTACCATGCAAGCAGCAGACGCGGATATAATACTCATTCCGGTCATTAAAAGGAGATCTATAACCTTAAAACTTATAGAAAATGGACTGACACCTAGAGGTGGCACAGTCATATTCGTAATTGAGGCACACGAATATCGGCAGACAGAGGTATACTATACATGGATACATTTTCCAGCAGCAAATGCTGTAACAAAGTACTTCCACTATTACAAAGTAGAGGAACCTCCTGAAACGTACACTCCTTTCGAGGAGGTGGAAGTACCACTCAAATTCCAAGAGCATTTGCTCTTATTTGATGGCGCCCTAATACATAACAATCACATTACAAGGCTCGGTCCTTTAGGAAGACCAGGAGCAACGTGGCCGGTCTTAGCCGGATACACACCACATCCAGACATCGAAAGAATGCCTGCAGCAGAGCTATTAATACAGCTAAAACAACTACTAAAAATTCATAGACAATTAGTTCAGTATGTAATGCGGACTTCAACAATTCAGCCAGCGATTAAACTTCCACAGCTGACCCCTCACCAGGGGAACACAAATAAAATTACACCACAGAACATCCAATCCTGCCTAGGTAAAGTTCCAGCTAAACGGGAACAAATACCATTCTGGTTGGCACAGAAAATTACCCAAATAGAGGCGGTGTTTCCTGACACCACCCCGCTGGAAAAACACAGGATTCTTACTATATGTCTCCCAATGGGAATCGCACCACACATTGAGGACTGTGACACTTGGGGTACAGTCTTTGCTTCCATCTACACAAAAACGCACGGTGTTCCATCCATTTCGGTAATACCAGATGTGCTAAAACAAATTCAAGATGAATACGGTCCAGAACCTGCTTTAACTCTTGGTATGAAATTACTGAAAGACTTCAAGCAGGTCTCGGCTATATTATTAGCCAACATAAAAGGTGAAGCAGCAAACGTGGCGATCCGCCAGAGGTTAAAAGAGACAGATATAGCAGACCAACCAGCTGAAATTGCCAGAATCATAGAAAAATCCTATGAAGAACTAGGCAGAGATAGTCTAGGTGGAATACCAGTAAAACCGCTACTGACTACAAGTCCAGAAAAAATGTTTTTTAATAATAATAATAATTCACCAAAAAAGAACTGGGATGGGAACAAACAATCCAATCCTAAAGAAAAGAAATTCCAGTCCAGAGGAAGGTCTCCTAGGCGAAGAGAGAAATCTCCAAACCCGAGACAAAGGTCACCCCAGAGTGACCCCTCTGGGAATAGATATAACCTTAGAAATAGGGATAATATTAAAAAACCTGATAGATATCAAGACATTGATACACGTCCCTCTCAATCTTTTCAGAATTCCTCGCAGAAATCGGAAAGAAGAGGACGATCAGAAGAGCACGCCAAGTCCAAAGACAAGGAACCTGCTCAACTGAAAAAGAAATTACAATTTCCAAAAAAGAAGGTAGCCAGTATCAAGGTAGTTAACAATGCCGAGAATACTGAGGACACAACTGAAAAACGGAGAGTGGGCTCAGACAATGCTAGACAGCGCAGCAGAGGTGAGCATAGCTCGCAAAGTCCTTATGAATCATCTGGAGACAGTGGACACGAATGAATACCTTCAAGTGGAAACTGCAGATACCAGAGTTAGCAAGCCCCACAAAATATACGAGATAACATTACGTATAGAGGGAGATAAGACTAGGAAAATTAGGGGACTATTTTGGGATAACCTCTCCAAAGGCTATGACATCCTTCTAGCTGAAAAAGACTGGCCACCAGAGTTTGTCAGGGAGTGCCCTCATGGCGAAGAAGTAATTATGCCTGCCTTCTCGAATCAAATACCGATTCATAAAAAATATACACTTGCTAGAAAGTGGGCAGTGGCCTTAGCACCTGCTTTATATAAAAATCATGTAGGATGGGATGAGGATTCTCCTCCTCACAAAATCCAGTTAAAATCACAACCAACTGCACAAAGGCAGTACCCAATTAAGCAAGAAGCTAAAAAACAAGTAAATGAAATACTAGATCAGCTAGAATACCAGGGGGTGATTGAAACTTGCACCTCACAAATGAACAATCCTTTGTTTCCGGTCGCCAAACCAGACAACTCATATCGTCTAGTTTTGGATTACCGACACCTTAACACATGTTGCAAAACCTTTGCAGTGCAAAACTCACACAGTGCTGCACTAATGAATAACATAGTGCGCAAAAAATACAAAACAACCTTGGACATCTCCAATGGATTCTTTTGTCAAAACATAGCACCAGAGAGCAGATATTTAACAGCTTTCTCAGTAAATGGCACTCAAAAACAATTCTGTCGGTTAGCCCAGGGGTACAAGAACAGCCCGGGGGTATTCTCAGCGAGAGTAACAGAATTACTACAACTATATGATGATGAAGCATTATCTTATGTCGATGACATTTACTTAACAGATGATGACTTGGAGACTCACTTGAAAAGAGTGAACACCATAATACTTGGTTTCGCTGCAGAGGGTTACAAATTCAACTTCAAAAAATCCAGAATTGCCCATCTAAAAATCCAGTACGGAGGATATGAATTATCAAGTATTGCCTGGTTGACAGTCTTTTAAGAACTAGAAGAATTAAAAAATCTAAAATATGAAAAGACGTATCCTCTGCCAATCGACATTCTGCCTCTACGACATTACGCCTGTGTAATCTATACAGACGGACATGCTCAACCATCCGTTTGGGGAGAACAAGCATACAACCCCACATGTGAGATTACAAAAGAAGTGTGGCGCGGAGGTAAACTAAGACCTCTATTAACAAAGACACACTCAGTAGAAACCAATTCAGAACAACAAACTGAAATATTAGCTTTGAAAATGGCGCTAGATAATGCGGATCGCGAATTCCCGACACTTATAGTGTCAGATTCATATTACTGCGTCAAATCATATAACAGCGATTTGCAGACATGGATTCAGAACGGTTACAAAGATGACACAGATGCACCAATAAAGCAGAGACTGCTCTGGGAACAAGTAGCTCTTTTGAAAAAAGAACTACCAAAGACTCACGTGACTCACTCACTGAGTCATCAACGTGATGGCGTTCACGTTGTAGGGAATTCATTGGCTGAAGCAGCCGCAGCGGCAGCCACTAAACCGGCTCCCGTAGATCGAAAAAAGCGTACATTAAAATACATTGACGGTGAAACATTGCTGGCGGTGAAAACGTCATCAAAAGGCGACTGCTCAGCGTTACCGATCAACTATCCACTCAATTATACATACATAATCGATGCAAACTCCGTCCCTTTTGCTCGAATCCCTGGAGTGGGGGATAGAATGATTCCAAACATGGACAGGAGAAAGTTGTTAATCGCAGACGCACACATGGGCGAGGGTCACAGACACCTTAAATTAAAAGATTCTCTGGAAGAATTACAATCACGGTACTGGTGGCCAGGCATGAGCCTGCACTACACCATGTTTGTAAAAAACTGCCCAAACTGCAACAGAGATCGCAGTGGGGAGAGAAGCAGTTTAATACCTCGTCGTATCAAGGCAGATAATATTACCAGCAAAAAGAATGGCTTGCGATTAACATATACAGGCTAGTTTCCACTTATAATGTAGATCACCAGCACTCGGCTGACGTCCGGACTATTATACAAGATTTGCGAGTCTAAATGGCATATACGCTAAGAGCATGCTACGTTCGACCATTTCTTTCACTCAGGCAAACCAGCCTGGGGGGGAAACATGGCCAAATGAGCACAGCCCAGCGGGAATCTTCTCACTTCCTTCCTGAGGGTATGGGATGGTGTAAAGAAAAAACCAAGGCAGAAAGCAATCTATAATAGAAAGGATATTAGGTTCGGGAGCTGGGTGGGTCAAACATCTAATAAGTGTCCAACGTAGTCTAAATAACTTGCCAAGAAATTCTCTGAAGGGATTCAGTCCGTACGAATTATTATTCGGAACTAGGATGTTGATCTCTGACCTTGATAGTCAGACTTCAGTGGTAATAGAAAAAACCTTTGATGTCAAAGATCGTTTGGCTATTTTGCAGGACTTAAACAAAACAAGAAAAGACCTGAGCAACATACAGTTGAAACAACAGCCAACGACCACTGAAGATTCACCACCTGTCCCAGCAAGACCTGTCTGGATTCCAAAAGTCGGGGATCTAGTCAGGGAGAAGATCGCGGTAAGGAAGGAATTTGGGCCTTCTTACAGAAAAGCAGTTCCTGTCTTGTCTGTCAACGGGACAAGATCAGTTGTACTACCGCCACCTGCTGGAAAAAAGGAGAACCGAGTTGTATCCATCGACCTGGTAAAACCACAACATGTGGCCGATAACAAACAGTAGGCCAAGTGGACTCCCAATAAGTAGCAGAACACCAAGGTTTGCTACCAGTACAGAGGTCCTATCAAAGAGGCTCATCACATTCGAAACGCCTACAGAAGAACAACAAGGACTATGCAACAATGCAATAGAACTCAGACCTCTGAAAACCCAAATAAAGACATTTAGCAGAGACACACCAATCTACAATGAAGTTCCAAGTGAAAATGCAAGAAACAAAAATCCTGAACCAATTGGAACAATTGACAGAACTGCATCTGGTTACTTCATCAACTTCGATGATTCCTCTGAAGGTTTCAGCGAACAAAAGACACAGCCATCATCAAAATCCTTTAAAGACAAAGCTAAGGAACTTTTGAAACAACTGAAAGAAACATATCTGGTTACTCCATGGATTGAATTTTGGGTGGGTTTTGGTGCATTTATCCTCATACTTTGGCTCATCATGGTATTTACCTTGGGACGCTTCATTGAGGGAAAATATGCTAAAATGGACACAGCAAGTCAGAACATCAACTTGGTCCTCAAACCACACACATCTTCACACGTCGAGAAACGAGAACTTTCTTCAGAACTTTCTTCAGCCAACTTCACAGCAATTCCAATACCTGGTGGGGTAGCCTGGGACAACACTGACTATGAAATGTATGGTCCGGTCGAGATCCTGAAATATCCACACCAAATCAAGATCTCCTTGAGTGATTTTGCAAAACCAAACTCATTTGCTGATGATTGGGACTTTGAAAGTATAAACAATATGATGTCTGACTTAGTAATGTCTGCTAAATTTACAAAACATGATTATTTGCAAGGTTCTACAAATTATGATAGTATGTATTGCTATAACCATTATGGTAACAGTGTTTTGCATAAATCTGCACAACCAAGAAATGTTTTAGATTATAATCAATGGGAACATTGTGCTACACCTCCAAAAGGGAGCTCTAGAACCGTGTATGACAAATATTCATACTTTCAAGGTTTTAACACTAGTAATGCTGAAACATTTTATTATAAATTGTCAAACAAGACAGGGATGAAAACCATGATAACCAACACAGAATTGATATATTCAGACATATTCTTTGAAAAAATGAATACTTTTGGATTTGATTATTGGGACAAAAATGTTGATTTGAAAAGTGTTTGGGGTACAAAAGAATGGCAAGTACAGGGTTTAGAAGCTTTGTTTAGAGCCTGCATGATCCCAGAACAAATGATATTTTTAAATGACACTGTTCAACAAACCACCTGTCTTGGCTTAGCCAAAATCAAAGATTTAAATAACCTGTCTATTCCAAAGCCAACAATGTTTAGCAATAGCTCTGAAACAGATGAAGAAATAGACATAAACCATATACTTAACCAAAACAGAACACATCCTGATTGGAAACAATGGTTGATCTGGCCCACAGATACAAATAACTGTCAAGATAGATTCCTGAATAAAACACAGGGTTTCAAAATGACCAGGCCAGACCCTAGATATCCCCAAAGACATCACCCAGGGATAATAACAACCTACAGTGTGGGCAAATTATGCCTTCAATGGCTACAAACTTCCACACTGCCTGAAATTAAGCAACACCTAACTTTACTTACTGATGGTGCTGAATTGCGTGATTTCATACTGGGACCACGCAAACAGCGTCAAAAGCGTTTCATAGCAGCCTCTGTATATGCAGCATACAATGAGGCCTGGAAGGTTACTCAAATTGAAACAGCAGAAAGAATACGGGAAATTGACCGTATTAATTTGGAAAAATCACTTTCTGTAGTGGACAATGGGTTAATGACTCTGTCCTCCAGAATTTTTTCATTGGACAGCATTGTGTCTTCAGCAATCGATATATTATCGCAAGACTTACTGTTATTACAACATGGACAGTCACAATTGCGTTCCATTGTACAGCTTGGCTGGACGTTACAAAATCTGCGTTCAGGCTATGTGCCTTGGCGTTTAATCAACACAACGTCACTATTCCAAATCTTTAACCTTACTGATAGACAAATCGGTATGGCGCAGAAGGGTGCTGATTATACAATCTTGAGCATTGAAAAACTAGAAAGATTACCAATGACAATGTCAGAACGACCTGTCAGTGAATGGATAATCCACGGAATCATAAATATTCCAATCTCAACCTTCAGGTTTCAATACTGCCAAAAATATATACAGGCTGGCATGTACGAGAAATTGGGAAAGGGGTACCTTAAAACAACTTGGAACCTGCCCTATTCACATGCATGTGTCAGTAACAAAGGACAGAAAGTGTTTCTTAGTGGCAACAATTGTGCTATGTCACTAAGCGGCACGGTTCTGTGTAACGGTATTAGTTTGCACGGAGCCTGTGAAGGGAATTCATACAACCTTTCATGTCACCAGCAAGGCGCACCTGCAACTGAAATAGAACCATTCTTTCAAAGACTCTATAATGGGAGTTACATTCTTATTGTAGACCGCAGATGTTGTAGTCTTATGCCCGGGACTCCTTATCTCGTCACTACGACGGCGAAGGTCAAGTGCTGTGGACGTTCTTTATTCCCCAGCTCCTTTCCAGACAGGGAGGCAAGGGCATGGCCCGGTTTGAAAATTACTTCTATTCGAATAGATACTTTAAGCAGAATGAAAACAGTGCTTCTTCAGACGCCTACAAGGCTCACGTCATCTAAAGAAACGTATGATCTACAAGTCGCAAGGACGACTGCAGAGATACATACATTATTATCAACTAATTCCCCCGTACATTTCGCGGAAATCCTGAGCGAAATCTTAAATATTTCTGATACCACTGGGGTCTCAAAGGTATTTAAGACAGTATTTTCGATGGCATTAACACCATTCAAAGCCATACTGGGTATTTTTCCAGATTTCGTCCATTCGATTTTTGGCGGACTTCCCCTGATCCTGGGACTAATTGCAGGAATCCTATTCCTAGTCCTTATTTTCCGTTATGGCAACCCATGTCACAGATCAAACTCTCGCGACAATGGAAGATACGATCCTAGCCATTGGATACCGGGACCGGATATCAAAAATCCTGGGACTCTCCCGGCTTAGAGACCTAAACATGACTTGGTTTCTATCATTTCGACCAATGTGGCAAAGGTGTGTTTTACCTGTACTAAGGTGTCTGCTATGCGGAGAAGAATGCGTGTTAGACACCTGTCTGACGCTACAATCGGATGCGCCGGTGGATGCAGATACACTGTTGGTTCCTACCAAGGTTCACGCACTGTGCTGCCCTCAAAGGCTGCCAATTCTGATGACGGCATTCCTGGAATCTTCACCACTACGATTGAAGGGTAGTGAAGTTCGAGATGAAAGCAGCATCGAACAGGTACGACCTTCTGTCAGCAATGCAAATCAGAATGTCAATGGAGACAATCATGCACACGAATGCATGGTTACCCCTATTTCCGACTTAGTGGAACTTTCCCATGAAGCTGTTGACAGTTTTTTCGAAAGCCTGAATGATATGATGTTCTCTCCGGAACAGAAATAGAGACTTTTGAGTAAACTCGCACACGGCGTTCCCTGAATTCGGCCTTCAACTTTAAAAAAAAAAATAAAGTCACATGAACAATTACAATCCAGTTCACGGACAGCAACTTTTTTCAGCAAGCCCTTAAATTATTTTTCTATATATTTTTTCCCCGGGACACTGATCTTCTGCTTAAAGTAAGAAACTATTCCTAGAGAACTAAGATTTCTATTTTTAGATACTTTATATAGACTTTAGCTGCCCGCTGGTATGTTCACAAATATTTTATTATGTGATGAAATGGTCTCGACCTTCCTTTCTGTATAGCTATATTAAGAGCCATTTCATGTGTATTTCTCATATACCAAAAAGCAATAATGCATAACAATGCGTGTTTAATTTTGCATTTAATTCATAGCTTAAGTGCATACAATATATATGACTGCAATTTTTCAGTATATTTGAAAATTTCAAAATGCATTTATGTATTTTGGGGTGGTAAGGTATACACTATACTCTATAGTATGTTGTACTATGTTATACTATGCATAGATTAGTAGATATGACCATAGTTAGCGTGGAGTGGGTGTCGTGTATTTCTATAGGTTCTGAATCGATCCCCCTATTCCTGACCCTATTCTGGTTAAACTACCTAGCTAGTTAACTAACAGTCAGCCCATGAGGCAAGAAAACCCCCATGATGCAGATACCGTTATCTGACGCAGTCACACTACGGCACAGGAACGTGTTATCTGATTAGGTCATAACGCTTGAGATCTAATTAGACAAGCGACATTCCTCCAGCCCCTGATAAGGCATACGACGTTCTCATAACAAATCAAACCTATGACAACCTGGATAATCCGTGCGGCCATTGTTTTGATTTCACAGAGAACTTTAGTAAAGAATGTGCTAACGAGCAAGTCGTATGACATCTTTATTGACGTACCTATGTCCATCCTTACGTCAATCCCGGCACCTTTAAGGTATAAATATTGCCGACCTTGCCCTATGCAAACACACGCGTGGTGACAAGACGGAGCAGCCATACTTGCCGAAGCCGAGAGCAGAAGCAGACCCCGCTGGCAGCAGCCCCGCCTTCCTGACGCGCTGAGAGACGCGCTGCTATCTCAAGCCGAGAGACCCAGCACCGGCGCTTCCGGGTAGCCCTCGCAGGCAGCCTGGAATATCGAGAGCAGAGAAAGAGATACCATTCCTCATTCATCCTAAATTCCAGGTACAGAACTGAATAACCCCTCACAGAGAATTCTTTAGTTATTCACTTGGCAAAAACAAACTTAACTTAAACTGTAACTTTCTATTCCCGCCCACGCATTAGACTTAGGTCGGGTACACGGGGTAGGCGTATTTAGAAACACCAGTTGAGTACGTTTAGTCAAATGTATATGTGTATGTAAATATATTTTAATCATTTTAAACATCATATGGCTCAGAAACCATATCAATGTTTTTACAGTATTATTTTATACTATTGCTTCTAATGTATGCACTTTACTTAACTATAAGTATTGCAATAATATCGATCCATTTCTCTTGTACGAGAAAAGAGACTGATCAATAAATAACATCTTTTATTGAACACGCCCGTCTCTTCCTTTTCTCTACATTCTGATGAGACTAAGAATGCACGTACTGACTGAGTAAAATAATTGCCTTGTGCTCACACGACTCTCGAGATTGACTCTTGATTAGGGGAGAGCAAAGTTGTCATGTTCTATGGTTGTCAGAAACTAAATCCCTTCTTGTCTAATCAGGGAAGTTAATCCTTCCTTGAACATTCGAGAAAGTTTCTAGCGAACTCTGAGCTTAGCTGGCAAACCCAAAAATTAAGTCTAGTATCGACAGTAGTAGACCTAGTTAACGTCTGGCCTAGGCCTTCACTGCTGTAGGTACTATTCCAATGCGCAGAGCCTATTGGGAAAATAGGAGCTACACTACAAATCAAGATATACCGCCATTTGCCTGTGTACGTTTATGAGGGTTTTTATACGGCTCCAACACTACCTAGACCCTGATTTCACAGGACAAGTGATCCATTCTCCCCCTGATTTTCTGAGGTATTTAGTAAAAAGGATTTCCAGAACTTGATTCTGACCAACAGTGGAGCATAGTTTTGTTCTTTTGAAATACAGATGTACTTGGGAGGAAAATTGATCGAACATCGTAGGTGTGTGCTGTATTCTTCCACGATCAATGGTGTTGTGGAAAGTTTTAATAAAAAAACTCAAAGAGGGTATACAACTGGCCAAAAGTGGTTGCTTGAGATGGAGAGATTAGTTTTTAGAATGGTTGATTGTCTATTGTTTGGCACCATATCGGGTGATGGCTAATAATCTATTTGAATTGTTTAAGGGCAGAAGATCTCATTCTAAACTATTTCTAAGATGTGATGAAATACCAAAAAGATGGATAAGCATGAACACCCAGGATTCCTTGAGACACAGAGAGTGAAACTTACCAAAAAGAGGAAGAAAGAGCATGATGTTGCAAACAATACCAAAGCAGTGAATGTGAAGTTAAGAGATGTTGTGAAAGTTTGGGCTCCTACAGGAAAGTCTATGTGGTCCAAGTTTACCAAACGAATGGTGGAAAAAATCCTGCAATGTGGTCAAGTACAAGGGTGGTATTATTTGGAACTTAGGGCGAGTGGGAACTTTTAGCTGATGGGCGAAGGCTGGTTTGGATGGAGGGTCTAATGATTCATGGAGAGGGCATGGTGTTGTTGCAGTGTGAGTGAGCCCAGAAAAATGGTACGTAGGCCCAGTGCATGCATCACACAACCTCCAACCGTGAAATTAACCACAAGTGCATTATAGTTATGCCTGCCCTGAAAACGAGAGTGATGTGAAGCACATGTCTGCGAGAGCAAGTAAGTGAAAGGATAACTAGTGATATATGAAGAGGGTGCATTTTTAAGGATATATCATTGCAATAAAAAGTTTTTAACCTAACCACCTGAAGAGGATGTGATATTTTTAGCATCACTGTTGCAAGGATTATGGATTTATAGTTGCATAACGGATGGATATAACACTTTTGGGCATAAAGGTAATTTTTTGACTTCTAGCGTGAACTGAGCTTCAGTATCATAATCACGATTCTGCCCAGAAACGTTGAATACAAGTATGTCCTATTACAGCAGTTTAGAGTGACACTTTAGGATTGGCTGTAAGGGTCCCATTGAACCTCCACAAGGTCACTCAGGGTGTGATGTTACAGATTGCACATCTCAGGGAGAGCTCTGGCCATTTGCCTAAGACACTGTCTGTCTTAAAGACAGACAAGAGTCCCCTCGGTACCTCATATTTACACTGTTAGAGGTGCCCTTCAGAACACTCTCAATGCCAGGGCAGAGGGTTTGATCACAACCCTCAGAGAGCATTGCGTCCACCTGTCTCCATTGATGGTGCCGCTTGTTCTCTACAATGAGAGAATTCATCTATAAGGTGCCTGAGAATGCCTTTGTGTCACGAACAGGCACAATATCTCTACTAGGCACTGACTCAAATTAGCAAAAATTCATGCATTAACTCCCTCCGTTGGTGTATTCAGGTGTGCAACCTCCTCTGCGTAAAATGTTGTAAGTATATCTCTACTAGTTGGAACTGAACACGATCAAAACATTGAAGGCTGTTGCACAATAAAAGTGACTTGACATGAAAACCATGACTGAACGTGACTCTGATGTATCGTAATGAACCTGAATATTTCGAAAACTAATTGACTAACCTGAGGCTTTTGGTGGCAAACTCATAATCAGTGATATGGGCAATTGTGAGGTATAGCTCAACAACAATGTACTGGAGATAGAAGAGCCTATATTACAGTGGTTTGTAGAGTGTTTAGATCAGTCTCACGGAGACAGCTCAATCATCATGCAAATATGTTTGAAATATTTCATTTAATTTTTCTCTACAAAGAGTAAGAAAGAGACTCAAATTATTTTGGATTGTGTGTCATGTAAAGCTGCCTAATCCATGTACTAAGAACTCCAGTTTCCCCTTCATGTTATATTATTAATGTCCATTTTTGTGAAATATATGTCAGTTTCTTTTATAGACAGTCCATAAGTGGCTTTGAAGGCACTTGCAGCAGGATTGCTTCTGTGAGTGATAAGAGAAAGGGGCATTACGAGGGTAACCACAACAGAACTTAAAAGAGGCTGTATTACATTCGAAGGTGTTAAACAAAAGCGTCGAGAATCAAATGTGGTTCCCGCTTTGTTCCTTTCTTTCCTTCCTCCTGAAGTGATCACAGCGCCTGTGCGGATAGAAAGGCTTAAGAGTTTTCACTCACTTAAATATGAACAAAGAGGAAAAGCTCTCTGGGGAACCATGGGTGTCATAGATGTCGTGTAAAAAGGGTTTAGCGCATTTTGGAATTGTATCATTACTGCCATATACTTATATTCATTCAAGCAAGGAGTTATTTTTTTCATAGGTGTGAGTGTGTCGACCGTATCCCTTTATATCGACTCATTCAGCTCCATAGAATCAGTGGTATTTACTTTGGTGTGGTTCAGTCAGGAGGCCAGCGTGGTTATTTAACAGGATATATATGTGCAATATGATGTATAAAAACTAGCAGTAATTTTTATTTTTCAGTCTCCATTTAACCTCAACTTAAGGAAAACCAACAGGAGGCCTTCCATTTAAAAAACAACTATTTAAAATAATCACTGATCTGTCATGATTTTTTTATTCTGGAAATAAGTGAGATTTTGGCCCAGTTTACCAAGATGTCAGGCAATGCAGTGTCAATGTTTGCTGTCCTGGGTTGAGTGAAGGAAATAATGCTGCACAGACTATATCTACTAAGATTGATCTGCAGCTCGTGTCTTTCCTTCTATTGGAGCACAAAAAGGCTGCCATGCAGGATGCACAGGCTCGCAGCATTACACATAGACTAGTGTGAGCTGCCTAGCAAGAATTTGTAGGGGAAGCATACGCTTTAGGTGAATTTCCTATGTGTAGACAAGCATAGAGGTAGCACTTGGATTGGATATGCACTGTAAATTACAGCACACACCATTTCAGGAAAAAATCAATGCATTCCCCCTTGTTTTTGCCTGCTTCGAGTGGGTGTTAGTTGTTCATGCAAAGCCCCGTTTTTTAGTAGTTGATTAGGCTTAGGGACTGATTACGATGTCATTCGGAAAGGCTCCGAACGGGATTCGGTATGTCAGAATCCGATTCAGAACCCTTGTATCCAACCGAATAGTACACATTTCCGAACAACCAATTAAAATGCGTGGAAACCGTTCTGTATGTCCGAATTTGTTCCAAAAAGCATTCGAGCAGGCCAAGTGTTTCGGAGCCGAATCATTCAGTTCTATGCACACGGTTTCTGAGCGAGTAATTACAATAACAAGTTTGGACAGCCGTTCCGGTTCGGTCTGCCCCACACAAAACGACTGTCAGAATCTGTCTTTGGGGGTCCGTAGCAGGCCCCCTTCACCTGGAGGCATATGAATGGTGACTATGGAGTACCCAAGGGACCCCTCTTTCCAACCATTCCCACTGTGGCAGGCACCATGGGGTGCATGCCACAGGGTGCAAGGTTTTCCCCCTCCCACCCCTTTTTTCAATGGGAGCCTGTGTTCTAATTCGGAAAACAGGCTCCCATTGAAGTCAATGCGTGCCTGACCGAACAATGTTGGGACGCATCTTAATCGGTCAGTCGGACTCGCACAACCTGACTCGTCGGAAACGATTCCGGAAACGATTCAGTTGGAAGAGTTTCCGAACTACATCGTAATTAGCTCCTTAGTTTAAAAAACTATGGGTGTTTGCATCAGACTGCCCCCATTAATGCCCCATTGACATAAAGTGATACAAAAAGGGATGATGGACGGAGCGTTTGAGCAAATCAAACACTCACCCCCAGTCAACGGATCTGGGTTTAATCCATCACCATTCTCTAGCTCACTCTGCCACCCCAGTTCAGACATGACCATATGCAAATCAGTCTGACCCTGTGCTTCATGGTAACAGTCCAGCCTGAACTGCCAAGCCATATTTTCCCTGGACCGGAAACAAGCATCCAGGGACCGGTTTCGGGTTCATAATCTTCATCAGCCAGGCTATCTTGAATCCAGTGGCAAAGTGAGCAAGGGACTCACGTCTGAGCATACCCTGCCAACTTAGGGCAAACAAAGCGATACAAAAAGGGATGATGGACGGAGCGTTTGAGCAAATCAAACACACTCCCCCAGTCAACTGATCTGGGTTTAATCCATCACCATTCTTTAGCTCACTCTGCCACCCCAGTTCAGATATGGCTATATGCAAATCAGTCTGACCCTGTGCCTCATGGGAACAGTCCAGCCCGAACTGCCAAGCCATATCTTCCCTGGACCAGAAACAAGCATCCTGGGACCGGTTTCGAATTCATAATCCTCATCAGCCAGGCTATCTTGAATCCAGTGGCAAAGTGAGCAAGGGACTCACGTCTGAGCATACCCTGCCAACTTAGGGCGAACAAAGCGATACAAAAAGGGATGATGGACGGAGCGTTTGAGCAAATCAAACACTCACCCCCAGTCAACTGATCTGGGTTTAATCCATCACCATTCTTTAGCTCACTCTGCCACCCCATTTCAGACACGGCCATATGAAAATCAGTCTGAACCTGTGCCTCATGGGAACAGTCCAGCCCGAACTGCCAAGCCATATCTTCCCTGGACCAGAAACAAGCATCCTGGGACCGGTTTCAGATTCATAATCCTCACCAGCTAGGCTATCTTGAATCCAGTGGCAAAGTGAGCAAGGGACTCACGTCTGAGCATACCATGCCAACTTAGGGCGAACAAAGTGATGCAAAAAGGGATAATGGTCGGAGCGTTTGAGCAAATCAAACACTCACCCCGTCAACTGATCTGGGTTTAATCCATCACCATTCTTTAGCTCACTCTGCCACCCCAGTTCAGACATGGCCATATGCAAATCAATCTGACCCTGTGCCTCATGGGAACAGTCCAGCCCGAACTGCCAAGCCATATCTTCCCTGGACCGGAAACAAGCATCCTGGGACCGGTTTCGGATTCATAATCCTCATCAGCCAGGCTACCTTGAATCTAGTGGCAAAGTGAGCAAGGGACTCACGTCTGAGCATACCCTGCCAACTTAGGACGAACAAAGCGATACAAAAAGGGATGATGGACGGAGCGTTTGAGCAAATCAAACACTCACCCCCAGTCAACTGATCTGGGTTTAATCCATCACCATTCTTTAGCTCACTCTGCCACCCCATTTCAGACACGGCCATATGAAAATCAGTCTGAACCTGTGCCTCATGGGAACAGTCCAGCCCGAACTGCCAAGCCATATCTTCCCTGGACCAGAAACAAGCATCCTGGGACCGGTTTCAGATTCTTAATCCTCACCAGCTAGGCTATCTTGAATCCAGTGGCAAAGTGAGCAAGAGACTCACATCTGAGCATACCATGCCAACTTAGGGCGAACAAAGTGATACAAAAAGGGATGATGGTCGGAGCGTTTGAGCAAATAAAACACTCACCCCGTCAACTGATCTGGGTTTAATCCATCACCATTCTTTAGCTCACTCTGCCACCCCAGTTCAGACATGGCCATATGCAAATCAATCTGACCCTGTGCCTCATGGGAACAGTCCAGCCCGAACTGCCAAGCCATATCTTCCCTGGACCGGAAACAAGCATCCTGGGACCGGTTTCGGATTCATAATCCTCATCAGCCAGGCTACCTTGAATCTAGTGGCAAAGTGAGCAAGGGACTCACGTCTGAGCATACCCTGCCAACTTAGGACGAACAAAGCGATACAAAAAGGGATGATGGTCGGAGCGTTTGGGCAAATCAAACACTCACCCCCGTCAACTGATCTGGGTTTAATCCATCACCATTCTTTAGCTCACTCTGCCACCCCAGTTCAGACATGGCCATATGCAAATCAATCTGACCCTGTGCCTCATGGGAACAGTCCAGCCCGAACTGCCAAGCCATATCTTCCCTGGACCAGAAACAAGCATCCTGGGACCGGTTTTGGATTCATAATCCTCATCAGCCAGGCTACCTTGAATCTAGTGGCAAAGTGAGCAAGGGACTCACGTCTGAGCATACCCTGCCAACTTAGGACGAACAAAGCGATACAAAAAGGGATGATGGACGGAGCGTTTGAGCAAATCAAACACTCACCCCCAGTCAACTGATCTGGGTTTAATCCATCACCATTCTTTAGCTCACTCTGCCACCCCATTTCAGACACGGCCATATGAAAATCAGTCTGAACCTGTGCCTCATGGGAACAGTCCAGCCCGAACTGCCAAGCCATATCTTCCCTGGACCAGAAACAAGCATCCTGGGACCGGTTTCAGATTCTTAATCCTCACCAGCTAGGCTATCTTGAATCCAGTGGCAAAGTGAGCAAGGGACACACGTCTGACCATACCATGCCAACTTAGGGCGAACAAAATGATACAAAAAGGGATGATGGTCGGAGCGTTTGAGCAAATAAAACACTCACCCCCGTCAACTGATCTGGGTTTAATCCATCACCATTCTTTAGCTCACTCTGCCACCCCAGTTCAGACATGGCCATATGCAAATCAATCTGACCCTGTGCCTCATGGGAACAGTCCAGCCCGAACTGCCAAGCCATATCTTCCCTGGACCGGAAACAAGCATCCTGGGACCGGTTTCGGATTCATAATCCTCATCAGCCAGGCTACCTTGAATCTAGTGGCAAAGTGAGCAAGGGACTCACGTCTGAGCATACCCTGCCAACTTAGGACGAACAAAGCGATACAAAAAGGGATGATGGACGGAGCGTTTGAGCAAATCAAACACTCACCCCCAGTCAACTGATCTGTGTTTAATCCATCACCATTCTTTAGCTCACTCTGCCACCCCAGTTCAGACATGGCCATATGCAAATCAGTCTGACCCTGTGCCTCATGGGAACAGCCCAGCCCGAACTGCCAAGCCATATCTTCCCTGGACCGGAAACAAGCATCCTGGGCCCGGTTTCGGATTCATAATCCTCAGTGAATGGCTTGGCAGTTCAGGCTGGACTGTTCCCATGAGGCACAGGGTCAGACTGATTTGCATATGTCTGAACTGGGGTGTCAGAGTGGGCTAAAGAACGGTGATGGATTAAACCCAGATCTGTTGACTGGGTGTGAGTGTTTGATTGGTTCAGATGCTCTTTCCATCACCACCCCCTGTTGTACCGCATTGTTCGCCATAAGTTGGCAGGGTATGCTCAGATGTGAGTCCCTTGCTCACTTTGTCACTGGATTCAAGCAAGCCTGGCTGAAGACGGCTGAAATGTCAGAAACCGGTCCTAGGAAGCTTGTTTACGGTCCAGGGAAGGCATGGCTTGGCAGTTCGGGCTGGACTGTTCCCATGAGGCACAGGGTCAGACTGATTTGCATATGGCCATGTCTGAACTGGGGTGGCAGAGTGGGCTAAAGAACGGTGATGGATTAAAGCCAGATCTGTTGACTGGGTGTGAGTGTTTGATTGGTTCAGATGCTCTGTCCATCACCACCCCCTTTTGTACCCCATTGACATAAAGTGGCACAAAGTAGTTTTTACACTTTAAAAAGTGTACTTTTCACACCTTTTGCTTGGATTGTAAATAGCTTGGGCAGCTTTGTATCACACTGGCATTGATGCAAAGCCTTAGTAAATCTGGGACTTATAAAGTATTCTTTAAATGCAAGAGCAGACAAACATACAATATGTGTTATTTATGTTATTATTTATATATAAAGTTTTATATAGCACAAACTTGTCCCTAGAGGGTATCACAGCGCTAAACAAATGATTAAGAGTTGTAGTTATGTGAACACCGCAAACCACTATGCAGGTGGAGATTAAATTAGAATATCAAATATACAATTCATTGAAGACAATCACCATTTCTCGTGTGTGTGAATGTCCGTAAAAGTAGGTTGGAATCAACGTATGGCTTTGTTTTTGGTTGCTGTGGTGTATCAAGGATTTTCATTATGAGCATGGTTTTTGTGCTCACTTCTTTGCAATGTTAATTCTTGAAATGTTTTTTATATATGATTTGTCATGCTACTTGATTTTATAGACACGTTTCAATCTCTTTTGTCCCTTGACTTTGTAAATCTCAGTGTTGGTGGTTGTTTCTGGTTGAGTGGGTTTCCAAAATGTAAGGTTCTGGGCTCCCATTGTATTATAATCTCAGTAGGTATAAATTTGACAGTTGTATTCTATTTTATTGGATTGTAGCGCAAGTACAGCCTACAGTGCCTGTATGAGTCCCTTGAGAGCCTGCGGGTACTTGAGTAACAGGCTACTCCATTTGTTGGGCAGTTGGTCGTGTGTGAGTTACTAGAGAGACTTTTGTGGGACATATTGGTTGTCACTGTAAAAAGCAGAGGAATGCTCCAAACGTGCAGTGGAGATCATGTGGCAGTGCTTATGCAAGGAGTGTGGCAGAGACTGTAAAATAAAAGAGACCGTAAATCATCTAATAGGACCTGTGCACGATAAAGTCATGTGTTAGAAAGTACTCATTTGAATGAAAGGGGGGTCATAGCAGAGGAAGGAAGGTGGTTAGTGTTGAAATGCAAGGAAAAACATACTATCCACTGCTCCATGTAACGTGGTGACCCATGGTTGTTTATCGGACACGTAAAATACACTGTGGGTGTGAAAAGAACACAACTGACCCGGCCAGCTCCTATCTTCAACAACACCCCCTGTCCCCAAGATTCCACCCTTCCACATTTCGCCCTGTGGCGTTCTACTAATAACAAGGTAAACTAAAGAATACGCATGTGGCACCTGACCAGAAGCTACAGATTGCCACAGTTAGCTCCATCGTTAGTTATGATTTGTGCATGTTTTTGATCTTTTTTACAACCACAATATCAACCCAGCTGAGTCATCCAATAGTTTTGATGATGCATTTGCATTAATCTCAATGCTTGTTGTTTGTGTCCCTGAATACCAGCTTGTACGAAATATATTTAATTGCTCCTTATCTGTTTTTATAAAGCATGACAAACACATCTCTTGTAACTAGACGTTAGAAAGTATTCTGAGCCATCAGGTCTCAAAGGGCCAATGCTGTCTTTTTGAATTCATGAGACAATCTACACTTTCACAGGAGCGCAAGAGGAGAGAACATAAAATCGCTGTCATGCAGTGCGTGGAGATTTGTCCTACTAGCATAAACAGCAATCATGTCATTGTGCAATTTGTGCCAATATGAGATTATGTTGATATACTGTGCAGCTTTCTCTTTGTATGAGAACCATTGTCAATGTTCTTCGTACAACGTTCCTTTCTAAGGGAAGGCAATATATTATCTTTCAAACGGCTTATCAAAATGAAGATTTTAATTTAAAGTTTAACAATGCCATTTTTTCCTACAATGTTTATAGTCATTGATCTACCATTGCATTTTGAGGGATGCACTCATGACTTCAAAGCTAACTGCTGTGGATTAGCTGTCATATTTGTTCAAGTTGAAAAGATTCAACAAGTTTTTGCGAATTCTGTTTACTATTAGGCACCAGGGGTCAGATTTACAAAAATTAGGAATTGAGATTTGGAAACGGCAATTCATAATGTACTAAAGATCAATTTTTTACATAGCGATTCCTAGTGGGGTCTGGAATCGACCTACCTCATGAATAATACTGAGCTAGGTCGTACTTTTTGACCCATTAGGAATCACAGCAATCACAAAGATGGTGGCTTGCTGGGGCCAACAGACCTCGATGTCTGGGATTGTTTTTAAAAGCAAACTTCTTTTAATGCAACTTGATTTTTTTAAAGAAAAATGCGATGCTTAAAAAAAAAAAGAAAATTAAACTTCTGTGTTTTATTTGTTAAGAGCAGGCAGTGGTCCATGAGACCTTGAGACCACTGCCTGCACTTAAAAAATAGTTGTTCTTACATTCTCAAAGGGGAAGGGATCTCTTGGTGATCCCTTCCCATTTGAGAATAAATTACTATCTCTTTTGAGGTGCGAGCAAAATATTAATGTTTTACTACTAGACTTTGGTTGCAAAACAGTAATACATACCCCTGTTATTTGATTGTTGCAGGCTCAGGGTAGAATCTCGGGATGTATTGAAAGGTTGGTGTTGGGTTCCAGGATGAGAGTTGCTGCCTAGAGGTTGGTGTTACAAGTGAGAAATAAAGTTTCTCTGACACCCTTACCTGCTGTCTTCCTTCCATGGCAACGAGGACGAGACATGAACCCGCTCGTGCAAAGCACAATGAATTACATTTTTGTTTCATTCTTGCTATCCCTGCATTATATATATTTTTCTTATATTTGGAAGTATAAGGGGGCCGTCAACTCGTGACTTTGAAACGCCCCAGCTTTACCAGCTGTAGTAGTGGTTGAATTAATATGCGAATCACCAACAGATTACATAATGAGAGTATAGCTTGAGGGAAATATGAAATAATGGAAGGTTAAAATAAAGGAAAATGATGTATGAGTGAAAGCGTGGGTGGGTGAAAAGGTGCATGGGTGGGTAAAGAGATGGATGGAAGAAAGGGTGAAAGGAAGAAACGGTGGATATTGAATGGATGGATAATTGATTGGGAATGTTGGTGAAAGACTGGATGAGAGAAATTAAAGCTTAATCATGGTTGCTATTGGTGAATTAGAAAATGATAAATGAATATTTGTATTGTTGAAATGAATAAGCAAGAAAGCTCTTCTCATTGAAAGGGGCATGCTGATCGTCCGCTTACTTTGTTTATTTAAGGTTATCAAAGATATGGTTCAAAGTGGGAGGGCATTTGTTCAGTGAGCCAGATATCTCCCACCCATCATTCATCAGCCCCCCACCAGCCAATGGCATATTGCCACTTATGACTGAAGTGCAGTATGGTTTAATCATAAGGACATAGACCTCAAATCGGTGATCTTGGAAGTAATAAAAAAACAAAAAACAGATCTGACCAGACCACTACATATCAGAGAGCAGAGATGGGAATACCGCCTTCGAACATGGAAAGAAGGGCTCAGTGATGAGATTCCATGGTTACAATTAGCTCTATAACCAGTACATGCCTTTATGTAACCATCATATATCAACAAAAGGAGAGGTAGGGAGGGAGCAACACTCTTATTCCCCACTTGACATTATGAACAACAATGAAAGAGTACTGTTTGTTTGAAAACAACAGGGGTATTCGAGCACATAGGGAAACAACACCTATTTGGTGTGTTTAGAAAGCCCTCACTCACCGACCTGGTCGGTGACATGCTTCATCATCGGGCCCCACTGGGAGTGACCGAATGCCACCCCAGTGTGCTTCAACGCCAGATTTATTGCGGAGCGGGTAATGGGAAGATGTGAGAGCTAAATGTGAATAAGGAAAATGTGAAGTGGTGAGTTTTAAAATGGTCTATATTGTATCAAAAATTGATTTAATGGCTGATCAAAAAGACATATTAAAAATGTGTTGAAAAACTAGGCCAACTAATTAGAATGGTCTGTTTCCAATACTCTTACGTGATGGTCAACATGTTTCTGCCAATGTCGGTATTATTAACCTGGCATTCGTCAGGACCTATGGTGATTTATACCCCGGCGGTATGGACACGCTAAGGCCCACCCTACCAAGGGACGTGAAAGTTAAAAGTCGTCTGAAAAAGTGCAAATGAAAAAGGGGGCCACACAAATAAATTATATTGGTGGTAGGAACCCCTTAGTGTCTCTGGATTGAAGACACTCCAAAAATTAAAATGCACTTGAAAGGTGAGCGAATATCACCACATAGACCATGTAACAATCATCAACATCTAGCGTGCACCCACCCCTACCTGCATGTACACGTCATTTACACAGTCCAGTGCATGATACATCTCTGACTGGCGAGATGAATGTCTTGAGAAATTTCCAACATCAAGGGAATTTATTATGTAACCCTAACCTGAGTGACCCACAGTGAGGCGATCTCCCATCCACCGTGATCCACTATGAATGACAAACATGTGCCTGTCCACACTCTGCCATTCCCTCCAATCTACTACAATTGCGCTTTATCAGGCCACTCGGCAAATCGTATTGGGTACTATGGACCCATTCTCATTAATACCATTTGCATTAATACCATGCAAATACCTCAGAGATTGGGGCATTTTTATTGTGCCATTTTAATTGTGCCAGTGCACTCTATTCTAATAGTACGGCAATATGCCCTGCAACACTGACATGTGTGATACCTCACTCCTTGGCACCGTACTTCTTCTCACAGACGCATGCGTGTAATTCTGCATCAACACGCATGCGCTGCACTCAGACACCTCAGAGCATCCACGCCCCTTTGCCTGATGACAGAAATGACTCTGGCACCACCCTGGGTGCTACATGTCCCACTACACGGACGACAGGCAGCTAGGGTCTTACACCGGAAGCCCATATTTGGCAGCACAGGCAGCGGTCCTGATCACTTTACAGCGTGGCTTTTTGGACACCGGATCCCACACTCCAGCACCCAATTAGTCTTAATTTTACCATTATTGGCCCTATTTACCTAGCGCTGACACTATATATAGCTAGATGCCGCTTCTCTCTTTCCACATTGAGGAGAGTAGGAGCACACACATAGCCGCAAAAGCGGAGATCGCACCACGTATTATTAAGAGTATGAATGTGTGAATGAATGAGTCACCATTTTTATTTTTCAGGTACTTAGATTCTGAAATCACTATGGAACCTCATGTGTGTTCTATAAAGTAACTACCAACGTTTTGTAAATATATGGTACTATGGTACTATGTTTTTTCTCCTCATCACTTTCTTTATTTAGCACTGGACCCTCCTATGGGGCATTCTGTCCCAACTTTAAGGTAAGCAGTGTGGAGACAACTTCTCCATATATCACTTAGTGCACAGATGACTGACACAAATTGCTGCACTTGTAGCCCCTCACTAATAGCGGTTCATGTTTGTGGCTGATTTTAAATCCTATTCTATTTCATGTGCTATGTTTCGTGTTACATTTTCCAATCTTCATGTTATTTCTTTCAGGCTTTAGAAACCCTCTCACCACAGTTTGGTAAGAGTGGAGCTCGTAGTTTTGTTTCCCACTTAGGTCCTGATGAATGCCGCTGACCCTACTGGGCCATCTGGCAGAAACATGTCGACCCCATTGACATCGGTGGGGGGACAATAATATACCTGATTCACCAATCACCCTTTTTTAATCACCATATAGATGCCACCAATATTAAAATTAATTTGACGTCTGTAATGGCTTTTTAAACTCACTTTTTTCTGTAAGGGCCCCACCTAGTTTAGAAGTGCATCCTTGTCGTCAGGTGCATGCCCGCCCTCTATGAAACCGAGTTTTTAGAGGGCGAGGACTGGTCTATGATGAAGCATGACACCAGGTGGTGTGTGAGACCAGTCCTTCACTTTTTGTGAGATGCCTGCACTCACAAACTAAGAAACATTAGCACTTAGATCACCTCACTGGGAGAAGCTCTGTTGTGTTTAAACTCAATTTGTGACTTCACATGATTGCAGTAGTGTTGGCTTTGCAATGTGTGTCTGCTTCAGTTAATGCATCATTCACAAAGTTTCCAATGTGTTACAAACCGAACACACAAGGTGTACTTCCCTTCACCCACTCAGTCACCTCTTAGTACTTCACTCCTTTATTTTGTCATAGGTTTTATGTCCCAGCATACCCAAAAATTGGAAAATCCATTCTTGGCATGTGACATATTTCATTTTACCATGTGAAGTGAAGTGATTTGAGAATATATTTCATGGTATCTTATAACAGATTCCCTATACACCTGTGCAGAATTTTCCCTTTCAATTTCTGGCGACTAGTACAGTGACTTAATAAGCCAAGGATGACAAATCACTGATCATAGTAGTGACACCTCTATTCTATATCAAAATATCTAACCTAACCACCTAATCCCTCTACCCTACCCTGCAATAGAGTAAGTCAAGTTTCCTTTCCTTACTTAGGGGCCGATTAGAATGGCGGACAGATTGCCCCCGCCGGGCTGGCGGTAGCTACCGCCGGCCCAGCGGGGACAATCTGTCTGCCATTCTCACAGAAATGACCCCCCGCAGCATTAGGATGGCGAGGGAGTGCGCGGCGGACTGCAAGACCGTCCGCCGCTTTTCCGCCGGTCACCTTCGCGACCGGAGGAAAAAGTGCTTACATATGGTGGCGGTGTCTGTGAGACACCGCCAACCATATTATGAAGCTGGCTGACCTATGCCTTTCCACGGCCGCGGTGGAAAGGCATACGGTCTTTGCTTTGGGGGCCCGTGGCGGGCCCCCAGGGTGAAGGGGGGTGGGGGGTGCACATAGGGGGCACCTATGGTACCCCCATGTGTTTCAAAGTACAACATGGCAGGCACCATGCGGTGCCTGTCATGCTGTGCTTTAAAACGCACAACATGCATTTTTAGCATTGCGGCAGATGGTGCTTTCAGCACCGCCCGCCGCAATGTTAAAAATGCGGGATGCACCCACCACTGTGGCGGGTGCATCCTAATTCGATGCACGGGACCTCCTCCCTGTGGCGGACGGTCCCTTCCTACAACGGGATGGCGGAAGGACAAAGTCCGTCCGCCGTCCTAATCAGCCCCTTAATGCCCAGCAAATTAATTTGTTGGAAATAAATATGTGGTATGGGTGAGGCAAGGGAGGAAAGTGGGAGTAAATGCATGATTTGATGTCAAGTTTGGTGTGGAAAACATCCTACAATCGAGCAACCATGTCTTTTATTCAAAGGTGGATGTCGCTAAACCACCTTAAGCTAAATCCGGGAAAAACTGAGCTCATTCTACCTGGGAAGAGCGAGATCAGTTGGAACCCTTGTTTTTGGCCATCGGACATGGGCTCGCCTCCTAAAAAATCTCGTACAACTAAAAGTTTAGGAGTGACTCTCAGTGAGGATCTTTCCTTGGAAAGTCAAATTGGAACAGTGGTTTCCACGGGATTTTTCCAATTGAGGAAGATCAAGAAGATAGCACATCTCCTCACAGGTATGGCTTTAATTCAAACAGTCAGTGCTCTTGTCCTTTCTCACATCGATTTTTCAAATGGCCTCTATTTGGGGGCTCCTATCGGCCAGTTGAAAAGATTGCAATATCTGCAAAATCAAGCAGCGAGACTCATTTGTAAAGTCCCGAAGTGGGAATCGATTAGATATGGACTGGAGACTTTGCACTGGCTGCCTGTGGAGCAGAGAGCAATGTTTAAGGTAGGCTGCATTGTATTTAAGGCCTTGGAGGGTAAGGGCCCTATCTTCCTTAGACAATTACTGCGTAGATACCAACCCCCTCGCAGTCTGAGATCTGTCCAGCATAACCTACTTGAGGTCCCTCGTTTTAAAAGGAAACGTCAGGGAGGCAGCAGTTTCCAATTTTTAGCGGCCTCATTGTGGAACTCTCTCCCCCTGACTTTACGACACAGTAGGGACCTCCTTACCTTCAGGAAGACATTTAAAACTTTCCTTTTTTCTCAGGTTTACTGTAAGTAGTGATTTGTGTCTTTTTATGCACTGTTATGTTTGATTCTTTCCAGCGCCAAGAAGCCTTCGGGCGTATGCGCGCTTAACAAATAAAAAATAACATAACATAACATAACATACAATGTTGCATTAAAACATAATGCATTTACAAGGCAGCCATTACAACAAATGTGCTAGTACAACACATGCTATTACAATGCATGCCATTAAAACACATTTGACATTACAAAGCATGCTATTACAGGATGAAGTAAGGCAAGTGTTTAGGTAAGTACATTATCTTTTTGTTTTAATAAATTAGTTTTGATACTTTGTGAATTTAATATTATTTTTAAGAAATGTATAAATGTAAATTAAATTTAAATAATAGTTTAGAGGGTGTGGCACCTTGTTCTCTGGCACAGGAGGCCAGAGAAAGAGAGGTTTTGGTTGGAAGAGTGTATTATTACTCGGGTTTTCATTTTAATACACAGGTATTGATTTATATTACCCTTAATGTTATTTGTTAAGTAATTAAAAATATATATTTAAATAACATTTGAGAGAGTGTAACACCATTTCTCTGGCCCAGGATCCCAGGGAAATGAGGGTTTGGGTGGGGTAGTGTATTAATACTCAGATATTCATTTTAATGCACTGGCATTAATGTGTATTACCCTTAATATTATTTGTTAAATAATTAAAAATATATGTAAATACAATTTGAGAATATGTGACACCCTTTCCCTGGCAAGGGATGCCAGGGAAATAGGGGGGTTTGGGTGGGGGAGTGTATTATTACTCGGGTATTAATTTTAATACACCAATATTAATTTATTTGACCCTTAATATTATTTTTTAAGACATTTAAAAATAATATTAAATCAAATTTGGCAATGGATGCCTGGGGAATAGGGAGTTTTGGGTGGGTGAGTTGTTTGATACTCAAGTATTAATTTTGATACCTGAATATTGATTTTTTTTCCTTAATTTGAATTTTTAAGTAATATATAAATACATATAATTAAAATTTGAGAGGGTGAGACACCATTTCTCTGTCACAAAATACCATGGAAATAGGGGGGTGGGCAGGGAAGTGCATTAATATGTGTGTATTAATTTTAATACCCTGATATTAATCGTAATATTATTTTAATATAATTTAAAAATAAAAACAATAATATTTTAAAGGGTAGGACACCCATTCTCTGACACGGGATGCTAGGAAAATAGTAATTTTGGGTGGGGGAGTGTGTTAGCACTCGGTTATTCATTTTAATACTTATTAAGTATTCACTTATTTAATAATGTAATTTTATTAAACATTTCAAAATAAAAAAAAAAATTCGAAGAAAATTATGAGGATTTAACATTAACAATGTGGTATGTTAAGATATAGATATTGATTTTTGGGGAAGGGTAGCAAAGCAATTAAAAAAGACTATTTATTAAAGAATAGTTGATAAGTTAAAAATAATATAAAATTAAAATATCTTTGAAACATAGGTAAAAACGGTCAAATGTACACACCAAGTAAGACAAACTTCATTTATTTATTAGAGATTGTGGGTGGCATAATTTATTGTAAGGAGATAGAAGGGAGGTAGGTAGATAGATGTAAGTATATGGAAGTATGTTTTTTACATATCTTACAACTATTTCTTTTCTATACATGTAGCAGTTTTGATTGTTTTTTTTTTACATGCTACGTTTAAAAAAAAAAAGTACGTCTGTGAACATAAGTATTAATCACGCTCATGGAATTTTGGCGAACACTGATGAAATGGATGGCTGAACGGATCTTTTCAACAATTTGGAGTTTTTTTTGTTAATGGATTTATTCTTTAATGCATGTTTTTTTGGCAGTTGTAAGCTTGGAATTTTGATTTCTGACACACCTTGGACAGAAAAATGAAGGAAAGGTGATTGCAACGATGGATTTCTGGTTGTGTTTTTTGGCAAACATTTTTATTTTTCGGGATCAGGATCACCTTAGTGATGTTGCTTTATTTTTGTTTGTTTGTTGTTTGACGGTCCTGTTCGGTATCTTCAGCTGTTTTTGCTGATTTTTGTATTCTTCATGCGGTGTCTGCCACATGGCGCAGGGTTATGTAGGGAGGCATCATAAGTAGCCCTGAGCGCCCATATCTGAGGTGCAGGCGAAGGGCGACCCTCTACAGGCCCCCAAAGTCCCTTTCTGCCTTCCTTTTCATGAAAAAGGCAGGCAGAAAGGGACTTCATAATCCCTACAGTGGTGCCTGGTAGGCACCACCACCGTTGTATGGATATGATTCCCCTCCAATGGTCCGACGGGCTCCTTGAACCCATCGGAACCATGGTGGTTGGTTTTTTAGACTGCCAAAGACATGCTTCCATTTTAATATGGCAGGCGTAAAACCTGGTGAAACCACCACCGACAGGCTGTCGGTAGCGGTTTCACCACCATTGTAATCAGGCCGTCCGTTAAAAAATTGACTCAAAGTCTTGAGTGGGCAAACTTAGGTTAGGCATTTACGGTTACACATCACACGGCATGAATGATGCTGATGACTGATGTTCTTGGTTCTATATCTAAAATATGGATCATTTTTCATGTGTGGGTAGCTAAATGGGGCCAGTGTGAGCTATAGCTTAGAAGATTCTTCAGTAAGTTGGTGTTGCTTTTACCACATCCACCCAATCAAGTGTGTGATCCATTGATGGTGTAACTTAATCCACACCTCAATACATCACACAGCCCAGGGGAAGAAGGTTAGAGGTATGATGCATGGATGGGAAAGAGGATTTGGGAAAGGTTTGACAAAGACAAACACTATAACAACGCAACATTCATCTGAGCAATGAGCAACACTTAATTTGTTTTCAATCTATTATTGAAGGAATCACAGGAATTGGTTTGACAGAGTACACTTAAATGCATTCAAATAGTCCTTCTGCCCCTGAGACCCAACTTATCAGATATCTATATTAATATTACTTGCCAGACAGGAAGTATGTATAAAATGGATAAGAGTAAACCTTCCAACTGTAAATGAATGGCTGACTTCGGTGAATAAGATCAAAGAACTAGTAGTGAATAAGGAGGGAAGAAAGCGAACAAAGTTCTGAGAGATTTGGGGTAAGAATTAGCCTGAGAGTAGTGAGAAGGGATAAGGTAGGGAGGGCAGTCCGATGATTACTCTTGTGTAATAAAAGAATTACGAGCATGGTTCAGTGGAAGAACATCGAGTGACCTGCCAAAAGAATTGGAGATCAGAAGGCTAAACCCTCACCTCAGAATATGCAAGGTTCCGTTGTCCGAAATGAGGTGAAAAAGTTCCTGTTTGGTAAAGTTACGTTTAAAGGAACATTGTCTTCCAATATCTTATTTTTGCACATTATGAGGGGAAAAAAACTGAGATATGCCATTGGTTGCTGCATTATATTTGGCTAGGCCCAACACCCTGAGTAGTAGTAGTAGAATGGTGAAAGATCAGCACAAATTGAGGTTTAAGACATGTTGGCAGAGGGATTAGTGATTAGGCTACTTTGTATTAGACTGTTGCAAGGTACACTTCAAGTATACCACATGATTTTTGGTGTCTGCTTGAAATGGGTTGTGCAGTCTCTGTAGTGTTAAGTTCTGCATGGTCTTGTGACTGAAGTATGTCTCTACTTACACAAGTATTCTGATACATGTTATCCATCTGAAGATGCTGAATGTGTAAAGCACAGGTATACACATATTTGTATGTTTCTTTTATATATGGTGTCACTAGCAAAAGGTATAGACACATGTATGCTTTTAGGAATATGGTAAGACTTATAGCAGGGACGTGTGAAGGGTTGCTGCTTTGTATTTGACTAGGCTGAACACCCTTACTAGTAGTAGAATTGTGAAGCAGCAGCACAAAAGTGAGGTTTAAGACATGTTGGCAGGGGGATTAGTGATTGGGCTATTTTGTATGAGTCTGTGGAAAAACACAGGTATACAACTATTTGTATGTTTTTTTATATATGGTCTCACTAGCAAAAGACGCATGCTTGCTTTCAGGAATATGGTGAGACTTACAACAGAGACATGTGACTGGTTTCTGCTTTATATTTAGGTAACCCTAACACTCTAGGTGTTAGTTTGAAATGGGAACACCAATCTTTGAAGTTTAAGGGACTTGATGGTGTTGTGAATGACGTATGTGTCTACTTCAACATCTATTGTCTGATGTATTATACATCTGAACCTGGTTGGTTTGGGTAATAGTAAACACATTCTTAAGTTCTGCTCTGTTATTCTGTTGACATGAAGTTGTGATGTCTTCTGAATGAAGGAATTGTGCAGTGTCTGACATAGCTTGTTCAATACCCAGGTGACATATTCATGAGTAGAAACAAATGCATACATTTTTTAACTCAAATTTAGATTGTATGTGCTCTGAGATGTTATTGTTTAGCTGTTTGGTTCTTATTATAGGTTTGATGATTTGTAAAGTATAATATTCTAAATATGTATGTGTTATGGAGACATTTGCAATGCAATTGAAAGTATTTGTTTATTTATAGATGAGAATATTTGTATATAATTATTTAAATTATATAAAATCATTTTTTAGAAACTATTTAAACTTTTCTTTTTTTTCAGATATTTACCATTATTAGTAAGAAAGATTGAGTATGGAAAGAAAAGATCAAAATAGAAGACAAGAAAAAAACAGTACTATTTAAAGGAAAGAGAAAAGCAGAAATTAGATGAAGTGCAAAATGTTACTTTGAGGAAAAAGACTTCTGGTAAGAGAACTAAAGAGTTTGTTAAAAGACTTTTAAAGAATGTAAATAATTTTCAAAATGTGGAATAGAGAAAAAAAGTTCTACAACCAATCTGAAGGAAACGAAAAAAGGACATATGAATAGAATATCATTTTCTGAGAAAACAATTCATGTTGAAAGAAAGCTGAAAGAATAAAACGACATGAAGAAGAGAATATACAGAAGTACAGTACTACAAAATGTATTGAAAGATTGTAAAAAATATAAAAAGAGATCAGTAGTTTATAAGAAAAAGCAACAAATTGAAAATGTAGTTTGAAAAGCTTTTGAATTGAAACACACATTATTTATATTGGTATGGAAGAGAATGAAAACATTGAATAAAACAATGCACTTTATGTAGGAGAAAAGAAAAAGAAAAAGACTGGTGAATAGAAGTAACTTTTGCAAAACTTTTACTGGTGAATGGAAGCACACTTCTAGTACTGAGCCATTCTTTAATGAAAAAATATATTTTTAACAACACACATTAGTTCATGCAGTTGATACCAGTGGTCGATGCTATGAGATGAAAGATGGTTCTCATTCAAATAGAAAAGATGGTTCCTAGGAATGTGGAAGATGTAATAGCTGAAGAAGTTCAAGGAAGGCGTACACTAGCTCCAGGATATAAGTGGAATTGTAGTATTATTTGTAGTAATTGACAGGAATCTATTGACATATATGAAGAAAGAGTGAGTGACCCGACTGACCAAGAGACAGGGTACCAAAGCTGAATAATAAAGGAGAACTCTCTTGGACCTAAAAAATAATTTTTTCTCAAATTTCATTCAACTGTATTCATATCACCAACCATAAGAACACTTTAATACTTCACAATAATCACAAGCATGGACCCAAAGAACACTTATAAAAAACACATAGATAGAGTCTATAACTGGTATTATGCAATATTTTCATTAAAAACCATGATAAACAGTTTTTTTGTTAAAATCAGATAAAGCAGATGCAATTCTATACAACAAATGATAAAAATCATAACATTTGAAATACATGAAATACACGAGAGACAGACAACATATGAAAAATTAAAAACATCATAGCATGGTTATTCCAAAAGAATCAATTTTATGGAGGTACACTAATTAATTATTAGATTAGACATAGAAAGTTCCTTGAATGTAACCATATAAGAACAGGGAGTCGACGTGTTTCGGTGGTCGTGATCTATTCAAAAAAGCACCTTCATCAGGACACGAATAATAATTGTCTCTCCTGTTAATGATACAATTTCATTGCACCTCAGCAGTACGTATTGACAGCAGTACGTATTGATAGCAGTACGTGTCACCATGATATGGGGACACGACGATAATAAAATTCCTTAAAAATATTGGGAATTGGAGATCCACTCGTAGTGTTTATCAATGTAAAGACTGAATAGTCCTCAAGTCTTAATTAGAGTCTGATGCGTTATTCATCAGGTACAGGGCAACGCTACTCCCCTTTTATATCAGTGGGATCCTTTGATTTGCATAATGTATCCCTCAATTAAGGAGATTTTTGAATATCTTCAATGTAGTCCTTTTTTCTATTCAATTTTTTTATTTTAATCCATGATAGTTACAATAAATTACAATACATTACGACAATGGTTTTTGATATATACATTTAGATTGCTGGGCTAAATACATGAGAGTCCGTTAAAGTGCAAGTGCATAGGACCATGAAAATGTATCCCCAACATAATACCTCATTCATCCATGTAGTGCACCACCTGCCCCCAAATCTCCATGCCTAATTTCTTTTTACGAATACCTTTCAATACATGTAAACTATATTCTATGTTAAACACATTGAGACAATACATAACCTGGCCACAGCTGTAGCTAGGAAGATCAGAGACCGATATTTATAAGCCAATTGATCAGATACCTCTCTCTGAGCTACCCCCAACAATACATGAGCAGCTGACAGTCTGACTGAACCCCCCAAGATTTCAGCTAAAAATTTCTCTATATGCCCAAGAAAGTTGATTAAGTGCCTACTTGTGAAAAAGATATGTACGATGTCGGCATCCTCTGTTCCACAGCGAAAACATTTCCCATCATTTGTCCCACCCAATTTAGACAGCCTGGCTGGGGTACAATAAAGGTTAAACACGGTCTTGTAGGATTGTGCTCGGAGATTAGCAGATATTAACTGTCTCCCCACCAATTCAATGGCGGTTTCTACCCGAATATCGAGGTGCCCTAGCCTGTTGTCCTATTTTGTATTATGCATCTCTAAATCACTGCCCTTAGTGTCTAACAGTAAATTGTACAGTATACCAATACGTGCATTTTCCCTCAGGGCTTCAATAACATGGTTTACTCCAATATTCCATTGATGTTTACCTAGGTAGTCGCGCACTTGCAGATATTTAAATAATTCAAACCTGGAAAGGTAATATTTGTCAATTAACATTTCAAAATACATTAATCCCCCATTAGCATATTGATCTCCCATATATTGAATCCCTTTATTCTGCCATCTATCTATGATCCTGTCCCAAAATATCAGTGGAAGGAGTGTCGTAGCTGTGAGCGGGGTGTACTGAGATATCTTCTCTAATCTATGATACTTTTGCACAGCTTTCCACACCTTATAGCTTTGTTCTTCAATCTGTGGGGCGTGCCCCCCTGGGGGGGCGCGACACCTTCCCATGGGGGGCGCGACCTCCACTCCAATCTCACCTTTGTTCCCTCCGTCCGTGCAAGAAGACTCCGCTATGTGGGGTGCCCGTTCTTTTGTCCTGTTAACTCTCCCAGGAGGGGCTTAACTCACAGAGCTGACATCAGCTGCAGTGGGAGGCGAGGGGTCTCCTCTGCTAAAACTGAAAGCGTGTCTGTTCCTTTGCTTTTGGTTTTAGCAGAGGAGACATCCTGCCTCCCACTGCAGCTGAATTAACCCCCTCCTGGGAGAGTTAGCTCTTCCCAGAACGGAGTTTGAGTCTCTGCAATGAAGCTCAACATCCTGTGATTCTGGGCAAATCACTTAATCTCCCTGCACCTAACAAAAACAAGTGGCTAAAGAATCAGGTGACAGGACTAATACAGAGTCAACACATGCAGATTAGGTCAATGTATCATAGCTGCCAAGGTTTCAGATTGCTATGTGTGACATTTTTGTAATTTCAGTGTAATGATGAGTGACTTTTCAACCGCAGGGGGTGACACTTGCTCGGGAGCAAAATCAAGCAATGAAGACAAGGGTAACATACAAATATCAGAAATTACACCCATTTAAGCAAAAAGAAACTAAGAAAATCTTAAAACTGCAGCAAATCACAGAAATAGAAGGGAACTAACTGATCATAGTTTTGGGAATGTGCAATGCATCATTGGTACAATCGAGAGCTTTCAACAGGGATATTTAACCCCTCTGCGAAATAACTGTGGCAGTGTTTGTTTTGTAATACTTTTTCTCTAATAGTGACAACACTACAGTGCTGCACCATAATAATAATAATGCATCTGCAGAAGTCCTTGAGAAGTATCTCTGTCTGCTCAGTCAGCTGCATACTCTCTCACGTGCTGCACAGTATCGAAGTCAGTCTGTCCCCAGTCACGAATGCAAAACTGGTCACTGTAATCCATATGGGTATTTTTTGCTTTAATGGGAAGTTTTTCTCTGAATTAACGATGCTTGGTTTGTTTCTGTTAAAAAATTGCTTTCATTAGATTTGTAGTTCCATGCTAGGCGAGTCTGCCCTAAACACGACCTGCTCACCTTCTGCCAGACTTAGAGCAGTGTTCCTGAGGAGTTCTAGTGTTGCCGGGAGACAGCAAGAATTTCTGGGGGCCCGGGCTGAGGCACAGTATAAGGGAGTAAATAAACATCGCAAAGAACTAGAAATGTAAGCGCAATACTACGCTACACTTACCTAGTCACATAGCGCAGTACTGTACTTTCAGCAATTTATATATGGCAGTTACGGAAAAGTGTTTTAAAAAAGACGTGATTGATAATTACAGATAATAGATTACCTGCTCTCCCAGTCGTTTGCTGATTATTTATGATCATCACTGGGCAGCTGAGCCAGGCTGGTGGTGCTGAGGCCCGGTTTCTGGGTCCTGGTCGTGTGAGATATTACGACCGCAGCTGTGCCATTAATCATGCTGCACCCTGTGAGCACAGCAGCTTGCTGCACCCACTCTCACTGCAACTGGCCCCCGGCGCTCTCAGTGATACTCGCTCGTGGGTCAGCTGCTGTGGCCCTGTCTGGGGCCGGAATGGTGCATGTGGGATCCAAGTCCAGATTGAATCCATGAGCCACAGACGGCGGTGTCAGCAGCTTTCAGTCTGACTTGCCCTGCTGCACTGACCGTCCACGGCGGAGATGCATCACCTCGTCCCCGCACCCCGAGCGAGGTCAGGAACAGGAGCTGCGCAGGGGGCAGCAGGAGGACGGACCCTGACTCACGGTCCCCCATTGCGTCTCACTGTCTACGTCCCCATTCGGCACTGACGTAAATTTAAGTTTGGCGCCACGTGCGTCGGCCGAGAGTGTGCTTAACTTAGCTGCAGCAGGCAGCGTTCAGAGCGCAGCGGCCAGCGCCATGATAATTTTTCAAAACTTCTACGCAGCACTGCCTCAAATTAGCCAACCGCCCTATAGCATGTTAAATAAACTCTGGGGTCATGGGTGCCAGGCGCCTCACAGCCAGTAGGCACGACTTGAGGGAAGGCTCCTGGGTCTCGGTAACCAATTGCCAGAATACGTGACAATGCATTTCAGTGCGGTGATGCGGATCACCGCACTGAAATGCGTGAACGTCACACCTATTGCGTGATACTTGACAGGACTGATGTATCAGAGTGATGCTACTCGGCTAGTGGCAGATCTGTGGGCCCCGGTTACTTAGATTATCAGCTCTGGGCACATGGGTGAAGAGACCATGGGTTGGCCTGACCGAGGCGGGAGGAGGGCGATCGAATGCCAACAGGTCTTTACATATGAGGAGACCTTGGCAGCAACTTTGGGAAGAACACACACCACCGCCCCTCTTAAAGGCATTAACCAGAATAGGGAGCTCGGATTTACAGAAAATATTTGAAGAATATCAAATGTTTATCACCCAGTGATAAATGGTCTGCCCACAGTGGATTGTTAATCAGGTACAACTGCTAACTATCCCTGCTTTGTAAAACCTAAAAAACACCTCCCCCTGTTTTTAGTCGACCCTCTCCAAAAACCGGGACATGAGCTAAATATGCCCGGAATGTGCGCGTGGCGGTCGAGTCCAGAAATTTCTGTCAGATGGTGGGGGGGCCCAACATCTAAAAAATGTCAGCTGGGGGGGCTCAAGCTACAAAAGTTTGAAGACCTCTGCCTTATAGGCAATATTTAAGACCTTAAACCTGGTTTTCTTATGATAACTTGGCTCAAAGTTAATAAACAGTCCATTTTTAGCATCACTGCCCAGTAGCATTTGGTATATCGATGGGGCTTCGGCAGTGCTAATTGGTTCTGCACCTGTTAATAAAATATTCATGTGCTGCAGAATACATACAAAGTAATATAAGGTAAAATCAGGAACAGCCCAACCTCCTTTCTCCCGATGGAGGGTCATATAGCGTATGGCTCTACGGGGCTTACCCTGGGCCCATAGAAATCTGGCACAGATTGACTGTGTTGGGCACTTCAATTTAGTCCTAACGTGCTGGGAGGTGATATCTTTTTTGGTCACCGTTATAGGTTCCCTTTGTTGTAATTTGTAATCTGCCATTCTGTTCTTCTATGCGATCGCACACGACCTTTGAGCCTTTTTACAAATTAGAACAAAGGGAACCTATAATGGTGACTGAAAAAGATATAATCTCTCGGCACTTTAGGACTAAATTGAAGATATTCAAAAATCTCTATGCACTCATGCAATCACTGAGGCACTGCTCTTGAACTCATCCCTTCCCTCAAATACTACCCATTCATTAATTCACTTACTGAGACACTACTTATACGCAATTCTAATCATACACACATTCATACAATCATTCACTTTCATTATGTACAATTTTTCTATTTTTTACCAGTTTAGGTGGTTTCATTGGAACCTTTTTATTGTTTTAGAACAATTTTATATATTTTTTTATTTTCTAAATGGTTTTTGTTTTGGGATGTTTTTCATTTTTTTAAGAAAAAGAAGAGTTATACAGTCCAACTTTCCTGTTTCTGTATAAATATCGAATTGAGTGATTATTTAATAGGGTTTTAAGGCACCATAGGATTGAGTTACACTTATTGTATTTATAATCAAAGTATGAATCTTACGGTGCTAAAGGGTGTGGAGATCCACTAGACTCCACCAGTTGGGCACAAAACCTCAAACGCAAATCTACTCCCAGCACACGTATATAGGTAAATACTGGTTTCCCTCCAAGTAAAGAGTTAAGTACAATAAATAAGTCACAGAATCTGTACAGTTCCTCTTTTGTCTTGTTCACGTTTTTATTCTGGTTATCTTGGCCACAACCAACACGTGTTTCGACGCTACAGGGTGTGATCCCGCGACTTTCTCAAGGTATACTGTCCCAGTATAAAGCTTTTTAATGTGGTGTTAATTCCGACCCACACAGGGTAACTAGAAAAATAAGCAACAAACAAAATTACCATGTGTGATTCTTGAGGAGCGTATTGATGGCATCAATGCATAACTCTCCCACACACAGTGTTGTAAGGCAGTGGCGGCAGACAATGGCAACATCTGCCAACTCCGGAACTGTCAGGGGTTCTGGAGTGGTCAAAGCAAGCCCTGCAGTTGTTGATGATTGTTGTCCAACATTGTTGGCTGCTTCCTTTTGTCTTTGATGCTCCACCTCAAGGTGAGTAGGATGCATTGTCTCCAGATGATTTTTCATTGAAGAAGTACCACTAGAGAACTTCTTCGCAGAGCCTCTCGATAAAATTTTGTGACAGATAGTACATATCACATTACGGGCATCTACTTTTATTTGCTTTCAGGCACAGTGAAGAAGGCCCACACAATGCTTTCCTTCCTCTTTTTCACTGGCTCTACCACCTCCTCCATCTCCTTCTTGTGCTCTTATGGGAATGCTGAAGCAATTTTTCTTAAAGAAAAATGAAAAACACCACCAAAAAAAGAAAACTGACAGAGCCTATAAAACAGGTTGTCTTCAAGCCAGACACACCCAAAAAGAGAGGACTGTAAGAGGTGTTGGTTCCACCGACAAAGAGAATGAAAAGCTTTTCAAAAAATGACAAGCTTTCTTTCTATGACAGTAATAAACCTCTATGTTTGAAACATATATTAATTTGTTCTAAATATGTTTTTGAGATTGAGATTCGAATATCGATCCGCGCTCCCCTCGCGTAGGAATGCGTACAGTGAACAACCATTTTTTGTAAATTTAAAAACAACAATCGGTAAAAAAGATAGTTATCATAGGAAAACAACAAAATTACTTTCATAGTATCTAACAATCTAGCAATCTAACAACATTTTACTTAGCATAAAATATTTGAAAAAAAAGTATACATTTAAAAACAAATGTCTTTTTCAATTTAAAATTCTCTTACATTATATCACACTGATCAGAATTACAAACAATTTAAGTAGTTAACACTATAAATCGTTCATCAGCTATGTTATATATTTTTTAACAGATTATAAATATTTTAAAACATAATAAAAATACTTAAAAAGACATAGACAGAAAATAAAACAATAGTTACAAAGATCTTTCCATAAACAAAATCATGTACAGAAACTTAAAAATTCAATAAAAAAACAGAGGTTTCAGGGACATTATAGTTAGGGATTAGCATTTAACATAAGTGATATCATTTGAGATGTCATCAGTGATATCATCAGTGATATCACTGACCATGTCATGAGTGATGTAATATGTGACATCATCAGCAGTGCATTGCGGGGGCACTAGTTATAAATACCTCAGCTAACTGTAACGGCCAAAGTTTTTGTATGACGGAAATGTCAGCTTAACTATAACGTCCATGAAACCCATGTTTTTTCAATGACTTTCTAAGGTTTTTTATATAAAAATCCCTAACTATAATGTCCCTGAAACCTGTGCTTTTTTTCAGTGAATATAAATATAGATATAGATATTAGAGTTCAGGGTGGGTATGGATTTTTAGGTGTAAAGGGATTTTTTAGGGCTTAGGGTAGACATAGGTTTTTGGGTGGCAAAGGAATTACTAGAGTTTCAGGTGGGTATATGTTTTTGGGTGGTAAGGGATTTTTAGGTTTTAGGGTGGGTATAGGTTTTGGGTGACTAGGGAACCTTTTTGGGTTTAGCATTTGTTTGGGGTTTTGCGTGGCTAGGGATTTACTTGGGTTTTAGGTGGGTTTGGGTCTTTTAGTGGCAAGGGAATTTTTAGGGTTTTGAGTGAATATGGGTTTTTGGGTGGTAAGGGATTTTTCTAGGGCTTAGGTTGTGTATGGGTTTTTGGGTGGCAAGGAAATGTTCAGGGTTTTTGTGTGGGTATGGGATTTTGGGTGGTAAGGTATCTTTTAGGGTTTAGGGTGAGTTTGGGTTTTGGAGCGGCAAGGGATTTTTAGTGTTTAGGGTGGGTATGGATTTTTGGGTGGTACTGGATTTTTTAGGGTTTAGGGTGGGCATAGGTTTTTGGTAGCAAGGGAACCTTTAGGGTTTAGGGTGGGTATGAGTTTTTGTGTGGTAAGGAATTTTTTAGGGGTTAGGGTGGGAAAGGGTTTTTGGGTAGTGAGTGAATTTTTGGGTGTAGAGGGGGTATGTGTTTTATAGATGGAAGGGGAATTTTTAGAATTTGGTGTGGGTGTAGATTTTAGGGGGCAAGGAATTTTGTAGTGTTTACAGTGGGAATGGGTTTTTGGGTGGCAAGGGAGTTTTTAAGGTTTAGGGTGGGTGTGGGTTTTGGGTGGGCAAGGGACATTTTATAGTTTAGGGTGGGTATGGGTTTTATGGGTGGAAAGAGAATTTTTAGCGTTTGGGATGGGGTGAGATTTTGGATAGCAAGGGATTTCCTAGGGTTTATGGTGGGAATTAGTTTATGGCTGGCAAAGTACATTTTATGGTTTACGGCGGGTATGGGTTTTTTGGGGGGCAAAGTACATTTTATGATTTAGGGTGGATATGGGTTTTTGCTGATAAGAAATTTTCAGGATTTAGGGTGGGTGGGTGTTTTTGGCTGGTAAGGTATTTTTAGGGTATATATTTTTGTTTGGCTGGCAAGGGAATTTTCAGAGTTTAGGGTGGATATGGGTTTTTGGGTGGTAAGGTATTTCTTAGGGTTTAGGGTTAGTCTGGGGTTTTGGGTTACAAGGAACATCTGTATCTAGGATGGGTTTGTTTGTTGGGTGGTAAGGTAATTTTTTTGTGTTTAGTATGGGTTTTTGGGTGATGAGGGCTTTTTCAGTGTTTAGGGTGGGTATGGGTTTCTGGGTGGTAATGGATTTTTTATGTTTTAGGGTGGGTATGGGTTTTGGATGGAAAGGGAACCTTTATAGGGTAGGATGGGTTTTTGGATGGTAAGGTTTTGTTAGGGTTTAGTGGTTGTATAGGTTTTTGGGTGGCAAATGATTTTTTTAGGGTTTAGGGTGGGTATAGGATTTTGGGTGGCAAGGGAATATTTAGGGTTTATGGTGGGTTTTTTGGCATTACATTTTTTAAGGTTTAGGGTGGGTCTGTGTTTTTGGGTGGCAAGTGAATTTTTACATGACATGAATAATGTCACTGAGTTTGTCATGAGATATCTAATATGTTAGGTGCATTGTGGGGGCATACATTATAGTTAGCTCAGGTAACTATAACTGCTGAATTTAACTGGTTTTCTATGAGTGAAGTCTGAGCCTAACTATAACATTCCTGTTTTTTTTAATTCTATTTCCTAAGTATAACAGCCCTGTAACCTTTGGTTTTTTAGAGGATTTCTAAGTTTTTTTTATGTTATGTAAGATGCTCATTGCAATGCACAGTGGGGGGTTAAACACAAACTCTGGCTCAGCATTGGGCTACCCTTCCCCAAACTTGCTGCCCCTGCCCCTTCCTCTTTGCTATCCATTGTCCAAGTCCATGACCCTGCTCCCTCATTACATCCATTTGTGGCTATTGTTCTGCTACTGCCCTTCCTGCCTGCCCTAAATAGTTAGCTTGGTGCCCCATCCACTTCCTCTGTACCCTGTGTTGTCTGAGTCCATGTGTGAGCCCACTCCCTCCTGCCCTGCATGGTCTGATGTGCTGCCACTGCTTTCCATTAAACTTGATGTCCTTGCCCACTCCTCCTGCCTGCCGTTGCCCAATACTATGCCTCATCATTTCCCTTGTGCTTAGCCTCTCTGCTCAGCTTGCTGCCCTTACTCTCCTTCCACTTGCCCTCAGATGTCTGTGTACAAGCCGCTGTTCCCTCATTTCTGTCCCCCATGTTCCATGAACTTGCCATACTCTTATCTACTCTGAGTGTTCTGTTGACCTGCCACTGCCCATTCCACCTGCCTAGTAAGGTCACTGGTCAGATGGCTGCCACCTGTCCCTGTCACATCCACCCTGCCAGTCTAAGTTCCATGCCCCATCCCCTCGCTTCTGTCCTCCATGGTCCATTTTGCTTCCACTCCTTCTGCCCTCCATGCTTTGTTTTGCTGCAACTGGTCCTCCTGCCCGCCATGCATGGCCTGTTGTAAATCCCCTTCCTCTGTTCTCTTTTGTGTGTGTCCATCCCCTACCCTCCCTTCTGTCCTCCATGGCCCTTTGTGCCTGCTCCAGTCCCCTCTCTCTTCCCCTCCATGGCCGTTGTGCTGCCCCTAACCCCTGCTTGATATGCATGGTCTTCTGTGCTGCAACATCCCCTCCCACCTGCTCTGTGTAGTCAATTTGCTGCCCCTGACCCACCCCTCCCACCTTTCCTCCAATGTCTGTGTGTATACCATTATAGTCTCAATGTTGCTCTCAATGGTGTTTTGTGCTTCCAAGGCCCATCCTCTTGCCCTCCATGGTCAGCTTGCTGCTCCAGCCCTGTCCCCTTGACCCTGGCCTCCGTTTTCAAAGTGCATACCCCTATCCCCTCTCTCCTGCCTTGTCTCTTCATTTGTGGTGCCCCTGCCCCCTCCCTCCTGCCTTTCATTGTCTGTTATGGTGCAAATGTCCCTCCTGTCTTTTCGGTATTGTCAGCTTGCCGCCTTTGCCTCTTTCCCCTCTGCTCTCTGCTGTCAATGTGCCTGGCTCTGTCCCATCCCTATTTCTTTCCATGATCAGTTGTACTGCTCTTCCATACCGCTTGCCCTGTGTGGTCTATTGTGCTGCTACAATCCCTGATGCCTGCTATGTAAGGTCAGTTTGGTGCCCAGGCCCGTCTACTTTCTGTCCTCTCTTATTTCCCTACCCCATTCTTTCTGCCCTCCATGATCCAATGTCCCTCATTTGCCAACAATTTGAACTTGGGGAATTTATTTTTCCTCATTGACTCAATTTGGAAAAGCAGAGCTTTCACGCAAGAGACAGATTTAATAAAGCCCCTTTGGGCTTAAAAACATTGAGAGTCTCCTGCCTGAATGTGGTCTGTTGGCATGTATGGTTGTACTGCCACTGCCTCTTCTCCTGCCCTCAATGGTCTTTCATGTTGCCCAGCCTCATTTGCCTGTACTGCCTGGTTGGTTTGCTGCTTTTGCCCCCTTTTCCTCTGCCGTCTATGGTCCGTTCTGCTGCAACTGCCCCCCCCACCTGACCAACCTGGTCAACTTATTGACTCTGCACTCTCCTCCATGAGAGGGTCTTATTCCCAGAGAAATAAAAGTTAGTGCTCTAAACAACTAAAATAAGGACATGTTTTCTGAGTTCTCAAATAGCAACAAAGCACTTTTAAATGATTTGATATCTTTATGTTTTTGTATACAGTGTATCACTTGATTATGTGTTTCACTTAAGGGAGAGGATGTGGCATTATGGTCAGAGCTGCAGACTTTGCAAGTGGGGAACCAGGTTAGAGTTTTTCGAAGTCAGCTCAACATCCTGTGATTCTGGACAAATCACTCAATCTCCCCAATGCTTAAGATCAAAATTAATTTGTCCTTAATAATGATGCTCATGTAATGCACTCCAATACTTCTAGGTCAAGCCTGCGCTAGACAATAGTACCAAAAAACAAAAAGGAAATGTGGTTTTCACAATTCTGACATTGGGCTACACTTGGTTAACATTTGTGTGATATTTGTGCTATATTTTGGCTCATTTTTCTCTAGTGGCAATCTTGGGAGACTTATCTGTTATGTAGTTCTCCAATTTCCTCATTTCCTCTTTTACTGAAGTATCCACAGTAGAAAATGATTTCAGTTTTCTTCTTCCATTCTATCAAGATTGTGTTCAGATGTGCTACACCTTTGGCATAAATTAATAAGAATAAATTCAGAATGTTAGCACTCTAGTTACTCATTAGAACACCATAGTTAAGCTGATGATCACCAGGGAGTTAACTGCCAATCTGCTGCTGGTATTGAAAGTGCATGTTTCAGTCTGCATGTCAGAATGTTTTAATTAAATAGAAGATGAAGATATTTGAGAACTCACTTAAACTGTGTCCTAATTTTTCTTAATGCAGCACTAACCATAATTTCTTTGACAAACTCAACCCCCTCATTGTGTTCCTTATTAAATTAAATGTTTTAAATGATACCTATTTGATTCAATCAACATGGCTCAAGTGTGTCACAGTTTTGTCAAAAGTAACACTGTTAGCGCTCTAGTTGTTCTTTAGAACACTTTAGGAGGCTCCACTAGGCACAAGGGAATCAACTGACAGGCTGCTCCTGTTGGAAGTAAATGATTTACTGAGAATGTCAGACTTCATTTTCATATGGCTAGGAAAGAAAGTGTGAGTTTACAGAAAATATGCTTTTCATTTAGCTTCTGGACCACATTCCATAACCTCTATTGGAAAATCATGAGAAAACAGTTTTATCTCAAACATGATCATGAAATTCCAGCAGAAGGCTTTTTCAAATGTAAAATCACCTTAGAAAACACCACTATTCTTAAAATTATTCTTAAATTAGTATAGTACCATCAATAAATGATATATTTTGAAACTAAGATTTGTGACCCTCAAAACTTGCCATTCACTACAATGCATTTTAATGGGGAGCTAACATGTAAATTGGTCCCAAGATGGCTTCCAACACTTCCTGGTCCAAATTTCAATAGGTTTTTGGGCTGCCCGATACCTATTTTTTTTCTTTTCTTAAATATCTCTGAAATTACTGAATGGACTTATAAAAAATAACAAAAGCACACTTTCTGGACCAACATCTAGCTTTCTATCAAATTTGGTGCAATTCCATCAGGGGCTGTAGTCGTGCTCAAAAAATCAAAAATCGCCATAGACTTAATATGGGAAAAACTTGTTTTGGGTCCACCCTATTTTCTTTACCCCCGCTTGATGGATCTCTCTGAATCTTTCAACAGAGCAGCTGAACAGAAATGGGGAAGTTCTTTGTAAATTTTTGGAAGATTGGTCAAGTGGCACCAACGTTATTGGCACAACAAAAAATGCTTTTGCTATGGAAACATTTGTCCTAACTATAACTACCTACTGGCTACATATATATATATATATATATTTTACCTACTGGCACTAGTTATGGTAAGGCCCTAGTTTCTATAGGAAGTGTGTTTTTTCATTTTCCAATCTCTTTGGCGTCGTTTGACGAATCTTTGCCACATTTTTAAAACTAATACGCCACTCACTTCAGCTGTTATGTTGAAAGATGTGGGGTGATCGGTCGAGCGGGAGCCCAAAAAAAGTGGGGTCCCCAAACCCTTTTTCTCCATGTTAATTTTCATTGGAAACTTTAGACATGGCTACAGTCCGAACTGCTAGATGAGATGGAATTGCACCAAATTTAGGAAAAAGGTATCTCTTGGTCCCGAAAGCACTCTTTTTGTTAAATGGTGTAAATCCATTCAGTAGTTCCTGAGAAATAGAAAGATTTCTCAGATATACAACTGAGGCCGTGGTGGATCTGCAAACCTTCTTGATCTCGTGCCTGAGATCTGATTGGCTGTCAACACTTCAAACCAGGAAGGATTGGCAGGCATCTTGTGGCGTGGTTGAACCAACTCAAGAAAAAATGCATAAAAATAGAAAAGGGGGCAGGGTAGAAAACACTCTGAGCCCCTAGGCCTACAGGGCCAATAAAAACAAAGCATGGGCTGGCACACTTTGTTTAATTGAGCCCCTGGGTGGGTGTGGTCCGGTGGGCAATAAATAATAATGATGAGGACCCTGTGTGGACCCCTGCAGTCCCGGGGACCGCCACCTCTCAGGGGCTGAATTACAGAGATACGGGGCAACGCAACCCATCACACAGCCCCAAGGACTGCCACTTACCTGTGGCTAATATCATGGAGTGCAGGGGCCACGTGGTTACCCCGCAGCCCTGGGAACGCAATAAGATTCGTGGGGGGCTCCACAACCCCGGGGAACACCACCTCACTGGGGCTACTATAATAAAATGTGAAGGGGCCATGCGCCCCCTCAGCTTTGGGGGAGCACTACTTCCCTGGGGATACTATACTAAAATGCGGAGGGGCCACACACCCCCCACTGCCCCATGGACCACCACCTCCCCAAGGGTATTTTCCATGGGGAGGGGAGGCTGCGATGCCCCCCTCCTGGAGCCATAAGTAGCCCTGGGGACTGCCACCCTGAAGGGCTGGCTCCAGTAATGTCCCGGGATGCCCACCTACCGGGACAATGCAGTTTGCTATGGCATGGCGGGAGCATTGCTGGAGTAGTGTGGCTCACTGGTTAGAGGCGGCAGGCCTGAGAGCAGAAGTCAGCCTGGGACCAGGGTTCAATTCCCGACGCGGCAGGGTCGTGGACCTTGATCAGCGGACTCGATAATTCTCGCTTCGGTGCTTACTCTAATCAGGGGTTCCACTCGGCAACTCTGGGCATTAGCTTGCCTAATCTCCACAACGGCCCCACCAATTCCGGGGATGCCTGGCTCCACCTTGGGGACTCCCAGCAAGGGACCATCCCACAGGGAAAGCCAGGACGGGTTCCCCAGAGTTATACAGCGCCGGGACGCCCCGTTGCTGGGGCAGCTGTGCGCTTTACAAGTATACTACATTTACAAGTATACTACATTACCATGCCACAGCAAACTGTGTGCTCTGCTTTCAACAAGCGAGAGCATTTTGCACTCCCTTGTTCAAAGCGGAGCACACTTTGCTTTTTCAACCCAGGGAGCTGCATGTTAGCAGCACCCTGGGTGGAAAAAGCAATTCAGGCTCCCACAGGAGGTGGCGAGCCGGCCAGTACTGCAGGGGCCTTCATTTTTTATTCTTTGAAGCAAGACAACGATGCAACAAAGTTGCTACCTGCAGTGCATTGAATGGATAAAGAAAAATGTGACACATCTACTAAGATATGATGCCTTTTTCTCTTCCCCAGCGTACCTTTGGTAATTATGTGCCAACACATACACCTTTGCTCCATACTGCAAGGGTGTGTGCCTTCTCTGTAGTATAAGTTTCCAACTGGAAGAGGGCGCCTTTCCAGTACAAAAACTAGGCCTTAAGGCTTTTCCCACTATATATGTGTACTGTACAATGTAGCTTTGTGGTATCTGCCTCAGGGAGGAGGAGAATATGGACACAAATGTTAGTGGATAGGGATTTGCATGACAACCCATTGTTGGATGCATGGTTATGCCCATGCAACACCCATCAAAGGCCCTCTTGATTCGAAGTAAAGGAAAGCAGGGCTGTTCAAAATTGGGCTTTTGGTTGGCAGAGGTATGCACCCTGTCCACGCAGGAACCACAATCCTATACAGGGCAAGCCAGATACACACCATAAATAAACCTGTGCTCACCCTCTGGTAGCTTTGCACAGAGCAGGCAGGCTCAACTTAAGAAACAGTTTGTAAAGTATTGGTGCAACCCTTGAAACACAATAAAATCACCACAAAAAGACTCCACGCCAGTTTTGAGAAAAGGATTATATTTTTATAAATATAACAAGACCAACACAATAAAAATCCAATACATACAATTCAAGAGATGGATTTTAAAGATTACAAGTTAAAAATAGTGCCTAGAACCAATAAGCGGCTATAGGGCCATATGTATGAACACATTTTCCAATAGACACAGAATGGATAAAACCCTTTTATACATCTGGCCCTATAGGGTTATCTGGTCGTGCTTGATTGCGGTAAAGTCAAGAGTTCAGGCCAGCCACAATGGTGCAATGGCCAGATACAGGAACCCCGCAAGGCCCGCTGAATAAAAGTAGCTTTATACTGATTACAACAGGGAGATGTGGTGTGCAGCCAAGAGTGCCTTAGTGTTGATACCGCATTTGAGGTGATGCATCGATTTTCTCCACACAAAAATGGTGATGTGCCTGTTCCAAAGATGGACTACTGATTCCAAGATGCATTGGTTCTGAAACCAATGCTCTGGGTTTCTCCATGCAGTTGAGGTGCTTCTTCGATCAAATCTCTCTGCAGTGGCGGTGATGCGGTGGTATCAGTACAGCAGTTTCGATGGCAATGCCCTGTTCCAAGTGTGATGTGCTGGTTCTGTTCCCACAGTTGTGGCGCTGCATTAATTCTGGTCACACAGCGGAGGATGCGTCAGTTCACTGGAGCAAAAACCGGCATCGTCTACCAATGGACCAGGCACAAGAGCAGGGTGTAACACTTTGATATCCCTGAGTATTAAAATAGGAGGCAAGCCAGCATTCCCTTTGGAGATCACTCTTGTTTCAAATAAGATAGTCCAGTCCTTCCTCAGCAGGGCAGTGAGTAGCAAACAGCAGGGCAGCACAGCAGAAAAGCAGTTCTTCCAGAGCAGCAGTTCAGCAGTATGGCTGTCCTTGTGGCATCACAGCAGTCCTTCCTCCTGGCAGAGTTCTTCATAGGTCCAGTAGTGTCTGGTTTTGGTGGGGTTAGAGACCCGGTGCTTATACCCAGTTGTGCCTTTGAAGAGGAGGTGACTTCAAAGAGGGGCTTTGAAGTCCACAGAGGTCCTCCCTCCAAGCTCTGGATCCAGACTCACTCTAGGGGATATGCAGACCTTTGTGTGACAACAGGACACAGCCTATTCTATTGTAAGTGTCAGCCCCATCTCCCACCCTGTCCAGGAAGACCCCTCAGGGTGTGGATGGCCACTCAATCACATCTAAGCTCCATTTGGGTGTGGCTGTCTAGGGGAAATGCACAAAGTCCAGCTGTCACCCATTGCAGAGGTGTATTGGAGACAGGCTGCAGGCACACAGAGCTAAGAGTAAAAAAACTCCTTCTTTCTAAAAGTGGCATTTTTAAAAGAGTTGTGATAAATTCAACATTGCCAATAAAGAATATTTGTCACTTCCATTCCTGTGATTCGCAACATGATAGATCGACTGCTTCTCCTTCAGGAATTACAGTTTTTAAGTGTAATAAGGAATTCCCATTGTTAACCTATGAGAGGGGTTGGCCTTGCAGTAGTGAAACATGAATTGGGGTGTTTTTACCATCAGGACATGCAACACTTAAAATTACATAGCCTCCTTTTGATTACACAGCACCCGGCTTATGAGCTACCTAGGGGTGACTTATGTGTAATAAAAGAAGAGTTGAAGGCTTGGCAATGTGTTTTAAATGGCAAGTCAACATAGCAGTGTAAACTGCACACACGGCTTCTGCAGTCTCAGGTCTGAGACATGTTTATAGTGCTACTTGTGTGGCTGGCACATTAAGTGCTGCCTGCTTACTAGTAGCATTTTATTTACAGGCCTTGGCACATATAGTGCACTCAACTAGGGACTGATTAGTAAATTGAATATTCCAATTGGGAATAAGCCAATGTTGCCATGTTTAGAGGAGAGAGCACATGTTTAGCACTGGCAAAGTGCGCAGAGTCCTGAAGCCAACAAAAACAAGGCCAGAAAAAGCTAGAGGAGGAGGAAGGCAAAATGTTTGGGGTGACCCTTCAGAGAGGGCCGTTTACCAACAAGGACATAGTGGTGAGGGGGCGTGGCTAGGAAGCCATGATGGCGGACGGAGTCTGCTAGAGCTCCGGTGCCACCGGGGAATCGAGATCCTGGAACGGGCCTTTGAGGGGTGCCAAATAGTCTAAAAGGCGCTGCCCTTTAAAGCGCTACGGCCCCCGGAGGAGCTGGGGAGATTTGGCAGCCCTAACGACCTGGGATTGGCGGCTGTCACTCCGGAAACAAGTGCGGCCTACTTCCCTGCCGGAAGCTGGGACGTGGATTTGGCGGCGGGCCGGAGGAGCGAGATGCCCCTACCACCGGGGGTGCCGGACCGAGACCTGCGTGGGACGCTTTGGAGTGCCCGCTCCCTCGCCTGCCGGTCGGGAGCTGGGGACTGACGTGGCTGCCCGCCGGATTAATTTCGCACAGGGAGGGAACACCACATGAGAGGCCCCAAGCCGGGGTGTGTCCGGATCGGAGCCACCCGGAGTCGGGCAACGGCCCTGGGACCTGGAGACACTGAAAGCTGGGATCGGCCACCTGCAACTCAGATCAGCAGGTAGGGGGGAGAGGCGGGCGCAGTCTGGAGGGTCCTTGCCGCTGAGCCCCGGGACCTTCTCCTCCTCCCCCTCCCCTTACAGTGACGGCTGCACACGGAGGCCGGTGCTGACCTCGGCCCGTGCATCAAAGGGCGGAGGACCACGGGGCTGAGCCCGGAGGCGCAGAGTAGATACCGTGTGGTACCAGAGTCGGGGGGCGGCTGCCTGGGCTCCCGCTGTGTTCCGGGTGGCCTCGAGCCGGGTTGCCCTGTCTCCCGGACCGCAGCCCCACCCTGTCCCACAGCCTGTGGACCCCGGTGGACGGTGAATGAGTGGACAGGACGGCCCGGAGTTCCCTCCTCCTAGTAGAAACCCAGATAAATCCCACATTGCCTGGTGGGCTCCGCTGGCGAATATTGGAGACATGGTGAAGGGGACTGTGGAGGGTGCGGGACACCAGACACCTGAGGACACGCCCTGGGCAGTACCCTGCCCCTGAACAGCGAGCATACCAGGTGAGGATCACCATGGTCCGGAAGGGGTCCAGGATACTGGATGGCCCAGACGGCTCAATAGCTGCAGACCCTGCTTCGGACATCATACCAGAGCGGACCACTTCGGGAACAACCAAACATAATCCTGTTGGGGCCCAACACGCTGATAAACTGGATCTGATACTGAAAGAAATCAGGGACTCCAGGCTTGCTATGGATGCACAGATGGGAGCTATCACCACTAACCTCTCATTACTGAAGGCTGATCACGGCAAATTGGCCGACAAGGTCAAAGATCAAGGCACATTGATCTCAGACTTGTACCCGACGGTAACGGAGCACACTGCCTCCATCCAACAACTACAACAGGTGGCATCCCTAATAGACCGGGTGGAAGATGCTGAAGGCCGCAACCGACGCAACAACATACGTGTTATTGGCCTTCCGGAGCGAAGTGAGGGGACACCCGCGGCGGAGTTCATGGAGCAGTGGTTTGGGGACCATGTCGACAAAGAGAGCCTGTCACCATTCTTCTGTGTGGAAAGGGCGCACCGCATCCCTACTGGACAGCCGAGACCTGGCCGGCCGCCACGCCCATTGATTGTCAAGATCCTAAATTACCGGGATAGGGATATCCTGCTCCAAAAAGCCCGGGAAAAGTCTCTCATAGAATATGAAAATCGCGCATCTCCCTATACCCGGATTATACTACCGTAGTGCAAAAACAGCGGTCCTCCTACTTCGAGGTCAAGCGGAGGCTCCAGAAGGCTAAACTCAGATACGCGTTATTGTTCCCGGCCCGCCTAAAGATCATACATGACAAGAAAACGCACTTCTTCGAGAGCCCCACTGACGTGGAGGAATGGCTGGAGGTGATGGACATTGAAGGCAGCCAGAGGGAGGCCCCGGACGCGTCGGCCGGCAGTTCCGGTCAAGCCCTGACTCGTAATGGCGGGGCATCTCCCACACAGGCCCCGAGATCGGAAAGGCGTAGACCCTCCAAAACGCAACAGAAGGACGACCAGATGAACGCGGTGGCCATGGTGGGCACCTTCAGAGACGAACAGGAAACGGTTAATACGGATACAGAAGACAGCACCCTACACTCGGACTCGGAACACAGTCTGCTCCTATTTCAGACGGTGACGCCAAGAGCAGCTGATGAATTACTGGACAATGCACAGGAGTAACCCCTCGGTGTGAATTGAGCCGAGACCACACGAACTATTGATATCCTTTTTCATTTATGTAACTTACATGATGCTGTGCTCTGTGGGGTGCAGGAGAGGACTGGGGGCGGCCGGGAGGTGTGCTGCTGGGATACATGGAGGATGGGTCCAGGCTCGGATTTTCTTACACTTCTCAGAGGTCACTCGTAGTATGTAGATCTGGCAAACATGTACACTCCTGAGGACCGCTGAAGCCTACTGTCGGGCCCCCAAAGCAGCCCCACTTAACCGATGTTTACATAAAGCTTTCCCCGGCAGCGCCGTGAAGCCGGCGGCAGCGACACGAATGAACAGGCGGAATAGAACGGTGCTTGGCCAGCCCCCCAAAGGCGTATGCACCAATGAGTGGATTGTTCTGGTTGTTAATTTATTGTTCGGCACAGCAATGTTTTCAAACTGCGCCACAAGACTTTTTGGTAGGGGTGGGCAGGCTTACGTCTCCTGGCTAGGGCTGTTACTACATGCCATACAGAGCATGATGCTGTTACTTGTGGAGCTTAAGTTTGACTATGGCTGATACAATTGGAAACTACAGGCTGGCAACCTGGAATGTACGGGGACTTGGTGCTATACAGAAGAGGCATAGGATACATGCATTCTTACTTTGCCATCACACTCAAATAGCGTTCATGCAAGAATCCCACTTAACACTGTCTGAAGCACAAACATTGTGAAAGAAATGGAGGGGCACTGTGTTCTCTACCTCGTACTCTGCCTTCTCTAGAGGAGCTACTATATGGGTGAGACATGGCACTCCCTTTGTGGAGCTAGAGAGGACAGTAGATGACCAAGGGAGATATATACTGGTGAAAGGCACACTGGACGGCACACTGCAGGTTTTGGGCAGCATCTATGCCCCGAACTTTGAACAAGACACATTCCTGGCAAAGGTGGGACGAGCACTGGCGGACTGGGCGGGCATCCCCTGGATACTGGGTGGAGACTGGAACATGGTCATAGACGTGGACCTAGATAGATCACACCCTCCTCTTCAGACAACTGGGGTGCGCAGACTAGCGGATTGTTTCAGGACCTGGTTCACGGAGTGGGGACTAGCAGACATCTGGCGCTCATTGATCCCCAACCATAAAGAGTACTCGTATTACTCCCCAGTGCATAATCTACATACCCGTCTTGACAGATTTCTATGCAGCAGCTCCCTGCTGTCCAAATGCATGTCCCCTGAATACCTAGCCAAAACCTTTTCCGACCATAGACCCCTAACGCTAGATTTGCAATGGGGGAGGGTACCGTCCACAGTACCTACCTGGAGGCTCAATCCCCTACTGTTGGAGGACGGACCCTTCCGTTCATCGCCGGCGGATACACTAGACAAATATTTCCAGGAAAACTGGGACACAGCAACATCCAATCTACTGGTATGGGATGCCATGAAGGTCGTAATCAGGGGGGCGGCCATAGGACAGTTGGTGGGGGCTAGACAGGAAATCCACAGGAAGCTTTGCGAAGTTAAAGACCGCCTGAAACGGTGGCGAGTGTAGACCCCGGATCGAAAGGAGAGTTGCAGACTAGCAATATAGAACATGCAGAGTTGCTGGAAACGCTGCGCGTCATAGACTACAAGGAATACTTACGTCGCCAACAAGCCGAAACAGACAGGTCGGGGGCCCTGCTGGCCCGCGTGATACGGGACAGTCCTGTAGCTCCGGTGATTACCCAAGTTAGGGATGCGGTAGGACGGATTGTGACTACCCAGTCTGATATCAACCATGCCTTCCGAGACCACTTGAGAGCATTATACGCCCCTTTCCCCACCGAGGACGTGGAGGAAATATCAGACTTCCTGAGAGACTTACCCTTCCCTGTCCTGACTAGGGATGCGCAGACGGAGATGGATAGCCCCATCACGAAGCAGGAAATCCGAGTAGCCATCCGCACACTTAACCGAAGTAAAACGCCCGGCATGGACGGGTTACCTGTGGAATTCTACCAGGCCTATTCTACCACTCTGGTACCTATTTTGGAGAAAATCTATAAGACATCATATGAGTCCGGTCACTTACCTGCCTCGACGATGCAGGCCGTAGTGACGTCCATACCCAAACCTGGAAGAGATACCCTTGATTTGACTAACTATAGACCCCTTTCGATGCTCTCCACAGAGTACAAGATCCTTAGCAAAGTTATTGCCTTGCGGATGCAGGCCCATCTCCCTGGCCTAATACATACGGATCAATGTGGATTCCTCCCAGGGCGGAGTACTTCCCAAAATACGCGGAGACTGCATGCCCTCATGTCCGCTACGCCACGAGACCTTCTGCAGGCCGGCTGTGTAGCGCTGGATCTTAGGCAGGCGTTTGATTTCCTTTCATGGACTTTCATGTTTGAAGTTTTCGGTTTCCCCGAATCCTTGCTAAAATGGATACTATTATTATATACGAACCCGTCGGCCAGGGCGCGCACAGGCAAATATATCTTGGCTGACTATTTTATTCACAGAGGCACCCGGCAGGGATGCCCACTGTCCCCCCTGTTGTTTGTCATGACACTGGAGCCCCTAGCGATAGCCGTACGGGCCAGAGGGGATAGAGTGGGCATCATCACCATAATGGGGACTCATAACCTGATATCGATCTATGCCGACGATATCTTGTTGTACTTCCAGGACCTGGGGGCAGACCACACGCCCATAGTGACTGTCTTTGACCGCTTTGAGGCCATGTCGGGCCTAGCAATTAACCCAGCGAAATCGGTAGGTTTTTATTTCCAAGAGTTGCGCCGACCCCCCCACATGCAATTCGGCGGATATCAAATACCGATAGCACAGACCACATTCAAGTATTTAGGCATCAACGTTTATAGATTGCCTGAAGGTCAGATTGAAGGTAATATCCGAAAGGCCATTAACAATCTCCGTAGTAGTGCGACCTTCTGGACATCCTTACCCCTGTCCATTATGGGTAGGATAGCGGTCTCAAAAATGGTCATGCTTCCCCGTATGTTATACTATTTTGTGAGGCTACCGGTGCTTCTCCCACAGCATATCTTTGCTACCCTGAATACGATCCTGATTAACCTAGTCTGGGGTTCTGGGCGACGGAAAATAAGCCTTAGAAAGCTGCAGCGAAGCACCAGGATCGGAGGCCTTGGAGTGCCGGACCTACGGGGTTATTATTATGCAAGTCAACTACAGTGGCTGTCCCGCTGAGTGGCGGGCAGAGACCTACATGAAATTGACTTCTCGACAGACCAATTGAAGTGCGGAGAATTACATTCCCTCCTGCTGCCTGGGGCTAGGATCCCCCCTGACTACCATCCCCTGCTATACACCGCCCTGATATGCTGGCGAAAGGCGTTAGCGTACACGCCAGGGGTCAAACCCTACGCAGATAATATTCCTTTACTAGGGCTATTAACATCGCAGGGGCGACTGACACAACATAGATTGATACCCTGGATGGAGGCGGGGGTTGAAATCGTGGGTGATTTATTTGGCAACGATACATTGTTAGATCATGGTTCCTTTACACAGTCCACAGGGGCCCCTCCACGATTATACCTCCTACATGCTGCAGTGTCACACTATGTACGGAACACATGGGCCCCACAGCGCATTAAACCTGCCCAACATGAGCTTGTACATCTCCTCTACTACATGGGGACGGGAGGACACTTAGTACGGTGGCTCTACGCTGGGATCAGGGGACACGCGGCCATACCACTCACTGCGCTCAGGGACACTTGGACCCGGGATACGAGAGAGGACCTGACGGATGGGGCCTGGAAAATTATCCTGGAACATCCCAGAAGAGTGTCCAGGAACGTCAAGTTCAAATTTAAACAGGCAATGATACTACATACGGCATACCTCACTCCTAAGAGGCTACATAGAATGTTTCCTGATTCTTCACAGTGTTGTCCCCGTTGTCAGACAGACGAGGCTGACCTTCTCCACATGTTGTGGGCGTGTCCCAGTCTGCGCAACTACTGGGGGACAATCTGTCATATATTGCACACGGTCACATCCCTGTGGGTCCCAGAGGAAGCGACACACTGTCTGATAGGTCATAGGAAACGTCCCAAGACCCACAGAGCCCAATTGAAGTTTTTGGACCTGTCACTGTTGTTGGCAACCAGAGTACTAACTATGAGGTGGAAGTCCGCCAGACCTCCAGGGGTGGAGATGTGGCGCTTGGACCTGTTAAAGTGGGGCGGAGCAGAGGGTGCAGTCTTGCGTAGGGAGGAAGGGAGAGGACTACGGAAATATCCAATGGCACAGGATTGGGAACGAATGCTGCTAGAGGTGGAGGAACTAGATTTGATGCCATCACAAGCAGGCACTGCATCCTAAGGAGCAGCGGGAGGGAGATAGTAGAGATGTCCGAGTGGAATTGACCAGTGCATATGTAGGTTGACCAGACGAACGTAGATAAGCTTCACTAGGTAAAGTAAAGTCCACATTTGTAAAGCGCACAATCACCCGTAAGGGTCTCTAGGCGCTGGGGGCCGTCGGGAAGATTAAGCGAGCTATTGCCCAGAGTTACATGGTGCTGGGCTAACCTGCCGCCGGAGCCGGGGATCGAACCGTGGTCCCCAGATTCCAGCGTCAGTCGCCCTGGCCGCGGCGCCACACCTCTTCCACCAGGTGAGAATGGTTTACCTTCTATTTGTAACGCAGACAGCTGACACTGTAGGTGGAGGGACCAGGAGACGTATGGCTGGGCGGGGAGTTGGGTGAGAGAGAGAAAGTTTAATGGTTAATTAGTACGTGACTAATACTGCAGAATGTGAAGGCAACACCTGCTAATGTATGGTCGGGCCCCAATATCACAGATAATTATGTGCACTGATTTAGTTTACGGTCCTTTTGATGACATATTATAGGAGCGACGTGTAATTGTTAACCTTTCAACCTGTCGTAGTTGCCTGGGGAGAAAACAGAAAAGACAGTACATTTCTGAAAATGCATACTGATGTACACTAATATGCTTTGCAGTCGCAAATAAAGAGTTTAAAAAAAAACAAGGACATAGTGGTATTTTGCATTACTTTTTGGATATCATCCAACACAAATTGTGTTGGACAGTAAATTCCAACACAACACTTTGCGTTTGGTTTGCATTTCTAAAATAATGCAAACCAAATGAATTTCCTACTAGTGTTATTTAGTCTCTATATTGGCCATTAAGGATCTGCGCGTTTGGATAACATAAACTGTAGGATTGGTGGCAGACAATTTCTAAGCACACCACTGAGAACGTTAGCCTGTTTGCATTAGCTATCGCACAGTGCCATTATAATCTCCTCTTATCAGGAAGAAAATAGTTTCAAGCAACCTTAGAACATGACAACCCTGATCCCTCAGGATCGTGGAAACAATGTACTACTTTCGCTCAGTTGCTCATGCTCACTTAGATTCTCTCAGAGAGTTACACAGAAGAAACAGTCGGTTGTGTTTACAATAAGTATTTATTGAACAGTTGTTCTTCTAGTGTATAATATATGTGCTGCAACAACCGTTAGACAGTAACAGAGATATATGATAACCAGTACAGTCAATATAAAAGGATAGTACAGTTCTACCATTTTGCCATAGTCCTGAACACATACATGAATATAAAATGCATGATGAAAGAAAGCATGCATACTCCTACGATGCCTTTCTAGATGTATCAAAGTGTACCTAGCATGTGAGTAGGTGTGAAACCAAGAATCCCTCAAAGGTTAGTCTAACCCCATTACCTGAAGCAAGAGAGTGTGGCACCCCATTCTGGTCTCAAGTTGGACACCCCGCAAGGGATGTTTAGACCACTGGCAGCTGGAGAGTCTGTATGCAAGAGCCTCAGCGCCTCTGGTCATTGTGTTAGCCTGGAAGTCTCGGTTCCCTCTAACTAATATTAGAAAGAGTATCTAGGGTTCCTTTGTCTCTTGTTTCTTGTATTGGCCATTGTTGGGTTTAAGGATGACGTATGGGATGAACCTTGTATGTAGATATTATGCAGGTGGATGCAGCCCCTGCCTGGTTTCCAAGAACCCTCATGAATATTCATTCATACTGTGTTAGTCTAAAGATGAAGTCATAGAACGTTATTGTTCAGGGAAACACTCCTTCTGCACCCAGAACTAGAACAAGATAAAGGTTCAATCCTAAAAGGTTTGTTACTGTGTAGTGTATAACCCTGGTCGGAGTTCGCGGAGTTACGCTATGACAAACTCCGCGAAGTGGTAAAAAGAACTCCGCCGCACTACGTGGATCTCTGCGAGCAGCGGAGTTTGATAGAAAAATGCTGTTCATGGTGATTGCACACTGCTGGATGCTTGTCCGCACTGTGCGATCATCACGAACAGCACCATGCACAGCGCAGGCTTTCCTTTTCTGCTGTTCGAGTAGATTTTTACTCGAGCTGCAGCTTTCTCAACGTGAACAGGCAGTTTCTAAACGTGAGCAGTCACAAGCATACGCGACCACTCGCAATGAGAAACCTGACCCCCCCACGTTGAGAAATCTCGCCGGGAGGTTTATTAACCCACACTCACACTCGCTAACTTGATATTGACTATCGCGAATGAGGAAAAATCTCACCGGGAAGTTTATTTTCCTTGACCGCCAACTTGGCATTGGTGAACGCAAGCGAGGGAAAAAAATTGCTCCGCTGCGTGAAGCAGAGTTTTGGGGAACTCTGCGATCACCGCGTAATGCGTATTGTGGAGAACTCCACAAACTCCGCGAGCGGAGCGGAATTCACCGCCCAGACCTAGTAGTGTAGGGGAGGTTATGTAGGTGAAAGTGTATGATGTTACCCAGGCCTATATTAGAGTACCTATATGAAACATAAACCTAGAGGTCTGAACTCAACACTTAGTAAGAGTGCAAATTGCTTTGCGGTAATGAAGTGGTGATATTTGACAGGACCTTTTAACTTTATCCATCTGCAGATTAGCATTCTATCAAAACACGTGCTTGGGAATGTTTTAATATCACTATCAACAATGTGCTACCAAAGTATAGTAGTTATATGGTCCATGCATACGCTTCTACCGGACCATCATACCTACTTTTGTGTATAACAGCAAAAATAAAACCAGCTTTCCTAAAATTCAAATTGTTTTATACTTCACCTCAGTAATTGGATGGCCACTGGCAGCTCACTGGAAACTCCAATTTACTATGCAGATTATGTGAAACTTATATGGTGACTATTGAACAATTAATGTTTTTTCCTGTATCACCAAGAAGTATGAGTTGTGAGAATAATGTATAATAGGACATGTACAAGGAGGGTAGAATTAGCATGAACTGCGTGCAAAAACCCTCAGTCAGTGCAGTCTGCACTCAAGTTGAAATCCTAGTTCAGCTTCAAGCTTGAGTTTGCATTTGATTCAGGATTTCAATCTCACTTGGAATTAGGTACTAAACTGAGTTATGAAAACTTCTCTTAAGATTGTAACTAAACATTACTGTATTCTCTTCCATGTAGTGTATCTAAAATATATATTTTTTAATTTTAAAAATGCCTCCAGAAATAAAAACGGGGAAAGTGTGTAGGGAATTAGCAGTGTTGTCTACTACTGAGTTGCTAGTCCTGAAATATGCAATTTCGCCTGCATTAAATGTGTATTGAGTAGCAATAGGTTGGCATTAACTAATTGAACAATAAACCTTTTTGGTCTCCTTACATATTTCTCAAAATAGAGGATTTATTGCAGGATGTGGTCCTTAGTGATCAATGCATAATCTTCCTGATACTTAACCCCCACATGCATCAAGCATTTTTGTAGTCGCAAACGGTGCGATTCCTTAAAATCGGCCGTTTGCGAATGCAAAAGTGCTTTTTGGGATGCATGAAGCAATTTTAGAATTCGTAACATGTTTGCGAGTTCTAAAATTGCGGGTGCTTTTAAGAAGTCGCAGATGTGCGATTTCTTAAAAGCAATGCATCATTAAATTTAAAACTGTGAAATCGCAATTAGGGTGCCAAATTTACCGAGTGGTTGAACCACTCGGTAAATTTGGAAAAAGTGTTTAAAAAGCTGAAAATGTTTTTTTTTCAACATTCATGTTTCACACACACATGTCCTTAGGACATGTGTGTGTGAAACATGATGCGAAAAATACATTTCAGGGGTGCATGGGGGGGTCCTTTGGAACCCCCCTGCACCCATGAAATTTTCTAAGTGCCACTCGCAATTTGCATTGACTCCTATGGGCCTTTTGGCCCATAGGAATCAATGGGAATTGCGAAAATTAACTTAAGAATTCGGTATTTATTTGGGATTCGGTAAAAATTGCGATTTTTACCGAATCACAAATGAATACCGAAAATAATGATGCATAGCATTTTGCACTTCTTAATTTGCGATTCCTTATTTTTCGCAAATTAAGAAGTGCAAAATGTCACAATGATGCATGTGGGGGTATGGCCCTTAGCAGATAAAGAGAGCATTGCAGTGCTAATTTAATGTATAGTCTTTGACACAGTTTTGGCTTGACTCTTATCTTAAATAGTTCTAGAGCTAAAGCAGCGCTATTTTAGCCCCTTTGATGGTGGTAAATGGTTGCTTATCACAGGGAGTTTAAATGCAGGTTCTCCTTTTGGATGAGAATTAGCAGAATGTGTTGACACTACTGGAATAAACAACGTAACACAATAGCATACTCAAAGCAACAGACCAAAATATAACAGGGCACAACAGAACAAAAGTGTCAAACCAGAATGCAATACAACAGCATCACCTTGTAATATTGCAACACAAAGAACAGAACACATCACCATCATACCAAATTCCACAAAACAAACATTCTTGTACCACATTACCACCTCGAGAAATCAATTTTCTTGATATGGCAGATAAAGGTGTTCGCATCAAGCCCCCCTTCACTTTCGATCAAGGACCTGAAATACTACCAGTTAAAAATGTTTTATGATTCAGCCCTGTATGCTTAAACCATTGTATGCATTAGCATATGGTAGGGAAAACTGCTTCTCGTTCTGTAGTCTCTGTTGTTCTACTGTTGTCTTAGAGACTGAATGTTAGGTAAAGTGTTTTAATATCACGTTTATTGTGGATGAGAATATCTTATGAACATATTTCACAAAAGAACAATAGAAGTATTTTAATTTTTACCATCGCTATGATTCAGCATTTGAAACCTAAAATACATTTCACTAACCCAATTTTACTGGCCAGAAAGGTTTTTTTTCAACTCCTAAAATGGGATTCTGAATGAATACCGATTTCGTATCAGGAAGGAGTTTGCTGGAGACATCCCTTCCAATAACCGAATCAGTAGCATATGTATCGATGTTTTGCAACTGAATTCTGATCAGAAAATATTGAAAATGTAGTGATACATTAAAGGAGGTGGCAACCTATTCATAAAAAGGAAGAGGACTCATGACGTCCTCTTCCCTTTTTTGAATGTGAAAAAAGCGTGTTTTAGAGGAGGTACTGGTCATGGGGACATTGAAAAATCCTAATCAAAGCTTAACAAAAATGTATTTTTCTTTTAAATTATCCCCTTTAAGTAAATCGAAGCTTTATTTAAAAAAAAGTTTACCATATTGAAATCAATCGCAGACATATTGGCCTGCTGATCCGTGAATACCACCATCCCTGCGTAGTGGGCAATCGGATTTGGTCAGATTTTTAGACTTACCTAATGAATATTAATTAAATAGGTTAAATTGTGACTCAATCTACCTCTGTTATGGACTGACCTAATAGTAAACACATATTTACTGCTCCAAAAATACTCAAAGCAAATAGTTACTAGTATTTTGTGGAGAGCAAATAAAACATCTGACTCTTGATGATGATGATGTTGAAATGTTGATTACTAGCACAGACCGGTACAATCATTACACAAGACAGAACAAGAGAAATGTAATCAATTTGTGTCTAAATGGCATGAGTACAACTGAATCTAAGAAGAACAACAATATATGTAAATCATGAGCAGTAGAGATCTGCAGTAACTGGGGAATGCATTTCTTCGCAAAATACTCATTTTTGTACTGCATGGGAGAATCACTAAAATGACAAATCAGGATTTGGGGATGTTGTTTTACCTTAATTGCTCCCTCTATTATCTATTCTACTTGCAATTCTAAACTGCAGTTGCTGCTTTGAATCGTAAAATATCAAAATCTCAGAAATGAACTGAATACTTCTTTTGAAGCATTTAAAAATGGCAAAGCCATAAAGATATAAGGTAATTGGGACCTGCAAATGTTAGAAAAGGTTATCTCAATTTAGAAAATCTGCCAGGACGTCTTCATAGAATGTCATGATTTGCAGGGCTTGTTAGATTAATTAAACCCCTGGGATTTATTTGCAAACATTTTACTACACTACACATTTGCACATCACTCCTCCCTGTGATTAAATTGCTGATGCTTTCATGCCCTTTCTATGAACAACAATATAGAAGTGCTACTGTAAAGCAGATAGAGTCCCCCCGAAGACAGAAATAATGGGAGTCTCAAGGCTGTTAACGAAATATGCTCAGCAATTATTATTTAACAGCATCAGTTCATTTTTCAGGTTGGGTTGGTATTTTGCTTGTTACTAATCTATGTCAATAACGAAATTAATCAAATTAATCTCTAAAAGCCTGAATTACGGAGGTAAACTTACACTTTTGTGCAACTGTGCGATTGTTTGTAGTTCACCAGGCTATTTTGTAAGTAGTATCTTTACGAATGTGTGTCTCCGCACATAGAAAGATAGTACTTTCCTATCTTGGTATAAGCAGAGACTTCGCAGCCATAACGATACTACTATTAAAATACCTTTCCGTATAGCAAATAATCATAGTCTTATACAAAAGTGTAAGTTTATCTGTGTGAAACATGCCCTACATTTCTAAATCAGTGCAGAATATATCTCATTCCCCCACAATCGGAATTTATACAAGAAATTATAGCGCAGGATTATGAAATATCACTCTATAGTACCGTAGAACTATAAGATCTACAACCTTCAATCCAATATTTTGGATTAACGGACCTAAGCACTAAATAAGAGCAAAATGAAATCAAAGGAGGAGCCAAACATCTATGTAGAATAATATAGAATATCTTTATTTTTCTTGTATACTAATAGCTCTCTTGCACAAGTTCCATTTTCCTGATATGCATACATAAGTGTGTGTGTGCACTTGTGTGTATATAACTATATATCTATCCATATATCTATATATTTGTATATCTATCTATATCTAGCTATATATAAATATATATATACAGGAAGCTGGCCGGCATCCCCGTTTTCCTTCACTCACTTGAGGACATTGACTTTATTTTTCCACTTGGTAACACGCTGCAGAAGTGGGCAGGACCCACTGGGGTTTGCATTTTTACCTTGAGTCTCTGCAACTATTTCATGGACTATACTTACCAAGATGCCTTGCGCCCAGTGGGGCGGGACTCATCAACAATTATGGTTGCTTACACTGCCACTTCTGCATTCATTTTTTGGCCACTGACATAGAGCATTACAGGCTCGAAATGCGTTTTGCTGCGTATGAAGGTGCGAGGGTATCTGTGAAAGCGACTGACGGCGACAGTGTGCCTTACTTCTGCTGGTGAGACCTGTTCACCGAGGCATCACTCTTTCTTGCTGTTTAGCGGCTAGTCGGCTGCGAACAGGTTCCGCTGCTTGAAAAGCAGCGCCAGTTGAACGCAACCGCTGGCACTGTTTGGACCTCAGGAGGCCTCGCCTCCGGGATGTAATAGTAAGCTGGCCGGCATCCACCTTTTCCTTCGCTCACTTGAGGACATTGACTTTATTTTTCCACTTGGTAACACGCTGCAGAAGTGGGCAGGATCCACTGGGGTTTGCATTTCCTTGAGTCTCTGCAACTATTTCATGGACTATACTTACCAGGATGCCTTGCGCCCATTGGGGTGGGACTCTTAGCAATAAATATGGTTGCTTACATTGCCACTTCTGCATTCATTTTTTGGCCACTGACATAGAGCACTACAGGCTCGAAATGCGTTTGGCTGCGTATGAAGGTGCGAGGGTATGCTGTGAAAGCGACTGCCGGTGACGGTGTGCCTTACTCCTGCTGGTGAGACCTGCTCACCGAGGCACCCCTCTTTCTTGTTGTTTAGCGTCTAGCCGGCCCCGAACAGGTCCCACTGCTTGAAAGGCGGCTCCAGGTGCAGGCAACCGCTGGCACTGTTTGGACTTCAGGAGGCCTCGCCGCCGGGATGTAATAGGAAGCTGGCCGGCATTTCCATTTTCCTTCAATCACGTGAGGACATTGACTTTATTTTTCCACTTGGTAACACTCTGCAGACGTGGGCAGGACCCGCTCGGGTTTGCCTTTTTACCTTGAGTCTCTGCAGCTATTTCATGGACTATACTTACCAGGATGCCTTGCGCCCATTGGGGCGGGAATCTTATCAATAAATATGGTTGCTTTCACTGCCACTTCTGCATTGATTTTTTGGCCACTGGCGAAGAGCATTACAGGCTCGAAATGCATTTGGCTGCGTATGAAGTTGCGAAGGTATGCTGTGAAAGCAACTGCCAGGGAGGGTGTGCCTTACTCCTGCTGGTGAGACCTGTTCACCGAGGCACCCCTCTTTCTTGTTGTTTAGCGCCTAGACAGCCCCAAACAGGTCCCACTGCTTGAAAGGCGGCTCCAGGTGCACGCAACCGCTGGCACTGTTTGGACATTTCACTAGGCCTTGCCGCCGGATATAATAGGAAGTTGGCTGGCATCCCCGTTTTCCTTCACTCACGTGAGGACATTGACTTTATTTTTCCACTTGGTAACATGCTGCAGAAGTGGGCAGGACCTACTGGGGTTTGCATTTTACCTAGGGTCTCGGCAACTATTCCATAGACTATACTTACCAGGATGCCTTGCGCCCAGACTCTTATCAATAAATATGGTTGCTTTCACTGCCACTTCTGCATTCATTTTTGTCCACTGACGAAGAGCATTACAGGTTCGAAATTCGATTGGCCGCGTATGAAGGTGCGAGGGTATTCTGTGAAAGTGACTGCCGGCGACGGTGTGCCTTACTCCTACTATTGAGACCTGTTCACCGAGGCACCCCTCTTTCTTGATATATATATATATATATATATATATATTATTTTTTTTCACTGAAAAAAACATAGGTTTCAGGCCTGATATAGTTAGGAATTAGCATTTAAAAAACCTTAGAAATTCACTGAAAAAAACATAGGTTTTAGGGGTGTTATAGTTAGCTGGACATTTCACTCGTACAAAACCATTGAAATTCCTCCGATATAGTTAGTTGTACTCACTATATCTCGCGCGCCCACAATCCACTGCTGATGATGTGACATATTACATCATTCATGACATGGTCAGTGACATCACTGATGACATCTCAAATGACATCACTGATGACATCATCCAGTGAATGTTGTTTGCTTCGTTATTTAAATACGTAATATATATATATATAGCAATTTGCATTGAAGAACGAGTGGATATATAAATATAAATAGCAGAGTGATTCACTGTTTACTTGACTAATTTAAAGTGTTTCACTAAATATATTGGATAGTGACTTAACTGTGTGAACATCTGTATCACTTTGTCAGTTGTTGTGTAAACTGCTTCTCAAGTTGGTTACTAGCTATTTGAAAGTCTATATTAGTTATTGATCAGTTAAATGAGTATTTGTATGGGAGAGTGAATGTGTGTGTGGTTCGGTGGGGGGTGTGTGACTGCCCAAAGATGTGTGAATAGTTGATTCAGTAGGTATATGAAGTTAAAACTACATGTTATAACAGTTGTTTGGGTGAGTGAATATCTTTATGGGTGTGGTGATGAGCAAAAATCTCTCTCAATGGTACATGTCCAACAAAGTAGAAAAATAAAAGGCAGTGTATGTGTCAGTTGTTGTTTATAAATAATTATACATAAGACTCAGTGATTGTATGCGTGACTGTATGGATAACTGTATTAGTGAGTTTATAACACACTAAGTATAAGTTACTATCTATATCAATAGATAAAGTGGTGTTTGTATAAGTGTATAGCTAATTAAATGTAAGTATGAGCCATTGTTTGCATAAGTAAATAGGATGACTTCATAAGTGAATAGGATGTGTGCTGGTGTATAATGTCGAGATAGGTGTATAAGTATATTTGATAGTGTTCTATTGGTCATTGACTGCATGTATGAGTGAATCTATAGGTAAATGATTAGATGTGTGTATAGATCTAGGAATCAATAAGTGGGTTTTTAGAAACTTGTATTGGTGTGTCAATGGATTCAAATATGGTAGTCTGTATTTTACAGTGAGTGATGAAAGGTTATACTAGTGTATGATGAGGTGTATCTGATTGTCACATGGATGATGTCATCAGTAATGTCATTTGAGATTTCATCAGTGATGCCACTGACCATGTCATGAATGATGTAATATGTGACATCATAAGCAGTGGATTGCGGGCGCGCAAGATATAGTGAGTACAACTAACTATATCAGAGGAATTTCAATGGTTTTGTACGAGTGAAATGTCCACCTAACTATAACACCCCTAAAACCTATGGTTTGTTCAGTGTATTTCTAAGGTTTTTTAAAGGTTAATTCCTAACTATATCAGGCCTGAAACCTATGGTTTGTTCCGTGATTTTCAAAGGTTTTGTAAATGACAATTTTTGAATGTATTAATTGTTATATTCATTTTTTTGATACTGATTTACTACAGTTTTTTAAACTATTTATTTTTAAATATTTTATTTTTTAAATTACATTATAATTACATTACACATTACATTACAAAATATACTTTCTTAGAATTAATTACTTTAGTTTAAATACTTTGCAAATAGGCAATAGACTTTTAAGTACAGTAGTTACAGTTGTTGCAATGGGCAACACAATTTAAAACACAATGCAACATTGAGCTCAAAGGGAATTTCTAGTTAAATGCAATTAGTTACTTTATGGATTACTTGTCTAACCACAGGACTGGATCCTACATTCAGTCCTGGTACATCTCCTGTAAACAGATGAGTGAAATCGTTTTGGTTACAGTAGTGATTTGTAAGGAATATTATTGTATTTTAAAAGTTGACACTTAAAACATTTTTTCACCTAGAATTACCAATGTTATCCTATAGCAGGAAATTCCTTTAGCAGGTAAGTCGTGCTATTGTCACTGTTTCTTACTCAGTGGTGGATCCTGGATCCAGCACTGGTGCATCTCCTGTAAACAGTTGAAAGAATGCGTTTAAGTCATATAGGCGATTTTTTGTAAGGAATATTTTTAGTTTGTGAAAATAGACACTTTGAAACTTTTCTGGTGAAAAACAGACAATGGATTCCTATGGAAGGAAATACAAGTTACTTGTAAGTATGGTTAGAATTACTTTTCAGGGTCAGTGCCCGGTTAAAAGATGCAGCACTGAGTTATCATCTGATAACGGGTGAGTAAATCAGAATTCGTTGTTCGGATGATTTTAAGTGAATATTTAAAAGTTCCAAAACTCCACACTTAGAAGAATTTCCAAGTGAAACCAGTCAATGTTAGCCTATTGATGGAAATTCAAGTAACTGGTAAGTATGGTCAGCATTTCTTTTCAGGATCAGTACTGGGCTCAAAGATGCAGCACTGAGGTCTCTCTTGATAACAGGTGAATAAATCGGAATTCGTTGTTTGGTTGATTTTAGGTGAATATTTTAAAGTTCCATAACTCCACACTTAGAAGAATTTCCAAGTGAAATCAGTCAATGTTACCCTATGGAAGGAAATTCACTTAGCAGGTAAGTAGTGTTATCGTTACTTTTTCTTACTCAGTGGTGTATCCTGGATCCAGCACTGGTGAATCTCATGTAAACAGTTGAAAGAATGCGTTTAAGACATACAGGCGATTTCTTAGGAATATTTGTAGTTTGTGAAAATAGACACTTAGAAACTTTTCTGCTGAAAACCAGACAATGGATTCCTATGGAAGCAAATACAAGTTACTGGTAAGTATGGTTAGAATTACTTTTCAGGGTTAGTGCTGGGTGAAAAGAAGCAGCACTAAGGTCACTCCTGATAACAGGTGATTAAATCGGAATTCGTAGTTTGGCTGATTTAAGAGGAATATTTGTATTTCAAAAATCAACACTTAGAAACTTCTCTGCTGAAAAACACACATTGGTTTCCTATGGAAGGAAATACAAGTTACTGTAAGTACGCTTAGAATTCCTTTTCAGGGTCAGTGCTGGGCTAAAAGATGCCGCACTGGGTTCTCTCCTGATAACAAGTACATCGGATTTCGTAGTTCAGCTGATTTTAGAGGAATATTTGTACAGTGGTGAAGGAAGGGGGCGGGGCCTGAGGTGACATGTGTGCAAACACACCCAGTGGCGCGTTTTAAGTTGCGTGATTAAGTGCCCTTGAATCTTGAGGTCCCCTGGGGGCCAACTAGCCCACCAGGTACCTCCAGTATGCACCAGGAGGCTGCGTTGCAGAGAGGTGTTCAGAGACCACTCCCCTTTTCACAACACTCTGCAACTCAGCTCCATGGTGCTTACTGGAGGTAGTTGGTGGGCTAGTTGGTGGGGAGGGTGTTCCAAGTCTTGGTGGAGAGGTGGGAGAAGGATCTGCTTCCGGCTGTCCTTCTTCAGATGCGAGGGACAGCGGCGAGGGTGAGGTCGGCAGAGCGGAGCTTGCGGGTGGGGGTGTAGAAGCGAAATCATCTGTTGAGGTACACTGGGCTGGTGTCGTGAAGGGCTTTGTGCGCGTGGATAAGGAGCTTGAAGGTTATCCTCTTGTTGACGGGGAGCCAGTGTAGGTCTCTCAGGTGGGGTGTGATGTGACTGTGGCGGGGGATGTCGAGGATCAGACGTCCCGAGTTGTTCTGGATGCGTTGCAGCTGTCTCAGGAGCTTGTTCGATGCTCCTGTGTAGAGGGTGTTACCGTAGTTCAGCCTGGTGGTGACGAGGGCCTCGGTGACTGTTTAGTGGGGATCCACTTGAAGATCTTACGTAGCATTCGGAGGATGTTGAAGCAGGAGGAGGAGACGGCATTGACCTGCTTAGTCATGGTGAGGGTGGAGTCGAAGATGACCCTAGGCTGCATGCGTGGTCTGTGGGTGTCGGAGCAGTTACCAGTGTGGTTGGCCACCAGGAGTCATCCCAGGCCAAAGGGTTGGACTCAAGGATGAGAACATCCGTCTTGTCCGAGTTCAGCTTCAGTCGGCTGTTCCTCATTCAGCCGGAGACGGCCTTTATTCCTTTGTGGAGGTTGATTTTGGCTGTGTGGGGGTCTTTGGTGAGGGAGATGATCAGCTGGGTGTCGTCGGCGTGGGAGATGATGCTGAGGTCGTGTTGATGGGCGACGTGGGCGAGGGGTGCCATGTAGATATTGTACAGCGTCGGGCTGAGGGAAGAGCCCTGGGGTATGCCACAGATTACCTCGGTGGCATTGGAGTGGAAGGGGGGAGGTGGACGCTGACGGAGAGGAAGGATGTGGTCCAGTCCAGGGCCTTCCCTCGGATTCCGGCGTCGTGTAGGCGTGTGCATTGTGTGCGGTGGCAGACTGTGCCGAAGGCGGCTGACAGGTCCAGGAGGATGAGGGCTGCTGTTTCTCTGTTGTCTAGCAGGGTCCTGATGTCATCTGTGGCGGCGATGAGGGAGGTTTGGGTGTGGTGGTTGGGGCAGAAACCGGACTGGGATGGGTCCAGGATGTTGTTGTCTTCGAGGTAGCGGGTCAGCTGTTTCTTGACGATTTTCTCGGTGACCTTAGCTGGAAATGGGAGCAGGGAGATGGGCCGGAAGTTCTTGAGGTCCTTGGGGTCCGTCTTTGGTTTCTTGAGTAATGCGTTGATCTCGGCGTGTTTCCAGCTTTCTGGAAAGGTTGCTGCCTCGAAGGAGATGTTGATGGCCTTGCTGAGATGGGGTGCAATGGATGCGCTGGCTATGTTGAAGATGTGGTGGGGGCATGGGTCTAGCGGTGAGCTGGAGTGGATGGTCTTCATGATCTTGCTGGTGTTCTTGTCGTTGACGCTTGTCCAGGAGAATAGATGGTTGGTGCGTGTGGTGGTCGTGGGGGTGGTAGACATCGGTGCAGTTGTGGCGTTGAAGCTGTTGTGGATGTCGGTGATCTTGCGGTGGAAGAAGGTATGTAGCAGGAATGAGAGTGACCCCTTTAACCAACCAGGGGATTGGAGTACTTTTCAGTAGTCAAAAAATCCCTTGGCGGACAAATTGATTACTGACAATCAATTCACACAAATGGCCCATGTATTGGAACTCTACTGAATAGTAAATAAAAACTTTTCTACAAAACAATAATACCATAAGCAATTTATATAAACCACATAATTTACTAAAAGAGAAAAAGAAAATACATAACCTCTGCTTACAAGCAGATTTGCAATTAATTGTTAACATTCATTTCAATTAAAACAGCACCAACATATATTATATGTGCTATGGTCTCACGAGAGACACACTGCTCATAAAATAACACAATAATAGTAATTCTAACCTCCAAAATGCACTAAATCCCTATACAAGATAAAAAAGAAGAAAACAAGAGAGACACAAAACAAACACCAAAATTTGTCATAAAGTTACACATCTGAGTTTGCACTATTCTGGCTAATCCTTATACCAATCAATTTGTAATTTTTAAAGGATGAGCTGATTTCCCGCGATTTTGTTATGAAGCGCCAACTCGTTTCGATGGTTTTAAAGAAAATAGTCCATCTTTTTCAAGACATTCACTTTTTGTCTCTCTCAATTTGTGAGGCACTGATTGGTTGCCACTGTGCTCTATTCCTGTAGGTAAATACAGTCAAATATTTGTTTTAAAATCATGTATTGTAAAGCTGACTCATACATCACAGTATTCTTAGTTACAGAGAGTGTACACATTGTACCATTTCTCCTAGATATTCTGATTGTTTGTATAATTCCTATAGGTCCATATTTCTACAATTGAGGAACATCCATGTTCAATATGTTTTTCACATTTGAACCCCACTATTGCTCATGATATTCTAATAAATGGGCTGTACCTTTGGTGCATAATGACCACTCAATTTCAGAATTATTTCTGCTGTTTTGGGGATCCATACACAGATTACACTCTCCTTCCCATGACTGCCTTGTTATTAGACTTAGTTGTTCCTACTATTTCAGCACTCTTGGATGTGAACTTTCAAGTGACGACAAAAGCCTGGCAGAAAACTTTCTAGAGAAATGTGTGCCGCTCCAACCTCCAAAAACGCGGAAAAACGTACAGTTGATTCTATGTTTCCTAAATTTCGGAAGAACTTACATTCTAACCTACACAGAAAGGGTTAAACCTCTCTATGAATTAATCAAACCTGATTTCAAAACAGTTAATTGGACTAAAAAACACAGAAATTTTGCATTCATTGCAAGCAGACATGTTAGCAACAACACATTAACAAACACGCGTAAACATACGACACTTAGTGATCCGAATCATTCCAGGACAACGCGGATTCACAATCTTAACCTTTAATGAAGGAGAAGAAGTACCAATAGCTTACAAATCACATTTGTACACACAAGCAGAAATGAAATTCACTTCAACAGAAAAATTCTGACAGCGGTTCAAAATTCAGTAGCAAAAGAGAGAGCCCTCGCACAGGGTAAGCGCATTATGGTCATTACACCTGTACCTGCCTTAGAGGCAGTCACAAAAGCGAGCATTCTGAATGCCAAAGCTTTACATCCAAGATGGATACAATGGGTTAATTCTCTTGCTGCAACAGACGTGGAATATGTTTTTGGCCCTTCTTTGAAAACACAAGCATTTCTACAATACGAACAAAAAATGTCCTCTGCCTAGTGAGATTCTGCCTCTAGAACAGTATGAATGTATAATTATTACTGACAGATCAGCCCAACCCGCTACGAGGGTAAGCAAGCTTCTAGTGCTGCGTGCGCGATTGTTAAAGTTCGTTGGCGCAATGGCAAATTTGGACCAATGGTCACTAAAACGCAATCTCTAGGTGATTGTACAACTCAGCAAGCTGAACTACAAGCATTCAAGATGGCGCTTGAAAATACAGATCACGAATTCCCCACACTCATAGTGTGCGATTCGTATTATTGTGTTCGATCTTACAATGAATACTTGCAAAACTGGATTCAAAACGGTTACAAAGATGCAAAAGGTGGCCCAACTAAGCATAAATTGCTGTGGGAACAAGTAGTTCAATTACGACAAGAACTACAAAAGGCTCACGTGATAAATACACTGAGTCATCAACGAGATGGCGTTCACGTTGCAGGGAACTCATTGGCTGATGAAGCCGCAAAGTTAGCTGTGCAAACGGCTTCCGTAGCTGCAATCACTCTTTCAAAAACGAAAATAGACAGCGAAATAATGCTAGCTGTCAATGCGACAAGCAAAGGCAGCGGGACAGAGTTACCTCAAAACTATCCACTCAAATACTCATACATAATTGACGGAAACTCCGTTCCTTTTGCTCGAATTCCTGGAGTGGGGGATAGAGTGATTCCAAATAGGAAACGTAGAGTAGTTTTGATACACGAAGCGCATTTGGGAGAGGGTCTGATACATCAGGGGATCTCTAAATCTATTCTAGAATTAAAAGAGACGTACTGGTGGCCAGGGATGAATGGTCACATTCACACATTCACAATTAACTGCCATCAGATTGCCGAGCCCATTTCGGTTGGACGTGGCACCCGACAGGGTTGCCCACTCTCCCCCATGCTCTTTGTGGTCGCTATGGAGCCGCTGGCAGCTCGCCTTTGACAGCATCATACTAAGAGAGGTATTGGCTTTTCAGCGTGCGCTTTATTAGTCTCCTTGTACGCAGACGATATGACGCTCTACGTTCGGCATCCACCAGAGAACCTCAGCCCGCTCGTCTGGGAGGTGATACGTTTTGGTGGATATTCCGGTATCCAGGTTAACTGGAATAAGTCAGTGTTATTCCAACTCACGGATGCCATGGTCCCTTTTGAAACTGACTACCCCTTTGTTTGGGCCATGGAGCCTACTAGATATTTTGGTATCTGGTTGAGCAGGCACGTTGATGAGCTCTGGAGGGCTAATTTCAGTCACGCTGTTGACTGGTTTGAGTCCAAGATCTCCCTTTGGAACCGTCTGCCGCTATCCCTGGCTGGGCGTATTGCAATAACAAAGATGGTGGTGCTCCCAAAATTCTTATATCTCTTCGTCAACATCCCCATCCCCCTCACGGCTCACTTCTTCCGCAGGGTCCGTTCGCTGCTCATCAATCTGGTCTGGGTGGGGAGGCAACCCAGGGTCGCCTATACCAGTCTCACCCTCCCAATGACGCGTGGGGGTCTGGGGGCTCCGGATTTCAAGCTTTATGCTTTAAGCCCGCAGGCCAGCTTTCTTCATTTTTGGCTCCACCCTGTTCCAGCCTCATGTGGCGGTGGAGGCAGACTTGGCGCCCCCTTGGCCGCTCTCGACCGTGCTCTTTGCTCCCGCGAAGCCCCTGCGTACGAAGGTGGACACGGTTGAGACCTTGTTATGGGCCTGGGATGGCATCCGTAAGGTTTCTGGCCTGGATCTGCTCTCGGTGAACACCATGCCTATTGCCCACCACCCCGCTTTGCCCTCACTTCAGTCGTCGTGGATGATTAAACACGCTACTCGCTTCGACCTCCCTACCATCTCGGATCTGTATCCCGAGGAGACCTTTTTCTCGCTCGCCCCTACTGCTGGTCCCAAGGATACTCTGTTACCAGCTTCGGGTGACATGTAGAAAGATACATCCTACCTTTCCCCAACCCCCCCATTGCTGGCACCTCTTGAAATGCTTTACGCCTCTTCTTCCCGAAAGAAACTGGTTACCAAGATCTATGCTTATACGCTAGCGGCTTCCTCCATCTCCACCGATCGGGTGCGATTGGCTTGGGGTGAGGACCTGGGAATCGAGATATCCCATGCGGACTGGCTCTACTGCTGCACTCAGATCAAGCACCTCTCCCCCAACTACCGCTTGCGACTTATACATTTTAAATATATCCACAGATTTTACCGTACTCCCGTCCTCCTCCACAGATTCGGCCTTGCGGCCAGTGACAGATGTCTATGCTGCTCCACACCCATGGCTGACTTTGCCCATCTTGCCTGGTTGTGCCCCCGTGTCGGGCATTTTGACAAGAAGTATGTGCAATTATCTCCGATATAACTACCTCGCTACTACAGCCTGACCCCATGATCTGCCTCCTCGATTGACGGCCATGTTGCTTCTTCTGGCTAGGCGTAGGGTCTCCATGTGTTGGGGCCGTAGGCCCCCGCCCAGGGTGTCGCTCTGGCTGGAGGACGCTTCCCGATGCCATACCCTCCTCTCTGAGTTCTGGGATCTCCAGCCGGGCAAAAGCCATACCCTAGATATTTGGGGGCCACTGGTCACCTATCTTGCAAGCCGCACCCCTCAGCATTCAGCGACCTCTCCCGTGCTCCCTGCTGGCTCCCCGTACGCGGTGGCCCCTGGCGCTGGTCCGTAAGCTGGTCCCCTCTGATCTATGGCCCCCGCCTTTGTTTCTCCCTCCCTTTCACATGACATTTCCCCTCTGGGTGCCTGCCTTCACCTTCTTTCATTGAGCAGTTGATAACCCCTCAGGATATATTGTCGCTACGATCCTTAGAACATGTATTATTTTTGCTGCGATGTAACATTTCGACTCGTCTTGTCTTCTGCAATGATGATGACTGTGGAATTGTTTTGTGCAATTTCTTTGAAATAAAGGTCTTTTGAAACCTCAGTGGTGGAACAAAAACCCTTTAATATCAAAGATCGTTTGGCTGTTTTGCAGGACTTAAATGAAATAAGAAAAAGCCAAAGTAAAGTGTTCCTGAAGCCAACAACCACTGAAGAGAAACCGACTGACCCAGCAAGACCTGTCTGGATTCCAAAGATTGGGGATCTAGTCAGAGAAAAGATCGCGGACCAGAAGGAATTTGGGCCTTCTTACAGACAACCAGTATGTGGTCGGGATGCCCCAACAATATGTCTGTCCCTGCCTTTTTTTATAGAATCAGTTCAAGGCTACACTGGTTTGTATGTGTGGTTTATTCTATTAAGGTACAGACATTAACCAGAGTGCTTTTTATGAGAACATCAACAGCCAGTGTAAATGGGCTGGACGGGATATTAGTTGTAGGATCCTTCCCTGTAGATTACTGGTGACTCTGCTCCCGGCTCCGTCTGGTGGCAGGCGAGCGTGGACCCAAAAGAAATAAAGAGAACAAAAAGGGCTCCGGCTACTGTTCCTCTTAAGCACTTGAAAATAGGGGGGGAAGTGCACCTTCACCAATTCCCTAACGTGCTATGCCTAGTGTGGGGGAAAAACAATGGTGACTTATTGGTGCCCCGTGATGTGAGCCCACACCCCCTGGACAAGCCCCGAGCATGCACCCGGTACTTGCCTGCTCCCATGACCCTCCTGGGCCGTGGTGTTGGGAGACCAAGCCTCCTCGCTGTTGGGGAGATCAGTGGTCGAGGGGGTAGTGCTCCTCAAGCGGTTCTCTGCTCCTGGCTCTGTTCTGCTGTTGCGTGGCTCCCGCGTTGTCCCTCCTGTGCAGATGCCGCCGGCGTCCTCCTCCTCATCACTCAGGGTCGTGGTTTCTCGTTCCTCCTCTCGTTCGGTCCCGATGGCGTCCTCCTCTTCTTCCTGCTTACAAATGCCTGAATGCCCTTCTGGACGCCTGCCGCGCTTTCCAACGGTCTCCTCCGCTTGTCCTGCTGCATAATCTAGACCGCTGACTGCACTTCCGGTCTTTGCGTCCCTGGCGGCCATGTTGGGTTGGTCGGTGTTTAGGTCCTGTGAGGGTCGAAAACCATCAAATTGCCTTTCCCTTCAGAATGGCCGGTCGGGCCAGTCAAGTACCGGAAATCTGGAGAGATAGTCCACATTTGTTTGAAATTTTCTGGGCACATGTATTGCTTCAAAGGTGAAGGGCTGTAATGCAAGGAACCATCGTAACACTTTAGGATTAGAGTCCTTATGCAGGACAGCCAAGTAAGGGGAGCATGATCAGTTAAAACCAAAAAGGAATGTCCCAAGAGATAATATTGGAATGCCTCCATTGCCCACTTTAGTGCTAAGCATTCTTTCTCGATCGTCGCAAATGTAGTTTCTCTGGGGAACAGTTTTCTACTGAGATACAGAATGGGGTGTAGGTCTCCGGAGTCATCTGGTTGGGATAATACCGCCCCAAGACCCCTCCCTGAGACGTCAATTTGGAGGATGTCTTGGATGTCTTTCTGAAATCAGGACAAGTAAGTACAGTAGACGTACAGAGAATCTTTTTCAGTTTTTGGAAGCTTTCCTCTTGGGAGGACAGCCAAGGGAGGTGTTTCCCTGTGAGCGTTTTCGTGAGCAGATCAGTAAGGGGGCTGGCAATTTCAAAAAAGTGTGGTATAAACCATCTGTAATACCCCACCAACCGAAGAAATGAACGGACTTCTTTCTTACAGGAGGGCCGGGGAGTCTTGGAGATGGCTTCTATTTTGTTAACCTGGGGCCTAATACATCCTCCGCTGATAGTGTATCATAGATATTCTATGTGGTTGGTTACAAAAGTGTTCTTTTTGGGATTTATGGTGAGGCCTGCCTGTTTTATGGACTGAAGTACTGCTTCCAGATACATCATGTGTGTCTCCCAGTCAGGGCTATACACGACAATGTCTTCTAAATAGGCGACTGCAAATTTGTGATGGGGGGTCAGTATTGTGTCCATAAGCCGCTGAAAAGTAGCGGGTGCCCCATGGAGACCCAAAGGCAGTACTTCAAATTGGTACAGGCCCGTGGGTGTCGAAAAGGAAGTTTTTTCCTTGGCTGACGGGGTCAATGGTATCTGCCAATAGCCTTTGATTAAATCTATGGTGGTCATTACTCTGGCTTGTCCCAACCGTTCAACCAATTCGTCCACCCTGGGCATGGGCTAGGCATCAAACTTTGATACTGAGTTCACCTGGTGAAAATCAATGCAAAACCTGATGCTTCCATCAGGTTTCGGGACGAGAGCAACTGGAGAGGACCAGGCACTGTGGGAAGGTTCATCAATGTCAGCTTCCAGCATTCCTTGTATCTCCTGGTCTACTGCCTTCCTCCTAGCCTCGGGGATACGATATGGTTTAAGCAGAGACAAGTGGGAGAAGTTGATAATAATATGCAGAACGAGTACGCTGGAATCAAATTCTGCCTACGCTGGCAGAAATGCGTGACGTTTTGGGCTTTTAAAAGAACATTATTGGTATGCCATCTTTCAATCCAAGGCCTTGCAATAATCCAATCCGGGCTTTCTGAGTGACGTAGAAATGCATGATGGGACTTTGTTTTATAAAATGAACTGAAAGACTCAATCCTCATTGGCACAGGTGCTAAAAGAATAGTGAAGTAATGTTATCTGTAAGCTTTAGCCTGTTTTCGACCTTATCTGAGTTTTGACAGCTGTGTATTTTGTTTTGCATAATTAATTTCCCACATGCAAGTGCGTACCCAATCAGTGTTAAGGAAAAGGCATCTTCTATGTTTATTATTTTTTAACTTTAAAAGAAGCACCAATATGGCGCATGACAGGTCGAAAAAGGCAGCTAGACTGACGAAACGCATCCCTGTGATGTTCGTGTGTGTGATGCAGCTTATTCAATAAACAGGAGAACACCCATGACTACGAGTGACAGTTCCTTAATCATAGAAGGTTGGGGATAGTATTTTTCATATATATATACAAACAACCATTCCCGGCTGTTCCTCGTCTCTCGCCACGGCGAGCCTGTGTGGGTGCCGGACACCCTCAATATGTACAAACCGTTTTCTCCCGTTTTGAAGAAAATCAAAGGCTACTTTTGATGCTTAAAGTGATTTTATTAGAGGCACGAAATCAGCAGCTCCCTACCGACGCGTTTCGCCACTAAGGCTTGGTCACGGTAAATGTGATCATTGCACTGTGCTATTTACATATCCAACTAGTAAACAAGGAAAGAGGACTTGCATCAGTCATTCCCGACCAGTTTATGGTCGCCATCTTGGAATGGTAGTAAATCATAAACACAAGTAACACCACGATATGCCTTTTCAAATGAAATTCGAACAAATACATTCTAGCGCTCAATGGGCTAATATTTAGTAAAAGTTCATGAATAAAATTAAGTCTCGCCCAAGTGGGCAAAAGTACTGCATGATGTGTAACAAAATTAATAACGTAATGTATATGATAAACATTTTCAACATAAATCTTGCCCCTATGGGCTCACATAATGCAAATCTTGATAATCAAATTTATCCATGAAATTCATGAGTCTCGCCCAAGTGGCCAATTCAGTCGTGGCTGTCCTTAATCAAAAGAATTTTTAAGTCCTCCGGATATTGGTCGTCCCATGTTCCTATGTAAGAAAGAAATGTGTGTTTTAAAATTCGTTAAACCTAACTTATATACATATTAAAAACTGAAATGAGATATCAAACACTGATTACAATTTACAATTCATCATAGGTGGACTGCCAGTTCTTCACTGCAGTTCATCCCAACGGGATGGAGAGTCTCAAAGTTAATAATACATTTCGATTCCAGGATTCTCAACTGGCGCAGTCTGTCACCCCCTCTTACATTATCTTTGACTGCATCAAGTACCACAAATTTCAATAAGTTGTCATTTTGGTTGTGGTATGTCTTAAAGTGACGAGCAACAGGGTACTGTTCGTTGTTATTCCTGATAGCTCGTTTGTGCTCCAATATCCTGATCTTAGCCCTGTGCTTGGTACTCCCAATATAGAATTTCCCACAGGGACAGATCAGACAATACACACAATATTCAGTGTTACAGTCAAAGCGCCCCATGATGGAAAATTGTCTGGAACTATTCGGTACTTGCACTTTTTTGCAATTGGAGCTACCTTTACAGGCCTTACATTTCATACAGCACTCGAAACCAGCCATACTCTTATTCTGTGTTCCTTTTTTAGATGAAATCATATTTTTGCTAAGGTCATCTTTTAAGGATTTCCCTTTGCGGAAAGTGATCTGTGGATGTTCCATTACATGCTTGCTCAGAAAATTATCTGTGGTTAACATTGGCCAGTTTTTCGTCAATATTTTTCTCACCAAATGTGCTTGCCCTGAATATGTGGTGATGAATCTCACTGTCTCTTCTTCTTCATTCACAACTTTTTGTTTAGGGACTAACAAGTCTGTTCTTACTACCTTATCTACTCTATCAACAGCTTGTTTGATAGTTTTTGCAGAGTATCCTCTTTCTTTAAACCTGTCTATCATCAGGTGTTTTTCAGTTTCAAAATTGGTGCTGCTGCTATTATTTCTTTTAGCTCTTAGCAGTTCCCCGTAAGGGATACTCTGGATAAGGCTGTAAGGGTGAGCACTGGTGGCAAATAGTAAACTATTTCCCGCAGTTTCTTTTCTGTGGAGGCTAGTGGATAGTTTGTTATTTTTAACCTCTACTTGAGTATCAAGAAAGATAACTTTCTCCTTGCTGATGTGAGATGTTAATTTGATATTGATCTCATTGTTATTGAGATTAGCGATATATCTCTTGGCACTTGATTCATCTCCCTTCCAGATGCAGAAGACATCATCTATAAAACGGGTCCAGAGTATTACCCTTTCCCCCTGGTCACCTTGGCTACTGGACACCTGCTCCTCCCACCAGCCCATGAATAAATTTGCGTAGGTGGGGGCAAAGCAGGTGCCCATCGCCGTCCCTTGTGTTTGCCTGTACAGTTGGTCATTGAAATAAAAAAAGTTGTTGGTTAGGCAAAAATTTGTCATGTCAATCAGCATTTCACTGTGTGCCAAAGTATTGATCGATCTAGCTCTCAAAAAATGCCTTATTGCTTGGATGCCAGTTTCATGTTTGATAGATGTATATAGACTGGTCACGTCCATGGTTATTAAAAGATAATCAGGTTCGCAAGCTAGGTCATGAATCAAATTCAGGAAATGCATTGTGTCTCTAAGGTATGCAGGTAAAGACATTACAAAAGGTCTCAGGAAAAAGTCTATGTATTTAGATGTTGTTTCTAATTGTGACCCCATGGAGGACACAATGGGTCTTCCTGGTGGAACTAATGGATCTTTATGCAGCTTTGGCAAAAGGTATAGGACCGGTGTTTTCGGATATTTACAACTCAAACCCAAATATTCACCCTTTTCCAAAATACCACTTTCGTACCAATTCAAAAGCATTCCATCATATGTCTCATGAGAAATCTGTAATTCCTCAACAGTTGCTTTGCAATAACATTGTGTATCTCCTAACTGTTTGAGGCCTTCAGATAAATACTCAGTCTTTCCCCACACCACAACATTTCCCCCTTTGTCCGATTGAAGAATTACAATCGAATCATCATTTCTAAGGGAATCTATTGCCTCACATTGTTCCCTTGATAAGTTGTATTTTGCCAAGCCTTCAGTACAGTAGCGTATCTTTTTCAAATCTCTAGTGACACTCCGTTCAAAAACATCAATTGCATCACTTTGGATCACTGGTACAAATGTTGATTTGGGTTTAAAACCACTTTTGCATGGCATTGCTGTTGCCGCTTCCTCGTTATCTGCATTGGAGACATTGTCACCCATAGTGTCAAGTCTATTTGCACCTTGTGTATATTCCACTTCAGGGGCAGGTGAACCTTCTGCAGCATCTACCACAACATTTCTAGACAGATTAGATGTATGATATTGGAACCATTTTCTTAGTTTTAATTTTCGAATAAAGCAAAAGGTGTCTATTCGTGTTTGTACATAATCCATTCTACGCATCGGACAAAACGATAAACCCAGAGTCAATAAGTCAATTTCAATGTTGTTTAACTCACGTTTGGAGAGGTTGACTACTGTCATCTTGTCCCCTTTCTTGCTCTTGTCTGCATTGGTGCGGGTGTGTTGGAATCTCCTTTGCTTTCTTCTCCTTGCTTTTTGGTTCCTCTGAATCCTCCGGCTTTGCCTCGAAAGTTTCGTCCTCGGCCCCCCGTGAAAATCCTGGTCCGCTTGTCCGCCTTGTTGATTTTGTTTAGCTTTATTCAGCATTTGAAATTGTGTCAAGAAGTTGATCCTGCCTCTGCCCCCTCCACGTATAGGTGTTCCCGATGCACTCCCTGTGGCATCAGAAACATTACCATTGGATGCGTCACTTTCTTCAGGGGCAGTACTGTCCCCTTCCACTGTAATATTGGCTTTGGTTTTGTCAGTTGAATTGATATTCGCTTTTTGGAATAAGTAATCATATTTCTTGTGAAATGTTAAGGTTCTGCCTGTTTGGTAATCCTTGAAATCCCTTATAAATTTGCGTTGTTTCCTTGCTGTTATTTCATCTTCAAGTTTCTTGAGGCGCCCTTCGAGTTTAGTCATGAACTCTTGAATTTTTTCCTGGGTAGTTAATGTGGCCAGTTCAGATAGTACTTCATCAATTTGTTCTAATAATTTTGCTCTATCTTTTATAGCGTATTTAATCAAGATTCGCATCATTGTTGCTGAGCAGTCTTTAGAGTTGCCTGCCCACTCCTCTAGCATCTCTGGGTCAGGGTTTTCAACAGTGGGAATAGTATAGATTCGCAGTCCCCTTGGTGCTCGTTGTGCATCCAAGTATTTCTGCAATGATTCTGCTTCCCACCATTTGGCTACCTCCTTGCGGTGCAATTTGTCTAATTTGTCAAAAAGTTGTTGTACTTTAACTTCATTAGTCAGGAGTAAATGTTCCCCTTGTTGTTGACCTTCAGTATTAGTTCCAGTTGTAGGGTCTGTTAAAAATAACCGGTCCGATATCTCCTATCTTTTAGCTTCAAAGCGAGCTGCCATCTTTCGTGTTTGCCTGCCCTTGTAATTGTAGCGCTGCTCCCAGCGCGTATAGCATCAAATGTATACGAAAGCGTGTGAGGTCCCGCTTTCCGTCTACTCCGTTACCCTAAATTAGGCAAGTTCGCAGCGAACCCGAACCCCCTTGTCAAGGCACCTTCCGCGTTACTCACCGCGGAACTGCCGAACAGGAGTTCACTTCCGGGTTTCCTTGTCGCCGTCTTGCTGGTACGTTTGTAGATCAACGTTGCCAAACTTGAAACTTGCTCTAAGAACTTGCTCTCCGCCGCCTCATACACAGTACTTGGCCATTCGTTGCTTTAGAGGTTCTTGATGCGGAGTCCATTTACGGGAAACAAGGAACATTAAATAACATGAACAAACAACCATTCCCGGCTGTTCCTCGTCTCTCGCCACGGCGAGCCTGTGTGGGTGCCGGACACCCTCGATATGTACAAACCGTTTTCTCCCGTTTTGAAGAAAATCACAGGCTACTTTTGATGCTTAAAGTGATTTTATTAGAGGCACGAAATCAGCAGCTCCCTACCGACGCGTTTCGCCACTAAGGCTTGGTCAGGGTAAATGTGATCATTGCACTGTGCTATTTACATATCCAACTAGTAAACAAGGAAAGAGGACTTGCATCAGTCGTTCCCGACCAGTTTATGGTCGCCATCTTGGAATGGTAGTAAATCATAAACACAAGTAACACCACGATATGCCTTTTCAAATGAAATTCGAACAAATACATTCTAGCGCTCAATGGGCTAATATTTAGTAAAAGTTCATGAATAAAATTAATTATATTATTATATATTAATATTAATTATATATATATATATATTCACTGAAAAAACCATAGGTTATAGACCATATATAGTTAGGAATTAGCATTTAAAAAACCTTATTTTACTCACACAAAACCATTGAAATTCCATATATAGTTAGTTGCACTAACTATATATCGCGCACCCGCAATCCACTGCTGATCATGTCACATATTACATCATTCATGACATGGTCAGTGACATCACTGATGACATCACTGATGACATCTCAAATGACATCACTGATGACATCACTGATGACATCTCATTTGACATCATTCTTGTGCTAATACGATAAACCTCTTCAGACTCTAATATAACCTTAGATACACTCAGTGTATACAGACACTCACACACTGTCACTCATCCATGGAGTTACTCACACACCTAGTCAGTCATGCAAAGAAACAATCTCACCTCCATTTCCTTAACTATACAGTTATACACACCTTACTTATTCAAGCATATACTAACACATATTTACTCTCTTACACAATCCCTGATACAAGTTCACAATGATCCATACAGCCACTCACACATTCAGTGGCTCTCATGCACAGTTAATTATATATGCCAACTCTCACATGTACTGTGTTTTACATATGTACTTACTATGACATGTAGCATTGAGATATCCATTCACTCATCAATACACTCATGCACACAGTCAACTGCCCATGTAGCTGTTTCCACATGCACTCTTGAACTCATACACCTAGTGAATCAACTGCTGACACATCTATGCACAGAGTCACACACCTCCCAGCCACCCCCACACAAACTCAATCTCCCATACAAATACTTGGGCAACCAATCAATAACACATATAGCCTCTCGTATAGCTAATGATCAACACATGCAGCAGTTTACATCACAACAGACATACTGATGCACACATTCAGACTGTTTAGTCACTAACCCATGCATTTAGTACGACACATTTATTCACTCACTCACAGTCAGTCACGCACCTACTAAATCCTTCATCCAGACACTTATACATCCACTCATTCTTCAATATATCAAACATATTTAAACTTTACAGAAACACACAGTCACTGGATGATGTCATCAGTGATGTCATCAGTGATGTCATTTGAGATGTCATCAGTGATGTCATCAGTGATGTCATTTGAGATGTCATCAGTGATGTCATCACTGATGTCATTTGAGATGTCATCAGTGATGTCATCAGTGATGTCACTGACCATGTCATGAATGATGTAATATGTGACATGATCAGCAGTGGATTGCGGGTGCGCGATATATAGTTAGTGCAACTAACTATATATGGAATTTCAATGGTTTTGTGTGAGTAAAATAAGGTTTTTTAAATGCTAATTCCTAACTATATATGGTCTATAACCTATGGTTTTTTCAGTGAATTTTCAAGGTTTTGTAAATGCTAATTCCTAACTATATATGGTCTATAACCTATGGTTTTTTCAGTGAATTTCAATGGTTTTTTAATAGCAAATATCATAAGCTGTCGAATGTCAAGTACGTGGTAAGTGAAAACATTTTCGTGTTTATGCACACTGATCTGCTTTGAATGGTGCCCCCCCCCCCTCATTTCTATTAGGAGTACTCTCTCTTTGCAGATAGTGAAAGGTAGTTAACGCAGGCCTTTGCCCCCATTGTAATCCATCGTGCCTGCTTCTCTCTCCATTTGATTGATTGTTATCCAAGTATTTACTGTTTTAGAATTAGTTCTCTTTGGTTCATTCTCTATTTACAAACAAACACAGAGTCGCAATACTCTGTTTAGTCTTTGCAGATAACGAAAAATCGTGTAAAAAAAAAGAAAAGGAATCGAGCAAAATCAGTAGGCCACTAATGGGATTTCTTTTTGACCTCGCTAAAATAGAAACATTAGGAACAACCCCTCATGACAAATACAAAACTAGTGAGATGAACTGAACTCCACACAATGATGGCTGCAAAACAGCTCGGCTCCGCCACCCACCCCGCCCAAAATAACGATAAAGAACGGCTGCCATGATTGGTTGCGGAATGACCACGACGGAGCTACGAAATGGTGCTGCTCTCATGCTAACCCCAGCTTCAGTCTGAAACATCCAGAAACACTGTAGACTACCAATTCGATCAGTTCCGGTAGCGCCCCAATGTAACCCGGTAGAGAAGAACTAGCCCTCCCCTCTTTGACTGATGGTTCTTGTTGCCTGTCCCTTCTGTTGTCATTTAACAGAACTATTTAGCCTGCTGAAAGGGGTTGTGTTCCGACCGCTGGTTGGTGGAGACATTTTGACTATATTCTGTACCTGCGTTGTCGCGTAATGCGTCATATGACGCGCCGCGTTAGCGCATCCGGAAGTCATCCGGGGCGCGCAGCGCGTAACGTAAGCATAACAAGTCATGTGACTTGTTAATAAAACTTTTCATTGGTTCATTTTACTTTTCTTATTGTAATGATGAAAGGCTTGGTCATATGACCTAAAAATTACGCTTTTCATTACTTCCGAACATTATTTTTTCTTAAATATATGTTATAATGTTTCAGGCTAATGTACTTTCCCGGAAATTTTACAACTGTCCTGCAAGTAAAATATATTCTTTTTTCGAGAAAAAGAGCGTTTCTTCGTCCCATGACGGAGCCGTTGAGCAAAAGAGGGTCGACCTGCTGTCTTAGTCGCCGATAAGCCTGAATATGAGATTCTTATCGATCACTTTATGTTGCAGGAATAGAAAACACAACAGCCCTTGACCATTTATCTTTACTGCGTTCCTTCGTATTATACCTTTTACCCTTCATGTAATTGGTCTGCTTTATTTCACTTGCCTTTTAATGATTCTAAAACAGTCACTATTATTAAAAACTTTACCAATGTATATACTACTACCATGTTTTCTTTTAAAAACCTTTATTGTGAAAATTTCATTATACAAATACGAGCCTATAACCACGTGGGCCTGCCACAGAGCAAACTGTAATCGTATATGATGAATAGACATTTACACTGTAGAGGAACGTAACGGGCGAGCCATTAGGTTGCAAGAACTAAGGTGTCTAACAGTTACGGAATCGGTGGACGTACATTTTATAATTAAAATACGACAGGGCCAGTTACAATAAAATTATCTAGATATACATTTGCGGGCAAGTACCATGGGTGACGTTAATTCGAACTTTCAACAGTACAGTAATCAATAACACATCAGAACTTAATATCAATAGGGATGTCGAAATATTCAATCAATTCTTGTCCCCGCCCGCCATGTGCTTCAAAACTGCATACGTATCTCGTGATTTCAAGGTTCTGCAACCAGTACACAACAAGGAGTTACGAGTCCCATTTATTCCGGCGCCATTTTGGGCGAGGACGGGCAGGTCCAGGATATAGTCAAAATGTCTCTACCAACCATCGACTATGATGATGTTCATATGCTGTATTTATTAGAGTAACACTCATCTGTCCACATGAAATTAATTTGCCACAATCTAAACATGTCATTTTAATCTTTCCAAAGTTCTTCTAAATATTTGGGACCGTTTCCCTTGCCTCTGAAGCTCTCAGTGCCACTTCTTTGATGAATGTACTAGCAGGTCAGGGGTTCTCCTCCAAATCTCTCTTTTATGCAGCACTATAATTAATTGGTGCCACCTCTCCATATGACGATGCATGGTATAGTTACCACAACTATATTTTTTTTCGGTTCCTCTGGAGAGTTCATCGTGGCAGATGAAGCGTGTAACTTAACGGGCATTTATCTTTTTTTGCATGTACAGGAAAGGAAAAAAAAATCGAGCGTCCGAGTTCTAAGGTGTCCCAGGGCCATTTTAGTGGACCAGGCCCAAATCCAAAGAACAGGCCGCCATTTTGAGAGTCCTCTTGCAGCCGCCTGTCGCTGTAGCATCAAGAGCAGCCGAAACTCAGCTGAATGGCAACTGAAACGGTAAAGGGGCGCCCCACTACAGCAGACGAGCCTCCACCTAGGAAGGCCCATTCACGCCGGCTCCCCCCCCCTTCGGGCACCCCACGCCGTTATTCGGAGCAGTATTGTAGGATGGCCACACCAGTGCGGCAACTTGCTAGACATCACCTCGGTGGTAACCGAATCTCAACGCCTTGTGGTGTCTCCTATTCAGAAAACATTGTTATGCTGCCTTCGACCTATTCGCCGCAAGTGCGCACACAACTCAACTGCATAGCTTGCTAGACACCACCTCGGTGCCATCCGGATCTTGGAATGTCAGCACCTTTTGGTGTCTTCTCTTCAGAAAATATTATTGCGCTGCCTTTGGCCCCATTCGCACATCAGTCCGCTACTGACGCCATCTCACAGGCTAATGGGGCGCCCCACGCCGACTTTCAGCATTGTAGAATAACCACACCAGTACAGCAACTTGCTAGACATCGGTGCCATCCGGATCTCGGCGCCCCACTGCAGATGAAGTGCCTCTCAACTATGAAACCACCACGGTGACATCCGGATCTTGGCGCGTTGTGCTGCCTTCGGCCTATTCGCACATCGGTCCGCTACTGACGCCATCTCACAGGCTAATGGGGCGACCCACGCCGAGTTTCAGCATTGTAGGATGACCACACCAGTACAGCAACTTGCTAGACATCGGTGCCATCCGGATCTCGGCGCCCCACTGCAGATGAAGTGCCTCTCAACTATGAAACCACCACGGTGACATCCGGATCTTGGCGCGTTGTGCTGCCTTCGGCCTATTCGCACATCGGTCCGCTACTGACGCCATCTCACAGGCTAATGGGGCGACCCACGCCGAGTTTCAGCATTGTAGGATGACCACACCAGTACAGCAACTTGCTAGACATCACCTCAGTGCCATCCGAATCTTGGCATCTCAACGCCTAGTGGTATCTTCCATACAAAAAATATTGTTACGCTGCCTTTGGCCCCATTCGCACATCAGTCCGCAACTTAGACACCACCTCGGTGCCATCCGGATCTTGGAATGTCAGCACCTTTTGGTGTCTTCTCTTCAGAAAATATTATTGCGCTGCCTTTGGCCCCATTCGCACATCAGTCCGCTACTGACGCCATCTCACAGGCTAATGGGGCGCCCCACGCCGACTTTCAGCATTGTAGAATAACCACACCAGTACAGCAACTTGCTAGACATCACCTCGGTGCCATCCGGATCTCGGCGCCCCACTGCAGATGAAGTGCCTCTCAACTATGAAACCACCACGGTGACATCCAGATCTTGGCGCGTTGTGCTGCCTTCGGCCTATTCGCACATCGGTCCGCTACTGACGCCATCTCACAGGCTAATGGGGCGACCCACGCCGAGTTTCAGCATTGTAGGATGACCACACCAGTACAGCAACTTGCTAGACATCACCTCGGTGCCATCCGGATCTCGGCGCCCCACTGCAGATGAAGTGCCTCTCAACTATGAAACCACCACGGTGACATCCGGATCTTGGCGCGTTGTGCTGCCTTCGGCCTATTCGCACATCGGTCCGCTACTGACGCCATCTCACAGGCTAATGGGGCGACCCACGCCGAGTTTCAGCATTGTAGGATGACCACACCAGTACAGCAACTTGCTAGACATCACCTCAGTGCCATCCGAATCTTGGCATCTCAACGCCTAGTGGTATCTTCCATACAAAAAATATTGTTACGCTGCCTTTGGCCCCATTCGCACATCAGTCCGCAACTTAGACATCACCTCGGTGCCATCCGGATCTTGGCATCTCAGCGCCTTGTGGTGTCAGTCAGAAAATATTGTTGCGCTGCCTTTGGCCCCATTCGCACATCGGTTCGCTACTGACGCCATCTCACAGGCCAACGGGGCGCCCCACGCCGACTTTCAACATTGTAGGATGGCCACAGAAGTGCGACAACTTACTAGACACCACCTCGGTGCCATCCGGATCTTGGCGCGTTGTGCTGCCTTCGGCCTATTCGCACATCGGTCCACTACTGACGCAAACTCACAGGCCAACGGGGCGCCCCACGCCGACTTTCAGCATTGTAGGATGGCCACACCAGTGCTGCAACTTGCTGGACACCACCTCGGTGCCATCCGGATCTTGGCGCGTTGTATTGCCTTCGGCCTATTCGCACATCAGTCCGCTACTGACGCCGCCTCACGTGCCAACGTATTTTCTCCGCATTTTATACCCTATGCCGCATAACAGGTCATGTGACTTGTTTATAAAACTTTTCATTGGTTCATTTTACTTTTGGTTTCCTAATGATGGAAGGCTTGATCATATGACCTAAAAACAACACTTTTCATTGGATGAAAACTTCTTTTTTCCCCCAAACGATGAAAGCCCCACCTTGTTTCTGGATGTTTCAGACTAAACTGGCGTCAGCATGAGAGCACCACCATCTCGTAGCTCCGTCGTGGTCATTCCGCGAGCAATCATGGCAGCCGCTCCCCACCAGAAGCCTGCAGGAGTCGGGGCCCCCAAAACTTTTGATGAATTCTCAAGGCGGAGGGGACGCTTTCGAGAATGGGGTCCAAGACCTAGCAGACAAGCGTCCGATTTCCAAGGTGTCCCAGGGCCATTTCAGTGGACCACGCCCAAAAAGGAAAGAGCCTGCCGCCATTTTGAGAGTCCTGTGGCAGCCGCCTATCGCTGCACCGCAAGAGTGGGCGCAACTCAGCTGAATGGCGGATTTTGACACAGTGGACCAAAAGCGGACGGAATGGCAACTGAAACGGTAAAGGGGCGCCCCACTAAAACAGATGAGACTCCACCTGGAGAGGCCCGTTCACGCCGCCTCCCCCGGGGCGCCCCACGCCGTTATTCGGAGCAGCATTGTAGGATACCAAAACCAGTGCGGCAACTTACTGGACATCACCTTGGTGCCATCGTTCTGCTGCCTTGGAACTATTCGCACAACAGTTTGCTACTGATGACCCACCCCCCGCGACGCCCCACGCCGTTATTTGCTGGGTGGCAACTTACTAGACATCACTTTCGTGTCATCTAGATTTCGGCGCGTTCTGCTGCCTTGGAACTATTCGCACAACAGTTTGCTACTGATGACCCACCCCCCGCCGGAAATCTGGACGTTGTGCTGCGTTGGGACTATTCGCACAGCCGACCGCTACTTCGTTGTTTTTCCCTAAAAATGTTTATATGTTATTACTATTTTTGTTTTCTTGTATATATTTATAAATTATTAAAGTTTTATAATCTTACTACTTTGTCGGAGTGCTATATATTTTTAATGTGACACATAATTGTAAAAACTTTGATGTACAAAGAGTCATCCCTGGAATCTTCCGCTTCACGCTCGGTCCCCTCCCCAATCACAATACAGGATGGTTTTCAGATAATAGCAACGCTTCTGCTGTGACGGATCTCATCGAGTGTGGGCCTTGATCTACTATAACTCCTTTGAAGAGGGGTGATTCTTTACAGCTGTGGCCATAAACTACATCTGCAGGGCTAGCTGATAGCCTAGGACCGGCCTGGACAATCGGACACAGAGGAAAAGGAGTGTCAGAGGGTGCGGTAGTGAATAGGGCGAAAGGGAGGTGTCGGGCGGGCACAGGGTGTGATTCTCAGGGAAGAGCAGCGCAGATGGGGGGAGGTTTATTACCCATGCATAAGACAGAGAGCGGGGGTGACCACTGCCTGGGTGAGATGCTTGCGAGGGTGGGGAGCCATGCTAAGGATCGACAGCGTGCACAGAGTGGGTCTGGTCAAGGCATCTAAAATGGCTGCCGTGCACGACAAAAGTGTGGCATTTGAAAAAAGACAAGATGGCGCAGACAATGTTTTTCAACACTTCCTGATTTCCTTCGAATCGAACGTTAACAGACGTTGGGGCATATTACCAAAGTTAAGCGATATTTATCCCTAACGATGCATTGCAAAGATTTTTTTACCGTCAGAAATTATCGCAGATAAACCTTGCTATTATCAAGGTTTATCGCAAATACGATAAAAAACGACCGCAATGCATTAATATCGCTGAAAACTCAGCGATATTCATGCATTACCGAGCTAATGCTCTTAGCCATGTTATCCACCTCCCATTGGATAACATGGCTAAGAACTGCTCAGGGCAGCTGTTACTTTTTGGAGATATTCGCGCTTATCTCGAATATTTCCAAAAGTTGATAATAGGAGATAGCGATGTTAGCGACTGTTTCCAGTCGCTAACATCTTGGCATGCCCACTTTGCATGTCATTAGTGATAAATATCACTCACATGCAAAGTGGGACCCAAGATGGTCGCTATCTCCTACTAGCCGTCGCTAACTGGTGTTAGCAACAGCTAGGTAATACAGATATAATTTTATCTCCGCGAAGCGGAGCGCTGTTACAGATATATATCTTGTTTTTGAACGTTAATTTCTCAAAATGCACTGAAGCACATATATTGAGACATAGCAAAGGCACATCGGGCTACCAGTCCCTAATATTTTACCAAGTTTCGTGCAAATCCATTCAGCCGTTCGATTATTATTATTATTATTTTTTTTTGCCCCGCGGGGCCCTTTTAAAACCTCCACATCAAACCTAGGGGGTCAGCGAGGATCTACTATGCCCCCTTATGGTCATTTGCCCCTTCGCTTTGGCCTCCTCTTGTCTCTCGATCCTACCGAGAGACAAGATGGCAGCCGCTACGTACTGTTTGGAATGTTTACAGACACCGGAGAGCCAATCAGCTTCGCTTCGCAAAGCTCCGTAACGCGAAAAGTACGCGAAGCGGTGCGCTGTTACAGATATATATCTGTTTTTTTAACGTTAATTTCTCAAAATCCACTGGAGCACATATATTGAGACCTAGCAAAGGCACATCGGGCTACCAGTCCCTAATATTTTGCCAAGTTTCGTGCAAATCCATTCAGCCGTTCGATTATTATTATTTTGGGTTTTTTTTGCCCCGCGGGGCCCTTTTAAAACCTCCACATCAAACGTAGGGGGTCAGCGAGGATCTACTATTCCCCCTTATGGTCATTTGCCCCTTCGCTTTGGCCTCCTCTTGTCTCTCGATCCTACCGAGAGACAAGATGGCGGCCGCTACGGACTTTTTGGAATGTTGACAGACGCCAGAGAACCAATCAGCTTCGCTTCACAAAGCTCCGTTGCGCGAAAAGTACGCGTCCTGGGACGCTGCCCGGTCCGCTGTTACAGATATATATCTTTTTTTAAACGTTAATTTCTCAAAATCCACTGGAGCACATATATTGAGACCTACAAAAGGCACATCGGGCTACCAGTCCCTACAATTTTGCCAAGTTTCGTGCAAATCCATTCAGCCGTTCGGGCTAAAAGTGAGGCCAACCGCCCTATGGAAAACTCAATGTTAAAAACACGTTTTGGGACCCCCCTTTTTTCTCGGCCCCCCCTTGACGAACCCCCCCCAAATTTTCAAAGGCTGCTCAGAAACAAAATGAGCCATTTTCCTGAAAATTTCAGCCAATTCCGTCCACAAACGGCAAAGTTATTAGACATAGAATTTTCAAAAAACCCATAGAGAAAAAATCCTAACTATATATACCTACTGGCGACCGCCAGTAGGTAATATATATATATATATATATATATATATATATATACATATATATATATATATACATATATATATATATATATATATATATATATATATATATATTCACTGAAAAAACCATAGGTTATAGACCATATATAGTTAGGAATTAGCATTTAAAAAACCTTATTTTACTCACACAAAACCATTGAAATTCCATATATAGTTAGTTGCACTAACTATATATCGCGCACCTGCAATCCACTGCTGATCATGTCACATATTACATCATTCATGACATGGTCAGTGACATCACTGATGACATCACTGATGACATCTCAAATGACATCACTGATGACATCACTGATGACAACATCCAGTGACTGTATGTTTCTGTAAAGTTAAAATATGTCTTACATATTGAAGAATGAGTGGATGTATAAGTGTCTGGATGAAGGATTTAGTAGGTGCGTGACTGACTGTATGAGTGAGTGATTAAATGTGTCTCACTGAATGCATGGGTTAGTGACTAAACTGTCTTAATTTGTGCATCATTATGTCTGTTGTTCTGTAAACTGCTGCATGTGTTGATCATTAGCTATACGAGAGGCTATATGTGTTATTAATTGGTTGCCCAAGTATTTCTATGGGAGATTGAGTTTGTGTGGGGGTGGCTGGAAGGTGTGTGACTCTATGCATAGATGTGTGAACAGTTTATTCACTAGGTGTATGAGTTCAAGAGTGCATGTGGAAACAGCTACATGGGCAGTTGACTGTGTGCATGAGTGTATTGATGAGTGAATGGATATCTCAATGCTACATGTCATAGTAAGTACATATGTAAAACACAGTACATGTGAGAGTTGGCATATATAAATAACTGTGCATGAGAGCCACTGAATGAGTGAGTGGTTGTATCGATCATTGTGAACTTGTATCAGGGATTGTATAAGAGAGTAAATATGTGTTAGTATATGTTTCAATAAGTAAGGTGTGTTTAACTGTATAGTTGAAGAAATGGAGATGAGATTGTTTCTTTGCATGACTGACTGGGTGTGTGAGTAACTCCATGGATGAGTGGCAGTGTGTGAGTGTCTGTATACACTGAGTGTATCTAAGGTTATATTAGAGTCTGAAGAGGTTTATCGTATTAGCACAAGAATGATGTCAAATGAGATGTCATCAGTGATGTCATCAGTGATGTCATTTGAGATGTCATCAGTGATCTCATCAGTGATGTCACTGACCATGTCATGAATGATGTAATATGTGACATGATCAGCAGTGGATTGCAGGTGCGCGATATATAGTTAGTGCAACTAACTATATATGGAATTTCAATGGTTTTGTGTGAGTAAAATAAGGTTTTTTAAATGCTAATTCCTAACTATATATGGTCTATAACCTATGGTTTTTTCAGGGAATTTTCAAGGTTTTGTAAATGCTAATTCCTAACTATATATGGTCTATAACCTATGGTTTTTTCAGTGAATTTCAATGGTTTTTTAATAGCAAATATCATAAGCTGTCGAATGTCAAGTACGTGGTAAGTGAAAACATTTTCGTGTTTATGCACACTGATCTGCTTTGAATGGTGCCCCCCCCCTCATTTCTATTAGGAGTACTCTCTCTTTGCAGATAGTGAAAGGTAGTTAACGCAGGTCTTTGCCCCCATTGTAATCCGTCGTGCCTGCTTCTCTCTCCATTTGATTGATTGTTATCCAAGTATTTACTGTTTTAGAATTAGTTCTCTTTGGTTCATTCTCTATTTACAAACAAACACAGAGTCGCAATACTCTGTTTAGTCTTTGCAGATAACGAAAAATCGTGTAAAAAAAAAAGAAAAGGAATCGAGCAAAATCAGTAGGCCACTAATGGGATCTCTTTTTGACCTCGCTAAAATAGAAACATTAGGAACAACCCCTCATGACAAATACAAAACTAGTGAGATGAACTGAACTCCACACAATGATGGCTGCAAAACAGCTCGGCTCCGCCACCCACCCCGCCCAAAATAACGATAAAGAACGGCTGCCATGATTGGTTGCGGAATGACCACGACGGAGCTACGAAATGGTGCTGCTCTCATGCTAACCCCAGCTTCAGTCTGAAACATCCAGAAACACTGTAGACTACCAATTCGATCAGTTCCGGTAGCGCCCCAATGTAACCCGGTAGAGAAGAACTAGCTCTCCCCTCTTTGACTGATGGTTCTTGTTGCCTGTCCCTTCTGTTGTCATTTAACAGAACTATTTAGCCTGCTGAAAGGGGTTGTGTTCCGACCGCTGGTTGGTGGAGACATTTTGACTATATTCTGTACCTGCGTTGTCGCGTAATGCGTCATATGACGCGCCGCGTTAGCGCATCCGGAAGTCATCCGGGGCGCGCAGCGCGTAACGTAAGCATAACAAGTCATGTGACTTGTTAATAAAACTTTTCATTGGTTCATTTTACTTTTCTTATTGTAATGATGAAAGGCTTGGTCATATGACCTAAAAATTACGCTTTTCATTACTTCCGAACATTATTTTTTCATAAATATATGTTATAATGTTCCAGGCTAATGTACTTTCCCGGAAATTTTACAACTGTCCTGCAAGTAAAATATATTCTTTTTTCGAGAAAAAGAGCGTTTCTTCGTCCCATGACGGAGCCGTTGAGCAAAAGAGGGTCGACCTGCTGTCTTAGTCGCCGATACGCCTGAATATGAGATTCTTATCGATCACTTTATGTTGCAGGAATAGAAAACACAACAGCCCTTGACCATTTATCTTTACTGCGTTCCTTCGTATTATACCTTTTACCCTTCATGTAATTGGTCTGCTTTATTTCACTTGCCTTTTAATGATTCTAAAACAGTCACTATTATTAAAAACTTTACCAATGTATATACTACTACCATGTTTTCTTTTAAAAACCTTTATTGTGAAAATTTCATTATACAAATACGAGCCTATAACCACGTGGGCCTGCCACAGAGCAAACTGTAATCGTATATGATGAATAGACATTTACACTGTAGAGGAACGTAACGGGCGGGCCATTAGGTTGCAAGAACTAAGGTGTCTAACAGTTACGGAATCGGTGGACGTACATTTTATAATTAAAATACGACAGGGCCAGTTACAATAAAATTATCTAGATATACATTTGCGGGCAAGTACCATGGGTGACGTTAATTCGAACTTTCAACAGTACAGTAATCAATAACACATCAGAACTTAATATCAATAGGGATGTCGAAATATTCAATCAATTCTCGTCCCCGCCCGCCATGTGCTTCAAAACTGCATACGTATCTCGTGATTTCAAGGTTCTGCAACCAGTACACAACAAGAAGTTACGAGTCCCATTTATTCCGGCGCCATTTTGGGCGAGGACGGGCAGGTCCAGGATATAGTCAAAATGTCTCTACCAACCATCGACTATGATGATGTTCATATGCTGTATTTATTAGAGTAACACTCATCTGTCCACATGAAATTAATTTGCCACAATCTAAACATGTCATTTTAATCTTTCCAAAGTTCTTCTAAATATTTGGGACCGTTTCCCTTGCCTCTGAAGCTCTCAGTGCCACTTCTTTGATGAATGTACTAGCAGGTCAGGGGTTCTCCTCCAAATCTCTCTTTTATGCAGCACTATAATTAATTGGTGCCACCTCTCCATATGACGATGCATGGTATAGTTACCACAACTATATATTTTTTCGGTTCCTCTGGAGAGTTCATCGTGGCAGATGAAGCGTGTAACGTACCGGGCATTTACCTTTTTTTGCATGTACAGGAAAGGAAAAGAAAATCGAGCGTCCGAGTTCTAAGGTGTCCCAGGGCCATTTTAGTGGACCAGGCCCAAATCCAAAGAACAGGCCGCCATTTTGAGAGTCCTCTTGCAGCCGCCTGTCGCTGTAGCATCAAGAGCAGCCGAAACTCAGCTGAATGGCAACTGAAACGGTAAAGGGGCGCCCCACTACAGCAGACGAGCCTCCACCTAGGAAGGCCCATTCACGCCGGCTCCCCCCCCCTTCGGGCACCCCACGCCGTTATTCGGAGCAGTATTGTAGGATGGCCACACCAGTGCGGCAACTTGCTAGACATCACCTCGGTGGTAACCGAATCTCAACGCCTTGTGGTGTCTCCTATTCAGAAAACATTGTTATGCTGCCTTCGACCTATTCGCCGCAAGTGCGCACACAACTCAACTGCATAGCTTGCTAGACACCACCTCGGTGCCATCCGGATCTTGGAATGTCAGCACCTTTTGGTGTCTTCTCTTCAGAAAATATTGTTGCGCTGCCTTTGGCCCCATTCGCACATCGGTCCACTACTGACGCCATCTCACAGGCTAATGGGGCGCCCCACGCCGAGTTTCAGCATTGTAGAATAACCACACCAGTACAGCAACTTGCTAGACATCACCTCGGTGCCATCCGGATCTCGGTGCCCCACTGCAGATGAAGTGCCTCTCAACTATGAAACCACCACGGTGACATCCGGATCTTGGCGCGTTGTGCTGCCTTCGGCCTATTCGCACATCGGTCCGCTACTGACGCCATCTCACAGGCTAATGGGGCGACCCACGCCGAGTTTCAGCATTGTAGGATGACCACACCAGTACAGCAACTTGCTAGACATCACCTCGGTGCCATCCGGATCTCGGCGCCCCACTGCAGATGAAGTGCCTCTCAACTATGAAACCACCACGGTGACATCCGGATCTTGGCGCGTTGTGCTGCCTTCGGCCTATTCGCACATCGGTCCGCTACTGACGCCATCGCACAGGCTAATGGGGCGACCCACGCCGAGTTTCAGCATTGTAGGATGACCACACCAACTTGCTAGACATCACCTCAGTGCCATCCGAATCTTGGCATCTCAACGCCTAGTGGTATCTTCCATACAAAAAATATTGTTACGCTGCCTTTGGCCCCATTCGCACATCAGTCCGCAAACTTAGACATCACCTCGGTGCCATCCGGATCTTGGCATCTCAGCGCCTTGTGGTGTCAGTCAGAAAATATTGTTGCGCTGCCTTTGGCCCCATTCGCACATCGGTCCGCTACTGACGCCATCTCACAGGCCAACGGGGCGCCCCACGCCGACTTTCAACATTGTAGGATGGCCACAGAAGTGCGACAACTTACTAGACACCACCTCGGTGCCATCCGGATCTTGGCGCGTTGTGCTGCCTTCGGCCTATTCGCACATCGGTCCGCTACTGACGCAAACTCACAGGCCAACGGGGCGCCCCACGCCGACTTTCAGCATTGTAGGATGGCCACACCAGTGCTGCAACTTGCTGGACACCACCTCGGTGCCATCCGGATCTTGGCGCGTTGTATTGCCTTCGGCCTATTCGCACATCGGTCCGCTACTGACGCCGCCTCACGTGCCAACGTATTTTCTCCGCATTTTATACCCTATGCCGCATAACAGGTCATGTGACTTGTTTATAAAACTTTTCATTGGTTCATTTTACTTTTGGTTTCCGAATGATGGAAGGCTTGATCATATGACCTAAAAACAACACTTTTCATTGGATGAAAACTTTTTTTTTTCCCCCAAACGATGAAAGCCCCACCTTGTTTCTGGATGTTTCAGACTAAACTGGCGTCAGCATGAGAGCACCACCATCTCGTAGCTTCGTCGTGGTCATTCCGCGAGCAATCATGGCAGCCGCTCCCCACCAGAAGCCTGCAGGAGTCGGGGCCCCCAAAACTTTTGATGAATTCTCAAGGCGGAGGGGACGCTTTCGAGAATGGGGTCCAAGACCTAGCAGACAAGCGTCCGATTTCCAAGGTGTCCCAGGGCCATTTCAGTGGACCACGCCCAAAAAGGGAAGAGCCTGCCGCCATTTTGAGAGTCCTGTGGCAGTCGCCTATCGCTGCACCGCAAGAGTGGGCGCAACTCAGCTGAATGGCGGATTTTGACACAGTGGACCAAAAGCGGACGGAATGGCAACTGAAACGGTAAAGGGGCGCCCCACTAAAACAGATGAGACTCTACCTGGAGAGGCCCGTTCACGCCGCCTCCCCCGGGGCGCCCCACGCCGTTATTCGGAGCAGCATTGTAGGATACCAAAACCAGTGCGGCAACTTACTGGACATCACCTTGGTGCCATCGTTCTGCTGCCTTGGAACTATTCGCACAACAGTTTGCTACTGATGACCCACCCCCCGCGACGCCCCACGCCGTTATTTGCTGGGTGGCAACTTACTAGACATCACTTTCGTGTCATCTAGATTTCGGCGCGTTCTGCTGCCTTGGAACTATTCGCACAACAGTTTGCTACTGATGACCCACCCCCCGCGACGCCCCACGCCGGAAATCTGGACGTTGTGCTGCGTTGGGACTATTCGCACAGCCGACCGCTACTTCGTTGTTTTTCCCTAAAAATGTTTATATGTTATTACTATTTTTGTTTTCTTGTATATATTTATAAATTATTAAAGTTTTATAATCTTACTACTTTGTCGGAGTGCTATATATTTTTAATGTGACACATAATTGTAAAAACTTTGATGTACAAAGAGTCATCCCTGGAATCTTCCGCTTCACGCTCGGTCCCCTCCCCAATCACAATACAGGATGGGTTTCAGATAATAGCAACGCTTCTGCTGTGACGGATCTCATCGAGTGTGGGCCTTGATCTACTATAACTCCTTTGAAGAGGGGTGATTCTTTACAGCTGTGGCCATAAACTACATCTGCAGGGCTAGCTGATAGCCTAGGACCGGCCTGGACAATCGGACACAGAGGAAAAGGAGTGTCAGAGGGTGCGGTAGTGAATAGGGCGAAAGGGAGGTGTCGGGCGGGCACAGGGTGTGATTCTCAGGGAAGAGCAGCGCAGATGGGGGGAGGTTTATTACCCATGCATAAGACAGAGAGCGGGGGTGACCACTGCCTGGGTGAGATGCTTGCGAGGGTGGGGAGCCATGCTAAGGATCGACAGCGTGCACAGAGTGGGTCTGGTCAAGGCATCTAAAATGGCTGCCGTGCACGACAAAAGTGTGGCATTTGAAAAAAGACAAGATGGCGCACACAATGTTTTTCAACAATTCCTGATTTCCTTCGAATCGAACGTTAACAGACGTTGGGGCATATTACCAAAGTTAAGCGATATTTATCCCTAACGATGCATTGCAAAGATTTTTTTACCGTCAGAAATTATCGCAGATAAACCTTGCTATTATCAAGGTTTATCGCAAATACGATAAAAAACGAGCGCAATGCATTAATATCGCTGAAAACTCCGCGATATTCATGCATTACCGAGCTAATGCTCTTAGCCATGTTATCCACCTCCCATTGGATAACATGGCTAAGAACTGCTCAGGGCAGCTGTTACTTTTTGGAGATATTCGCGCTTATCTCGAATATTTCCAAAAGTTGATAATAGGAGATAGCGATGTTAGCGACTGTTTCCAGTCGCTAACATCTTGGCATGCCCACTTTGCATGTCATTAGTGATAAATATCACTCACATGCAAAGTGGGACCCAAGATGGTCGCTATCTCCTACTAGCCGTCGCTAACTGGTGTTAGCAACAGCTAGGTAATACAGATATAATTTTATCTCCGCGAAGCGGAGCGCTGTTACAGATATATATCTTGTTTTTGAACGTTAATTTCTCAAAATGCACTGAAGCACATATATTGAGACATAGCAAAGGCACATCGGGCTACCAGTCCCTAGGAGATAGCGATGTTAGCGACTGTTTCCAGTCGCTAACATCTTGGCATGCCCACTTTGCATGTCATTAGTGATAAATATCACTCACATGCAAAGTGGGACCCAAGATGGTCGCTATCTCCTACTAGCCGTCGCTAACTGGTGTTAGCAACAGCTAGGTAATACAGATATAATTTTATCTCCGCGAAGCGGAGCGCTGTTACAGATATATATCTTGTTTTTGAACGTTAATTTCTCAAAATGCACTGAAGCACATATATTGAGACATAGCAAAGGCACATCGGGCTACCAGTCCCTAATATTTTACCAAGTTTCGGGCAAATCCATTCAGCCGTTCGATTATTATTATTATTTTTTTTTTTTGCCCCGCGGGGCCCTTTTAAAACCTCCACATCAAACCTAGGGGGTCAGCGAGGATCTACTATGCCCCCTTATGGTCATTTGCCCCTTCGCTTTGGCCTCCTCTTGTCTCTCGATCCTACCGAGAGACAAGATGGCGGCCGCTACGTACTGTTTGGAATGTTTACAGACACCGGAGAGCCAATCAGCTTCGCTTCGCAAAGCTCCGTAACGCGAAAAGTACGCGAAGCGGTGCGCTGTTACAGATATATATCTTTTTTTGAACGTTAATTTCTCAAAATCCACTGAAGCACATATATTGAGACCTAGCAAAGGCACATCGGGCTACCAGTCCCTACAATTTTGCCAAGTTTCGTGCAAATCCATTCAGCCGTTCGATTATTATTATTATTTTTTTTTTTTGCCCCGCGGGGCCCTTTTAAAACCTCCACATCAAACCTAGGGGGTCAGCGAGGATCTACTATTCCCCCTTATGGTCATTTGCCCCTTCGCTTTGGCCTCCTCTTGTCTCTCGATCCTACCAAGAGACAAGATGGCGGCCGCTACGGACTGTTTGGAATGTTGACAGACGCCAGAGAACCAATCAGCTTCGCTTCACAAAGCTCCGTTGCGCGAAAAGTACGCGTCCTGGGCCGCTGCCCGGTCCGCTGTTACAGATATATATCTTTTTTTAAACGTTAATTTCTCAAAATCCACTGGAGCACATATATTGAGACCTACAAAAGGCACATCGGGCTACCAGTCCCTACAATTTTGCCAAGTTTCGTGCAAATCCATTCAGCCGTTCGGGCTAAAAGTGAGGCCAACCGCCCTATGGAAAACTCAATGTTAAAAACACGTTTTGGGACCCCCCTTTTTTCTCGGCCCCCACTGGACGAACCCCCCCCAAATTGTCAAGGGCTGCTCAGAAACAAAATGTGCCATTTTCCTGAAAATTTCAGCCAATTCCGTCCACAAACGCCAAAGTTATTAGACATAGAATTTTCAAAAAACCCATAGAGAAAAAATCCTAACTATATATACCTACTGGCGACCGCCAGTAGGTAATATATATATAGATATATATTAAATCTGGAATACTCACCTGCTTCATGAACGCTACACCCACGGCGCTGAAGAAGGCAGAGAAACGCCGAAATGCATTCACCACAGCGGGTGTAATTGAACTTCTTTTCTCCATCTGTTCCTGATTAAAGGTGTCTCCAACGTCTCCCCTCAAGTTGGTCTTTTCTTTTCTTCGTGGAGGAAAGTGGATGCACATATATATATATATATATATATATATATATATATATATATATATATATATATATATATATTACCTACTGGCGGTCGCCAGTAGGTATATATAGTTAGGATTTTTCCTCTATGGGATTTTTGAAAATTCTATGTCTAATAACTTTGGCGTTTGTGGACGGAATTGGCTGAAATTTTCAGGGAAATGGAACATTGTGTTTCTGAGCAGCCCCTAAAAATTTGGGGGGGGTTCGTCAAGGGGGGGCCGAGAAAAAAGGGGGGTCCCAAAACGCGTTTTTCCCATGTTAATTTCCATAGGGCGGTTGGCCTCACTTTTAGCCCGAACGGCTGAATGGATTTGCACGAAACTTAGCAAAATTGTAGGGACTGTTAGCCCGATGTGCCTTTGCTAGGTCTTAATATATGTGATCCAGTGGATTTTGAGAAATTAATGTTCAAAAAAAGATATATATCTGTAAGCGCGCTCCGGGTAGCGCTCCGGTTCGCGTACTTGACGCGTAACGGAACTTCGCGAAGCGAAGCTGATTGGCTCTCCGGTGTCTGTCAACATTCTAAACAGTCCGGAGCGGCCGCCATCTTGTCTCTCGGTAGGATCGATAGACAAGAGGAGGCCAAAACAAAGGGGGAAATGACCATAAGGGGGCATAGTAGATCCTCCCTGACCCCCTAGGTTTGATGTGGAGGCTTTAAAAGGGCCCCGCGGGGCAAAAAAAACCAAAACATTTTGGGGTTTTTTTTGCGTGGGGAGCGCCCGGTTCGGGAACCGGGAAGCGGCCCAGGGAGCGTACTATTAGGAAAAAAGAATGATAGACTTTTTAAATATTGTATGTTAATTGATTGTTTGTTTTGTTTTTTTTTTTTATTTTTTTTTTTTAAACAATTATTTATTATTGTCATTGTGTTTCGAAATTTAATAAAATGTCTACCATTTCACTGTCTGAAATGTCGTTATTTTCATTGAACATAGCTTGTAATGTTTGAGTGTGTAAAATGTCCTCATTTTCAAGGAGGACATCTACTGATTGCACACATTGCAGTAGTTCTTGGTCCCAAGTTTCATCCATAAATTCAATATCATTTGGATCAATGATTTCTTCGTTGGTCTCTGCAAGGACAATTTCAAATGATACTTTCTGTTCGCCTTCCATTTTGCCTGAAATTTGCATAAAAAAAATATATATTAGTAGAGATAGGGCACTGTTGGGATTAATTTTAGATAGGCAGTTTTTAACAGTGAATTTATCTTTGGGCAGTGTATAGTATCAGAGTGGAAGTAGGAATATAAAAAAGTGTATGTGATTTAACATAAGTAAATTCATAATTATAAAAGACAAGCCTAACTCCATCCATAACTATAACAGAGAAGTCTATCTAAATCTATAACTACTACAGAGGGATAGTATATAACTATCAGAAAAAGTTTACCATATTAACTTAAAGTGCACAATATACTTCAGTTTTTAAAATAACAACTTACGTTTAAAAAGAAGTTGAAGTTATTAGTGAAAATCCTATTGAAATGTACACCAGGAAGTAGTAGTCAAAATGGCTGTGTTTCCTTCTCTTCCTTTATATTTAGGTACATAACCAATCAAATGTCAGGAAAAAAAAATGGAAAAGAAAGTAAAATTTTCATTGGTTGTCAATTCCAACACTTCAGATGTGTTTTGTGAAGTAATTTACCTCAGGGTATTTAGAGAGGTCTACAGGCTAAATGGCTAAATGGAATTCCAACCAAATTTGTGAAAATGGTAGGGATTGGTATGTAGTATGAGCAAATCTATATTTGGTGAAAGTGTCTCCAGGGTTTCTTCTGTAAATTACTTTCCCACCTTTTTTAATGGAGCGCTTCCCGGTAAGCGCCCCGGTACGCGAACCTGCAGCGTTACGGGAGTCCACCATTTTGTGTTTCGGTCGAATTAAGATACAAGATGGAGGGCAAATAATGTTCAGAATGGGTAGAAGGGGACACGGTAGACGTATTTTGACCCCCTAGGTTTTCTGAGGATGGCTGAGGAGGCCCATATGTGCGAAAAAAATAACTTTTTAAAAAAAAAATTGGCGCGGTTAGCTTCCGGTTCGCGTACCGGGTAGCGCTCCGGGGAGCGTACTTTGTTGAAAATTAGTGAAAAAAGTTGGAGTAAAATAATAACTGTGAATGATCAGATGTAGGGTAGCTCTGAGAAGAGCTTTTGGGTTTATGGTACATTTAGGTACTTATAAGTAGGTACCAATGCACAGTCTTAAATTCAGAATGAAAACTCTGTTCCCTTCATCTGAGAAGTGAACTCCATCTCCTCTGTAGATATCTTGCATGTAGTAACGCAAGTTATTGTTGTACATGGAGCCCATTCCATGGTCTCTCATGTAAGCTGAAACAGATTTGTTTACATGCTTCCTCGATTTCTCAATTTGTGGACAAAATTGGTTCGACCACCTCCATTTCTGTCTTTGGCATATATTTGAATATACCAAGGCAGTTTGAGGAAAAAGTGCCATCAATTGCTCAAAGGTGTCCTTTAAAAGCATTTCCAGACCTACACCAGTCAAAGTGCCCAAGTCATTACCTCCACAGTGCAAAATTAACAGGTCAGGTTTAGGCAAATGCATAAAGGTTTTCACCAATGGTATCAATTGGTGACATTTTAATCCTCTGTGGCCAAACCACTTAATTTCCACATCTTGTAAATTGAGGTTAGGTAAATTTCTGTTCTCAGCATACCTCTGAGCCCAGTAGATGTAACTATGTCCAACAATCCAGACAGAAAACATGGTGAGAGAAGGTTCTGCTGCAGTCAGATAAAGTGTGGCAATGAAATGGCAGTTGGAAAAATAAGAGTTTAAAATGAAAAAAACTGTGGAGTTTCTGTGTTAAGGAAGCAGTAGCAGTGATTGGTGGATTTTGATTGCTGAAAACAGAAAGTTAGGGTGCATGGATGAGTTCTTTGAAAGATGTAATTTGAATGGTCAGAAAAAATCATTTAATGAAAGATTGCACTGGATATGCAGGTGCACTGAGAGTTCAGAGTTCAATTGAAACATTGTTGTGTGAACTTGCAAACATCAGAGGTCTTTCAGGAGGTGGTTGCTATGCAAAAAAGGCAGAGAGGGCAGAGGGGGAAGGGTGTTGATTTGAAAAAAGTGAGGGAAGAGTTTTGATTGGGTGACATGAGAGATATGTGTGATGAGTTACAGCATTTCTGTGCTTTTGATAGCTGCAGACTCTGGAGTGCATACCTTTTGCTCTGCTAAAGACAAATTGGTGTGTTTTTGAGACTGTTTTGAAACTAATAAAGTATTTGCTAAGGTGAGAAAAGATTCATTTAATTTAGATAGACAATAGTATGCTTTAGGGAGAAAATTATGAAGAAAGTTCTGTATTTAAAATGTTGCTTTGTGTCAAGTGTTTTACAAATAGATTTTGTTTCTTTGAGTTACATAGCCATGTTAAAAGTGACCCTTAAAAAACGCTTTCATGTGTCTTAGGGCATTGTAAGTCATTTCCCGATGAATGTAGGTATATAATTGATTTATATGATGTGTTTATAATCGTTTTTTGAAAAATATTAGGTTTCTTGATATGTACTGCTAGAGCTTCATAGGTTGCTTGGGGCATATTTATAAGGCATTTGAGTCTCTCTGATGTTATTTTTCCCATTTTAATTTAAGACCTTTCCCCGTGGAGCAAGGTCCTTGTAAATATGCCCCCATCTGTGCTTGGCAAATTTGGATTTTTATTCTTTGACTAACATAGCCATGTTAAAAGTGACCCAGAAATGGTGCAAGGGCCTTAAAAAACGCTTTCATGTGTCTTAGGCCATTTTAAGTCATTTCCCCTTGAATGTAGGTATATAATTGATTTATATGATGTGTTTAAAATCGTTTTTTGAAAAATATTAGGTTTCTTGATATGTACTGCTAGAGCTTCATAGGTTGCTTGGGGCATATTTATAAGGCATTTGAGTCTCTCTGATGTTATTTTTCCCATTTTAATTTAAGACCTTTCCCCGTGGAGCAAGGTCCTTGTAAATATGCCCCCATCTGTGCTTGGCAAATTTAGATTTTAATTCTTTGACTAACATAGCCATGTTAAAAGTGACCCAGAAATGGTGCAAGGGCCTTAACAAAAAAGCTTTCATGTGTGTTAGGCCATTTTAAGTCATTTCCCGATGAATGTAGGTATATAATTGATTTATATGATGTGTTTAAAATCGTTTTTTGAAAAATATTAGGTTTCTTGATATGTACTGCTAGAGCTTCATAGGTTGCTTGGGGCATATTTATAAGGCATTTGAGTCTCTCTGATGTTATTTTTCCCATTTTAATTTAAGACCTTTCCCCGTGGAGCAAGGTCCTTGTAAATACGCCCCCATCTGTGCTTGGCAAATTTAGATTTTAATTCTTTGACTAACATAGCCATGTTAAAAGTGACCCAGAAATGGTGCAAGGGCCTTAAAAAAACGCTTTCATGTGTCTTAGGTCATTTTAAGTCATTTCCCCTTGAATGTAGGTATATCATTGATTTAGATGATGTGTTTAAAAACGATTTTTGAAATCAATTAGTTTACTTGATATGTAGTGCTAGAGTTTCATAGGTTGCTTGGGGTATATTTAAAAGGCATTTGAGTCTCTCTGATGTTATTTTTCTCATTTTAATTAAAGACCTTTCCCCGTGGTGCAAGGTCCTTGTAAATACGCCCCCATCTGTGCTTGGCAAATTTAGATTTTAATTCTTTGACTAACATAGCCATGTTAAAAGTGACCCAGAAATGGTGCAAGGGCCTTAAAAAACGCTTTCATGTGTCTTAGGCCATTTTAAGTCATTTCCCCTTGAATGTAGGTATATCATTGATTTAGATGATGTGTTTAAAAACGATTTCTGAAATCAATTAGGTTTCTTGATATGTACTGCTAGAGTTTCATAGGTTGCTTGGGGTACATTTAAAAGGCATTTGAGTCCCTTTGATGTTATTTCTCCCATTTTAACTAAAGGCATTTCCTCGTGGTGGAAGGTCCTTGTAAATACACACCCATGTGTGCTTGGCAAATTTAGATTTTGATTATTTAACTTACATAGCCATGTATGCCTCTTTTGCATCACTGTGCGTCACTTTTGTGACGCAGCGGCGGTGCAAAAGATTTGCTATGTGGCGACATATTTACAACTTGATGCATCTAGGCAGATGTATCATGCTGTAAAGTCCCGTGCCACATGAAACCGATGCAGCAGTGATGCAAAACATGCACCATGTTGCAAGACAGGCCTAATTTCATCTCTAACAAGATAAGACGCTGAATCTTCTGTAAATGTCAAAATTGTTGTATACACTGCTCAACTTATGTGTACTCTTTGATATGCTAGAGTCCATCTGCACTATGAGATACCTAAGCAAAGGAAACACAGGTGATGTGATTGTGAAATGAGGAAAAGAAACTCCACATTTTTCAATTACATCACCTGTGTTTCCTAAGTTTACGAATGACATTGTGCAGATGAGGTTTAGGTCTGTCCACGGACACAGAAGAGGTCTGGCCTTTGTTCAAGAGTGAAGTGGACATGACTTACTTCATTGGTAGGTCTTCACATGTATTATCTCCTCTATACTCTTCAACAAGCGTAAATTTAATCTGCAACCCTGAGTAGGCCTCACCTTAAACAAACCTCTGGATAGGCCACACCTTATCGTCATCCTGAATCAATCATTTAACATGTTAGGGACAGATTTATGATAGGTGTGTGCCTCTTTTGAGCCGCTGTGCGTCACTTTTGTGACGCAGCGGCGGTGCAAAAGATTTGCTATGTGGCGACATATTTAAAAATTGATGCATCTAGGCAGATGTGTCATGCTGTAAAGTCCCGTGCCACATGAAACCGATGCAGCAGTGATGGAAAAGATGCACCATGTTGCAAGACAGGCCTTATTTCATCTTCAACAAGATAAGAAGCAGAATCTTCTGTAAATGTCAAAATTGTTGTATACGCTGCTCAACTTATGTGTACTCTTTCATATGCTAGAGTCCATCTGCACTATGAGATACCAAAGCAAAGGAAACACAGGTGATGTGATTGTGAAATGAGGAAAAGAAACTCCACATTTTTCAATTACATCACCTGTGTTTCCTAAGTTTACGAATGACATTGTGCAGATGAGGTTTAGGTCTGTCCACGGACACAGAAGAGGTCTGGCCTTTGTTCAAGAGTGAAGTGGACATGACTTACTTCATTGGTAGGTCTTCACATGTATTATCTCCTCTATACTCTTCAACAAGCGTAAATTTAATCTGCAACCCTGAGTAGGCCTCACCTTAAACAAACCTCTGGATAGGCCACACCTTATCGTCATCCTGAATCAATCATTTAACATGTTAGGGACAGATTTATGATAGGTGTGTGCCTCTTTTGCGCCGCTGTGCGTCATTTTTGTGACGCAGCGGCGGTGCAAAAGATTTGCTATGTGGCGACATATTTAAAAATTGATGCATCTAGGCAGATGTGTCATGCTGTAAAGTCCTGTGCCACATGAAACCTGCGTCAGTTTTCATATAGGTGTTTTGTTGCAAGGTATGCATTAATTTGCATGAAAGCCCTGTAACACTAACACAGTGAAATTCAGAAGATTTCACTGAGTCAGCTTTATAGCATTGCTGAATCAAATCCTTACGCCTGTTTGAAACAGGCATAAGAAGTGATGCACCATGCAATGTGAGGGTTCCTCCTGTGCATTGCAGTAGACATGTCGCGCTTATGACGTGATTCCTGCAATGTGCTGCTTTTGCGGCACAGATGCGTGACGCATCTGTGCTGTTTTTGCTCAATGGTGCTCCACATTGTAAATGCGGCACACTATGGGTGGCAGAGCAGCGGTGCACATTAACTGGTGCATCCGTGGGGATGCGCCACTTAGCACAAATCTGCCCCTGTACATTTAAGTATGAGCAGGGGACACAGAGTCGGTGAGGCTTATCCAAGGTTAAGAAGAGATGAGTCCTGTTCACTGAAAACTTGGACATAGGCCTCACCTCCTCAGCATCGCTGGACATGGCTAAATATTAGCTGCAAAATGTTACTCTTGTTAAACAATTTTACCATTATAATCTCTGAGATTTGTCTCTTACTCTGCAACATCTCATTGTTGTTCTCTTTCTTTAAAGATAACGACAACATCAACCATGAGTGACAATCAGCAATCAGTTGATTTTGACCTTATCATTGAACTTGTAATTGAAACGTCAGTGGAAGTAGATCCCTTGGATGATTTAAATCCTGATGATGATGAAGAACATGATGAGGATGCCGATTTGTCAGAATTGTATGACATAGGGTGGGAAGCTGACGTGCTTGAGCCTATGGAACTATAAACATTTATTTTTAATATTTATAATAAATGAAAAGTAAAAATGTAAACCGTTTCATTTAAAATTAAACACACCTTCAAAAACAGGTTATGTGTAGTGTCTTCAATAAAATATTAAAATATGCTCATAAAATTAGATCAGATTCACATATAAAACAGCACAGGTAAAATGAAGAAGAATTCCATTTCTTTTCTGCTATTTGTGTATTCTAAATTTGCCAAAGCAGTAAAAAATATTCTATGTAAAAATGTCAAGTAGTGTGTTAAGTTTTTGATGACTGTTATTGATTTCCTTTTTGGTAATAGTGGTTAATAACATTTTTTATTATATTTTACCACAGATTCAACTGCAGATCATTTCAAAATTTGAGAATGCCAACCAAGGATAGAATTAGAAAGGCTGCAAAACGTCAAAGACAGCAGGTACATGAAATAATGCAGCAGTCCTCTACAAAAAAAACTTGTCAAGTCACCAAGAAAGCACCGGGTAAGAGCACGAAAACATTCATAAGAAACATTTGTAGAAAAAAAAGTAGTAGTACAGAAAATGTTTTAGTCCAGAAAAAGAGAAGCAATTTAAACGGAAAGGAAAGGCCAATCAAGAATGTTACTGCTAGAGCAAGAGATAACTCTGTGCATGATAGTAGAAGGAAACAGCAGTTTAGGGACATTCGTAGACGAATGTTCCGCAACAGGATAATTGGCAATTTGTTAAAAAATATTAAGAAAGGTCAACAGAAAGTGGTTTTTTATAAGAGAAAAAAAAAAGTTGAGAAAGTTATTGATCAGGCATTTGAAATAAAGCGAAAGTTATTTATTTTGATAATCAATAGAATTAGGAAGCTAAACAAGGCAATTTATGATTTCAAAAGAAATAGTTGATGGAAGAGAATAGTTAATCGTAGTAATGTTTGTGAAGTTTTTTCCGGAGAATGGATGCATAGTTCAAGTTGTGAGGCATTTTTCAATGAGGAGAGTTATTTCCAGGATAATGATTTGGTGCATGCAGTTGACACCTATGGTCGAGCTTATAAGGTGAAAGATGGTTGTCCAGTTGAAAAAGAAAAACTTGTGACAACAGAGACAGAAGAGGTGTTAGGTAATGAGGTTTTAGGAAGACGTCCTAAGGGTCCTGTGTACACCTGGAAGTGTAGTAGTATTTGCAGTGTACGACAGGATTCCATCAATTTGCTTTGTGATTTTGTACGGACATTTAATAAGAAAAGTTTGAAGCAGAAAATGATGTTGTTGCAAGAATTAGATCCTTGCAGAGTGAGAGAAGTGACAGGTTTGCATGGTCATTCACTGGCTTGTCTTTCCAGGAGAGTATGCCAGAGTGTTTTTCATCATTTCAGGATGCTAGCAGTGCATCATAATAAAGTGAGGAAATTAGTTAGAATGTTGTATTATGCTAAGAGTCCAGCAATTATGCTTAAACAATTATGCGCTGCTCTTTTGCATGCTTCTGAAATAGATGTGAAGAATATTTGTGAAGAAATTGAGTTTTGTTACTTTGGAAGTAAAGAGGAGAATGTTGAAATTGACCCAGAAGAACAGGGTAATGTGGAGGACAGTGTACAGGTTTCCAGTACAGATAATTTTCAGAAGGAAATTGCCACGTTTCAGGTTAAATCAAGTGAGAGGCCTAATTTCACTTGTGTGTGTTGTCGACGCACTTATTATAAGAATCAGACTAAGTTAGTGGATTTATATGCAAAAAGTGAAAGGGAAAATAATAGTGAATGGAAGGATTTCGCAACATACTTGATGGTAGAAAATTGTTTTGATTTGGGATCGGATCAACGTGTGTGTACTTATTGTTGTAACAAATTAAATCAAAACCAGATGCCTGCTAGAGCGGTTCATAATAATCTGGAATTGGTTGAGATTCCTTCTGAATTGAAGGATTTAAATACTTATGAATCTATTTTGATTCAAAGTATCCATCCCTTTCAGGCTATTGTAAGAATGGAGCCAAAGACAGGGAAATTGCCTCCATCAGATTTACAGAGAGGATTAAAGGGAAGAGTTGTTTATTTGCCTCTAGATTTGAAGAAAAACATTAATACAATTGGAGTAGAAAAAGTGGAAGAGGAACCTCTGGTTATCTTAGTTAATGGGGTTCCGACAAAGAATAAGAAAATATGGCAAGATTTAGTGGATGTTAGGAAAGTCAAAAAGGCAACATTGTATTTGAAAAAAATAATAAGTACTATAAGAATGTATATGTTGCAGAAGAGGAAGTAAGTGAGGAAGAGGATAGCGATTTGTGTGCTGGTCAAATTGAGAAAGTAGAACCCTCTAAAAGTGAAGAAATATATGAACATTATAGTGTTCATCCTTTGCATTCCAAGGAAGTCATGGGGAATGCTATTGAGTTGTTTCAAATGAAACAAGCCAAAGGGAGTCCCATTAGTGTTTGGGAGGAAAGTTTGGAAGCTCGGTGTTTCCCACAGCTATTTCCAACAGGTCAGGGAGGAAGATATGATGAGCGACCTCATCAAATTCCTGCTTCTGAATACCGGACTTTACGATTGTATGCAGGAGATGCTAGGTTTCGACAATGCATTCCCTATTTGTTTCATCTCCTGTTTGAAAGCGATCTGTCTGGACTGTCATATGCAGTGAACCACATCTTGAAAAGTGGTATACACATGCAAAACATCTCGGCAAGTGACTTTATGGATAAAGTCAATGTCCAAGACAATATTTTGGATTGTCACCTGATTAATCTCATGGCGTGTCAGCGTGGTACTAATGAGTACTGGTACCGTCGTCATGGTGATTTAAAATGTATGCTGAGGAACTTAGGAACTCCCACATGGTTCCTCACTCTGAGCTGTGCCGAGTATGGCTGGGAAGACTTACTTGAATTTCTACGAGAGGCAAATGGAAACATTGAAAACATCGAATTCAAGACACCCGGAGAACTGTGCTCTTTGGATCCAGTCAATGTATGCAGGTACTTCAATCATAGATTTGAAGCTATGATGTCTTTCATCATGAACAAGAGAAATCCACCTCTTGGAGAGGTGTTGGATTTCTTCTGGAGAAAGGAGTACCAAGCAAGAGGTGCTCCTCATATACATATGCTGCTGTGGATCAAGGATGCACCTAAATTTGGAACGGATCCAGAAGACTTAGTGATGAGTTTCATACAACAGTATTCTACGTGTGCTGTTCCAAACGCAAAGGAGAAGAAAAGCCTAAGAGAAAAAGTTCTACGTTTCCAAAGCCATCGTTGTGGAAAGTACTGTCGTCGTAAATTCAGAAACAAGGACAAGTTCTACACCAAATGTCGTTTCGGCTTTCCACGACCGGTGATTTCTAAAGGAAGAGTAAACAGTTTGATGTCTTCGCTGCGACATAATGTGATGAAGAAATCACCTAAAAACACATACAATTTGAAGAGGAATGAAGAGTCCAAGTACATCAATGACTACAACCCAGTGATTTTGTCCATGTGGAATGCTAACATGGATATACAGTTTGTGGCTGATAACTGTATGGCTGTGGCTCGGTATGTGACATCTTACATCACCAAAAAAGAAAAGACAGAATTGAAGGATATGTGGGAGGACATTTCCCATGAAAAGAGCCTCAGTAAGAAGTTGTACAGTTTCAGTCTGAAGATGTTGTCACATCGAGAAATCGGAGCTTACGAATGTTCTGACCGGTTGTCTTCAGCAAGTCTCTATGCCAAATCCAGGAGTATCGTTTGGGCGAGTCTTGGTCTTGCTGCAACGCGTAATCGAGTTCTGAAACCTGTGCGGGAAATTGAGTATTTGGCGGAAAAGGAGCCAAACAGTACTGATATTTTGAAGACCAACATGTTGGATACATATTATCCAAATCGAAGCAGTCACCTCGAGAATGTTTGTCTGTATGAGGTTCTACAAAATTACATATTCAAGAGGAACATCAGAGAAGATATTGAGAAAGGAGTGTATGCTGTAATTGGAAGTGAGGGATGTCTGGTCAAGCAAAGAAAATGCGTAATCAAGAGAGAGAGGTAGGACCAGAAAGCTAGTCCATGTCCCCGGTTAATATATGATTAAATCAAAAAGAGACTAGCTCAAGTTACTTTAGGGGAGAGGGAAGACTCTGATATGTTTTGTCACGGAGTGTGAACACCCAGCAGGTGTGTTCAAAAAGCCCTCACCCACCAACCTAGTTGGTGGCATGCTTCATCATCGGGCCCACCCAGTGGCACCTAGCGTGCCCCGGGTGTGCTTCAACGCCTGACTACAGCGGAGCTGGTATTTTACTGAGTGTGCGGTGAAGATAGTTAAGGAAGTGATGTTAAAACGGCTGAACGGTGGTCCCAGTACCCGAAGGTAAAATTAGACTTTAATACCTGGGCCTCCGTCAGCGGTTAAAAATAAGGCAAGGGGATGTAAGGGGCGAGTTACGACCTCTCACATCCAATGGGTCAACATGTTTCAGCCAGTGCCTTATGACTAGACTGGCTTTCTTCAGGACCTAAAATAAGTGAGTGCAAATTACCTAGTGGGGGTGTAGGGGAGACTATGTGTCTACACGCCCTAAAGTGTATCTACGTGTGAGAGGGGGATTCCCTTCTCAAGACCACGCAAGTTATTTGCTCATGACCGGTATGCGAAGGAGGCACTACAGGTCCAGAGCAGGCTCAACCCAGAAGTACTGGTCAAGCCTTTGCCACCACCGGTATGCGAAGGAGGCACTACAGGTCCAGAGCAGGCTCAACCCAGAAGTACTGGTCAAGCCTTTGCCACCTCCCAACCTTGAGGTCAGACTGAGCAAATAACTTGCGTGGTCTTGAGAAGGGAATCCCCAACTAGGTTGGTGGGTGAGGGCTTTTTGAACACACCTGCTGGGTGTTCACACTCCGTGACAAAACATATCAGAGTCTTCCCCCTCCCCTAAAGTAACTTGAGCTAGTCTCTTTTTGATTTAATCAAGCAAAGAAAATGCCACTTGGTAAACCATCGAAAATTGAGTGGCGAATCTCCTGAAAAAAAGGAGTTTTTCTATTTAGCACTTTTGCAACTTTTCAAGCCTTGGCGTGCAGAAGAGGAACTGCTTGGAGATTTCCTCTGTTACGAAGACTCTTTCACTGCCACCAAGGAGACCATAGAATGTCCTGCTTTTCCCAAATATCTAGAAATGTTGAATGCGGAAATCGAGCAGGAAGCAACGATTGCAGCCGAGATTGCCAGAGACAGTTCTCAGGACAGTCAGAGTTCTGTTTCATTGAGTCAGGATCCACTAGGAGGACCTGTTATCGAAAATGAAGCTGCCACTGCCATGAATGAAGTGGAAAGAGCCATGGCACATGCTCAGGAGGATGCGGTTAACTTAGAAGACTTGGAATGACAACTCAACGTTGAGCAGAGGAAAATATATGACGAAGTTACCAAGCAAATTGATCATGGATTAAGTCATGAGAAGAAAGAGTGCTCATGTACGTCGTTGAAGCCTGTTCGACTGTACGTGAGTGGAGAAGCGGGAACTGGAAAAAGTTTCCTCATTAAAGCAATTTCATGTTATTTGCAGGAAAGGACTGAGTCATCGCTGTCTTGTGTTGTCACCGCTCCAACTGGACTGGCAGCACATAACATTAAAGGTATTACTTTGCATCGTCTACTGATGCTGCCAGTGGAGCATGACAACAAATTACAATACCACAAGTTATCTGGAGATGCTTGTTGTGAAGTTTCAAGAGTCTTGAGGAAAATGAAACTTCTTATCATTGACGAAGTAAGCATGGTTTCCAATGTCATGCTTGCCTTTGTGCATTTGAGAATGCAAGAAGTTCTCAAAACAGAGTATGATGTGTTATTTGGTGGCAAACACATCATTGTTTTCGGAGATCTTTTGCAGCTGACACCAGTGAAAGGACAACCTGTGTTCAAAATGCTCACGCATGAAGATACCAGGAAGTGCCTAGGGAGCATTGGCAACGTCAATATATGGTTAAACTTCAATTATGCTGAACTGCATGAAAATATGCGTCAGGCGAAGGATGAAGATTACAAGAATATTCTACAAGATGTTAGAATTGGAAAAGTGACCGAGCATGGGAAAGAAGCTTTACATGCACGATTACTGTCAAATTTATATCCAGAACAAGATGTTGTGCCTGAGAATATTTTTCAGAAAATTACTGAGAAAAAATCTGGAATATGTTTGATGCCAACTCTTGCAGAATGTGCCATCTTCAACAACAAAATGTTGCATTTAGAAAACCAAGAGATTGTGAAACTGGAAGCTATTGACAGAGTAGAGCATATGGGATCAACAATTATTTTGTCTGAGAATTTGAAAACAAAATTGGATTCATTAGAGAAGACTATATCTAAAGCTGCAGGTTTTGAAAGACTCTGAATGTGTGCTTAAACTGCCGTATAATTTTAAGAAGGAATTTACATGTTGAAAGAGGTCTGGTAAATGGATCAATGGGTAATGTTGTTGATTTTGTGAAATACAGAAATAGAGATGGAATTGAATTTTTAAAAATTAAATTTGATGGCATTGAGAAAGTACAGCTAATTGGTCGTTGTTCTGCTAGATTTTTGCTTGTAAAAGACTTATATGTTCGCCGTAAGCAGTTTCCTGTTTGCTTGGCATATGCGGTGACAATCCATAAATCGCAAGGTTTAAGTGTAGACAGTGCATTGGTGAATATTGGCAGTTCTGTGTTCAAGGAGGGTATGGCATATGTGGCATTGTCACGAGTTAGAACTTTATCGGGATTGTACTTGATTGAGTGTGATGTCACAAACATTTGTGCGGATCTAGATTGTGTTAAGGAATACAATAGGTTAAGAAGAGAGTATGCGCCACATTTGCCTCAATATCCTTTGTTTGAGAAACGTGTGGTAGGCCGGAAACGAAGAAATGTGACCAATACTAGGGAGGTTGTAGCAAAAAGACGAAAAGTCGATGAACCTGAAATTATAAGCAGTAACAAAAAGGATTCTGTTGAAGATGTTGTTGGTTTTCACCTCGTTCCTCACCGGAAGAACCCAGAGAGTCCGCCTTCCACCATTCAAGTCAGAGGCCACTGAAGTCATCTGCGGCGTACCACAAGGATCTTCACTCAGCCCCACCCTTTTCAACGTATACATGAGCCCCCTCGCGGCCATCGCCCGCCAACACAACCTCAACATCATCTCCTACGCGGATGACACTCAACTGATCCTATCACTCACCAATGACCCTAGCACCGCCAAAACTAACCTACACGAAGGAATGAAAGAAGTAGCCGAATGGATGAAACACAGCCGTCTGAAACTGAACTCAGATAAAACAGAAGTCCTCATTTTAGGTACCTCCCCCTCTGCATGGGATGACTCTTGGTGGCCAGAAGCCCTTGGAAAAGCACCCATCCCGACAGACCACGCACGGAACCTGGGCGTCATCCTGGATTCCTCCCTTTCGATGAACAGACAAGTCAACGCCGTTTCTTCATCTTGCTTCAACATTCTTCGCATGCTCAAAAAAACATTTCGTTGGATCCCCACCGAAACTAGGAAAACGGTCACCCACGCTCTGGTCACGAGCCGACTGGACTATGGAAACACCCTCTACGCCGGTACTACCGCTAAACTCCAGAAAAAACTCCAACGAATCCAAAACGCCTCAGCCAGGCTCATATTAGACATCCCGCGTAAAGAACATATCTCTGGTCACCTGAAAAACCTCCACTGGCTTCCCGTCAATAAGAGGATCACTTTCCGGCTCCTAACCCACGCACACAAAGCACTCTACGAAATCGGACCAGAATGCCTCAACACACGACTGTCCTTCTACACCCCCTCCCGCCAGCTACGATCATCCAACCAAGCCCTTGCCACTGTACCTCGCATCAACAAAACCACCATGGGAGGTAGATCCTTCTCCTACCTGGCAGCTAAAACCTGGAACTCACTTCCCACTTACCTTCGCCTTACCTAGAACCACCTAGCATTCAGAAAGCAACTTAAAACGTGGATATTTGACAAGTAATTCCCCACCCCTCCTCAAGCGCCTTGAGACCCTCTGGGTATGTAGCGCGCTATATAAATTCTCTGACTTGACTTGACTTGACTTTTCAATTTGAAAGCAGTTCTGGTGTCAACTGCTATGCTAATGTAGTGGTTAATGTTTTGTTTTCTCTAGAAAATGTAAAAGAAGAGATTGTGGTCAATTCTGATCAAAGATTTTGCAGTTTGTTAAATTCTGTGTTAGAGAAATGTAGCACTGATAGAACAAAAATAGAAAGTGTGTCTGAAATTCGAAATCTGTTAGACAGATGTTCAGGTCAAACACAATTCTCTCAAAATATTCAGCAAGATTGTCAGGAGTTTTTAATGTATATGCTTGATGTATTGCATGCTGAAGGTGTAGATGTAGATCACCTGTTTGGGCTTTCTTATCAATGGCAGCATGACTGCGAGAACTGTAGGGTATCAAGTACTACTAGTGTAGACTCAGAAAGATTTATATATTTAACTTTGCCAGACAGTAAATCAGTCTCCTTTAATAAGCTAGTAAAAGCAGCTGATCACAATATGGAGTGTAGCCAATGTAAATCTGAAATGATGTCAACATTATTTATACGAACATATGGCCAGTATGTCATTTTAATGTTCCAACGATGTAGGCCTGATGGAACAAAATTGACAACTTTAATTAAAAATTTTGTGGCTTCGCAGTTGTCAATATCAGGAAGGACTTTTGTAACTGCAGCAATTATATATCATGACGATCCTTCAATAACATCAGGACATTACACAGCTTATTTAAAGTCTAGAAATGGCTGGTCATTCTGCAACGATTCTGTTTTAATTTTCAAAAAAAAATTGCCGTATGACCTTAAAAATTCTTACCTGGTGTTTTTAAAACCAAAATTTTAGGGAAAGAATCTCGGGATGTGCTCTGAGGAATTTCAAGAGGTTCTAATGGCTCCTACACGATTTGGCCTTGAGGATAAGTGTAGTACAGAGACATAAGTTCTTACCATAACACTTGACGTCATGGAAAAATAACTGCACTTTGAATGAGTTCAGAAAAACTGTTTCTTTTTATAAGCTAATTCAAGCAGCCAATCAAAACATGGAGTAGAGGGAATGTAAGTCTGCAATGCTGTCTACTGTTTTATATTGCTTTGTGATTAAAAGTGATGTAGAGAATTAAATAATTGTAGTAGTCATAGAGGTAGTGTAAGTCTGCTTCATAGTAAGCAGTATCAGTGTCATAGGAAATGTAGAACATGAGTGAGCAAGAAGGGTAAGATATTACTAGTCCAGGATTGTGAAAGTGATCTTGAACGTTTTCTTTCTGACAGTTGCGGAAATAGAAAATGACGGGATTTGCTTACAAGAATTCCAAGAGTTATAAATGGCTCTTACATGATTTGGCCTTGTGGAAACGTGTGGTAGAGAGCGAGAAGTCATTTATTGTATGTAACATATTTTTCAAAACGATGGAGGTTTTCTTTCAGAAAGTGGCGGGCTGAAAATAAAAACAGCACAACCGAGTGTAAGCTGTTCATAGGACATCCTTCGACGTCATGGAAAGTAAGTTACTTTTGAGGAGTTCTGATTTCTGATTGGTTATGTTATATGGGTTTTTTAAACACAATCATTTTGATTGTGTTTTTTTTCCCCGCTGTTATATGATGAATACCTTCAAGTCACTGTTTTTAGTGAAATTTGATACATTCTGAGAACAGCAAAAATAAACCATTTAACATGTATAAATAATTCTGTACTGTTTGTATTTATGATGTACATGTAGAACTGTGTAGGAGGCATGGAGAAGGTGAGGCTTCTGTAAGTGTCAAAGTTGTTGCATACAGTGCTCACATTCTACGTAGTCTTTCATATGATAGACTACATTTCCACAATGAGATACCTAAGCAAAGGAAACACAGGTGATGTGATTGTGGAATGAGCAAAAAAAAAAGCACGTTTTTCCATTATATTACCTGTGTTTCCTAACATTACACATCACATTGTGTAGATGAGGTTTAGGCCTGTTCCAGGAGACAAAGGAGGTCTGACATTTGTTCAAGAGTGCAGTGGACATGACTCACTTCGTTAGTAGGCCTGCACATGTATTATCTCCTCTATACTCTTCAACAAGCCTAAATTTCATCTGCAACCCTGAGTAGGACTTACCTGAAACAAATCTGTGGATAGGTTACACCTTATAAGCATCTAGAAACAATTATTTAAAATGTTAAGGGCAGTTTTATGAAGGCTGTGTGCCTCTTTTACGCCGCTGTTCCGTCACTTTTGTGTAAAAGATGCACCATGTTGCAAGATAGGCCTCAGTTCATTTCCAGCAAGATACCGTCAGTTTAAAATGTATATAATTAGGACTGTGTAGGGGGTATGGAGAAGCTGAGGCTTCAGTAAGTATCAAAGTTGTTGCATGCAGTGCGTACTCTTTCATATGCTGGACTACATCTGCACAATGAGATACCTAACCAAAGGAAACACAAGTGATGTGATTGTGAAATGAGCAAAATAAATTGCACGTTTTTCAAATACATTACCTGTGTTTCCTAACATTACGAATCACATTGTGCAGATGAAGTTTAGGCCTGTCCAGAGAAACAGAGGAAGTCTGAACTTTATTGGTTGGCCTGCACATGTATTATCTCCTCTGTACTCTTGAACAAGCCTAAATTTGATCTGCAACCCTGAGTAGGCCTCACCTGAAACAAACGTCTGGATAGGACACACCTTATTGCCATCCTGAAACAATCATTTAAAATGTTAGGAACAGTTTTATGATGATTGTGCACCTCTTTTGCGCTGCCATTGCGTCACTTTTTGTGAGACAACAGCAGTGCAAAAGATGCACCATGTTCCAAGATAGGCCTCACTTCATCTGCATCAAGATACTGTTAGTTTAAAATGTATATCTTTAGGACTGTGTAGGGGGCCTGGAGAAGCAGAAGCTTCTGTAAGTGTAAAAGTTGTTGAAAAACTGTTTGTCCTTCAATCTTTTCCCTTGTCTTTTCTAATTTTTAAATACATGTTTTAATATTTTTCAAATGTTTGTTATCTCTTTCACAGATTGAAAGTATAAAAATAACAAGTGAGTAAGTTAACGACAAATATAAGGTAAATGTTTTGTACTCTTTTCGTTACATTTCTATCACATTCACCTACTATTAGTTCCACAGCTTCATTTCTTTAACCCTCAGTTTCCTGCCTTTGCTACTTCCCTCATTCCTTTCTCTATTACCTACTTACTCTACTCCTTCCACTCCTTTTCTCAGTCCCTCTCTTCTCATAGTTCCTCACTCTTGTTCACTCACTCCGTCTCTATTACTCTTAGTGTCTTTGACTGATCACTCTTTCACTACTTGTTCATTATGCTTTCTCTGTTTAGTTGAAGCACACTAAGGGGCATATTATGAACACAGCCAATAAAATTATTGCTGTTTTTATGGGCAGAAAACTGCTGCAAAAGTGGTTTTAGCGGCAGTTTTCTGCCGCAAAAGCGGCTTTAGCGACACATTTCTGCCGATAAAAGCTGCAAAACTTTTATTGCCTATGTTGATAATATGGCCCTATGTTATTTACATTTCTTTGCTGTTTCAATTATTCTTTTTCTGTTACTTCTTCTTTTCTGCTTTTTGTTTTTTCTCTCTGTTATTCCACATGTTTTAATCTTATTTTGAACATTCACTCACATTCTCTAAGAAACTCTTCTTTGTTATTCTTCTACTCTCCTTTTTTTCTTTCACTTCCTTATCTATTTTGTTTTTCACAATTATATCCTCTTCCATCTTTTCTTCGGTAAATACATCTATTAAACAGCATCTCTGGTTTAGTCCCTATAGCTGTCTTTCTTTTAACATTACTCTCTGTTTACTTCCCTTATACTTACTCTCCCGGTTCGCGTACCGGCGAGCGAACCGGGAAGCGAACCAAAAGAAATAGAGCTTGCCAGAGTGCTAAACATTCTAGCAATTTTTTTATAAAGGGGAGGTAGTTCTGAAAAGAACTTTTTTTTAATGTTTTTGTTGTTTTATATATTTTTTTTAATTTTCTGAACATTTTTTGTTTTTTTTGTATTTTTTGAACAATTTTATGTTTTTTGGGGTTTTTTTGGAGGGGAAACAACAAAAAACAGGCATTGGAAAGGGCTCAACAGGAGCAAAAAAAAAATTTTTTGGGGGGGCGTTTAGAGCACTTGTGATTTTCAAATGCTCTGTTTACTAAGTTAATGCTCATATTGGCACATGAGAGTAAAGTACCGCAATATATACAGACAATCTTCATGTGGACAAAGTTTTCCTGTATGTTTGGCACTGTTTCCCGTGCCTCTGGCCCCGACAGAGATATCTGTGTTGATGTCCTGGCCACAGGAGTTGGTGGGTTGTCCTGCAGGTCACGCATCTCTGCCCGGCTGTAATTTAGAGGATGCCACCTCTGTATGTGACGGTGCATAGTATAGTTGCCGTAACTATACTTCTTATCTGTGCCTCTAGATAAGTCCTCTTTGCATATGAGGCACGTCACATACCGAGCATTAACTTTTTTCTGTCCTTCAGGAAAAGAAAAAAACTGCCAAATGAAACTATTTTTATGATGAGATACCCGGGGCTCAACTTGTAAAAACTGTGGTGCCTGTATTTCCTCTTCCTCTTCTTGATCCTCTTCCTCCTCTGTGTTGGCAAGGAACTGTGGAGGTGGTCCTCTCTTCCTATGAGGAGGTGGTGGTGGGGGTCCATCAGCTGCAGCTACTAGTGAAGCCATTTTCCACTGAGCAAAATAGGTCTTCCTTTCACAAAGTTGAAAGTCAGAGTGAGAAAAAAGGTGGGGGCTTTCATCATTTGGGAAAAAAAATAGTTCTAAACCAATGGAAAGTGTTATTTTTAGATCACCTGACCTAGCCTTACATCATTAGGAAACCAAAAGTGAAATGAACCAATGAAAAGTTTTATTAACAAGTCACATGACCTGTTACGCTTATGTTACGCGCTGCGGAACGCGCCCCGGATCGCTTCCGGTTCCCGCTCCGGAGCACTTCCGGGTGCGCTAACGCGGCGCGTCATAAGACGCATTACGCGGCAACGCGATACGTCGCGCTTTCGCGACGCGCCCCGGATCGCTTCCGGGGAGCTGCGCTTCGCGTCTCAGTTCGTGTACCGGAGCACTTCCGGGTGCGCTAACGCGGCGCGTCATAAGACACATTACGCGACAACGTGATACGTGGATGAGTGACAGTCTGTGAGTGTATGTTTACACTGAGTGTATCTAAGGTTATATAAGAGTCTGAAGAGGTTCATCATATTATTATCACATGAATGATGTCATCAGTGATGTGATCAGTAATGTCAAATGAGATGTCATCAGTGATGTCATCAGTGATGTCATCAGTGATGTCATTTCAGATGTCATCAGTGATGTCATCAGTGATGTCATTTGAGATGTCATCAGTGATGTCATCAGTGATGTCACTGACCATGTCATGAATGATGTAATATGTGACATGATCAGCAGTGGATTGCGGGTGCGCGATATATAGTTAGTACTACTAACTATATATGGAATTTCAATGGTTTTGTGTGAGTAAAAAAAGGTTTTTTAAATGCTAATTCCTAACTATATATGGTCTAGTGAATATATATATATATATATATATATATATATATGACTCCCATGAGTCTCTCTTCCTGACGCGTTTCAGTGCTGCCAAGCACCTTAATCATAGGGCGGCGCTTCTGTGAAACCTGGAACAGACTTCCACCTTTTATTCCTGCATGGCACTCGCTTTCCAGTAAGCGGTATGCCGGGAGTAGAAGTCCCGATTCTACCATTCCATTATGGCCAGGTATTAACCAAAATGTTTTCACTGCCGATTTTGCATAATTTCATCTGTTACAGTCCGCCAGTGGGCCTCAGATCACATGTCTCCATTTTTTAATCTGCTCACCCTCGTGCTGCTGTAGGCTGCAGTTAATTAACCGGCCATGCAGACAAAGTCCAGTTCAAGTCACGGTGCATACTTCCACGGCTGGAGGTGCCGTGTTTATAAATTCCAAAGAAAAGCCCCTTGCTTCTGAAGTAGCACTCCACAAGGGTTCAGTTTTCAAAACCATTTATTCCAGAAAAAACGGCTCCATGACTCCGATGAGTATCTCTCCCTGATGCGTTTCGGTGCTGCTATATATATATATATATATCTATATATATATACTACCTACTGGCAGTCGCCAGTAGGTAGTTGTAGTTATAGTTAGGACCTGGAAAGCACTCCCTCTCCACCTCAGACAGACAACATCTCTTCCCATCTTCACAAGAAACCTCAAAACCTGGCTCTTCGACAGACTCCCTCCTTGATGGACTGGAACCTGTGAACCCCCCTCCCCCAGTGCCTTGAGACCCTCAGAGGTAAGTAGTAGTGCTTAACAAACACGTGATTGATTTATTGACCTAGTGTCCATAGGAAAAGGGCTATTTGTTTTCCCAAAAACTTTATTGGCGGTTTACGAACCTTCGCGAAACTTTCAAAACTAGTGACCCGCTCTGGTCAGCTACTGTCTTGAAAGATTCAGAGGGATTCGTCAAGCAAGACGAGAAAAAAGGGGGGTCCCACAACACGTTTTCCCCATGTTATTTTCCATGGGGAACTTTAGCCAAAGCTACAGCCCGAACTGCTGAACGGAATTACAATATATGTTGCAAAAAGGTAGACCTTGGTTCAGAAAGATCCCCCTTTTTTAAATGATGTAAATCCGTTTTGTAGTTGTTGAGAAATTAGTAAAAGAAAAAGTTTTGATATCTGGGGCATCAATGGGTTCGCGAACGCTCCCGAACATGAGTTTCACTGTGAGTGGCTGCCAATACTCCAAACCAAAACGTGTTGGCAGCCACAAGAAAACAGTAGAAAAAACATTTTAAAAAACGAAAGGACGCAGGGTAGAAGCACCCCCTAGGCCTGCTCAGAGCATCCCACAAGGATCCCCAGGGCGGAAATTGTGATGGGCTCTCGAATCTCACCAAAATTATTTTAAAAAACGAAGAGTGGGCTCCCGCGCTTCGTTTAAAAAAAGCCCCCAGGTGGGCCAGGTCCCAGGGGCAATGAGTGAATGAGGTAATATGTGACATCATAAGCAGTGCATTGCGGGGGTGCAAGTTATAGTTAGCTGACTCCTGAGGGACACCTAGTAACGACTAGTTGAACTGCAGCTCTTTGTAGAATTATTTTGATTTTGGATACTATAATATTCACTGCCCACTGCGAATCTCGTCCCATAATGCTGTGAAGGGCCTTTTGTCGGGATTGTATTTTTGCCCATAACTGTGCTTGGGGAGGTCCTAAGAGGATAGGACCACCACCAAATAGTTCAGCAAGATGTGCTCTTTGTTTGTTTTCAAGGCATCTGCTTAGTTCTCTCCCTAGGTTAGGGAGGATCCCAAAATCATCACTTCTCTCATTGCTTGCGAAATTTTCATTTTCACTGTTGTGAAATGACTATATGCATTCAGCATGTAAAGACAGAAATACTTGGTATTTTACCAAAAGTATATGAGGTTTCTGTTTTATTAATTAGGAGTCTGACGGAACGAAGTTGCGGAATTCACAGAGTCTTTGTTCAACTTCGTGGAATTCCGCATAGCAAGCAAAGCCCACCCTTAGTTCTCATGCAATGACCCAGACACTAACATAGGCAGTGCTACAATCACATGTGGACTATGTGTGCAGTTGTCTAACCATCTACACGCTGATTATTCACACCTCTATTTTCCCATGTACTATCTATGCAGTCCAGCAATCACACTGTCACTCCCCGTCCTCTCCTACAGTCTCCCAGGCAGTACCATATACTAATCCAATCACTTTGCCAATAACCAAGCACTTACAAATTCACCATACACTCTCCTTGCAGTACTGTAATCATCCAGTCACTACCCATGTACTCATGCAATGATCCAGACACTAACACATGCAGTGCTACAATCCAACTCACATATGCACTATCCATGCAGTCCTCTAACCACCTACACGCTGCTCATCCACACCTCCATTTTCTCTGGTACTACCCATACAGTACTGCAATCACACTGTCACTCCCCGTGCACTCCTCCAGTCTCCTAGCCAGTACCATATACTAATCCAATCACTCAACCAATACCCAAGCACTTACAAATTCAACATACACTTGCCTTGCAGTACTGTAATCATCCAGTCATTACCCATGTACTCTGCAATGACCCAGACACTAACACATGCTCTGCTACAATCACATGTGCACTATCCATGCAGACATCTAACAACCTACACGCTGCTCATTCACACCTTCATTTTTGCATGTACTACCCATGCAGTCCAGCAATCACACTGTCAGTCCCCGTGCAGTTGTCCAGTCACCCAGGCAGTACCATATACTAATCCAATAACATGTGCACTATCCATGCAGTCCGTTAACACCGAACACGCTGCTCATTCACACCTTCATTTTTCCAGGTACTATCCATGCAGACCAGCAATCACACTGTCACTCCTCGTGCACCCCTGCAGTCACCCAGCCTGTACCATATACTAATCCAATCACTCCACCAATACCCAAGCACTTATAAATTCACCATACACTCTCCTTGCAGTACTGCAATCATCCAGTTAAATAGGCACTACTCATATAGTCTGTTTGAATCAATCAATATCTACAGATATACTCATGCAGTTATTTCTCTTTTTTTTAACCAGACAAGGTAGTTCTGAAAATAACTTGTTTTTCTTTTTTTTGTTTTGATACTTTTTTGTGTTGTTTAAACAATTTTGTATATTTTTGGGTGTTTTCTTTAAAAAGATGAAAAACAAAAGAAGTAAGTTTCAACTTTGCAATTAACCAGTCATTGCAACCGTAAAAAAAAATAACAATGGTGGTTTCTTGCAGCAGAAACCACAGCATCTATGGATTGCTCCCCGCAGCAAACAAGAGTGTTGAACTTGATAGAAACTTGTTTTAGACTTCCAAATTCAGGACAAATATCCGGGCCTTGAGATGAGGAGCTTGAGGCTCCAGATGTGCTTGGACCAGCTACCTGGTGATCGTGCTGCCTTTGTTCTTGCGCACGTCGCAGTTGTTCCCGAGAAAATGGACGAGGGTGAATGGTCTGCATGTGTTTATACGTGCTGGATGTTCTGCAGAAGTATTTCTTGTCACTCCCTCTCGACAGTGCTTTGAGCATAGAATGCAAGTGACCTTTCCTGCATTCACTTCCTTTTCTCCAGCTGGAATTGTGAAGAGTTTCCAGACAATGCTTTCCTTTTTTTATTAATGGAATGTCCTCTTCCTCTTCTTCCAAAGGAATATCCACCACAGGAGTAGAAGAAGCCATATCAGAAGAAAAAGGAAAACACCAAAGAAATCAACAAAGTAGCCCAAGAAAATGCAGCAGGTGTGTCTCTTTGTATGCTGTAGACAGAATGAGAGAAATGGGTGGGGTCCTCCAACTTCTAGAATGGAAATCCTTATGAACCAATTAAATGCTTTCTTTTAAAGTCACATGGGAGTCGCGCACTCAGCATGCACCCAGCGCACACCTGACGCGAAGTATATTTAACAGTAATATAACTTTATTGTATTTAGAAATATATAATTTTCATAATTAGTTTGCATAATTTCTTGGTCTAACATACTTAGTTTTCAACATACATTTTTTTTGCGTGAGTCGTGCACACAGCACGACCTCACACAATCATTACGTTATGCAGGGCGTGGAACCGTGCTTCTGTTGCATACAAAACGTGCACATGATGCAATCCCATATGTACATGAAGTTACGCAGGGGCCAGTCACCGCGCACCCGTCGCTAACCAAACACGCATCCTTCACGACTTTGCCAATATGGTGGCTTTAATCTGCGCACCCACCGAGATAGGTACACGATAGGTGCACGACTCCACTTTTTCTAAAAAAAATATATTAATATGTAAGAAAACAGAAGAAATTATATAATGTTTATGACAAAAAAAAATAATAAAACTATTTTTAAGATATTAAACTTACAGAAAATCACACAAAAAATTACTGAACAAACCATAGGTTTAATGAACATTATAGTTAGAAATTAGCATTTAAAAAACCTTTGAAATTGACTGAAAAACCATCGGTTTCAGGGACGTTATAGTTAGAAATTAGCATTTAAAAAACCTTAGAAATTCACTGAAAAAAACTTAGGTTTCAGGGTCGTTATAGTTAGTTTGACATTTCATTTGTTCAAAACCATAAAAATCAGGCCGTTATAGTTAGTTGAGCTAACTATAACTTGCACCCCGCAATGCACTGCTGATGATGTCTCATATTACATCATTCATGACATGGTCAGTGACATCACTGATGACATCACTGATGGCATCACAAATGACATCACTGATGACATCATCCACATGAAAATCTGATGCACCTCATCACACCCTAATATAACCCTTGATACACCCACTCTAAAATGCAGTCTATCATTTTCGAAAACATCGACACACCAATACCAGTTAGTACATATCTACTCACTAATTCCTAGCTCTAACCAAACATCCACTCCTTCACCCATACAGTCAACCATACATGCAGTCAGCCTTCAATACAGCATTATCATTTGCACTCACACATCTATACAGACACTCACACACCGCCTCTCATTCATAGAGATACTCACACACCTAGTCAGTCATGGAAATATTCAATCACACTCCCATTTATTCACCTGTACAGTTATACACACATCAACACACTTATTTAACCATATACTAACACATACTTACACTCTAATGGAGTAACTAATACAAGCCCACACTGATCCATACAGCCACTCTCACAATCACTCACTCTCACAAGTAGTCATGTATATACTCCAACACTCACATATACTGCCTTTCACATATGCAGTTACTCACACATGTACCACCAAGGCATCCATTCACTCACCAACAAACCCATACACACACTCACCCATCCATACAGCTCTTCACAGATGCACCCTGAACCTATACAGCCAGTGAATCATCCACTCACACATTTATAGGCAGAGTTACAACCATCCCCACCCGCCCACACAGACATTCAGGCACCCTTAGAGATACTCAAACAACTAATCAATAACCCATATAGATCCTCGTTTAGGTACTCACCAACTCATGGAACCGCTTATACACCAACTGACAAACTAAACTGTGCGAATGTCTTTATTAGTCACGAAGACATGCATTCAGTAAGACACAATTAATCACTCACTTAAACAGTCAGTCACACACCTACTAAATCATCCATCCTGACACTTATACACCCATCCATTCTTCAATACACCTTGGCATATATAAAGCATATTTAAACTTTACTGAAACACACAGTCACTGGATGATGTCATCAGTGATGTCATCAGTGATGTCATTTGAGATGCCATCAGTGCTGTAATCAGTGATGTCACTGACCATGTCATTAATGATGTTATATGTGACATCATCACCAGTGCATTGCGGGAGCGCGGGTCATAGTTAGCTCAAATAACTTTAATGGCCGAATTTCTATGGTTTTGTACGAGTGAAATGTCCAACTAACTATAATGACCCTGAAACCTATGTTTTTTCAGTGAATATATATATATATAGATATGCAGCAATACTCCACAGCAACCTCCGGTCCTAGGAACGACGAAGCAGGAAGACAGACCACAGGATCAGGTAGGTGAACATTTTTATTTTTGGTTTTTAAGTGGCAGCATAGACGCGTTTCGGGCTCAGGAGCCCTTGTTCACAAGCGGAGAACATCAACCAAACGCCATAGTAGGATATTTAAAGAGATACTATCCTCACCTCCTCTGAATGCCGGTCACATGACCAATAGGCATAGTAAACAGACTGTCCAAATTGGCTGATACAACTTATTGCTGCAGATTAATTTAAAAACCAAAATTAGGCACCATTAGCAGAAAGCATTTTAAAAAGCATAAATGCAAAAAGTAAATTACATAACTGTATAAATACAATAAATACAAAAAGGATAAATCCTAAAAACCTTATACATTGTTCAATGGTTTTTTGTTGTATCAAGCATCTATAGTAAGCATGGGCAGATTTTGCGAATTGGCAATCCGCGAACTAGCGTATTTACGGATACGCAAACCGCAAAATTCGCGAACTCTCGTGAATTTAGCAGATTTTTTTTTTGGTTTCGCAAGTGTTTCTGCCGTTTAGCTGGGATTTTTTATTACGTCTGGTTCATCACAGCACCCTCTTTTTCACCACTGCCACCCTCTGTTTCACCACTGCCACCCTCTGGCTCACCCATGCCACCCTCTGTTTCATCACTGTAGATTATGGGGGGAAAAGCACACCTGCCCTGCCTCAACTGACATGAATGAATTAGGGGCTGATTGATTAATGTGTCACTGAATTTGAACTTCCAGTCTGGCACCTGCTTCCTTATCTATAATTGCTTTCTGTTGCAGTCTAATTTTTTTTAGCAGGACCTTTGGCATACTTGTAGCTATTCTCTGAGTCTGCTGTGAGGGTCAGAGCAGGATCATAGAATAGTTGCAAGTAGGCAACTGAACTCTGGAGGGGCCCCTCAGGAAGCACTAGAGGGAATTGTTACTAATGTTAAGATTGAACTTTTGCACCTGCTGAGTGCTTTCAGTTTTGCAAAAATCGTTGTTCTGCAATTTCGCGCGATTTGCGGGGCGCTAATTCGTGCGATATCGATTTCGGAAGCTGCTAATTCGTGCGAATACACAATTTGTTTTTTTTGCGGCCTGCTTGTTCGCGTGATTTTTTGCGTGTTCGCAAGCCGCTTGTAGCGCAACGTTGGCGAAGTTACCCTAGCGGTCGTACATGAGCGCGGTCATCTTGTTTGCGTGACGTAATTCCGTTTCCGGGCGCTATGTGTAATCTCGCAAAGTGTGCGGCTCGCTAGTACATGTTCGCGTGTGATAGCGGGGAAAATCTCGCGCGAACTTACCCACGCGGTCGTCAACGGGCGCGGCCATCTTGTTTTTCATTCATTGCTATGGTTCTGGGCATGCTTTCTGTATCCTCTGTCAATCTCTGCCATCCTTTGCTTGTTTGAAGTTTTTTTTGTTCTATTTTACTTATTATCTATCCCTCTATTGTTCTAGCTCCATATTTTTGTGTTTCCTGCTACTTTGGGTTAATTTTAAACTACTTTGTTAAACTCTTTTCTTTTCTTCTTCCTTATTCTATTTCTTCTTTATTATTTACCTTCCTTTCTGCCCAGACCATGGTAAAGGGCGCCGGGAAGCAGCCCGCGAAGAGTAAGGGTCCCGCACCCCATGCCCGGCTCCCGTGCGGGCGTTTGAGGGGGGAGCAAGTTATAGCTTGGTAGATTTTTAGTGCGGAGGAGGTGGCCGCACTAGTCTTTCATGTCCAGCGCCGCCTCCCCAAGACCATCATGGGAGGCGGCAAGATGGCTACCGGCTACGGGATCCGGGAGCGCCGGAAGCGGTGGGAGAAGGTGTGCCGGGCCATGTTTGAACACTCTGGGGTCCGGCGCTCCTACAATCAGGCCACCCACCGCTGGACGGATCTCATGGAGCGGGAACGCGACTTGCTGGACGTGCTCGGCGTCGAGATCCCCGGGCTTGGTGAGTAGTAGTAGCTATTTCTAGCTATTTCATCACTACTCTGTTTTCTCCCGCTCTGTGTGTTATTATATTGCAAATTTTTGTTTTTTACCAAGAGCAATATTGCTGCCGATTACATTGTAGGTAAATTATATTTCAAAATCTTCTGTGCATTTCAGGTGCACTGCTCTCCTTCTCAGTAGCCTTGCTACTATGCTTATTTGTTTTCTATTTTGTGTTAATTTCATTGGCTTGAGAAATTAAGTATGAGTGTAGTGTAAAGAATTGCGTAATGCTAGACACTAAGGGTCAGATTTTCAATTACCGGCGCATCCCTGCAAAGTAGCAGGGATGCGCCAGTAATTCTGCGCCACGCCACCACCACCCATGGTGCGCCGTATTTACAATGGAGTTGCGTGACAACGATGGCGTAATTCCAGCAATGCTCCGGGGTGCCCTATCTCCCCAATGTTGCGTCAAGCTGTACGTCTGCTTCAAGCAGGCGCAGGGTTTGAGTCACGGATTTATTGTCCTAAAAGTGACTGATTGACATCTTGTAGATTTCCCTCAGCCACTTTTAGGATGCGTTCCTGCGCAGGAACGCCCTCCCTTGCTCCGGAACGCCCCCTGATGAAGCAGGGCTTTACAACGTGATGCATCTCCCTTATGCGTCACGTTGTTAATATATGCCGCACCATGGCGCCTCTTTTGTTATACCTCTGCGTCACAAAAGTCACGCAACAATGGAGCAAAAGAGCCGCAAGGGGCTTGTAAATCTTCCCCTACAGACTCCAGTCCAGTCCTTCCTTTGTACACCTGGCAATAAGAAGAAATAGTGGTGGTGGATTGATAGTTTGAGTATTTTAATGACTGGTTAATGTAGTAGGAAACTTTTTAGTGTTGTCATTGATCTGCAATCACGATGGAGTTTGTCTGTCACTTCGCGTGCTGCGGACTGCTGCCTGCCAGTCCTAGACGAACCTTTTTAGTAGTTTGTTTAGTGAGTTGCATAACTTTCCAAGTCGACGGTCCGCAAATCAAGCAATACTAATATCGTAGTAGACCACATGAGATAGGTCAATATATCCAGTTCAATAGTTGTCTATTTGCTATTTCGCCAAAATATTTTGTTATTGTTCTTTTGAAATGTTTGATTTGGTTGACAACAATCATCCATGTTTTTGGGTCTTTCTTTCTTTCATGTTGTACATCAGCTCCCCCCAGGGGCAAGAGGACATTGGAGGAGGCTGCTGCTGCTGAACCTGGCCAGGATCGGTCAGGCGAGGGCTCCTTTGCTGGCCCCGGTAAGTTTTAATTTTAATATAGAGTACCTATTTTTTCCTAGCGTTCCTCATTCGATTATTTCTAAATCGTCTTTGATCTTCTTGTACACTGTATCTAAATTCTGATCCTGCCTCGACTATGACTCCCTGTGGTATTACTAGATTATTCTTATTTGTCTGTCTGTGTAGCTAACTAAGATTGAACATTTGGCAAAAGGTGTAAAACGAAACTCCCATTCTAGTCAGCAATAGCTCTATGCTCAGAGTGCAGTCCTCTGGCATTGTCCATAATGTCTTTTCAAGTCTTCTAAATGTTTATGCTTTGACAATTACCAACAATAAAAAGGTGAATGACCACCAAGAAAGAATAAGATACTACTTTACTTTTGGTTTGGATAGGATGACAATCCATACTACTATTGTTGCAGGGACAAATCTGTACAAACAGAACCATGGACACTAAAGTGCATTGTTTATCAATTATAATAGGCACAGGTCGACTTTCCACATACCTCAGTGATATCAGACTTTGAAGAACCCCCAATCTCCTTACTGACTAGATAGTGTGGCAGAGTCATTTAGCTCCCGATTTCATCGATGATTGATCCCCAATGATGATTATCCAACGCAGGACAATAGTACGGAGTCAGAGTCCAGAAGTGTCAAAGGCAAGGGCTCATGCATTGCAAATTGCAAAACCTTTTGCTCATTCACTCATGACCAAAAACCACGGAGTCTATTTAAGTTTTAAAGCTTTATTAAAAGTAAAAAAAAAATTTGAAATCAAGCTTGTCATAAAACATAAACGGTTGTTTAAAAATGGAAAAGTGCTTATGGTGATTTATTTCACACATTTATTGTGGGCGAGCCGAGCCCTCACCTGGTTTGAACTTTAATTTTTCTTTTTGGTGCTGAATCGTTGGTCCCTCCATCCTAGTGATGATGATTTGTTCTTAGAAGTGAAGATTCTGTCTGTTATGAGACAAATGGTGCGTGTTAAAAAGCAAGCATTAAACAGTTGTGCCAAAAAGTGCAGCAAGACAACACCCTTCCCTGGAAAAAGGGACATTTTTACTTTAGAGTAGACAGTCACAAATTATTAGCTTGTTTTCGGTATTCACATTTCTTCATTCCTAGACAAAATACTAGTGATTGGTGTATGTCTATGACATCTAACATTCTTAAATGTACTTTGTAGGTGGAACATCTGGTGCTGGGCCCAGCGCGGAGGTGGAGGAGGAAAGTTCTGGGGAGGAGGCGGTGCAAGTGCTGGACCAAACTGCTATGCGGGTTGCCACGGTAGTGGCGGGCAGTGGTAAGCTCTTATATTCCTTACTTATTGAGATTGCAGACTGCATAGTGTGCTCCCCGTAAGAAAACGTAAGGTTTGTCCAGTTGAGAGACATGAAGAAGAATGATTGAAATATAGTTTGAATGGATGGATGCCTGGATCATGGTACTATCTGACTCTTAGATAGCATATGTGTATCTCGAGAGAGTAGACGGTCACTGGATGAACTAAGTGTTACTTTGAAGAGCATGTAACACCGCACCCGCACGTCCGTCCCAGTGTAGGACAGGAAAAGAAGTTGTAATTTTGTCCGAATACTACCATGAATAGTAGCAGTAGTTTGTATTGCAAGCACAGCATATATCCGGCTATTACGATGGCCGCTCACTACATCTGTTAATAAGTTTAGTAGAACTCGGTCATTCTTGTGTGGATGTATCACTGTTCACTCAATAAAAAGCAAAGCACCTAAAGTCATCCCATATGTAAGCAAATACATACCATGTGCAGTGATAGATAATCAGATTATTTATCTTCTTCATTTTCCTTTTCTAGTATCTATTCATTGGCACTGTAGGGTGAAAGTTAAATTAATTAAGCATTAGCCCTTGTAACAGAGTATTCTCAGTGCCACCCGTAATAGAAAAGTAAGAGCATCACCACCTGCATGTACTGGACTGGTACAGTAATGCAAGTCTGTCTCACTCATCATGGCGGGCGTCTGTTTTTCTCGGGTGCAAGTTGACTGCGCTGGCATTATGCCGGCTTGCAGAAGTTAACGTACCAATTTTGCTACACAAGAGAGAAGAAGAAGAATAAGACTGGTGTACTGTCATAGTCGACTTTAATGGAGTGAGTCCATAGTGCTCGTAGCATTGATTCCTTAAACTCCCACTAATGTTAGAGCAAGGATGAAGAAGTGGGAGGTTAGATAGATACTGGCCACAATAGTTATGTACTGCGCTTCCAAGTTGCTAGTTCTACTGTGACACAACTTTCTGCTGAATCATTTTGTGTTAATCTTAAAAGGCATTGGTTACAGACTATGTCTTTCTTTCTTCTTATAGATGCTGCTTCCAAACCAACAAGGAAGGAGCTGGCTGAAAGGGCCTGGCAACGGAGGCTGGAGGCGACTGTCGCCGAATATCGGCGGCTGGTGGCCCAGGAGGAGGAGGACACGCAGGGTACGTCAACAACATCCACGGCGACACCTGCATCCTCCTCCGCGCTCCCTGGGTCAGCCAGTCAGCGCAGGTCTCCAGCGGTACGGAGCCGGGGTACCACAGCCACCCGCCACCACCGAGCAGCAAAGAAATCAGCTGCCCCCACAGCATTTGCAAAAAAAGGATGCACCGCCTTTCCCTGAGGGTTTCCTACCTCGAGCAGGAGCTCCTCAACACCAAGACCCTGCTCGAGACCCTCGGCAAGGAGCATGCTGACCTGGCCCGAAAAGTCAACAGCAGCCAGTAGGAGGAGACTGTCCCTTGCCCCTTTTTTAAAGACTTCTGGGGGGTGGGAATTGGGAGTTGGGTTTTCTACTTTTTTGGACTTCGTTTTCAGGGACATTCGTTGGGGTTCGGGGGGGGTTGGGTCTTGCGGGAGATTTATGTTACTGGATATATAAATATACTTTAAACGTTATCTTAGCATACGTGTTTTTTACTGCTTTTGAGGCTGGTGGGTGGGGGTTTAACAGTCCTGAAACTTAAGTGGCATCTTGATTCAAGTTGTGTAAGTAATAATGGCCCAAATGTTTTCAAAACTAAGTGCCTCTCACAGAGTAAGTGAATTCAATAGTCCTAGGACTAGTGTCAGTCTCTCGTCTCTCCTAATACTTCATTATACTACCTCCCCCCAAACGCTTATCTTACCTGTAATTTGTGTTTGGAAGTAGGGCTAGGCACAGGGCTGCCTGCACGCGAAATGGCGATTAAGGTTGGCAATCCTGGGCGGACGAAATGTCATCATTGCGGTGGTACTTGTGGTGTTACACAGTGGCAGTTGCAGCATCTGAAAAAAAAGAAAATGAAACCTTGTTTGCCCTTACCGTATCATTAGAACGGTACGATAGAGAATATATCAGGTGACAGTACACTAGAACAGTGCCACAATGTAGCCTAACAAATGGTAAAGTATTTAAAGTATAACTACTACTTGCGTTGAATTTCTTTGACATTGGCTACTATTACAAGAAATAGTACTGAAGGTGAAGGACACAGCAGCGTAATAATTTCATTTGCCACGTCTAGGAGGAGGATGTTCTTGATGACCAATCAATTTGATGGCACACATGAAAATCTGCTTTCATTTGCCAATAGTGACTCGGTGTCAAGCTGAGTAAGAATATATCCTCGGATTCCTTCACCATCCTGGTGCTGTGACCTTATCCTCCCCAGCAAGTGTGTGGAATTATTGCTGTCATTTAGTCACACATCAATCAAAACCACACAGCCCGGGGGAAGAGGGTTAGGAAATCGGATGGGAATGGGGGTTTTTGGGAAAGTTTTGTTGAGAGAAGAAAAAAAAAGCACAGCATGGACAAACAATAATTGAAGATAAACAAATCTTTGGGTACAAAGCTAACCATGAATCTTTTAAGTGACATAAAGGAAGTGCATGCACTACTGCATGCATGGTTACTGAAAAGTAACTAGTACTTTCGACAACCGTGAATGAAAGAATGCGACAGTACAGGGCTGCAGTAATAATTATGTGTTTTCACTTGCCTATCTCTGCACTCAGAGAAACACTTCGTACATTAAATTAGGTTTGAAAAATGGCAGAAGTAAAACCTATCCAATGGCTGTAGGGATGAATTTAGAAGCAGAGATCAAAGAAATGCAGAGTCACACTCATAGAAGTTCACAGCAATAACATTACTTAAAAGATAATTAGAAAAGAACGGATACTGTATCTGTATGTTGTCGTAGTTGCATCAACAAAGAAGGGGGAGAAGGAGGTTAAACCAAACCAGGTCGGCCTCCAGTCTATGTACGAAATACAGGGACCTTATGTCAAAGGTCCAGAGACCTGGTGGGTATGCTTATGGTTACTGCTTACTAAGTCAGTGTGTACCATAATTTGTGTGTGAGAAAGAAAAATTTCTTTCTAGAGTCCCCTCACTCACCGGGGTTGCCCCACGGTGACATGCTTCATCATTGGGGCCATCCCAGTTCTCTACGAAAAGGGGCGTGCTGCGACAAGGCGACTACGCTGGAGCACTAGTTTTGTGAGATGACTATGTGTGGTGCAAGTGTGATGATGGTGGAGTGGGTGTGAGATTAAAAATACCGTGCTAGTGGGCCTCAACAATTTATTTCGCTCCTAGTGTGGTATAAAAATTAAAAAGGGGTAACACTGTGTACTAACTTTTACTGAGCTAGATCAGTGTTCAGGTCAACATGTTTCAAGCTCCCCTAAGCTTTTCTTCAGGACCATACAGGGTCCAGCCCTGTATTGCCACTCCTATTTTCTAATGAAAAAAGTGTTGCTAAAGAAATATATACATATATGTGTGACAATCTACGCTGTTATTAATAAACATGCGTGCTGTACATACGTTCTGTATTTCACTGCGTTTTCTGAAAGATAGAATAACAAATGTTAAATGGTAGACAACCCCTTCCAGGAAGGGGGCAACTCACAAGCATCTCACTCCAACTAGGGCGTGAGTGTGCCCATGGCATCATATTGACGCGTGCTGGTTTCCAAGACGGTGTTGAGAAATAAATCACTGTGAATAAAGTGGTTTAGTGATTTACACATAAAACATACAAACACATAGACTAAATGTGACTATAGACAAAACACACTATGTACAAACACGAAATAATATGGCAGATGGTTATATTTACATAAAAGAGTGTATGGTTACACCCCATGGTCTTAGGCGAGGGCAGGAACGCCTCGTGGAAACGTTGCTGAAAAAAGGGATTTATCAAAAATGCAGAGTTAGAAAGTTTTCCCTTTTCCTTCTCGTTGGCCCATTCGGATTTACCGTCTTTCTAGCAAGATTCCATAGCGCATTCACTTACTTCCTATTGGCAGACCCGCTCGGTACTACCTGGTTGCTTCCTCACCCGACCGCATACTGATATGAGGCCGGGCTGGCGGTGTATTTGATGCGCGTGAGCTGCCGAGTGGCGGGAAAACGCCTATGTCTGCTAGAGCGCGCACTGGGGCGGCCATCTTGGTGGGATGTAATCGCGCTCAGCGCGAGTATGAATTAAAAACAATGTTTATTAAAGAGTCTCGCTTGGTACAGGAAAAAGAAATAATTTAGGGCGCTGATGTTGGCAGGGTCATTCTTGCACAACAATTTAGAACACAGGATGATTTTTGCGTGGTTGCACATAATATGGGTTTGATCATAGACATGTAGGTAACGTAGCATTGGCAGAGAAGCAAGGATGGTACCTCTCATGTCTGGGTTCAGCTAGGTGTACTAGTTTTGTTGAGAAAACAGGTAAAATTATTTCAGATAGTAGGGACAGTTTTTGTGTTCAAACAGGTCGGACCAGCCTTGAACAGTCATTAGAAAAAATGATAACTATGGGCGAAATGCTCCCCACGGGATTTCATCATTGAGTTGGGTGTCTGTATGGAGACGAAACACCCATCTTTGTTCTTTTTCATGGAGGGTGCGTTCCAGATTGTCTTTGTTTTTCACTGTCTCTAATACTACCCAGGACAGGTCATTGGGTGTATGATTCTGCTCAATGAAATGGGTGGTCATTCTTGTTGTGGCTCGCTTGCACCTGATGTTACTTCTGTGCTCTACTATGCGAGTACTAACCTTCCTTGTCGTCATTCCTACATAGTGAAGGTTGCACGTACAGGTTATCAAATACACAACCCCACTTGTGTTGCAATTAGAGAAACCTTTTAGTTCCCATCTCGTACTGTTGTTGAAAGTAACGTTTTTGGTTGGGGAGGTCAAATGACAGACACTGCAGTTGTTGCATGGGAAATGACCGTCCGGTAGTGGCTGGGATCTAACTGTCTGAATTACTGCTGTGGGGCGTGTGTGTACCAAATAATCCTTTAGATTTTTACCTCGCCTATGGCTAAACATAGGAGTGGGTATGTGTAGGCCGCCGCTGTTAAGTATCGGCCAATGTTTCTTGATTATTTTAGATACATTGTTTGAGACTTGATTGTACGTGGTGATGCAGATTGGTTTTCTGTCCTCAAGTTGAGTTCTTTCTTTGGGTTCCAAAAGTGCTTCCCTGTTGTTGTTGGCCGCCCGTTTTTTAGCTTCTTTGATCAGTTTGTTTGGGTATTTCCTGTGTTTGAGCTTGTTGCTTAGGTCTTCCGCTTGAGTTAGGTAGTCTGATTTCTTGCTGCAGTTCCTGCGTAAACGGAGGAATTGTCCAAATGGCAGATTTTGTTTGAGATGGCGAGGATGAAAACTGTCAAAGGTCAAGAGACAGTTTCTTGCCGTCTCTTTAAAATGAGTTGTCGTCACCAGTCTCCCTGACTCAGCATGGATGTTTAGGTCAAGAAAAACTAGATCAGTCTTACTCATTGAGCAGGTAAACTTCAGGAAAGGGTCCTGTGTGTTAAGCCACGTGAGGAAAGTCTGTGCTTCTTCCTCAGTGCCCCGCCACGGAGGATATGGTGTCTATGTGGATTTCCTCCACCAACTGGAGAAAAACAAAATACTGATTGAAGGAAATCCACATAGACACCATATCCTCCACTGGAAACGCTATATCGACGACATTTTGTTGATCTGGCGGGGCACTGAGGAAGAAGCACAGACTTTCCTCACGTGGCTTAACACACAGGACCCTTTCCTGAAGTTTACCTGCTCAATGAGTAAGACTGATCTAGTTTTTCTTGACCTAAACATCCATGCTGAGTCAGGGAGACTGGTGACGACAACTCATTTTAAAGAGACGGCAAGAAACTGTCTCTTGACCTTTGACAGTTTTCATCCTCGCCATCTCAAACAAAATCTGCCATTTGGACAATTCCTCCGTTTACGCAGGAACTGCAGCAAGAAATCAGACTACCTAACTCAAGCGGAAGACCTAAGCAACAAGCTCAAACACAGGAAATACCCAAACAAACTGATCAAAGAAGCTAAAAAACGGGCGGCCAACAACAACAGGGAAGCACTTTTGGAACCCAAAGAAAGAACTCAACTTGAGGACAGAAAACCAATCTGCATCACCACGTACAATCAAGTCTCAAACAATGTATCTAAAATAATCAAGAAACATTGGCCGATACTTAACAGCGGCGGCCTACACATACCCACTCCTATGTTTAGCCATAGGCGAGGTAAAAATCTAAAGGATTATTTGGTACACACACGCCCCACAGCAGTAATTCAGACAGTTAGATCCCAGCCACTACCGGACGGTCATTTCCCATGCAACAACTGCAGTGTCTGTCATTTGACCTCCCCAACCAAAAACGTTACTTTCAACAACAGTACGAGATGGGAACTAAAAGGTTTCTCTAATTGCAACACAAGTGGGGTTGTGTATTTGATAACCTGTACGTGCAACCTTCACTATGTAGGAATGACGACAAGGAAGGTTAGTACTCGCATAGTAGAGCACAGAAGTAACATCAGGTGCAAGCGAGCCACAACAAGAATGACCACCCATTTCATTGAGCAGAATCATACACCCAATGACCTGTCCTGGGTAGTATTAGAGACAGTGAAAAACAAAGACAATCTGGAACGCACCCTCCATGAAAAAGAACAAAGATGGGTGTTTCGTCTCCATACAGACACCCAACTCAATGATGAAATCCCGTGGGGAGCATTTCGCCCATAGTTATCATTTTTTCTAATGACTGTTCAAGGCTGGTCCGACCTGTTTGAACACAAAAACTGTCCCTACTATCTGAAATAATTTTACCTGTTTTCTCAACAAAACTAGTACACCTAGCTGAACCCAGACATGAGAGGTACCATCCTTGCTTCTCTGCCAATGCTACGTTACCTACATGTCTATGATCAAACCCATATTATGTGCAACCACGCAAAAATCATCCTGTGTTCTAAATTGTTGTGCAAGAATGACCCTGCCAACATCAGCGCCCTAAATTATTTCTTTTTCCTGTACCAAGCGAGACTCTTTAATAAACATTGTTTTTAATTCATACTCGCGCTGAGCGCGATTACATCCCACCAAGATGGCCGCCCCAGTGCGCGCTCTAGCAGACATAGGCGTTTTCCCGCCACTCGGCAGCTCACGCGCATCAAATACACCGCCAGCCCGGCCTCATATCAGTATGCGGTCGGGTGAGGAAGCAACCAGGTAGTACCGAGCGGGTCTGCCAATAGGAAGTAAGTGAATGCGCTATGGAATCTTGCTAGAAAGACGGTAAATCCGAATGGGCCAACGAGAAGGAAAAGGGAAAACTTTCTAACTCTGCATTTTTGATAAATCCCTTTTTTCAGCAACGTTTCCACGAGGCGTTCCTGCCCTCGCCTAAGACCATGGGGTGTAACCATACACTCTTTTATGTAAATATAACCATCTGCCATATTATTTCGTGTTTGTACATAGTGTGTTTTGTCTATAGTCACATTTAGTCTATGTGTTTGTATGTTTTATGTGTAAATCACTAAACCACTTTATTCACAGTGATTTATTTCTCAACACCGTCTTGGAAACCAGCACGCGTCAATATGATGCCATGGGCACACTCACGCCCTAGTTGGAGTGAGATGCTTGTGAGTTGCCCCCTTCCTGGAAGGGGTTGTCTACCATTTAACATTTGTTATTCTATCTTTCAGAAAACGCAGTGAAATACAGAACGTATGTACAGCACGCATGTTTATTAATAACAGCGTAGATTGTCACACATATATGTATATATTTCTTTAGCAACACTTTTTTCATTAGAAAATAGGAGTGGCAATACAGGGCTGGACCCTGTATGGTCCTGAAGAAAAGCTTAGGGGAGCTTGAAACATGTTGACCTGAACACTGATCTAGCTCAGTAAAAGTTAGTACACAGTGTTACCCCTTTTTAATTTTTATACCACACTAGGAGCGAAATAAATTGTTGAGGCCCACTAGCACGGTATTTTTAATCTCACACCCACTCCACCATCATCACACTTGCACCACACATAGTCATCTCACAAAACTAGTGCTCCAGCGTAGTCGCCTTGTCGCAGCACGCCCCTTTTCGTAGAGAACTGGGATGGCCCCAATGATGAAGCATGTCACCGTGGGGCAACCCCGGTGAGTGAGGGGACTCTAGAAAGAAATTTTTCTTTCTCACACACAAATTATGGTACACACTGACTTAGTAAGCAGTAACCATAAGCATACCCACCAGGTCTCTGGACCTTTGACATAAGGTCCCTGTATTTCGTGTTGTCGTAGTTGTCCTGTTGAATTTGGGAAGTTGTAAGATGCATCCAACCATTCCTCTTATTAGCGGGACTCCTCCATTCCATCTGACGCTCCGTCCATCAATGTTGGTGACCAGAAGACACCATGTCCACTGCCTGCCGGATGCTGAATTGCGGCTCGCTAATGTGAAGCCTGACTTCATCCTTTTTGCCCCATTGCACAGGCTGAAACCCGGCCTGTAATTATTGATGGAAAAACAGGAAGTGATATTAGAACACCACTGACAAATAAATATAAGGTATGTACGCTGTGTAGTGCAAAAAGTCACACTTTGAGATTCCTAATAGACAGTACAATATTTTTGAAAGTGCCTACTCTGTCTGAGTCTCCTTTTGAAGGATAAATAAGTATGGGCGAATTAATTTAGCGGATCCTTCCCCTCAAGCTAGGTGTACTGTAAACTGTGTTTAGAACAAAATTAGACCTTCCCAGCAGTGCTCCCAGACCCTTACTAAACCCAGTCGCAAAAATGTAGAAGGCCCTAAGAAGACCCCAATCAGATCTCAAAAAACGAGGCCTAGTAGAAAATGGTGACAAAACGTACTTTGAAAGTAAAGTAGGCCCACATCCCCCCTTACCCACCGTGGATTGTATTCAAACCACTTGCAAGCAAGCAAAAGTATCCATACCCAGCATCGCTCCACGACTCGCAAACCCCCCCACAAACAGCCCCCCACCCAAACACATGCAATACAATACTGCTAACCCTAACGAGCCCTAAGTTAAGAATATTGGCAAACGCTTTCTTTAACTAGGCTGAATCCCCCCTTCCCCACCATGGATTTTCTTCAAACCACTTGCAACCAAAATTACACATTCCCACGAGTGCTCTAAGACCCCAGAACTCAGTTGCAAAAATCTAGAACACCCCGAAACACATGCAACCCTGCTGCTATTGCTAACCCTAACGAGCCCTAAGTTAATGTGCAAAAACGCTTTTCCTCATGGATTTTCTCCAAACCACTTTTATCCGGTACTAGACCTTTCCAGCAATGGCCCCAGAGCCGTCAACCCAGGCGGAAACAAGTAGAAGAGCCCCAAACAGCCAAAAAGCAAAACTACAAAAGTGGGGACTTAGTAATTTTCCTGGCAAATTCCCAACATCACTCCACGCGCGCTCTGCAGCTAGGCCCTAACTCCCCTTTGCCACCACGGATTTTCTTCAAACCACTTGCAATGAAAAGTATCCATACCCAGCGTTGCTCAAAGACCCCCAAACCCACCCACAAACACCAGGAAGCCCCCCAAACAGGCCCCCAAAAACGCTGTAGTGAGCGAAATGTCAGAAAATTCAAAAACGTTTTCCTCATGGATTTTCTCCAAAACACTTTTTATTAGAACTTCCCAGCAATGCCCCAAGACCCGCCAACCCACCCGCAAAAAAGCACAACACCCCCCAAACAGGCAAAATGCAAAAATGGAAAATCTCATACTTAGAATTATTTTTCGGCCTTCTTTCAATTCTGTCCAAACGCGCTGTGCAGCAAGGTCATAACTCGACTTTTCCACCATGGATATCCTTGAAAACAAATGCAATCAAAATTAGACTGTGCCAGCGTTGCTCCCAGACCCCAAAACCCACCCACAAACACCAGGAACCCCCCCAAACAGGCCTCCGAAAACATGATAGTGAGCAAAAAGGCAAAAACTCTTTTTGCTCCGATTTTCTCCAAAACATTTTTATCCGGTACTAAACCTTCCCAGCAATGGCCCCAGAGCCATCTACTCACCCGCAAAGAAGTAGAACACCCCCACAAGTGCAGAGTCTTTCTTCATTGGGCGTAATCCAGCCATCTGCTTTGAGGGAAATAGGAGTCTGGAGGAGGAGGGTAGAGGAGCATGTTCTTGTGAACTTGTGAACCTGAGGAATGCAGACTGCGGCACCTTCAAATCAATAAGCAAATAAGTGAAGACAGTTCTGCTGATGGGCTTGTTTTTTGTGATTAGGTGATTAAAGTTTTTGTTATATAGATTTTGCAAAACAAAGAAAGAGACACACAGGAATAAAAGTGAATAAGGACGAAACAGAAAGTTAGTGATTCATTGACTCATTTATTTTCAAGGCTCGGTGTCAGGGAAGAAGAGCTCGTCCTCAAACTCTGCGAATTCATACGGGAGTAGGTCGCTTAACAGAGAAGAACTTCCCTCATCTAGGTTGGTGTCCTCCTCGTCTTCTTCCTGCGTGCATTCTCGTATTTTGTAATCTGGTGGTATGAGGTGCTGATTCATCTTGATCATTGTTAACCGCTCGACATTTTTGGGCGAGAGGCGGGTCCTTTTGGAAGTTACAATGCCACCAGCAGCACTGAAAACACATTCAGAAGACACGCTTGCAAGTGGGCAAGACAAGTAATTTATAGCCAGGTTGGTGATCTCTGGCCAAGCAACTGTTTTCCCATGCCAATACGCCAATGGGTCATGAGAAAGATGGACCTCTGTTGAGTCATTCAGATAGGCCTGCACCATCAACTCAAGGTTCTCCCGGGTTCCTCCACTTTGCTTACTTTTTTCTGGGACCATTTCAGAAGCAAACCCAAGCTCAGTTAGCCAATCCTCTTCATCACCCGATATTACTGTTGTGTCTGGTGCAGATGATACGGTTGCTGGTGTCGTTAACGGCTGAGAGGGCAAATCACTCACTTCTGCCACAGCCACAAATGCAGAAGGTGATTTTTTTGACTGCGGACGGCCTGCTGATGCTGATGTACTGCCTTTTCCTTCAATTTCCTGCCGTTCTCTTTCAAACCGAGTGGCTGACACAGCTAGCCAATGTTTGTACTTTGTAACATCTGCGTCATCAAAAGGAAAGAATACTCTGCCTGCCACTGCCTTTTTGTACCGTGGATCCAGAATAGTAGCACAAATGTAATGTCTTGATCATTTCAAGACGATCATCGCCAATTAGGCGGTGTAATAACTTCTCCTCCTACTCTAATGCTTCTTCCTTTCCATCTTTTTCAAACTTAGAACACACCGCCTTCAGTCGGTGCTCTAGCATGCTCAACAATGGGATAGCTTTTCCCAAATTACAGTCCTCCCTGCTGACTGCACGCGTGAAGACCTCAAAAGGAGGAAGCATGTCTGTCAGGCTTTTAACTAGGTGCCATTGCTCAACCTGTATCCTCATGTCCATCATAGGTGTACCCAGTTTAAAGAAATACTGATCGACTACCGCATACTGCTCATACAGACGCTCAAGCATGTAGAAGGTTGAGTTCGAACGTGTTGCCACCTCCTGGATGAGTCCTTTCACTGGCAATTTACGTTCATATTGCAGGCACCTCAGCTGCTTCTGGGCCTTAAAAGAATGGTTGAAATGTGTGCACATTCTTCGGCAGGTGGTCAGTAACTCGGAGACTGGACTTTCTTCACTCAAGAATTTTTTAACAACCAGGTTTATACAGTGCGCCAGACACGGCACTCTGAAATAGTTACCCATATCTATGGCCTTAACTACATTGGCGCCATTATCCGTGGAAACATAACCAATCATGCGTTTTCTTGGGGACAGCCATTGAAAGACCTTTGTGTTAAACTCAAGCAAAATTTTTCTGCTGTATGACTTTTCTCCATGGCAAACATGGCTATTGTTGCATGTTTCCGAGCAGCTTTATAAACTTTGTCCTCATCAACACCTGCGTTTATCTTGCCTTTAACCCCTGAAAAAGAGACCCAGTGTGCAGTGATGCACATGTAATCAGTGGCTGCACAACTGCTCGACATGTCTGTTGTCAGATGTATAGTGTGAACAGCACTCTTCTGCAAAGCTGCCCCAATCACCTCGAGCACATCTTCATGTAGTGCTGGAATCGCAACTCTGGCAAAATAGAACCGGCTAGGAACCTTCCATTTAAGGCAGAGCGTTGCCACCATTTCAAGAACACCCACCCCTTCCACAAAAGAAAAAGGGAGAAGGTCCAGCGCTAGCATTTTAGCCAGCTTACTGTTATACAGACGCGCCATTGGGTGGTTGCGTTCATATGGCGCTTCTGAAAACAACATGCTTCTAATGGTGGGCTGGACCAATTTACGGGATGATGATGACTTTTGCGACCCAGTTACGCTCCGTGATGAACTTTTTCGTGTTGGTGTCTCACTCTCTCCCACACTCTTAGTGTAGCTCATAGATCTGCTGCTGACAGGGGTACTGGGTGTAAGTGAAGAAATGTCTGACGCTTCTTCTTCCTCCTCGTCATCAGCAGATGAAACATCAACGGATACTATTTGTTGACTTGCAATTCGGGCATCCTTGATCTCCCTTAGGTGTGCCAGCCATTTGACAGTGTGCTGTCTCTCAAGATGACCTCTCTGGCCTCCGGTACCATAGTTGGTACCGAGCTTACCACGACTAACTCGAACCTTACAAATGGCACAAATGGCTATGTTTTCCCTTGTTGAGCTAACACTAAAGAAGTCCCAAACTGCGGACTTCAAATGTCTGTGGGGAGCGGAGGAGGCGAAACTGGGAATGCTGCTAATGCCAGACGAACTGGAGGATGTGTGTTGCCGAAATTTTGTACGTTGTGCACTTACAGCACCACTAATTGAGGACATGGAGGTCGAGGTGGATGGAGGTCCCTTCTGGCGAGAAAATATGGAAGCTGTAGGTGGTGGTGTTGGTGTACTAGTTAACTGCATTCCTGGTGGTCCCATTCCCACGTCGCCATTATCATCATCACGCTCAGCAGCATTTCGGGCTAGGGTGAAAATGTCTGTGTGCTGCATGCCCGCTGAGGCTGGAGTGACGCCTATGATGACTGCGTCGTCCTCGTGAGAGTCTTCATCAGCAGGAGCAGTATACGCCCCTTCTTGTTCAGCGTCATCATCACACTCCATGACTCTGAGACTTTCGGGGACCTTCCTTTTACGCTTAGCTACCTTTGTCAGATCATGGCGTGCCTCACTCTCAGACGGCCGTGGTGGTTCCCAAGTTTTATCCATATCATCAGAACGAAGGGGGCTTGAAGAAGAAGTAGACACCATCCTTGATATTTTCCTTGCTGGGGACCTGGAAGACAATGAATCATCAGGAGGAGTTGCTTCCTCATGTGATACCTCGGCTTGAATGTCGATTTCCTGATGTGCCCCTACTTCGGGAGGAACAACTATTGTGGGCACTTGTGCCGCTCTATGCACCTCAGCTTGCTCCTCTCCTTGCACCGCCTCTCCTTCCACATGTACTTGGGCTTGTACTTGCACATGTGGTTGTTGTTGCGGCTGTGGTTGTTCAACACTCGTCAGATGAGTTACAACAATTTGTGTTGATTGAGGGATGCTGCGACTTTCTTGCGATGAGCCAACATCACTGGTCGATGGTGATTGAACAAATATACTGGCTGCCTCTGCAGCACTCAAGGGTTTGGACCTGAGTTGGCGTGGTGGTGGTGGCACTGAGCCCAATGGAGCGGAGGTGCTCCTCCCAGCTCGGTCCCCAGCAGACCCCGCTGCTGCTGCAGGCGTACTTTTTTTATCCCCAAAAATGTGGCGGTCGTCACACCAGTCTCCTTGGTAAGTGGCGCCAGTTGCTTCTTCTGCTCCTTACTGGCAACTTTCTTGCTAGAGGAGCTACGGGCAACTTTTTTTGGGGCCATCTTCTTCAGATTTCAGAACAGCAGGCCGCAGTTGCACAAGTTGCAGAGTTGTCTGTGGCCACACGTGACGTTGTGCTGCAAACACCGCTGCAGGACTTCTTCCTGCCACTGATGAGGAACGATGAGGCTGATGATTCGTCTTTCTGCACGTAGCAGATGATACTCAGCTTCTAGTCCGGCTGGATAACACCAAGGAAGCCCAGGAATCAGTGAGGAACCTGCTCTCATTCACAGTCAATTGGATGACTACCAATCTGTTGAAAGTGAATGCTGACAAAACGGAGGTGCTGGTGATCAGTAACAATGAGGATCCCTGGAGTGACCTGTACTGGCCCCCCGAATTGGGAACCACACCGCATCCTGGTACTGTAGTAAAAAGCTTAGGGTTAAGGATCGATGCAGATCTCTCAATGGCCCCTCAAGTTTCTGCTGTGGTTGGATCCTGCATAGGTGTGTTGAGGCAGCTGCGAAAGCTAGTTCCCATCCTATCTGCTTCCACCATGCAATCGATCATATCCGCCACAGTCATCTCGAGACTTGATTATGGTAATGCCCTATACCTAGGCCTACCTCAGAAGCTGTTGAGGAAGCTGCAGGTAATACAGAACGATGCAGCCAGGCTGATCCATTCTCTGCCTAGAAACTCGCACGTAACCCCCCTGCTTCAGAAGCTGCACTGGCTGCCAGTAAAATTCCGAGTCCAGTTCAAATGTCTCTGTGTGGCCCACAAGGCACTCTTCGGGAAAGCCCCAGAGTACATCAAGCAACGTCTGAAAAGGTACATCCCCGGGAGACCATTGCGCTCAGGAACCACCTCTAACCTGATTCAACCTAGGTTCAAATTAAAGACCAAAGGAGGCAGGGCCCTGTCTGTGCTTCTCCCGCAACTGTGGAATGAGCTCCCGCCCACCTTGAAAGAGGAATCTCAGCTCCTACCCTTTAGAAAGAAATTAAAAACTCATCTTTTCAGAAAGGCTTTCATGGCAGTATAGAAGGTGAGACAACTGAGGTTCTAAGGGCATCAGTGTGTTATGTTTCTTTCTGTTAAGCGCTTAGAGACCGGTGGTGATAGGCGCTATACAAATAGTCCTTAACATAACATAAAAGCAAACGAAGCCAGAGGAACATCAGTTAAATAAATGTTGCATATGTAGCGCTTCAATTAATAGTTTGCAAGTAAGCAATTTTATTATACCCACCCCCCAAAATGGAAAGACCAATAAAATGCACCACTGACAGAGTACCCCTGGGCATAATGGATGAAAGCATGGCAAACTGTGTGCAGGCCTATGACACAACAAAGCACACTGCATGCCTTCAAAATGGCCCCTTGCACCCCAAGCACGTGGCCAGGGCCTGCCTGTACCAGCAGTCAAAATGGCCCCCACTCACATGGCCAGTCCCCATCAACAGTACACCCCAAAAAAACGAAAAACACACACAAATCACTACAATCCAATGCCATCCATGCTCTCCATGATGTTTACATGAAAGAGACCCCACAGAAAGACTCAGTTCATGCACCACTGGGTACCCCTGGGCAAAAGGCCCCAACAGTAGCCAAAAAAATAAAAAGAAACAGAAAAATCAGCACAATCCCATGCCATCAAAGATGTTTAAATTCAAGACACCCCACAGAAAGACTAGGCCCATGCACCACTCACTACCCCTGGGCATAATGGATGAAAGCTAGGCAAAATGGGTGCAGGCCTATGACACAACAAAGCACACTGCCTGCCTTCAAAATGGCCCCTTGCACCCCAAGCACATGGCCAGGGCCTGCCTGTACCAGCACTCAAAATGGCCCCCACCCACATGGCCAGTCCCCATCAACAGTACACCCCCAAAAAACAAACGAAAAACACACAAAAATCACCACAATCCAATGCCATCCATGCCCTCCATGATGTTTACATGAAAGAGACCAAACAGAAAGACTCAGTCCATGCACCACTGGGTACCCCTGGGCAAAAGGCCCCAACAGCAGCCAAAAAATTCGAAAAAAACACAAAAATCAGCACAATCCCATGCCATCAATGATGTTTAAATTCAAGACACCCCACAGAAAGACTAGGCCCATGCACCACTCACTACCCCTGGGCATAATGAATGAAAGCTAGGCAAAATGGGTGCAGGCCTGAGAACACTGCCTGCCTTCAAAATGGCCCCTTGCACCCCAAGCACATGGCCAGGGCCTGCCTGTACCAGAGGTCAAAATGGCCCCCACCCACATGGCCAGTCCCCATCAACAGTACACCCCAAAAAAAGAAAAACACACAAAAATCACCACAATCCAATGCCATCCATGCCCTCAATGATGCTTACATGAAAGAGACCCCACCGAAAGACTCGGTCCATGCACCTCTGGGTACCCCTGGGCAAAAGGCCCCAACAGCAGCCAAAAAAATCGAAAAAAACACAAGAATCAGCACAATCCAATGCCATCAATGATGTTTAAATTCAAGACACCCCACAAAAAGACTAGGCCCATGCACCACTCACTACCCCTGGGCATAATGGATGAAAGCTAGGCAAAATGGGTGCAGGCCTATGACACAACAAAGCACACTGCCTGCCTTCAAAATGGCCCCTTGCACCCCAAGCACATGGCCAGGGCCTGCCTGTACCAGCACTTAAAATGGCCCCCACACAAATGGCCAGTCTCCATCAACAGTACACCCCAAAAAAACGAAAAACACAAAAATCACCACAATCCAATGCCATCCATGCCCTCCATGATGTTTACATGAAAGAGACCCCACAGAAAGACTTAGTCCATGCACCACTGGGTACCCCTGGGCAAAAGGCCCCAACAGCAGCCCAAAAAATCGAAAACAACACAAAAATCAGCACAATCCCATGCCATCAATGATGTTTACATTCAAGACAGCCCACAGAAAGACTAGGCCCATGCACCACTCACTACCCCTGGGCATAATGGATGAAAGCTAGGCAAAATGGGTGCAGGCCTGAGAACACTGCCTGCCTTCAAAATGGCCCCTTGCACCCCAAGCACATGACCAGGGCCTGCCTGTACCAGCACTTAAAATGGCCCCCACACACATGGCCAGTCCCCATCAACAGTACACCCCAAAAAAACGAAAAACACACAAAAATCACCAAAATCCAATGCCATCCATGCCCTCCATGATGTTTACATGAAAGAGACCCCACAGAAAGACTCAGTCCATGCACCACTGGGTACCCCTGGGAAAAAGGCCCCAACAGCAGCCAAAAAAATAAAAAAAACACAAAAATCAGCACAATCCCATGCCATCAATGATGTTTAAATTCAAGACACCCCACAGAAAGACTAGGCCCATGCACCACTCACTACCCCTGGGCATAATGGATGAAAGCTAGGCAAAATGGGTGCAGGCCTGAGAACACTGCCTGCCTTCAAAATGGCCCCTTGCACCCCAAGCACATGGCCAGGGCCTGCCTGTACCAGCAGTCAAAATGGCCCCCACCCACATGGCCAGTCCCCATCAACAGTACACCCCAAAAAAAGAAAAACACACAAAAATCACCACAATCCAATGCCATCCATGCCCTCCGTGATGCTTACATCAAAGAGACCCCACAGAAAGACTCAGTCCATGCACCTCTGGGTACCCCTGGGCAAAAGGCCCCAACAGCAGCCAAAAAAATCGAAAACAACACAAAAATCAGCACAATCCAATGCCATCAATTATGTTTAAATTCAAGACACCCCACAAAAAGACTAGGCCCATGCACCACTCACTACCCCTGGGCATAATGGATGAAAGCTAGGCAAAATGGGTGCAGGCCTAAGACACAACAAAGCACATTGCCTGCCTTCAAAATGGCCCCTTGCACCCCAAGCACATGGCCAGGGCCTGCCTGTACCAGCACTTAAAATGGCCCCCATACACATTGCCAGTCCCCATCAACAGTACACCCCAAAAAAACGAAAAACACACAAAAATCACCACAATCCAATGCCATCCATGCCCTCTATGATGTTTACATGAAAGAGACCCCACAGAAAGACTCAGTCCATGCACCACTGGGTACCCCTGGGCAAAAGGCCCCAACAGCAGCCAAAGAAAAATCGGAAAAAACACAAAAATCAGCACAATCCCATGCCATCAATGATGTTTAAATTCAAGACACCCCACAGAAAGACTAGGCCCATGCACCACTCACTATCCATGGGCATAATGGATGAAAGCTAGGCAAAATGGGTGCAGGCCTGAGAACACTGCCTGCCTTCAAAATGGCCCCTTGCACCCCAAGCACATGGCCAGGGCCTGCCTGTACCAGCAGTCAAAATGGCCCTCACCCACATGGCCAGTCCCCATCAACAGTACACCCCAAAAAAAGAAAAACACACAAAAATCACCACTATCCAATGCCATCAATGCCCTCCATGATGCTTACATGAAAGAGACCCCACAGAAAGACTCAGTCCATGCACCTCTGGGCAAAAGGCCCCAACAGCAGCCAAAAAAATCAAAAACAACACAAAAATCAGCACAATCCGATGCCATCAATAATGTTTAAATTCAAGACACCCCACAAAAAGACTAGGCCCATGCACCACTCACTACCCCTGGGCATAATGGATGAAAGCTAGGCAAAATGGGTGCAGGCCTATGACACAACAAAGCACACTGCCTGCCTTCAAAATGGCCCCTTGCACCCCAAGCACATGGCCAGGGCCTGCCTGTACCAGCACTTAAAATGGCCCCCACACACATGGCCAGTCCCCATCAACAGTACACCCCAAAAAAATGAAAAACACACAAAAATCACCACAATCCAATGCAATCCATGCCCTCTATGATGTTTACATGAAAGAGACCCCACAGAAAGACTCAGTCCATGCACCACTGGGTACCCCTGGGCAAAAGGCCCCAACAGCAGCCAAAAAAATCGAAAAAAACACAAAAATCAGCACAATCACATGCCATCAATGATGTTTAAATTCAAGACACCCCACAGAAAGACTAGGCCCATGCACCACTCACTACCCCTGGGCATAATGGATGAAAGCTAGGCAAAATGGGTGCAGGCCTATGACACAACAAAGCACACTGCCTGCCTTCAAAATGGCCCCTTGCACCCCAAGCGCATGGCCAGGGCCTTCCTGTACCAGCACTTAAAATGGCCCCCACACACATGGCCAGTCCCCATCAACAGTACACCCCAAAAAAACGAAAAACACACAAAAATCACCACAATCCACTGCCATCCATGCCCTCCATGATGTTTACATGAAAGAGACCCCACAGAAAGACTCAGTCCATGCACCACTGGGTACCCCTGGGAAAAAGGCCCCAACAGCAGCCAAAAAAATCGAAAAAAACACAAAAATCTGCACAATCCCATGCCATCAATGATGTTTAAATTCAAGACACCCCACAGAAAGACTAGGCCCATGCACCACTCACTACCCCTGGGCATAATGGATGAAAGCTAGGCAAAATGGGTGCAGGCATGAGAACACTGCCTGCCTTCAAAATGGCCCCTTGCACCCCAAGCACATGGCCAGGGCCTGTGTGTACCAGCAGTCAAAATGGCCCCCACCCACATGGCAAGTCCCCATCAACAGTACACCCCAAAAAAAGAAAAACACACAAAAATCACCACAATCCAATGCCATCCATGCCCTCCATGATGCTTACATCAAAGAGACCCCACAGAAAGACTCAGTCCATGCACCTCTGGGTACCCCTGGGCAAAAGGCCCCAACAGCAGCCAAAAAAATCGAAAACAACACAAAAATCAGCACAATCCAATGCCATCAATGATGTTTAAATTCAACACACCCCACAAAAAGACTAGGCCCATGCACCACTCACTACCCCTGGGCATAATGGATGGATGGTTCCCCTTGACTACACGGAGCATTTACACGGAGCTTTTACCTGATTTGAATAGGACGACAGCGGCGCCCATTCCTCACCGCCTCACCGCCCACAGCTCGCCGCACCCGCTTCGCGGGTGCCGCGTCGCGCAGAGGGACCCAGGACACTCTGAGGAGGGCTTGGTTACTGTTGCTTGGCCGAGGGTGAGAGGCGCTAGCGGGGCTGCGAGCGTGCAGGGACTCCAGGAGCCAGGAGTCCCTGCGAGACCGTTTACCACCTTCCGGTCCGCTCTCCCTGCTGGCCCCGCCCCTCCCCTTCTGAGGATTATTAAAACTCCCGCCACTGCCTTTCCTGTGGGTTCCCCTTGACTACACGGAGCATTTACACGGAGCTTTTACCTGATTTGAATAGGACGACAGCGGCGCCCATTCCTCACCGCCTCACCGCCCACAGCTCGCCGCACCCGCTTCGCGGGTGCCGCGTCGCGCAGAGGGACCCAGGACACTCTGAGGAGGGCTTGGTTACTGTTGCTTGGCCGAGGGTGAGAGGCGCTAGCGGGGCTGCGAGCGTGCAGGGACTCCAGGAGCCAGGAGTCCCTGCGAGACCGTTTACCACCTTCCGGTCCGCTCTCCCTGCTGGCCCCGCCCCTCCCCTTCTGAGGATTATTAAAACTCCCGCCACTGCCTTTCCTGTGGGTTCCCCTTGACTACACGGAGCATTTACACGGAGCTTTTACCTGATTTGAATAGGACGACAGCGGCGCCCATTCCTCACCGCCTCACCGCCCACAGCTCGCCGCACCCGCTTCGCGGGTGCCGCGTCGCGCAGAGGGACCCAGGACACTCTGAGGAGGGCTTGGTTACTGTTGCTTGGCCGAGGGTGAGAGGCGCTAGCGGGGCTGCGAGCGTGCAGGGACTCCAGGAGCCAGGAGTCCCTGCGAGACCGTTTACCACCTTCCGGTCCGCTCTCCCTGCTGGCCCCGCCCCTCCCCTTCTGAGGATTATTAAAACTCCCGCCACTGCCTTTCCTGTGGGTTCCCCTTGACTACACGGAGCATTTACACGGAGCTTTTACCTGATTTGAATAGGACGACAGCGGCGCCCATTCCTCACCGCCTCACCGCCCACAGCTCGCCGCACCCGCTTCGCGGGTGCCGCGTCGCGCAGAGGGACCCAGGACACTCTGAGGAGGGCTTGGTTACTGTTGCTTGGCCGAGGGTGAGAGGCGCTAGCGGGGCTGCGAGCGTGCAGGGACTCCAGGAGCCAGGAGTCCCTGCGAGACCGTTTACCACCTTCCGGTCCGCTCTCCCTGCTGGCCCCGCCCCTCCCCTTCTGAGGATTATTAAAACTCCCGCCACTGCCTTTCCTGTGGGTTCCCCTTGACTACACGGAGCATTTACACGGAGCTTTTACCTGATTTGAATAGGACGACAGCGGCGCCCATTCCTCACCGCCTCACCGCCCACAGCTCGCCGCGTCGCGCAGAGGGACCCAGGACACTCTGAGGAGGGCTTGGTTACTGTTGCTTGGCCGAGGGTGAGAGGCGCTAGCGGGGCTGCGAGCGTGCAGGGACTCCAGGAGCCAGGAGTCCCTGCGAGACCGTTTACCACCTTCCGGTCCGCTCTCCCTGCTGGCCCCGCCCCTCCCCTTCTGAGGATTATTAAAACTCCCGCCACTGCCTTTCCTGTGGGTTCCCCTTGACTACACGGAGCATTTACACGGAGCTTTTACCTGATTTGAATAGGACGACAGCGGCGCCCATTCCTCACCGCCTCACCGCCCACAGCTCGCCGCACCCGCTTCGCGGGTGCCGCGTCGCGCAGAGGGACCCAGGACACTCTGAGGAGGGCTTGGTTACTGTTGCTTGGCCGAGGGTGAGAGGCGCTAGCGGGGCTGCGAGCGTGCAGGGACTCCAGGAGCCAGGAGTCCCTGCGAGACCGTTTACCACCTTCCGGTCCGCTCTCCCTGCTGGCCCCGCCCCTCCCCTCCACGCTCCCTATTTCCTCTTCCTGTCCTCCCGCAGCGCGGGACGCAGCACGGGCGAAGACAGGGCAAAGACTGGGCCGTTTGAGGCCGTTCGAGGACTAAAGAGGACTGGGCTGGGCCATGCCCCTTGGTTGGTTGGTGCATTATACAGTTTTATTGGTGAAAATTTTTCATTTTTAATACTTATTTATTGCTATTTATTTCTTAAATCTGTATAATGTGCTCGCGGGGTAGTAGGAGTAAAACCCTTATGGCTGTAAGTAAATCGAACTCTAATCGGACACTGGATGATTTCCTAGTCAAAACCAATTTGGCTATTGACGAGGAAATCAGTAAAATGCAGCACAGGGTCTCTTTAGATCTTGAAGCTGCACGAAGACTATCCGAGCACTTAGCCACTAGTAGAAAGTCTTCGATGGGGAATATTGCCTCTGCCCGTACACCCGAGCATACAGTAGGTCCGCAGCCACTATTGACAGCGGCTGTCATCCATCCAGCACCTTTTGTTTCTTCCTCAATATCCCCTTCGATCCATTCACTTACTCCACTGGTAATAACTAAGGATCCCGTGCCATTAACCTCCATGTTAGGTACCATGCTTCCCCCTAAAACTAACTCACTTATGAATACAGCTAGGGCCAGGAAAGCGGCAATACGTAAAAAGAAATGTATTGCCAGGGCCATCCATGCTCGAAAAAAGGCGAAAACCGCTAGATCAAAATTTTTCAATAGCAGAAGGGCACTAGGATCCCTTGGGATAACGGATGGTAGTTTAAAAATTAATCAGGGCACTCTGGGTGTGGAAACCGTTTCGGATTTAAACAGCTCCGCGGATGATAGCATCCCGGTTGCCTCCCCAGAGACAACTAGAACTGATGATCCGATGGTTCAAGTGGGTGGATCACCAAATGATAGAGGGGGTGATGAAGAATTTCTTAGTTTAGTTTGGGGTACGTTAAAACAGCTACTTACCCCCTTAGAATTAAGGCTGTCTCGTATAGAGAATAATCTGTTGGAAATGGATAAGACCATAGTTACCTTGGCCAGCCTGAGTCTAAAGGAAATGGAAGCTAAACGTGCTAGTGAGATTGATTTAGCTCCCAAAATAAAAGAACCAGTATCCGTACCATTACCCATACAATTACCTCAAAATATTCCTATGCCCTCACCGTTAGTAAAACCTATACCGAAGCCACGCACCACTGTTGCAAACCAGACTGCATCAACTCCAATTGTTGTTGCACCAAAATTATGTCCCTTGCCCAATCCACCCTATAGGCAGAATTCTAATCCACGAGCTGCCCCACAGCATAGGAAAATGCAAAATTCTCTGAATAATTTCCAGCGGCCGATCAGTCGCCCCAATTTTCGTGGTGGCTTTATTGATCTTCCACCAGAAGCAGGGCCCTATGTGACTATACTTGCTGGAGTTCCAGAGCTGGATCAGAATTCCCAGGAGAATCCTCAATCCCTGAAAAATAAAGTCATTCACTGGCTTAATTCCAACACACAGCTCCCTGTTCATCATAGAACCAGTATATTAATGGTCCGTAGAGTGCCATGGATAGGCCCCACACCTAAGTCCTTGGTTGGCGACTGTATTATTGTTTCTTTTGCTGATCCTTACACAGCACAGAATATATGTGTGCGGCCATCGCATGAAGTTAACCCTACAATAGTTTTGAGACCCCTTACCTTCTTTTATCCTCCAAGAACTCACTATGCGAAAGAAGGTTCCTGGACTATTGTCCAGAATGCTGGACGGATACCAAATAGGTTCGATGGACATAGCCAGCAAAATTGGTGGCAAGGGGCACCAACTACCAACATGTTTGGTCCTTTGCAGGAGGTGGCAGGATGGTTCCCAAATAATATCCCGTTAAGAAATCGTTTTGAACCACTTATGGGTATGGATGAGCAAGATTGACCACCACATTATTCTCCTGGTAATGCCCTGATAACAGAAGATGCCAGCCAGAGGGCGAAGGGTGAAAGTTGCAACAACAACCCATGGGTGAAAGTTCCCATCGGTGACGGTTGTGCTTCTAAACCCCAAGTTCCTGTGGCTGGTATCAATACAGAAAGTGTGTCAAGTGCAATTATTGAATGGCATGTTCCGGAAGTATCACTTAAGCCAGTCACAAAGATCCAAAGTGAACAAAGGATCTGCCTAATTTCATGGAATATTGCTGGGCTTGCTCAAAGACTGGAGGATGAGGCATGGTTAGATTTTGTGGGTGTTTGTGATATTTTGTGTCTCCAGGAAACATGGAGCCGTTGCACACAGGATATTGATGGCTTCCAAGCCCTTAATACCCTTGCTGTAGCCTCGCAGGCTGGTAGGGCAAAAGGTGGTCTAATGACAGCAACCTCATTAAAACTGTGTAAACTTGTAATTACCAAGATAGTTGACACTGCATGGTTCCAAGTGCTTATGCTGGTTAACTTGTTTCCCGAACCGTTGTTATTGATTAATTGGTACTATAACATCTTTGATATTAACGAGACAACTGTAATGTTGAAGTTGGAGGAGGCCATGACCAGGGCACGTCACGAGCATCCCCTACTTTTTGTCATCTGGGTGGGGGATTTTAACTGCTCTTTGTGTACCCATGGGGACTCGAAGGTGTGTGGATTGAGAGATTCCCACGACCTTCCTTTGACACATTTCAAACATACACCCCAGGGGGACGCTTTAAATAATATCATCATCTTGAATGACCTAGCTATAGTGGAACCCTGGGTTGGTCCAGACTTGGCCCCGATACCGACATTTCAGGGAAGTAGAGGCACGATGAGTTTTATTGATTTTGTAATTATTTCCAATGGGTATTTCCATTATGTTGATAAATTGGAAGTAGTTGCTAATGCTGCCAGTGACCACAATCCCTTAATCCTATCCCTTTTTTGTCCTGTTAAACTCAAACACTCTATTTGGGATCAACCCATAAAATGTAACAGGAATCAAGGCATTACTCTTAAATGGGGTAAAATAGATGCAGCAGGTCTTGAGGCAGAGATCATAACTGAACATAGCTCAGAATATGATGTATGCCTATCACCGACATCTAATCCCGAAAAGGTTATAGAGAATTTTGAAACATTGTGTGGGCATGTAGCCAAACGCCTTACAAAACCAATTGGGAAAAACAAAAGGTCAGGGCCCAGATGGTTTGATGCTGCATGTTCGGCCACACATAGATCCCTGAAAGTGGCACTAAATCAAAAACCTAGGGATATAGAATTAGTTAGGGCATCTAGAAAGGCCTATAAAGAAGCAATAGGAACAAGGAAGCTGGACCTAAAAAATCTGGCTTGGGAAGATCTAGAAAAAGCCTCTGATTTGAAGGACGGAAGGCTATTTTGGGAAGTAATTAATCGCCCTCTTTTTATAAGTAATGGTAAGGATAATATTGTGATGCAGATTCCTTGTGAAACATGGGAATCACATTTTGGGGCTATTTTTAACCCACATGGAACTCCACCTAATGAATTGTTATTGGGAGACCCTAGGGAATTAGTGGTCTCGCAATCAACTTTGTCCCTGAGCCTATCACTCACCTTGCAGGAAGTAGAAGATGCTCTGTTGAAAGGTATGTCATTAAAAGCTCCCGGCCCTGATCTAGTGCCATTGGATTTTTTCAAGCACAATGTCAAGATTTGGGCCCCTCTTTTATTAAATGTATTTAGAGCAGTTGTTATTAGTCGTATTCCATCGTCATGGAAGGAGGCAGTAGTGGTGCCAATTTTTAAGAAGGGCAATAGATCTGACCCCCGATGCTATCGCCCAATCTCACTAATTGATGCATCATGTAAGATATTGGGTAGGGTTATTTTAGCCAGATTGGAAACATGGGCAGATTCGGTGGGCCTTATTGTAAATTCGCAATATGGGTTCAGGAAAGGCAAAGGTACTGTCGAACAGTGCCTAAACCTGGCATTGATTATAGGGAAATACATGAAGGCAATGAATTCTTCCATTCATCTTGCCTTCATGGATCTCTCAAGTGCATTCGACACCGTCTGCCGAAATAAGCTGTGGAAGATGATGGAGGATATGGGTTTCGAGGAACCTTTGGTTCTTCTGCTCCGTAGACTCCATGAAGCAACCACTGTAGCCATAAGGTTCGGGCCAGGGGGAGAGAAAACAAAGTCTATCCCCTCGACTGAGGGCGTCCGTCAAGGATGTATTTTAGCCCCCTTCCTGTTCTTAGTTTACACTAATGGGCTGGAAAAATACCTGTTGGACCACTGCCATGATTTTCCAAGGGTTAATGGCAGGAGTGTACCGATGCTCTCTTATGCCGACGATACGGTATTAATGACTCTCACAGGAAATAGTTTGCAGCATTGTCTTGATGCCTTTTATACTTTTATGTTGGACCTAGACCTAAAGGTAAATTTCACCAAATCCTTTGTAATGGTCTGTGGCCCAAAGGGCACCAAAACCAGAAAGTTTGTAGTAAACAACTGCACCATTGAAAAAGTGGAAAACTTCAACTATCTGGGAAACCTTTTTAACAACAAACTAAGTTGGGCCCCGGTAATTAAGACTCGAGTCCAGAGTGCTAGCCGCTCTATTGAAGGACTGTTTCGTTTCTGTGGGAAGTTAGGCCAAAAACCCGTCAAGCATTTAAAAACTCTGTATAAAGCAAAATGCTTGTCAGTAGCTACTTATGGGGCAGGGGTCTGGGGAACTGAAAGCCCTGATGCAATACAAATTATGGAGAACAAGTTTTTAAAACGTGTATTGGCTATTCCACTAAGCTCCTCAAATAGATTTGCCCATGATGAGGTAGGTTTGAGTTATGTGAGTGACACAATTCGTCTCTCCCCCCTTTTATTATGGGGCAAAATATGGCTGTCAGAGGACTTACAATTGTCTAGAGACATCCTTCGGGATTGTCTAAAATTGACACACATGAATAAGATCCCATGGTTGTCTTATGTAAATGAAACACTTCATAAAATAGGCCTGGGTAATATTTTTGATAGTCCTGAAAACATCCAGGGGGATATCAAATCTGTTATCAAAAAAAGTTATCTGAAATCCTCACTTGTGCACCCTTTGGCTAGCCCTCAAGAATTTAAGGTTACTTTATATTGCCAGTTTTATTTAACCTTTATAAATCATGTGCAATGGCGATTCTATTTGACAAGGTTTAGGTTACACATTTTGCATTTTCTTTTTGCGTTTCCTAGACAGGGGAGCTGGTGTGAGAGACTGCCCCCCTGTCCCTGTAACAACAAAGATAGCCAAAGCACGTTGCATGTTGTTCTTTTCTGTTCTTTATATAAGGATCCGAGAACGAGGTTCATTAAGCCGATCCTTAAGGAAAAACAACTTTGCCATTATAAAGAGGGCTACGACCATTTGTTAGCTTTGTCTACACCTGACGTTTGTTGTGCAATGTTAAATTTTATACGTGTGTCACTCATGATCAGAAAACGGTATAGCTAATTTTGGCTCCCAGTATCAGTTTTGTTGCTCATGTATACTGTTGCTTTATTTTTCATGATTATTTGAACCTGATCGAATAAGCAATGGGCCATAACTTTCCCTATTAATCAATGTATGTTATTAATTTACTGTACAAATTTAAAAACTGCTTCTAAATGAATTTTAAAGCATGTTCTGAAATGTATTAATTGACTTTTATGATTCTTATGTGAATCGAATAAAGTTTATGAATTGAATTGGATGAAAGCTAGGCAAAATGGGTGCAGGCCTATGACACAACAAAGCACACTGCCTGCCTTCAAAATGGCCCCTTGCACCCCAAGCACATGGCCAGGGCCTGCCTGTACCAGCGTTTAAAATGGCCCCCACACACATGGCCAGTCCCCATCAACAGTACACCCCAAAAAAACGAAAAACACACAAAAATCACCACAATCCAATGCCATCTATGCCCCCCATGATGTTTACATTAAAGAGACCCCACAGAAAGACTCTGTTCATGCACCACTCACTACCCCTGGGCAAAAGGCCCCCACAGCAGCCCCAAAAATCGAAAAACACACACAAATCAGCACAATCCCATGCCATCCATGCCCTCAATGATGTTTAAATTCAACAAAACAGTTGTATCATGCACCCATAACTAACCCTGGTCCTACTGGATACTGTGGCTACCCACAATATATTTTATTTAATGTTCTGAAAAAGTTCCAAAATTGTAGTTGCAGCAACTGTAAGGCCCCAAACAAACTTACTTGTGAAAGTTGATTTCTAATCCAAAAGTGATCCAAAGAAAGTCAAAAATGCCTCAAATCCAAATATCCAGCAGCATCCACAAAAAGTAATCCTTCCAGGTCAAGATCCAAATGAAAGTGACCCGCACATGAAGAAAGCACTGGGAGGAGCCTGCTGGACAGGAACAGGAAGTTGGAGACTGTGGGGCACTTCCTTCCTCCCCCCCCCAAAAAAATGGACTCCTTGCAAAAAAAGTGCAGGCAAATGTCAACCTTAGGAGTTATTCTGATAAAAATAATCATTTTTAGAAGGTTTATGCTGCTTGCTGGTGGATTCTTGTGCAAAATTGCAAATTTTGAAATTTCGCGAGTGCGAGATTGTTGCTGCTCGCCGCATCTACGTGTTCGCAATTGCGAACTCTCGCGATGCGTGCTGGTCAAGGTGGCAAGCCGCGATGACGTAATCGCGGTCGCCAAACTGCCGCGGGATCCCACAGCAAGATCCAAAATGGCGCAGCACACGCAAAATATGGAGAAAAACAACTCTGCAAACGCTGAATGACGGTAAGTGAACGCCGCGCACCGCAAAATTGTATCACCAAGCAAAAAAATCCGCTGCGTGCGAATTTGCGGATTTTCGGCAAATTCGCGCAAGTTCGCGGATTGCGAATTTGCCGAAAATCCACAAAATCCGCGAGCGGAACGGATTTTACGCCCATGCTTAATCTATAGTTGAGTATATCTTTCAAATATGGGCAGTAAAACATGTATACTGTTTGAGGGTATATGATACACAATCTCTTATTAAAAACTAGCAGCAAAAATGGTCAATGTGCAAAGCTGTGCAAAAAGTGCAAAGTGAAAAAATTGGTGCAACATAGTGCTATAAAGTGCTAATTATGTGATGAATATCAACTGTATCAAATAGTTTTAGACATATTTACATTCTATTTAGAGAAAATTCTGTTCTAATATCTCAGTATCATCAATCACAGCTTAAAAGTGCATAAAGTGATAATATATAAGTTGAAACGAAAGGCAAGTGGAACTTTTAGCGGAAAAAGACTTAGACAGTAATTGATTTTCTAAGCTAAAACACTTATTTCATACATTCCATTGAACCACTGATCTTCAAAAAGGAGGAGTTGTAAGTATCTATAGCAGCAAAAATGGGCACCTTAAAAAGGCCCATCACTAGAAAGTGTCAGAAGCAAAACTTGCAAATCGCAAGTCAAAAGACGTTAGTGCAAGAAATTTACCTTCATACTCTGATTATAGTGCAAACATGCCATGTGCAAATCCGCTAATAAATAGAGTATAAAAGTACAAAAATTACACACATATATAATTACAAAAATACCAAAATATAGGGATGCGGATACATTAGAGGAAAAGATTTATACGACATCAAAAATTATTTCACATAGTATTCTAAAGACACTAGTGTATGTGGGAGCTAGGGGAAATGTAGATCATAAAAAATTGTGCATGTCCTCCACATTATTCAACCCATTAGGCCATTTACTATCGAACTCCAAGATCATAGTAGTTTCTAATTGTCTTAATCTGAGTTCTCTGTTCCCTCCTCTACGTAGTTTAGGAATGGCCGATACCACATAGTATTTTAAAAATGTCAAATTATTGTCGTGAAATCTCTTAAAATGGCGTGCCACAGGATAAGATTGATCGCTGTGTAAAATTGCCCTAAGATGTTGCAAAATCCTGACATGCACCTGTAGCTTGGTACTTCCAATATAGTTCAAGCCACAGGTGCATGTCAAGACGTACACAGCCTGATCAGTTTTGCCGTTGAAGTTGCCGGCTATAGCAATTTCCTGAGAGCTAAAAGGAGTGTGATAATGTGTCTTGTTTACTCCAAATTTGCAGGCTCTGTGCGTGAAGCATTTGTAAAAACCACGTGCAGGCTGTAACCACATAGATTTCAGACTCACCTCAGGACTTGATTTATCTAAAAGTGATCCCATACTTTTAGCCCTTCTGAAGGTGATAAGAGGAGAACTAGGTAGTTTGGATCCAATCACAGTATCAGTCAAAATTATGGGCCAAATTTTCTTGACAATGTTCCTGATTTTATTCTCCTCATTACTGAACGTGGTGACTAGTCTGGGACATTGAAGAATTTCTAAGGGATTGTTGCTATCCTCACTGATTTCAATTACTTCAACAATCAGTGGATATTGGAAATAACAGACTCTCTATCGTTTGTAAATTGGCTTTAAACTGGCTTTCGCTATAGCTTGATTCAATGTGCTATCCAAATAGCCTCTCTTTTTTAATCTTTCCTTCATCTCACAAATACAAAGATTAAAATCAGCAGTGGTGCTGCAAATTCTTTTCAGTCTCAATGCTTCCCCATATGGAATGCTATTGATGGTATGTTTGGGGTGTAGACTAGTGGCATGGAGAGTCGTATTTCCTGCCGTGGGTTTCCTGAATAAAGTGGTTTCTGTTTTGGCATTCTTGATGTGTACTTTAACGTCTAGAAATTCAATTTCTTTCTTATTTACATGAGACGTAAAGTTGAGATTGAGGTTGTTATTATTGATGTCTTGTACAAACAAAGAAGCCTCAGTCTCATCACTCTGCCATAGAATTTAAGACATCGTCGATATATCGAAGATATTTGACTATCTTCTCATTAACCCATACCAGATGTTGTTTCCTTAGGACCTGTTCCTCCCACCAGCCAACGTGTAAACACGCATAGCTGGGGGAGAAACAGGATCCCATTGCCACCCCTCTGAGTTGTTTGAAAAGATCATTTCCAAACAGAAAGTAATTGTTGTGCAAACACCATTCGATAAGACTCAATATAACCTTATTGTGTTGATAGAATTCAAGAGGTCGACTGTCAAGGAAATGCTTGATAGATGCTATACCTTGATTATGATTAATGGAGGTATACAAAGATTCTACATCTAAAGTTATTAAAAGCATATCTTCGTTCCATTCCAAATCATTGATTTTGAGTAAAAAATCACTCGTGTCCTTGACATAACTGGGCAGGTTTTTAACTAAATCCTGAAGAAAAAAGTCAATGTATTGACTGACATGTTCACTTGCACTGTTTATTGCGGAGATAATTGGTCTCCCTGGTGTAGGAATAGTGCACTTGTGAATTTTGGGAATAATGTAAAGAACAGGAAGGATGGGGAATTCATTATGCATAAATGTGTACTCTTCAGAAGAGATCAAACCCTCCCTCCGCCATTGAGACAAAAGTTTCAATAAAGCATCTTTTGCTTTACCATAATCCCTTTGACAAGATTTTTCATAACAATTTATGTCAGACAATTGTCTTTTTGCTTCCATGATGTATTCTTTTTTGGGCCAAATGACCAAATTTCTGCCTTTATCAGAATTCTTGATCACAATGTTGGGGTTTTCACTTAATTTTTTCATGAGTCTGTTGTACTCTTTTTCTTTGTAACCATGTTTTGAGTTCTTTTTCCTGGAACTTTTGTATAATTTCTTGATGGCGTTGGTAATGCAATCATGAAAGGTGTCGACAGCGTCCTTTGCCATTATAGGAACAAAAGTAGATTTAATTTTGAATGGTGTGATACCAGCCCCTTTCTGCGCACAATTAATCTTGGCTAATCTGGACTGTGTGCTGAGATCAGAGTCATCCTGCATAGGTTGAGAATCTGTAGCAGCTGCGCCAATAAGAAAGTAGACATATCAGAAGAGCAAGGATTGGCAGGACAGACTGAGGATCCGGAGGGTGGGCACTACCCTCCATATCTTTTTTGACTTTTTGCAGCATGAAGAATTCTTTTAACTTCAGTCTGCGAATAAAGCAAAAGATATCTATGCGTGTAGAGGCATAGTTAAACGGTTGTTTTGGACAATAGTTGAGTCCGAGTGATAGAAGTTGTTTTTCAGCTGTAGTTAATACGGCGTTGGACAGATTGATAACAGAATTATTGTCTTTTATTGTTTCTTAAGCCATTGATTCTTGTTCTTTTTTTTTTTTTTTTTTTTTTTTATGCTTTCTTCTTCTCTTCTTCTCTTGTTCCTGCGTTGTTTGTTATACCTTTTTGTCTCGGTCTCAGTGTTGACAGTCTTTCGGCTACTAAAAAATCTAATTCTTCTTCCAAATGTAATATTGGCGCTGTATGTAAATCCGAATCCAGACTAGAATTACTGGTGAGTGACTCTGATTCTGTGCTGTCAGTAACATTGATTATACTGGCTGAGGCTGAAGCTGTGGTAATGTTCGAACAATTGCCTTTATTTCCATTATTGGTGCTCTTGTTACTATATTGTTGACGTTTGGCTGTATTATACTTCCGTGAAAACGTAAAGATTTGGCCATTGTTGTAGTCTGCCTGATCTCTGCGAACTTTTGTACTTTTCTGGTTTTTATTTTGTCCTCATGTTTTTTCAGCCTTTCAGCCATACATCCTTTTCATTTTTTGGTCACTTCTGTGTCATCAAATGTCTCAATTTCAGTGTTGATTTTATCAATCTCTTTTAGCACTTCCTCTCGATCAAATGCAGCGTATTTTATTAAGATATGAACCAAGTTCATAGACGCTGCAAGATTGCTTTGCCCCCATTCTTTTAACATCAGAGGATTAGATTGATCAAAGCTGGGTGCAAGTAAGATGCGTAAACCACGGGGGATACAACCTGCTTCAGCATATTTTGACAGAGAATAGTGTTCCCACCATTTGGTTATTTCCGATTTTCTAAGCTTCTCAAGCTGCTTCAATAGTGATTTGACATCCGCACTAACGATTTCGACTGGCTGGTTTAAATTTTTATTTGTTCCGGTATTTGCTGCTGGTATGTTGTTAAACAACTCCTCCGCCTCCATTTCTCTCGCGCGCACAGCCTCCGCTGACATGCTGATTATACCATACAATCTTTCACCAAAACACGTCGCTGATACTGAAAGCAGCTAGGTTTTTATATTGCACTGATCCGAATACCTCACTACCAGAGCCTTTGCTTATGACTCACCGCGTAGTGTAGAAGACAGTCCCCGATAGGTCCTCCGACCCAGTCGATGTTAGTACTCGTCCCACTGACCGCAGCGAATCTTTCGAGCAGCTCGGGGGGCGTTTCTCCGTGGTTCCCGTGAGGATTCCTTGCAAAGTTGTTTGGAGAGAGAGACGCCAGCAAACAGTGAGGGGGTCCGTTAACGGAATCAAACTAAGTTCCGTAATTAACATGCAGCAATACTCCCTAGCAACCTCCGGTCCTAGGAACGGCGAAGCAGGAAGACAGACCACAGGATCAGGTAGGTGAAGATTTTTATTTTTGGTTTTTAAGTGGCAGCATAGACGCGTTTCGGGCTCAAGAGCCCTTGTTCACAAGCGGAGAACATCAACCAAACGCCATAGTAGGATATTTAAAGAGATACTATCCTCACCTCCTCTGAATGCCGGTCACATGACCAATAGGCATAGTAAACAGACTGTCCAAATTGGCTGATACAACTTATTGCTGCAGATTAATTTAAAAACCAAAATTAGGCAGCATTAGCATAAGTATATATATATATATATATATATATTCACTGAAAAAACCATAGGTTATAGACCATATATAGTTAGGAATTAGCATTTAAAAAACCTTATTTTACTCACACAAAACCATTGAAATTCCATATATAGTTAGTTGCACTAACTATATATCGCGCACCCGCAATCCACTGCTGATCATGTCACATATTACATCATTCATGACATGGTCAGTGACATCACTGATGACATCACTGATGACATCTCAAATGACATCACTGATGACATCACTGATGACAACATCCAGTGACTGTATGTTTCTGTAAAGTTAAAATATGTCTTACATATTGAAGAATGAGTGGATGTATAAGTGTCTGGATGAAGAATTTAGTAGGTGCGTGACTGACTGTATGAGTGAGTGATTAAATGTGTCTCACTGAATGCATGGGTTAGTGACTAAACTGTCTTAATTTGTGCATCATTATGTCTGTTGTGATGTAAACTGCTGCATGTGTTGATCATTAGCTATACGAGAGGCTATATGTGTTATTAATTGGTTGCCCAAGTATTTCTATGGGAGATTGAGTTTGTGTGGGGGTGGCTGGAAGGTGTGTGACTCTGTGCATAGATGTGTGAGCAGTTTATTCACTAGGTGTATGAGTTCAAGAGTGCATGTGGAAACAGCTACATGGGCAGTTGACTGTGTGCATGAGTGTATTGATGAGTGAATGGATATCTCAATGCTACATGTCATAGTAAGTACATATGTAAAACACAGTACATGTGAGAGTTGGCATATATAAATAACTATGCATGAGAGCCACTGAATGAGTGAGTGGTTGTATCGATCATTGTGAACTTGTATCAGGGATTGTATAAGAGAGTAAATATGTGTTAGTATATGTTTCAATAAGTAAGGTGTGTTTAACTGTATAGTTGAAGAAATGGAGGTGAGATTGTTTCTTTGCATGACTGACTGGGTGTGTGAGTAACTCCATGGATGAGTGTCCGTATACACTGAGTGTATCTAAGGTTATATCAGAGTCTGAAGAGGTTTATCGTATTAGCACAAGAATGATGTCAAATGAGATGTCATCAGTGATGTCATCAGTGATGTCATTTGAGATGTCATCAGTGATGTCATCAGTGATGTCACTGACCATGTCATGAATGATGTAATATGTGACATGATCAGCAGTGGATTGCGGGTGCGCGATATATAGTTAGTGCAACTAACTATATATGGAATTTCAATGGTTTTGTGTGAGTAAAATAAGGATTTTTAAATGCTAATTCCTAACTATATATGGTCTATAACCTATGGTTTTTTCAGTGAATTTCAATGGTTTTTTAATAGCAAATATCATAAGCTGTCGAATGTCAAGTACGTGGTAAGTAAAAACATTTTCGTGTTTATGCACACTGATCTGCTTTGAATGCTGCCCCCCACCCCTCATTTCTATTAGGAGTACTCTCTCTTTGCAGATAGTGAAGGGTAGTTAACGCAGGCCTTTGCCCCCGTTGTAATCCGTCGTGCCTGCTTCTCTCTCCATTTGATTGATTGTTCTCTTTGGTTCATTCTCTATTTACAAACAAGCACAGAGTCGCAATACTCTGTTTAGTCTTTGCAGATAGCTAAAAATCGTGTAAAAAAACAAAAGGAATCGAGCAAAATCAGTAGGCCACTAATGGGATCTCTTTTTGACCTCCCTAAAATAGAAACATTAGGAACAACCTGTTGATAATACCAATGTGTATGTACATAAGTGGCGTTCATTTGTGTTCACAGTACCCCTTGTTGATTGTTTGAATCGAGCATTGAATTGTTCGAAGTTGGTTCTCTTAAGAATCTTCTCTGCCTGCAAACGAGGAAGAATAGGAATATTCTCTCTCCCTTTGCAGATAGTGAAGGGTAGGTAATGCAAACCTTTAACACGTCGTGCCTATTTCGTTCCTCATTAATTGATTGTTTCCCCAAACATTGACTGTTTGGGAATTGGTTCTTTTTGGAGGTATTCCCTGTTTGCAAATATACGTAGGAAAATCTTTGCAAATAGTGAAAGGGTACGTAATGCGGACCTTTCTCCCCCGTTGTAATCTGTCATGCCTATCTACTCCCCACTGATTGATGCACCTGTTTCACCCGGACCATTTACTAGAGATACGTCATCTGGCCCGACCAGAGAGCACCCCTAGTGAAAAGGACATATGCAATAATAACGAAGTGATCACTGTATCCTGTTAACAGAAAATTTAGCATGAAACAACCTGGAAAGAAAAGAATAGGAAAACGAAAATCAGTAGGCCACTGATGAACATGAACTTTTATTAAACAACGAACAAAGAAACGATAACATAACGTAATGATAAAACCTATTAATGTCCTAGAAACAAGAAAACGTTAAAATATGCCAGTGGTGAGAGACCAGAAAAACAGTAAGAGAAACCAAATCACCCCTCGCTGTCCCACCGCCTGCCACGCCAAAAAAATCGATAGACTAGGGAAAATGCAAGTCAGTAGAACATCCGCCCCCACTCTGGAAACTTCCAAGGTGGGGCAGGGTTGCGGCTACGCCCAGCCGGGAGCAGCCCATATAAGGCGGGTCCTGCTGCCACGCCTCGGCCAGGAGATCCTAACGTAGGGTGTAGCCGGAGGAGAGGCCGAGGCCAGCGGGACCCGGCCAGGGGATTGCCTTTACAACGCTGAAGAGTTGCAGGGGGGGAATGTCTCCTCGACCCTCCCCTCTCTCTCCCAGTCCGGCCGCGGTGGCCCTTGAGAGTTTCAGGTAGTCCCGCCACATGCTCTTCCGGTCCGGCCACCAACGGTCGGGGGGCCGAGGCCGACGGGATCCGGCTGCAGCCGATAAACCAAGGAACCCGTTCATGGGGCCAGAGCCAGGGGCGTCCGGCCGACATCCACCGGAAGCCCGGCCCGAAGACGGACGGGACACTTCTTCTTTCTTGAATAATGGCTGCGACAACACTGGGGGGGGGATGTCTTGCACATGCCTCCGACCCCCCCCCCCTCGTCCTCATCGCCTGGTCCGGCCATAACAAATCTCAAGCGAGACGCCGTGGGGTGCACTGGGAGGGAGAGACGGTGCGAACAGGCCTCTCCCGCCTCCCCAGGTGGAGGCTTCCCAGCTGCACCCTCAGCGCTCCAGGCGCCCGGAAAAGGGTTCTTCCACTGTGGCCATGCTGCAACGTCTCGCCCGGCAGGGTGGAGCCCGTCCGCTCATTTGACCCCGCGATCGCCAGTAGCTACCGAACTCTCAAAATGGCGGTCGACCTGGCAAGAGCAGGCCCAGCATAAAGAAATGGCCCGGTCACTGGTTGACTCCACCACCGTAGTCCTCCACGACCTTGAAGATTCTAGAGGAGCCGCGGGAGTCTCCGACCCCCGATGGGGAATGACTGCCATGATCGCCCGTGGAGTAACGAAACTGTATCCGCGGGACGTCGCCACTCCCATGCTGGCGCCAGCCTCACTTTGAATTACTAGAATCCTGCAGACCTCAGTTCCGGTGAAAGCACAGTGTGACCCGGTAGGAAAAATTGTTGCACCCCCTCCCCTTTTTGACTGCTAGTTCAAACCACCGATCCTTTCCTTTGCCCTTTTAACGGAACTTTGGACTGCCTCCCCCTCTTTTACATTTTCTAGAGAAAACAAAACATTAACCACTACATTAGCATAGCAGTTGACACCAGAACTGTTTTCAAATTGAAAACCAACAACATCTTCAACAGAATCCTTTTTGTTTCTGCTGTGACCCTGCTACAGCACAGGCATTGTCCCCAGCAGTAATTCTGCAATGCCGGTAAGAATAGCTGTGGTGCCTACTGGACTCACTCACCCCCGCGGCGCCCCACGCCGTTATTTGCTGGGCGGCAACTTACTAGACATCACTTTCGTGCCATCTAGATTTCAGCGCGTTCTGCTGCCTTGGAACTATTCGCACAACAGACTGCTACTGACGACCCACCCCCAGGCAACATCTTCTGAATTTTCATAATTTGAAAGAACTAGTAACATGTCCTCATCAGGAATTCAAAAGAAATTGCCACGGTCTCTTCGTTGTTTAAATGTTTTTACTGTTTTTGTTTTGTTGTATATATTTATATGTTATTAAAGTTTTATATTCCTACTACTTTGTTGGAGTGCTATATATTTTTAATGTGACACATAATTGTAAAAACTTTGATGTACAAAGAGTCATTCCTGGAATCTTCCGCTTCAGGCTCGGTCCCCTCCCCAATCACAATACAGGATGGTTTTCAGATAGTAGGAACATGTGTGGTGTGACGGATCTCATCGGGTGTGGGCCTTGATCTACTATAACTCCTTTGAAGAGGGGTGATTCTTTACAGCTGGAGCCATAAACTACATCTGCAGGGCTAGCTGATAGCCTGGACAATCGGACACAGAGGAAGAGGAGTGTCAGAGGGTGCGGTAGTGAATAGGGCAAAAGGGAGGTGTCGGGCGGGCACAGAGTGTGATTCTCAGGGAAGAGCAGCGCAGATGGGGGGAGGTTTATTGCCCATGCATAAGACAGAGAGCGGGGGTGACCAGTGCCTGGGGAAGATGCTTGCGAGGGTGGGGAGCCATGCTACGAATCGACAGCGTGCAGAGAGTGGGTCTGGTCAAGGCATCTAAAATGGCTGCCGTGCACGACAAAAGTGTGGCATTTCAAAAAAGGCAAGATGGGGCAAACAATGTTTTTCAACACTTCCTCATTTCCTTCAAATCGAACGTTAACAGACGTTGGTGCATATTACCAAAGTTAAGCGATATTTATCGCTAACGATGCTTACCAACGATTTATTTACCGCTAAGCATCGTCAGAAATTATCGAAGATAAACCTTGCTATTATCAAGGTTTATCGCAAATGCGATAATAAACGGCCGCAATGCATGAATATCGCTAAAAAGTCAGCGATATTCATGCATTCCCGAGCTAATGCTCTTAGCCATTTTATCCACCTCCCATTGGATAACATGGCTAAGAACTGCTCAGGGCAGGTGTTACTTTTTGGAGATATTCGCGCTTAGCGCGAATATCTCCAAAAGTTGGTAATAGGAGATAGATATCTTGCATGTTGTAATGCAAATTATTGTGGTATATGGAACTCATACCATAATCTCTCAGGAAAGCAGATACTGATCCTTTTGGGACCGCCTGAAAAGGCCTAGGGGGTGAGGGGTACTCTACTTTGCCCCCTTTTCACGTTCCGAACTATTTTATTTTACTCTCTTCTGTAATTACACAAAATAGCAGCGATAAGATGCATCGGAGACACACAGGGGCATATTATCAAGCCTGTGCGATAAAATTATCGCCGCTTTATCGGCCGAAAACGGCCGATAAAGCGGCGATAATGCGCTTGATAATATGCTCTATGGAATTCCAATCGAAGCCCATGTTAGATGTCTTCACATCTAACATGGGCTTCGATTGGAATTCCATAGATTATATTATCAAGCCCATTATCGCCGCTTTATCGGCCGTTTTCGGGCGATAAAGCGGCGATAATTTTATCGCACAGGCTTGATAATATGCCCCACAGTGAGAGAAAGGAGGCCGGAGATGAAGAAGAGATGTCAAATACACATTGGAGATAATATAGTGGCAGAAGGGAAGTAAATATGAGTAAACTTACCATGTAACATAAAAATGTTGCACTCTATACTATAAGTCTCATTTTATACTACAATCACTTCGCTACAACCTCATAAATTAAAAATAAAAATGAATAATGTCTCAAACAATTTTTGATTTCTAAATATAACTTTATTCTTCAGAATTTTCTAAATTTGAAAGAACTAGTAACATGTCCTCATCAGCAATTTCCTCATGAAAAGTCTGCAATGATGATTCTTGTAACTCTATGGTCTCCAAACATTCGATAAATTCGCCATCAACAGATTGATCAAAAAAATCATTCAAGTCATCTCCTCCTTGTGACAATATTTCATTATTGGTGCTGTCAATTTCAATCAATGTAGTGGAATCATTCAAGTCATCTCCTCCTTGTGACAATATTTCATTATTGGTGCTGTCAATTTCAATCAATGTAGTGGAATCATTCAAGTCATCTCCTCGTGACAATATTTCATTATTGGTGCTCTCAATTTCAATCAATGTAGTGGAATCATTCAAGTCATCTCCTCGTGACAATATTTCATTATTGGTGCTCTCAATTTCAATCAATGTAGTGGAATCATTCAAGTCATCTCCTCCTTGTGACAATATTTCATTATTGGTGCTGTCAATTTCAATCAATCTAATGAAATCATACACGTCATCTCCTCCTTGTGACAATATTTCATTATTGGTGCTCTCAATTTCAATCAATGTAGTGGACAATTCAAAAGAAATTGCCACGGTCTCTTCATTGTGAGCCATTTTATTTTGAAATTGCTTGCTGTAAATTGCAGAAAAAAATAATCACTTTCATTTATCGTTTTTAGTAATACATAATATAAAACTAACTTTATCAAGTATTTAGTATAACAGAAGGACTGCAAATAAATAACAGAAAACATTTTTCAAATTATCTTCAAGTGTACAACATAGTTCCCCTTACAAATTAACAACTCACCTTTTTAAAAGTAGGAGAAGTGTTAGTACTGTGTAAATCAAACACCAGAAATTCACCACCAAAAATTCCTCACAAATGTACCTCAGACAGTAGTATCACAAAATGGCTGTGGTTTCCTCTCATTTGACATATATACATAACCAATTAACTTTCATCACACACAAATACAAAACCAAAGTAACATTTTAATTGGTTCTAAATTTCAACACTTTCAAATGTGTTTTCCCCATGCAATTTTCCATAGGACATTTACATACGTCTACAGCCTGAATGGCTGAACGGAATTACACCAAACTTGGCAAAATGGTACATCAAACCTAAGAGGTCAGGAAGGATCTACTATGCCCCCTTATGGTCATTTGCCCCTTCGCTTTGGCCTCCTCTTGTCTCTCGATCCTACCGAGAGACAAGATGGCGGCCGCTACGGACTGTTTGGAATGTTGACAGACGCCGGAGAACCAATCAGCTTCGCAAAGCTCCGTAACGCGAAAAGTACGCGAAGCGGAGCGCTGTTACAGATATATATCTTTTTTTGAACGTTAATTTCTCAAAATCCACTGGAGCACATATATTGAGACCTAGCAAAGGCACATCGGGCTACCAGTCCCTAATATTTTGCCAAGTTTTGTGCAAATCCATTCAGCCGTTCGATTATTGACATTTAGATACGTCTACAGCCTGAATGGCTGAACGGAATTACACCAAACTTGGCAAAATGGTACATCAAACCTAAGAGGTCAGGGAGGATCTACTATGCCCCCTTATGGTCATTTGCCCCTTCGCTTTCGCCTCCTCTTGTCTCTCGATCCTACCGAGAGACAAGATGGCGGCCGCTACGGACTGTTTGGAATGTTGACAGACGCCGGAGAACCAATCAGCTTCGCTTCACAAAGCTCCGTTGCGGTCCGCTGTTACAGATATATATCTTTTTTTAAACGTTAATTTCTCAAAATCCACTGGAGCACATATATTGAGACCTACAAAAGGCACATCGGGCTACCAGTCCCTACAATTTTGCCAAGTTTCGTGCAAATCCATTCATCCGTTCGGGCTAAAAGTGAGGCCAACCGCCCTATGGAAAACTCAATGTTAAAAACACGTTTTGGGACCCCCCTTTTTTCTCGACCCCCCCTGGACGAACCCCCCCCCCAATTTTCAGGGGCTGCTCAGAAACAAAATGTGCCATTTTCCTGAAAATTTCAGCAAATTCCGTCCACAAACGCCAAAGTTATTCGACATAGAATTTTCAAAAATCCCATAGAGAAAAAATCCTAACTATATATACCTACTGGCGACCGCCAGTAGGTAATATATATATATATATATATATATATATATATATATATATATATACATATGTATATATATTCACTGAAAATTTGAGATGTCATGAATGATGTAATATGTGACATCATCAGCAGTGGATTGCCGGCGCGCAAGTTATAGTTAGTACAAATAACTTGAACGCAGGAATGTCAATGGTATTGTCCTAGTGAAATGTCCAGCTAACTATAACACCCCTAAAACCTATGTTTTTTTCAGTGAATTTCTAAGGTTTTTTAAATGCTAATTCCTAACTATAACATGTCTGAAACCTTTGGTTTTTTCAGTGAATTTCAAAGGTTTCGTAACTGACAATTTTTAAATGTATTATTTCTTATATTTATTTTTTTGATACTGATTTACTAAATTTTGTTAAACTACTTATTTTTAGATATTTTATTTTTAAATTACATTATAATTACATTACACATTACATTACAAAATATACTTTCTCAGAATGAATTACTAGTTTAAATACTTTGCAAATATGCAATAGAGTTTTAAGTACAGTAGTTACAGTTGTTGCAATGGACAACACAATTTCAAACACAATGCAACATTGAGCTGAATGGGAATTACTAGTTAAATGCAATTAGTTACTTTATGGATTACTTTTATAGCCACAGAACTGGATCCTTAAGTCAGTCCTGGGACATGTCCTGTAAACAGTTGAGTAAAAGCCTTTTGGTTACAAATGTGATTTTTAAAGAATATTATTGTATTTTAAAAGTTGACACTTCGAAAAATGTTCAAATGAATCACCAATGTTATCCTATGGGAGGAAATTCACTTAGCAAGTAAGTAGTGTTATCGTTACTTTTACTCACTCAGTGGTAGATCCTGGATCCAGCACTGGTGCATCTCCTGTAAACAGTTGAAAGAATGCGTTTAAGTCATACAGGCGATTTTTAAGGAATATTTGTAGTTTGTGAAAATAGACACTTAGAAACTTTTCTGGTGAAAACCAGACAATGAATTCCTATTGAAGGAAATACAAGTTACTTGTAAGTATGGTTAGAATTACTTTTCAGAGTAAGTGCTGGGCTAAAAGATGCAGCACAGAGCTTTCTCCTGATAACAGGTGAGTAAATCTGAATTCGTTGTTCAGATGATTTTAGGTGAATATTTAAAAGTTGCAAAACTCCACACTTGGAAGAATTTCCAAGTGAAATCAGTCAATGTTAGCCTTTGGAAGGAAATTCAAATTACTGGATAAGTATGGTTAGAATTACTTTTCAGGATCAGTACTGGGCTCAAAGATGCTGCACTGACGTCTCTCCTGATAACAGGTGACTAAATTGGAATTCGTAGTACATCCAGTAAGCGCCACAGAGCTGCGTAGCAGAAAGATGTAAAAAGGGGCATGGCCTGCACCACCTCTCTGCAACACAGCGCAGTGGCTCTTCCTGGAAGCACCTGGTGGGCTACTTGTCCCCCATGGTCCCTCAGGTTTGAAGTGGAATTGTTTCCCCAACTTAAAACGCGCCACAGTGCGTGTTTGCACACATCACTTCATGCCCCTCCCCTCCCTTCACCGCTGTGTAAATGCGCCCTGTCACCGTTATAAGTTGAGAGATTAAGTCCCCTTCAATCCTAAGGTTCCCTAGAGTCAAACTAGCCCACTAGGTACCTGCAGTAAGCGCCACAGAGCTGCATTGCAATGAGGTGAAAAAAGGGGAGTGGCCTCTGAACACCTGTCTGCAACGCAACTCCCTGGCGCATACTGGAGATACCTGTTGCCTATTTGGCTGTCACGGACCCTCAGTATTAAAAGAGAATTAATTCCCCAAATTAAAATGCGCACAGGGCGCGTTTGCACAATGGTGAAGAAAGGAGGCGTGGCCTAAGGTGCTATGTCTGCAAGCACATCCTGTGGCGCGTTTTAAATTAGAGAATTAATTCCTCCTCAATCCTTTGGGTCTAGGGGGCCAACTAGCACCACCAGGTCCCTCCAGTATGCGCCAGGAGACTGCTTTGCAGAGAGGTGTTCAGAGGCCATGCCTCTTTTTACAACACACTGCAACGCAGCTCCGTGGCGCTTACTAGAGGTACCTGGTGGGCTAGTTGGCCCCCAGGTACCCTCAGTATTGACAAGGAATTAATTCCCCAATGTAAACCACGCCAAAGGGCGTGTTTGCACACATGTGAACTCAAGCCCCCGCCCCCTCCCTTCACCACTGTGCAAACGCGCCCCATGGCACGTTTTAAGCTGGGGAATTAAGTCCCTTTGAATCCTGGGGGTCCCTGGGGTCCAACTAGCCCACAGGTACCTTCAGTAAGAGCCACAAGGCTGCGTTGCAGAGAGGTGTAAAAAGGGGCGTGGCTTGGAGCACCTCTCTGCAATGCAGCCCTGTGGCGCTTACTGGAGGTACCTGGTGGGCTTATTGGCCCCCAGGGACCCCCAGTATTGAAGGGGAATTAATTCCCAAATTTAAAAGGCGCCACAGGGCGTGTTTGCACACATCACTTCATGCCCCTCCCTTCACCGCTGTGTAAATGCACCCTGTCACCGTTATAAGTTGACATTTAAGTTTGCAGAGTGTGTTTTTGTGAGGGGGCGGGACCAAAGGACGATCGCATTTTTTTGTTTTTTTTAAATTGAAAGGGGGCTCTGTGGCCCCCTTCCTTTTATTTTTTTTCGGGCCCTGGGGACCCCATCCCCCAGGGCCTGACCCCCAAATACATATTTTTAAAACATTTTTACTGTAAGGCGTACGCGTGGCCCCCCTCCCATGGCCAATTCCGGGCACCGGGGACTCCATCCCCCGGGGCATGGCCAATTCATGTAATTTTTTTATGGAGAGGGGCTGGAGGGGGGCTGCATAGCCCCCCTCCTCAGGCCACTTCAAGGCCCCGGGGACCCCATCCCCGGGGCCGGGCTTTTAAATTTTTTTTTATTTCTTAATGGGGAGGGGGGCCGCGTGGCCCCCCTCCCGGGCCACTGGTAGCCCTGGGGACCCCATCCCCTGAGGCTGGCTCTCACCGTTGGGGGGTCCCCAATCCCCCCAGGGTACCGCTGGCTCCCCGCCTCCTGCGGGAGCCAGCAATGCTTTTCCATATGGGGAGCGGCTAACATGCTTTGCTTCATTGAAGCGAGAGCAGGTTTCCCTGCTCTCGCTTCAATGAAGCAAAGCAGAGTTTGCAATGGCAGGGCGGGAGCCGCGAAGCTCCCGCCCTGCCATTGCAAACACCAGTGTTCTGGGGGTGGGCACCCCGGGACCCTGCCTGAGCCGGCCCTGGGGGGTGGTGGTCCCCAGGGCCTAGACAAGGCTCCAGGAGGGGGGCCGCGCAGCCCCCTCCCAAATTTTTCAGAAGCCCCAGGGGGGGGTGGCAGGCCTCAGAGCCCCCCTTTCCAAATGTTTTTAAGCTCCAGGGGGTGGTGGTCTCTGGGGCTGGGGGGGCCTGAGAGCCCCCCCATTTCAAAGAAGCCCCAGGGGGTGGCGGTCCCCGGGGCCGCAGGGGGGCCCCGTGAGCCCCCACATATATTAAATTAGAGCCCTGGGGTGGAGGTCCCCGGGGCAGGGGGCCTCAGAGCCCCCAGCTAATGTTTTAAAGCCCATGGGATGGCGGTCCCCGGGCTGGGAGGGCCTGATAGCCCCTCACCCATTTTAAACAAGCCCCGAGGGGTTGCGGTCCCCAGGGATGCGGGCGGGACCGTGACCCCCACATATATTAATTAAGAGCCTCCCGGGTAGTGTGGGGGGGCTTGGGACCCCCCCCCACACTATTTTTTTAATAATGCCCCCGGGATTTGGCCCCCCAGGGGCAAACTAGAATATTTAGCACGGGAGACTGTGTTTTTTTTTTTATCGGTAGGATGCGCGGATCCTACGCACATCCCACGATTTAAAAAAAAATAAAAAATTGGGGGGGCCTTGGGGGTCGTGCACGCAGGGTGCGTGCAGGCTGCGCCTAAGGTACGCGGACCCTTATAAATTCACCTAACTATAAGGCTACTTTAATCTTTGTTTTTGTCAGTGAATTTCTTCTTTTAAAAATGAAAACAGATCTTTTTGTTGCACGTAACTATAATGTTACTTTAACTATTTTCTTTTTAAGTGAATTTTTAGAGTTTTTTAAAACGAAATTAATTTATTTTGTGAGTATGTATGGTAGAATGACTGTATAATATATTCTGTGTGCAAGGGAATTTTTTCATTGTAGCATAACAGGATATTGTTCACAGTTTGCTAAATGTTTCTAAAAATGTGTGAGTTTTAAACAACTTAAAATAGCAATATTTCAGTAGCGATTGTGCATTTCCTCAGTTCTTGGAACTCTCATGCTGATACATGTTAGCAGCAATCTTTTTTTGAGGTGTCATTACTCTTGCAAGAGCCTCACAAGAAAGCTTGTGGTTCGCTTGTGAGATCGTAAAGTTATACATTTCATTGGAATCTATTATTGTTTGCATTTCTTTATTATGTTTTCAGCTATTATTTAATGCTACTATCTAATAGAATAATAAATAAAATATGGTTGGATATAACTATTCTTTCAAGTAATTGCTCTCCTGAGACCCTCATGAGAGCCAGAAGCACAATCCTTTGTGTGGTGTCCGAAGGGGCTGTACTTCCTGTTCAGCTCTTGTGAAGCACTCATGAGATCATACGTTTCGAATTAAGTTAATAACCGTGTTTTGTTGTAATTTTGAAGAAAGTGAGACATTTGAGTTGTTGATTAAGTTAGAATAATTGATTATGTAGTGTTCTATTGAGGATATACAGCAAGTACTTTTTATGGTCTCATGAGAATCCCGCAAGACACTCGTGAGAGGTCAGGAAGAGGAAACACTCCAAGGAAGGATTGTGATTGGTTCAGATGGATGTCTCTATTTAGAAAAAGAAGTAGGTTCCATCCTTTTTGATTTATTTCCTCTTGGATTTTTGTGAGGATAGAGATATCTAGTTTGCTCTCTCCTTGTTTGCCTTCCAATGCAAAGAAGTCTTCATCAGATTCTGATGAGCAGCCAGGGGCAGTTGCACCAGCTCAGCCATCTCAGCCTGCCATGGAATCCTTGGTATGGCAGTTCTTTGACATGAGGCGAGGTGAATTTTTTTTTTTACAAAGTATGTCATCTGTAATCTTTGAAAGAAGAAGTTTGGCCAGGGGAGCAGAAACAAACAGTATAGCATGAGTACCACAGTTATGTGGAGGCACCTTAAACCTATGTAACCACAAAGGCTTGCTTTGCAGAGTTAGCTCATGCTGCAGTGCTAGACAACCCTTCATTGGCTTCCACATTATTTGCACCTGGAGAACCTCTGCCTGAGGCAGTACTAAGTGCAGAAGAAGACAATAACCCTGCTTATCTGAATAAACCACTATTTTTCTACTTATGTAAAGTAGATCATTTTTTCATCTGAGACAAGCAGGTCTGCCCGGGATAAGCTTGTCCAAGATCACTAATGCCCCCCCCCCAGGCAGTAGTTTATTTTTTACAGTTTTTTCCAAATGTTTCTCCTTTTTATTTTTAAGGAGATGTTGTTGGTGTTTGTTTCTCACAAAGTTGTAAGTTTTATTTCTACCATGTTATAAAGTTTTAAAATACAAAAAAAGTGAGAAAACACAAAAAAGTATACTTGATGAAAACTGTTAACAAAAACCGTTCTTTTCAGAGCTACCCTATGGTTTCATGATCTATGCTGTTTACACTGTTGACCTGTTTTCAGTCTTAAAACCTCTTTTGAGAGCCAGTAAAGCCCATCACTACCGGCATCATCCACTGGACCTCTCTTTCACATGACGAGTGTACATAGTACGGTGTATGCAGGGACTGGCCTCTCCTTTCAGACCCCTCTCTCAGTCGATGGGTGTGCATAGTAGGCTGTGGCGAGGCACTGGACTCTCCTTTCAGAACCCTGGCTGTTGTGCATAGTAGTATGTGGGGAGGGACTGGCCTCTATGCTGAGACCTCCCGCTTGTATGACGGGTGTATGTAGTAGGGTGCAGGGAGGGACTGGCCTCTTCTTTCAAACCCCTCTCTCAGATGACTGGTGTGCATAGAAGCTTGTGTGGATGGGCTGGCTTCTCCTTTCAGACCTCTCTCTCAAATGATGGGTATGCATAGTAGTGAATAGGGAGGGACTGCCCTCTCCTTTCACACCCCTCTCTCAAATGATGAGTGTGTGTAATAGGGTGTGTCGATTTACTGGCCTCTCCTTTGAAACCTCTGTACAATATGACAGCTGTTAAAAGTAGGGTGTGTGCATGGTCTGGCCTTGCCTTAATGACGTCTCTCTCTCAAATGACAGGTGCATGTAGAAGGGTGTGTGAGTGAAATGACCTTTCCTTTAACTTCAACACCTATCTCTGGTGTGTGTAGTAGGGTGCATGGGGAGTGACTGTCCTTTTCTTGGAGACCTCCTCTCACATCACAGTTGTGCAAATTATGGTGTGTGCATGGACTGACCTCTCCTTTGGACCTCTCTCTCTCAGATGTCAGATATGTGCAGTAGGGTGTATGGGGAGCGACTAGCCTCTCCTTTGACACCTCTCTTTTACTTGATGGGTGTCGGTAGCAGGGTTGTGATGGTCTGCCATCTCCTTTCAGACCTCTCTCTCAAATGACAGGTCTGCATAGTAGGGTGTGTGGAGGAATGGGCCTCTTTGCGGAGACCTCTCACTTTAATGATGGGTGTGAGTGGTAGGATGTGGGGAGGGATTGAGCTCTCCTTTTTGACCTATCTCTCAGATGTTGGGTGTGTGTAGTAAGGTGTTGTGCAGAGGAACTGGCCTCTCTTTTCAGTCTGCTTTCTCAGAGGACGAGTGTACATAGCAGTGTGTGGGCAGGGACTGCCCTATCTTTTCAGACCTATCTCTCAGATGGCTGGTGTGCATAATAAGATGTGAGGAGGGACTGTCCTCTCTGCTGAGACCTTTCTCTGTAATGATGGGTATGTGTAGTAGGGTGTGTGGTGGGACTAGCCTTTCTGCTGAGACCTCTCTACCAGATGATGATAATGACAAGTAGGGTGCGGGGAGGGGCTAGCCTCTCTTTTCAGACCTTTCTTTCAGATGATGAGTGTGTGGAGGGACTGGCCTCTCTGTTGAGATATCTATCTGCAATGATGTGTGCGCATTGTAGGGTGGGGAGAGCGACTGGCCTCTCCTTTAATTTATCTCTCTCTCTGATGACGTGTCTGCATAGTAGGGTGTACTGGAGGGACTGGCCTCTCTGCTGAGAATTCTCTCTCTAATAATGGGTATGTGTAGTAGAGTGTTGGGAGGGATGGGCTCTTTTTTCAGATCACTCTCTCAGAGGATGGATGTTTGTAGTAGGGAGTGTGGAGAGACTGGCCTCTCAGCTGACATCTCTCTCCCAGATGATGGGTTTGCATAGTAGGGTGTGGGGAGGGACTAGCGTCTCCTTTCAGACTTCTTGCTCAGATGACGGATTGTAGTGGGACTGGTCTCTCTGATGAGGCCTTTCTCTGTAATGATGGGTGTGCGTTTCGGACCTCTCTTTCAGATGACAAGTGTGTCTAGTAGGGTGTCTGAAGGGACTAGCCTTTTTGCTGGGACCTCTCTCTGTAATGAAGGGAATGCATAGTAAAGTGTGGGGAGGCACTGGGTTTGCCTTTCAGACCTCTCTTTCAGATGACATGTGTGTATAATAGGGTGTGTGGAGAGACTGGCCTTTCCTTTCAGAACCCTCTCTAAGATGACAGGTATGCATAGTTGTCACAGAAATGCGATTGGCCTCTCCTTACTCCTTTCAGACACCTCTCTCAGATGATGGGTGAGCATAGTTTGGTGGAGGGAGGGACTGGCCTCTCCTTTCAGACCCAGCTCTCAGATGACAGGTGTGCATAGTTTGGTGTGGGGAGGGACTGGCCTCTCCTTTCAGGCACTTATCTTAGACGATGGGCATGAATAGTAGTATGTGGGAAAAACCTTAAGTCTACTCACAACGTTTCCCAAGCCAACGGCCATAAATAGTAGACTCTGATAAACACCATCTCCAGTAAGACTCCTTCCTACAATAACAGTTGAGCATAAAAGAGTTTATTCAAACATCACCTTCTCCTTCCTACTTTTTACGACCCTGCAAGAGTCTCACAAGATTGCAGCATTTAAAAAAAAAACAATGACCCTTCTACTCATCACAATACTTATCTGTTACACACTTCTTCTCTGAAATACATATATTCCTACTGTTAGAGTGTATTGAGAACTCATTGACTCCTTTTTACTTTTCACGATCCTGCAAGAGTACCGCAAGATCAAAGAAATTTGTTAAAACGAGTATACATGTATTTTCTTCACAGTAGTTACCACTCAGACACCTCCTCACTAAATCGAAAAGGAGAGCATGCCTTTTCGCTACCGCTTTACATCCTTTTTTACTTAATTTCTACAACACCTCCAATTTTTCACAGTCAACAGTAATGGCGGCCTTTTCATTTCTAAAATTCCAACAGCCAGGCAATCAGAGTGCTTGCTCTTGTGGGACTTGCAGGAGCCTCTTGCTCCTGTGAGAGCACAAAGGTTAGCAGGAAAAACAGGCCTCTCAACCAATCACATGCCTCCATTTTTGAAGTCACACTCTTGCAGAACACTAGCGGGATTCGCACAAGCCTAACTGCCAAAATATACAATTATATTTTACCCTTGATATCTCAAAAACTACTGAACAGATGTAAACCAAATGCTAAAAAGCACAATCTGCGGAACAGGATCTAGCTTACTGACGAATTTGGTGCAATTCCGTTCAGCAGTTTCTGCAGTAGTCCATCTTTGTAAAGTCCATGAAAAATCCATGTATTATTTTGCATTTTGGGACCCCCCTTTTATCTCAACCATCCTAAAAGTTCCCAGGAGAGAACTGATGTGAATGACCTTTTGTTTTCGTAAGGTCTGTGAAGATTGGTCAAACTAGGCCAAAGTTATTAGCAAACCAAAAAATGCTCCGTCTATGGAAAAGCAGGCCTAACTATAAATACATAGTGGCGAATATATATATATATATATATATATATATATATATATATATATATATATATATATATATATATATATATATATATATATATATATATATATATATATATATATATATATATATATATGTTAGACCTGGCATCTTTGGCGTGGTTTTCCCTGTCTTTTTGGCCTCTACCTCCTGTATTTTTGATGCTGTGCTGGATTTAGTTTTTGCTGGTTTAGGTGCTTTGGACACTCTGCCACTGCTGATCAGTGTCAGATTGTAAGAGCTCCCTGTGTACATTGTTATGATGATTGGATATACATGATTGGCATATTTATATCACCAAGAAGTCCCTAGTAAAGTGCACTGAGTGTGCCAGGGCTGGTGATGACAAATGCTACTACTGGGCCTGCAGCACTGATTGTGCCACCCACATTAGTAGCCCCAACATGGTGTCTCAGGCCTGCCACCGCAGTGCCTGTGTGCAGTCTGTGAACTGCCATGTCCTCCTGGTCAGTGTCCCCACTGACCAGGCCTAACCCTTCCCTTTTTGTGCACATTGGTCACCCCTATGGAAGGCCCAAGGTACCCCCCTGGGCAGGGTGCAGTGTATGTGAAAGGTAGAGCATGTACTGGTGCAGGTGACATGCTCTGGTAGTGAATTACGGCCATTTTCGTTTTTCACTATTGTAAGGCTATCTTGCTCCATAGGCTAACATGGGGGATGCTGGCTACAGTGGCTCCCAGCAGATCTTCCCATAGGAACAAGATAGGACATACAAGTCTGGTATCCCTGAACTCAGAATTTAATAACACATCTTTTAGGAAAGGTTGTTTTTAAATCCTGTGTTTGAGAACAGCACTTTTAGAAAGTTGCTGTTCTTTTGTCTGACCTTTCTGTGTGCCTTGGCCTGATTGTGTATTGACTGTCTGGTTTGAGAGTGACAGGGGCTGGGGATTCCCCAGGAGGCTGGCTGAGTCAGCCCTAGGCTGAATGGCTGCATTTGCAACTTGAGTGGTGGGAGGAGATAGCACCTGGGCCTGAATAGGGCTGTGCCTGCCTTCCACAAGGGTGGCTCCACCTCCTGCTGGGCGGCTGACGACCCTGCCCCTCACTCTGAAAGGAAAGGAGAAGCCAGGAAAACAAAGTGCTCAAGAAACACCAAGAACTGGGTCAGACCGGGCTCAGGGCCCACATGCACAAAGAGAACAAAGACTTTTAGGGGTATAAGTACAGGACCCCTGACAACAGAAAATTAGATCATCCTGGAATCAAGAAGGAACCTCTGCCAAGGAGAAATCTGAAACTGAAGAAGGAAGACTGTCCTACTGTTGCTCTGCTGGACTGACCTGTTGTTGCTTTGCTGCCAAGGAGAGGAGAAGGACTTTGCTTTGTGCTGTGTCCCCTTGCTTGAAGGAATCTCCAAGGGCCTGAGAAGAGCTTGCTCCCTGTTTTTGAAGTCCCAGGAACAAAATTACTTCACCCCCAGCTTTCCTGAACTCTACTGAGAGAGTTCTGTCCTTCCTGGAGAGTGTTGCCCATGTGTGGTGCCTCTAGAAGTAGTACCTGTGTTGGAAAGCTGGAAACCAAGCTTTTAAAAACTTTCTGTAAGTTTGTTGCACCGCTCGCTTGCGGAGCGCATCCCCGACAGTGCGAGGAAATTCCCGATGATACGAAGGTCGAGATCGCCGCAGCGCCTCTTGCCGCTGCCAGAGACTTCGCATCCTTCGTTTGCAGGACGCACCAGACCAGCGTGGGAAGATTACCATCGCTGCGAGTGTCGTCGCAGAGCCTGTCGTCGCTGGGTGACATCGCCGCACTGCTTGCTTGCAGACCGCATCACGTTGCTGCGAGTGTAGTCGCAGAAGCAATCGTATCGAGGAGCTGCGAGAGAGAGATCACCGCTGGTCCGCGCATCGTCGCCCTGGAGATCATTGCAACTCCAAAAATCATCGCATCGTGCCTTTGCGAGAGAAAACTTCCTACGGAACCTACGCACCATAATCCATACAAGTGGCCTTCCTCCCCATACAGACCGGATTCGTCGCAGCACGCACGCTGCTGCAGCGGGGTTGTCGCAAACGCCTCCCCAGGGTCTCAGGAGCAACACATCGCTTGTTCCACCGCACTAGCTTCTGCTTTGGGAACTTTGTTGCAACTAAAGGTACAGTTGGCTAAACATGACGCAACTGTGAACTTTTCACGCATCTGTGGATTATTTTATCACAACCTTAAGAACTCTTTTGAAACCATATTCTTGAACTGTGTATGTTGGATTTTTGTCGCTTTGGTCTTGTGTAGTTTAGATTACATACCTTTATTTTTCTAAACTGTTGTGGAGTCAGTTTGTGGTGATTTCACTGTGTTACTGTGAGTGTTGGTACAAATACTTTACACATCGCCTTTGGTTAGCCCTGACTGCTCATGCCAAGCTACCTAGAGGGTGAGCAGGGGTTATATCAGAGGGTTTCCTCCTTACCCTGACTAGAAGCAAGGGTCCCTATTTGGACAGTGGTACCTACCTCTGCCAACTAGATACCCCCAGTTCTAACAATATATATATATATATATATATATATATATATATGTGACCAAGCTTTGTGAGGAAGTGAAACGCGTCATGGCGGACGCGCTGGGCACAATAAAACCACTTTGAACTTTTCACCAGGAAATTCTGGGTCCACTCTTTGTGTTTTCCGGCCTACAAGGGGCTCGTGTGTGAAGGTGACGATTTCTCGTATATATACACACATATATATACATATACATATATGTTTCGCTGCTGTAATTATTCTTGTTGTATTGAAAATACAGCGCGACGCCCCCCTGGCAGGAAAGAACATCCACTGTGATCGTAATTACTGTTGGGGAGAGAGGTACCCACATGGATTGGGAAAAGGTGTGTGCTTAAGAGACTTACCATCTATGCCTCCCAAAGAAACTGTCCTACGAGTTTTGGGTCTGTGGCTAGTAAGGTGGGGCACCACGTGGTGTTCGGGAGCCTAATCACTGTATGTAGGTTCCTGCAGCGGTTTCTGCAAAACCCGGAGGGGACAGGATCATAGTACCTGCGCCTTCCACAACCTGGGGGAGTGGGCGTGACAACTAACTCCGAAGGGAGTGGACTACCGAGTATTTAATCAGGCCACCCGGTGTGATTTCAGCGCGGAAGTGAAACCGGCACTGATGAAAGGCAAATGCCTGAAACGCGTCTGCCCTGCGTTTCGCTGCTGTAATTATTCTTGTTGTGCGCAGATGGAGTTGGCGAATTAAAGTCCCTTTACCTCACCGAGCATGTGTCGGCCCCTTCTGTCTCAGGAGAAGTGGATTGGTTTTGATGTTTATCTCGGGGTTGCAAGCACCGAGTACCGGCACACCCTCTCGTTCAGGAGCTTCGCGACAGCTTGTGAAAACTTGGAGGTGAAGTATTGAAAATACAGCGCGACGCCCCCCTGGCAGGAAAGAACATCCACTGCGATCGTAATTACTGTTGGGTAGAGAGGTACCCAGATGGATTGGGAAAAGGTGTGTGCTTAAGAGACTTACCATCTATGCCTCCCAAAGAAACTGTCCTACGAGTTTTGGGTCCGTGGCTAGTAAGGTGGGGCACCACGTGGTGTTCGGGAGCCTAATCACTGTATGTAGGTTCCTGCAGCTGTTTCTGCAAAACCCGGCGGGGACAGGATCATGGGACCTGAGCCTTTCACAACCTGGGGGAGTGGGCGTGACAACTAACTCCGAAGGGAGTGGACTACCGAGTATTTAATCAGGCTCCCAGGTGTGATTTCAGCGCGGAAGTGAAACCGGCACTGATGAAAGGCGAATGCCTGAAACGCGTCTGCCCTGTGTTTCGCTGCTGTAATTATTCTTGTTGTGCGCAGATGGAGTTGGCGAATTAAAGTGCCTTTACCTCATCGAGCATGTGTCGGCCCCTTCTGTCTCAGGAGAAGTGGATTGGTTTTGATGTTTATCTCGGGGTTGCAAGCACCGAGAAATACCGGCACGCCCTCTCGTTCAGGAGCTTCGTGACAGCTTGTGAAAATTGGAGGTGAAGTATTGAAAATACAGCGCAACGCCCACCTGGCAGGAAAGAACGTCCACTGTGATCGTAATTACTGTTGGGGAGAGAGGTACCCACATGGATTGGGAAAAGGTGTGTGCTTAAGAGACTTACCATGTATGCCTCCCAAAGAAACTGTCCTACGAGTTTTGGGTCCGTGACTAGAAAGGTGGGGCACCACGTGGTGTTCGGGAGCCTAATCACTGTATGCAGGTTCCTGCAGCGGTTTCTGCAAAACCCGGAGGGGACAGGATCATGGGACCTGCACCTTCCACAACCTGGGGGAGTGGGCGTGACAACTAACTCCGAAGGGAGTGGACTACAGAGTATTTAAACGATGACCTGGCAGCTCCCATACTCAGCTACTAGATCTGCTCATGACTACTTTCTATTAAATTGTTTAGGAGCACCATATGATATGGGTGGAGCAGCTTAGGAACGAATAAATAGAATATGTTTCAATGGTGATCTTAAAACGACACCATCACAGGTGACGTATCAATATGTTGTTTCTTTTTTCAAAACTTGAATTTCTTATAATGAAATCAAATATTTCGGGTTTTGTTTTGGTGTTTTATCTGAATATAGTGCTACTTTTGACTCTGATACGCATGGGTCACCTTTGCGGAGCACCATTGAAATGCATTCTCATTATGTGTTCCAACGCATCACGAACTATTTTGTGCTTTGCTCTCAAGGAATACAATAAAGCTACTGGTCTGACAAGGCAATGCTTTCACTTATTGCATTTCCTTGTCAGAATGTTATTTGGTTTTATTGCTCAAGACCAACACAGTTGAAGCCCTGCGGCATTTTGCACACTATATTGATGTAAGAGAGTTTATTGTATTTTTGGGAATATGAGCTTGCAGGACATCATAAAAGTGATGACGAGATGCTCCTTCATTGTCAGAGGTCGTCTCTTCTAGCCCCTACCAGCCCCGACCCTCTGCCGCTTTAATAATTGAAACAATGGCATTTTGCTCTGCGCCAGTGGTTAGAAAATTGAGGCTTTCGTTGCTAACGCTATGGTTGCTTTAAAGAAAGTAAAAAGGCTGTTTTTAATTATGGTTCTTTGTAGTTCGGGAATGGAAAACATATGCTCCGGGACTCCATAAATGGAAGGTGAAGATGTGGAGCAGAAAGGGAGTTAAGTCAGGGGCAATGGAGGTCGGAGTCCTGAGGAGCAAAGTTTGGCAATCAACTTATACATTTATTAAAAGCTCTGCCCCAAAGAAATAGGGAACAAGGACAAATTTGACAGTAAATCTGTTCTGGATTACATAAGGCATCTGGGCAGAGATCTTTGTGCACCCAGAAATTTCCAGGCTGTAATAAGAGTAAAATATCTCTGGTGGTTAATACACTTTCTGGAGATATCTTTGTGCAGTCCTGTCACAGGTGTGACTCATATAAAATAGTAGAGAGGGTTAATGCACTAAAGAAAGTACAATTTGTAACATGCAGAACTCTTGTAATTATATGTACATAGTGCAGTAGGTTATTGAGCATGTTTCCGTGTTCCATGTTTTACCTGCAGGTCATAAGTTAGCATTTCTTGTACTATAACACAGTGAGTTTTGTCCCTGCATTAAGGAGCTGTTTCTAACCTACAAAAAGCCATATTTGTTATTCCCAATCGAGTGAAATATATAAACATCTTAAAGAGGAGCTCGTCAAACCCTTGGAAAACACCTTTAACTCAATTTATGGTCTGGATGGAAAGGTCCCTAATACTTGGAAAGAAGCAATAATAGTTCTGATATTGAAACCGGGTAAGGACCCAAAAAAGGCAGACTCTTACCGCCCAATCTCCCTGCTGAACGCTGATTATAAGATCTTTATGGGCATTTTAGCAGGGAGATTGGCCAAACTGATACCTGGGTTAATACATCCAGATCAGAAAGGGTTTGTCGCAGGTAGACATATACAGGAACAAACACGGCTTCTTATAGGCAATATTGATTTGGCTATCAAGAAGACAGAACCCTTGGCCGTTATCGCAGTAGATGCGGCCAAGGCGTTCGATAGGGTCTGCTGGGCATACCTATGGGAGGTCCTGAGGGCTATGGGTTTTGGTCCTATTTTTATTCGGACCCTGCAGAATTGTTATCAGGGTGCTTCTGCCCGAATACTCTTGAACGGGTTCCTCACCGCGAGTTTTAAAATTCAGAGAGGAACGAGGCAAGGGTGTCCGATTTCACCCCTTTTGTTTAATTTATATATGGAGCCGTTGGCACAGACGATTAGATTGGATGAGTCAATCTATCCATTCAGATCAGAACATTATAGCTCAAAAATAGCTCTGTACGCTGACGATTTGGTTCTGTATACAAGCGACCCGGATACAGCTATTATAAGGGTGGAAGAGCGTATGCGCGAGTTTGGAGCAATTTCTGGGTTTCTTGTAAATAAAACCAAGACGGAGGTGATGTGTTGGAACTTGGAGTGGACAGGGACAGAAAGTGAAGAGATGAGATACTTGGGGATCTATGTAGTGAAGGAAATTGAAAAGATCCCTGAGTTAAATTTAAAAAGGGTGGTAAAGGAAATTGACAGCTTATTCAGCAGATGGAAAAATCTACCTCTGACTATATATGGAAAACCCAACTTAGTAAAGATGGTCATCCTTCCTAAACTGTCATACCTCTTTTCTTCAATTCCTTTGACATTTTCAAGTAAAAGCCTGAGTAAAGTACAGAGTAAGATCAACAGTTTCATTTGGGGCAATAAAGGGGTTCGACTAGCGTGGAAAAAACTTAGACGTAGATTAAAAAAAGGAGGGCTGGCGCTTCCAGACGTAAGACTATATGCAGATGCGTTCCAGTTTAAAAGCATACGAATGCTGTTAGTTAAGCCAGGGGAATCAGCTTGGGGGAGGCTATTAGGTGAAATGGTGCGGGTAGAAGGGGGAGGTAACGGAGAAGCATTTCTGTATAAATTTGGATCCCCTAGGTTCTTCAAGAGGGTACGTCTGAAGGTTCTAAGGACAGCTTTGGAGACTTGGTGTAGGCTCAGGCATGGATGGGGCATTGGATACTATTCTGATTATGCCCCTATATGGGACGGCCCAGGGACCCCGGGCTGCTTGCAGGATGGCTTGGCACTGCCGATAAAGAGGGCCAGTGTCAAAATCTGGTCTGAGTTGTTGGACAGTGGGGGGATACTCCCCTGGGATTATCTGAGAGCTAAGATTGGCACCGGGCTCTCAAGATTTAAATACATACAGTTAACATCATGGTATGAGGCGGAAAAGCGGGAGATAAGCGGAAACTGGGAGATTGAAGACTTGTTGCAAGAGACAAGCCCACTGAATAAGGAAATATCTATTTGGTATAACAGTCTGCTAGATGCCGAAGACCATAAGACCCCCGCTTCTGTAGCAGTGTGGACAGGATCCCCACTTGGACCATCAGCAGACCTTTTGTATGAACCCTCACTGAAGACCCTGTACAGATCAGTTAAACCTGCCTGCCTAAAGAAAAATCACTTTTTTGTTATTAATAGACTCTACTACACCCCGGCAAAAATTGCAAAGTTTGCTCCTTTTCCCGTTCCTAAATGCCCTAGATGCGCAGAACCCTTAGCAAATGACTTACATATTTTCTATGAGTGCCCAGCACTCACAAGATACTGGGCTGAGGTAGGGGACAACTTACTGGGCATATTTAATACCAACATTGAGATCAATATACAACTGGTATTTTTTGGAGACGATGGTCAACTCAGCCAGAACCTTTCGCAGAAAGATAGGGGCCTATTACTGAATTTGATACTGCTGGCAAGAAGGGAAGTGTGTAAGAGGTGGAAGGATGCCCTACCCCCGCAAAGGGAGGAATGGCTCAAAGCTGCATTTGCTATGGCGCGACTAGAGTACGATGGAGCGGAAGATAAAATCTTGAATATCTGGCACCCCTTGGTGAGCTGGGGCAAGGACTTAAGATTATTGTAACATCATTGGTCTTATGATTACACCAGGGTCCCATACAAAACAATGGGACTGGTCGGATGACCCAAGCGAGTGCGGTAAGCCGTAGGGGCGACCAGTAACGAAGGCGGCTTCATAAGACCCGCAGAGGCTTGTCAGTCTCAAGAAATAAACCAAATGATCGCAAGCCAGCCCACGGCCATGGACTCGGTCAGATTGCAGGTCTTTCTTCCACCACAACATGACATACGATACCCCCCAGATCCCCTAGGACGTGCGGAGAGAGAGCGAGTGGAGACCATCCTTACGGATGACAGTGAACTCACCTACAAGAGGATCATCTGAACCTTCTGCAAGAAGACGGTGTAGGAGACCGCTTGTATAAGCCAGGCCTGGCTCCAAAAAGCATCACAGAAACAGATAAACAAGAGTTCTGAAGACTCACCTGTGTTCCTCTTTTGTCCGTCTTTGCTTTGGGAGACGTCCATGGAAAACCCCCTCGACACAATGTGAACAAATGGGAGTAGTCCTGAGTGCCTCTGGATATCTGCATTTCAGATTCAAGGCAACGCAATATCTGATCAGAAGTCCTAAAATCAGCAAAAGCATTGAAAGATGTATTGAATTAGAAACTCAAGGCGCAAGATATCAAAGTTAGAGAAATTTACTCTTTGTGCATAACAGTGTATCCATGGTCCACTCACGTAACCTGTGAGAGACAATATCGCCGTGGAATATGTATCCACCAATGCCAATTACTTGGGATCTGCCCAAGATGACATTGGTTTCTCTTACTTAACAAATGCCGATTGCCTTGAGGTGTTGTGGTTGTTCTCCAGGCTTGAACAGTGGACTGAGTATGTGCAAGCCAATATTCAGCCTCCTTCTAGCAATGCCTGTGCCCTTAAGCAGAACTACTGTATTTCTTTTCAGCTTTTGGAGCCTTGCCAAGAACAAGCTCATGCAAAATCACAGGATGTGTACGCTAATATGTACATTGTCCGTACACACAAATTGCGCACTTGTTTCATTTTCTTTTGTGCGCCAAATATATGTACAAATGAATATGTAGCAGTGCCACATTCATTAGAACTGCATTGACTTAATACTTAGGAAACAATCCTGACATGGAGAGACTTTTTGTAGGCCATTGACTGCTTTCAAGCAAAACAACCGGGGAGAGGGAAGAAACGTCACCATTTGTATGTCCTCTCAATATGAAGTGCACAACAGTATAGTTTGGTGCTTGGAAGAAGTGCCCTCTGGATTGGGTTGCACATAAAAAGGTTGGCAAGCCAGCCTAGGACACAGCTCAAAGCGTTTAGAGATGTTACCTAATCGCATGCACATGTTGGGTGTTCTTAGGAAGTGGATGCCAAGACGTAGGCATATTGGGAGTGGGAGGACATGCTATTTTTGTAAAACACGCCTGCATGTATCCCATTCATAGTTATCATAACTTGTAGTAGACTCATGTGAAATTGGCGGTAGGCTAACTCCCATTGCGTTTTATTTCATTATGAAGTGCACCCTGGTGTGGTCACCATCACACAGTACATCCTATACTAGTGCTTTTGGCTCTCAAGTACAATGCAGGCATGGGCAGATCATGGAGAAGGGGTTGTGAGGGAAAGACTTTGACTGGCATCCGGATCTTGTAACACAGCGCATTACTAAACAATGTAGTATCTTGCTTATAGTAAAATATATGGTTCACATATAATTTATTTACATGTTTCGTCATATGTTAAGATCATCGGATTCTGTGACTTCTTCAGAACCTGTACACAATTTGTTGAACCAATACTAACAAATCTTTCAGTAAAATGATCAGACTACAGACACCATGCCACCAGGTAACTGGCATTTCATTATGTTCTTGTCCCTAGGGTTTCAGAAGGTTGCAAACTGGGCTTCTTTTTGTGTACATCAATCTTTTTGGGTAAAACCAGAGGATAATTGTAATCAGTTGTATAGAATCTAGGCATGCTAGAATGGTGATGCACTAAATGTTGTGTTTTGTATCCTGGCCTGGTTTACAATATGTTGTATACACTCCAAACAAGAGTGCACCTCTGGCAATTACTCCCATGGTTGTATTTTGGTGTTATGTACTGACAGCTGCTGCCATGCAAATCAAATACCACTATGGTTACAGATACTAAACAATTGCAAATGTCCCTCATTGAATATGTATGAGGTGCATTCGTTGAGTGATAAGGTTGCACATCCATTCCCTCAGAACAGGCATGCCTCCAATGTGAATATAGGAATGAGAGTATTTGTGGTCTAGTGTTTAATTTGCAAAACTTGGAACTGTAGACCAATGTTCTAATCCTTTTGTTTTGCAGATATCTTTAATAAATTGTTTAAACCTTAAAAAAAAAAAAAAAAAAAAAAAAACAGGTGTGACTCATATAAAATAGTAGAGAGGGTTAATGCACTAAAGAAAGTACAATTTGTAACATGCAGAACTCTTGTAATTATATGTACATAGTGCAGTAGGTTATTGAGCATGTTTCCGTGTTCCATGTTTTACCTGCAGGTCATAAGTTAGCATTTCTTGTACTATAACACAGTGAGTTTTGTCCCTGCATTAAGGAGCTGTTTCTAACCTACAAAAAGCCATATTTGTTATTCCCAATCTTAGTGGCTTATTTACAAGCCTAGTGCGCTGCCAGATCTTCACTTTTCTTGACGTTGCAGCTGCGCACTGGGCTTATCCGTATCTATGACGCCATGGAATGCCACCCTGCATGGCTTTCATTGGCCTCTTAGATATGGTGTAAAGCAACTCAGTGTAAGTCACTGCATTGCCTCATACTCCATGGGCATGCCATGGGCGTTGCGGTGGGTGTTCTCACTTAACGCTTATGGTTTTTGACACATTTCCAGATTTGCAACATAGCATAATTCGGGGACTGCATGAAAAGCCTGTGCCTACCCAGGGCAGGCACACCGGTTGTTTTTGTGAAGTAAGGTGCCCTTCCTGCACAAACACAACCCGATTTCAATGCAGACACCCTAGCACTATGTTTCAAGGGTGCCTGTGTTGACGCATGGCAGCCATTTGTGCGGCACAGTGCTGTGTTAGAGGACAGGAATATGCCATATCTTATAGATACGGCACATTCCTGACCTTTTCTTTTGACGCAGAGCAGCGCAGCAAGAAGCCTTGTCGTGTTACCCAATGCCAAAATGTTTTAAATAAGCCCCATCAGTTATTCTAAGGTTGTTAAAAGGGTTTATGTGGGTACTGATAAATATTTTGTAGTGCAAACAATCTAAACTACTGTGTTCTGTAGACCCAAACATACATTTGAAATCATAACATTCTGTTTCTTCAGGACCAGATCTAGCGCTCTTAACCTGTAATACCTGCCTATATGGATGATATGTGACTCCTAAACCTTATTACCCTCATTCTTTTATATTGACTTACAAACCAGTATGCTTCATTGCCATAATATCGTATCTGTGATATGTAAAGTGCTTTGACACCCTATATTGGAAGGAGGAGCTCTATAAAAGTAATGTAATAAAGAAAAATATGTTAGTGCTATATAAATGCTATCGGTGTAAGTACTCATTCAGACAAATACACCTCAGGTTTTTACATAGCAAATATATATTTTGCAGATTGGTCTGGAAAAGTAAACAAAACTGACTCCAAATCAAATTGTTTATGTCCTAAGCACTTATGAAGTCATTCTTTTACTGTCTGTGTGTCTTGATGACAGTGGCATCAAGATGTTAAGCTCCAAATAATCCCAGCCAGGATGGGAGTGAACAAAATGAGAGCTAATGGCCAGTTCAGTAAGGCAGTTGTGTTGGTTACAGCTGAACTTGAAAATAAGAGACCACCTTCAACCCCAGCAGAATGATGCTCTGAACATAAGCACACAAACTGCAGCTACCTCTGAATGTGCCCAGATGATGGCAAAATACATTTGGACAAATCCTACATATTTCACTGGGAAGCCTGGAGCTGGTTCAACTATTGCTGCCGGATCCAACTGGATCCCCTTCTTTTCCGGCACTGGTTTTTGGTACTTTTGTTATTTTTGTAATAAAGTTGTTGTGCACCTCTTTTGTTGGAGTGCAGCAGAAGATGCTGGGATCCATTGTTTTATAATGAAAGGGAGACAATGGAGTTTTGAGTTGGGACTTCTCTTCCAAGGTAAATGGAATGTGGTCAGCACAGTATTGTCAAATTTAATAAAGGGGCTAGAAGACATGCAGGTGAGTAGTACATACTACCTCACAGGAGCTTCAAGGCAGTAAACTCTCGTGTGTCATAAGCACTGAATGCACAAGGAAAAAAGAAGAGTTAGGCATGCAACTGAATACTGTTGCATGACCAGAATGCACAGAGAAAAGTGCAACCACTTAGATGTTCTCTTTTCTCTTTGTTTTTTGAAGAAACACCAGCTACATAGCATAGCTGATTTAGGTGCTAAAGAGAAACAGGAAGACATATTCTTTTGTGGGAGCTGTGGCTCGGCATTACAATAAGGAGACGTATTCAGCATCTGTGCACCAACTATGACTAAGTGGTAGGTCAATATACACTGACTCAGTTTTAGCAAGGAAATCAGACTTTGCAAATCTGGGCATTCCTACTTTGCTGCTGAATAGTCAGTTGTTCTGGATACTAGGGGACTGATTATCAAACGGCACGTTGTAGTATACAATTTTCAGTACTTGCAAATATACTACAATGTGCTATTCACCAACTAAATGTAGAGTTTATACCACCTCAGTTATCTATACTAATGAGTGGAGTTCTCTGCCCTAACTGCTGTCTCTTCACAATTAAGTATACATTTTAGAAATAAATGTGGGTGGGACACAGGGGAATGGCTTTTAAAACGGGCACACTTACTTCAAAAAGGGATACAATCATGGAGGAATAAGAGGGGTTAGGGGAGGTTTGGGGAGGGGTTTAGGGAGGGATTTCACCCACCCACACAAGAGTGAGCCAATTGCTATGCTTTGTGGGTGGAGACATGTAACTTACACTTTTGCAGTAAATTTACACATCTAGTTTTTGAATACCGAAAAATAATAAACTTAGTCGAAAGTGTAAATTGCTCAAAAATGTAAGTAACCTTTGTGATGTCTTTCAATGTCCGCCCTCCAAGTGGAACAAAGAAAGGCAGAGTCCCATCTTTCTCAGAAGGAATCTATGTGAAGGGTTACAAAAAAAGAAATGCTGAAGTATCTGCATATGATTTCATTTTGTTCTCTCTTCCTAACCACTTGCAGTGAAGGAAAACCAGAATTTCAACAAGTCTGAGAAAGTGGTTTGTTCTATCAAAAACAAAAACTCTATGGCATTACTGCATTGTCAGGAGAGATCCGTATGGGGCTTAGAGTACCACCTGTTTTCTTCTCTCCTTTCTACCAGGAAAAAAGTATTAAACTCTTTGGGCCCTATATACAACGTTGCCTATACACATGTAGCGGTATAACAAGTACATTTGCTCTTACACTTTTCAGATACTTTGCTACTTTAGACTATTGACCACTTATGAGTGTAAATTTACTCTAAAGTGTTGACTTACATGTGCCCACATATTGCAATAGAGGGTGATGTCAGTAAAAAAAGGCAAATATAACAGGAAAGTTACTGATAATTGCAGTAGTGGCTGGTCCCCTGCCACAGTGGGGGGGGGGGGAGGGGTGGCCTGGGCCTAAGGAGGGACGCTGTAGGTGGGGAGGCTTCGGGGAAAAAAATAGTAATAAATAAATTGACTTACCTTAACACCGCCACCACAGTCTACCCGCGCATCACGCTCTTCCTGCTTCTGGACCTGGACACATGCGCACAGCCTGCTTAGCTGATAATCCTAAAGCAGCTCTCGCGTGAGAGCAGCTTCAAGATTTGCCTTAGTGCCTGCAACTTGCCCTCCCCGGAAGACTGGGAGCCTGTGCCTGCTCTCTCCAGCCCCAGCAATGCAGCTAGGGCTGGAGAGAGCTTCACAGCTCATGAGGGTTTGGCGTCCTGAAACGGCCAGCCAAACCTTCATGCACAGTGAAGGGAGTGCCCACAACTCCCCACCAGAAGTGTCATCCCCTGGATCCACCCCCAAGACTTATCAGAGTCTTGGGGGCGGGTCCCGGTGATTAAAATAAAATGATAATAGAATGTGTTTAAAATCTGTTTTATTCTCGTTTTATTTCCTGATGTTGGCAGGGGGGTGGCGCTCCTCCGCTCTAACAGAGCGGCCTCTGCTGGCTAGTAGTAATTTTATAACCATATTTATGTTTCCACACACTTGGTGCAGGCCTCCACATTTGAGCTCTCTCTGAGGTAAAGAATGTGGAAACATTTGAAAGCTTATTAAACTTTTGAAAAATTTGAAAAACTATTTTTATGTTACATATTAATGCTAATTTTTCGCTAATGGACTTATTTTAAATGTAGAACAAAATAAAAAAATGTTGCCGCATTAATACCCTAAATTCGTTATTTTGAGATAATAACTAATTCTTTTGAGACTTGAATTTAAAAAATAGTCCCACCTAAAGTAAAAATATTTTTTATTATGTATTATAAAATATCGAAAGCGATATATAGAAATAATTAAATGTAATTTAGACATGTTTTAAAAAATATTATTGTTCCATTCATTTTTTAATTTGAAACATTTCTAAAATATTTTGCAATATAAATAATTAGGTTTTATTTACAGACTTCTTTTAACATTAAGCACATTATATTTATATTTTTAGGAGTTCAAATAAATGAATTTGTTTAACAATATATTCTAAAGAGTTTTGTTTTAAGTCACTACTTCCATTATATTCTATAGGTGGGACTAGACATTCAAGTGGTTAGCCATCAGTGGTGTTAAACTTGCTCCAAATCTGAGTTGGAGTACATTTAGGACTGTGTTGGGGCATTTTTGTCTGTTGTAACTATAGAAGGGCACTCTTTGAACGGTATTGGACTTACTCTTTTGTACGTGGGTGTTTATTTCTCAATAACTCCCCCCAACCTCTATAAACCCCCAGTTATCTTCCATTAACTCATGTCCTTTAGTCATAAGGATTTCTTACTTTCCTGTTACTCACCGGCTTCCCTCTCACTTTCTCTTCTAAAATGTAAACTTACATGTGCAGAGATCTCTGCAGTCCAGGTAAGATAGGCGAGGCAGAGGCACAGGCCTCCTCCGCAAGTAGTTATGTCAATACAATTTTGTGTCATGTTATTAAAACTATGTGGTACAACGAAACGTACTAAAAAATGCAGTTTGTGAATAGGCCCCTTTATCCTCCTGTGTTTGTCCGCAGAGAATGCTCTTATGGAGATTATCATGGCTAGGCCTAAGTTGTGAGTTCCAACACACAGCAAAAAAAGCTTGATATAACCCTTAAAGGCCTCTTTTGTGCATTCCATAGAGTAGAAGATCTAGATGAAATCTAAGGCTTCTCTTCTTCAAGCAGAAACTCACTTGTACGAGCACATTGTTGCTCAAGACTATGCAGTTTGGGTATAGCCTAAAGATAGCTTTAGGAGTTTTGCAGCTTCATGTAATTTAATAACTTAACTAAAAAATGCATGCATATATTCGTGAATAGAGCTGCTTTGAGACAGCCCTCTTTATCCATTGGCCTTTTGAAGAGTCATTCACATTTTACTTCCACCCAACAGAGCATTCAACATGATGCAATGGGTGAGCCCACTTCAGGGTTTGGTTGGCTATCTTGCACAAGCATTTACGCTGACCACCTGTGCAAATCGACCATGAAAAACAAAATGATCACCAGGGGCGACTTCTACGCTAAGGTGGAGGAGCGTAGCCACACTGCTATTTGAGCAGTTGAAAAAGGATAAATAAAAAGACAATAACTTAACCTTATTATTATAATTTTATTTGCCGTTCCTTGTTCCTGGCTCAGCTGGTTAGGGGAGGGGCGGGGCTTCCTGTGACAGAAGCTGGGGAGGAGTGGTGCCACTCTTAACTGTGCATGATGGTCTGGCCGGGCCCTCTCAGGCCGGCCAAACAGTCATGCACAATTTGCATGTTCTCCACTGGCTTTAATACACAGCCTAGGTCGAGAACATGCCCAACCTCTCAGTCCCTGCCTGAGCACCGAACCACAGCACTCAGACCAATCGCAACGCTGCTGTAACGCAGTGTTGTAATTGGCTAGGGAATTCTAAGAGCTTGGCTGCTTCCTGGATCCTGCTTCCTTCCTGCTCCTGAACTCCGCTGAAGAGCTGAAGAAGAAGCGGCCGGTGTCTAGGTCAGTGTATTTTTCCACCTTTTTTTTAATTTTCCCTCAAACCTGCCACCCCTGCTACGTATCGCCCGCCACTGACTTTAAGAATACACGTAGCAGTAAACAAACCACACTGAGAACACACTCAACAGAACCAGACCCTAAAAAAATATGTATTATGTTCATCTCTACAAATATTATAATTACGTTCTGCTGTGTATCAAGATCGGAACTCCAAAGTGTGGGAGAGGTGTGGCGCCGCGGCCAGGGCGACTGACGTTGGAATCTGGAAACCACGGTTCGATACCCGGCTCCGGCGGCAGGTTAGCCCAGCACCATGTGACTCTGGGCAATAGCTCGCTTAATCTTCCCGACGGCCCCCAGCGCCTAGAGACCCTTACGGGTGATTGTGCGCTTTACAAATGTGGACTTTTTACTTTTAAAGTGAACACAAATGAAGACAAAAGTAGTCATTCACTGCACTCTTGTTGCCGCATCTAAAATATGCTGCAGGTGGAGTACCAGGGGGGCTTGGGGGAGGGAGCCGACCGCCGGGAGGTCTCCTCCCCCGGGCGGTTTGGGAGAGCTGCGAGGGGTGTCCCTTTAAGAGGGACAGAAGTTTCTAGAATTGGGCTGGTCCAGTAGGACCAGAATAGCCCAATTATAAACCCCCCGCCCACTGCCTACCAGCCACCATTTTAGGTTTGGTGACCTGGTGGCTATGTGGGCTCATAGCTTTTTTGTCTGTCAGAGTTTTTTAGAGAATATTGTCAGGTATTTCGGTAATTTTAGCTATCCTGGTATAGTTTACTTTGGCGCTTTAATTCCGAGATGGAAGACTACCGCGTTTTGGAGGCCATGCGACTGCTGTCGGAAGCAGGTCGCATGGACTTGTTGGTGGGAGGGGGGCCGGCGCGCCCCCAGCGCCAGGCCTCCGCCGGCGTGTCCGCCGCAGTTATGGCTTGTTCTTCGCCTAAAAAGAGGCGTTCTGTCCAGGTAAGTGAAAGGGGCCGGTCCCGTTCGAGGAAACCGGCCCCTTCTTTACAGGCGCGTGTGGCGGCGGGGGAGGGGGGAGCGCCGGTAATTTTGGGCGCTCCCGTAGTCGTGGGTGCTGGCGCGGGACCGGCCCCTTTTTCGGTTACGGAGTCCCGGGGTGGGGCGGGAGGCGCTCCGGCGGCAGGGCAGACGGCTTGCATGCAGCCGGTTCAGGCGTCTGGAGCGCAATTGATTGCTTCGGCGGGGCGGGCGGGGAAAGGTTTGGAGGCAGAAGCGCTCGCTCCCGCTCCGATTGTCCCGGCCAAGCGGGGGAGGGGGGGACGGAGGGGGAGTAAGAAGCGCTCCGCTTCTGACCCCATAGGGGAGCGCCGTGTGGAGCCTGCGTTCGTCAGGTCTGCGCGAGGTGCGCGTAGGGGCTCGTTTCAATTGATTGATTGGCAGGGGGCAGAGCAGCAGCACGATATGCCGGAATTGAATATTGCACAGCATTTTGTAACAGAGACACAGATGATTGTTGACCCTCGCGCTGGTATGTTGTTAACCCCTTCACACCTTGCTGTATCAGGGATGGATGTGCCTGATGGTAGGGCTTCTAGCCAGCTTGTTACAGGTGGATTGGACAGGCAGGTTGGTATGGAGCCTCATGCTGGCCAGGTTGTTTTTGCACAGGATGTTGGTACTGACCTTGGGGATGGGGACAGTAATGTGGGCAGCCCGTTATTATTCTCTACCCCTGGTTCTTATGTGGGTTCTGCTATGTCTGTTGGAGGGGGATCCAGAGGAGAGGGTGAGTGGGCCCAGATGGGCGAAAGTAGTTCCATGTATGGTGAGGTTTTGGGCCAGGACACGGTAAGGTCAGGGGCTGTTGTGTTTCCTGGTTTTCAGGAGGGGAGTGTCCGTTTGCGGAGGGATGACAGGAGATTGTCACAGGGGGGTCAGGGAGCTTTCTATGGTGAGAGTCGGGGGTCTGCACCTGCGCATGGCACAGGTTTGGGGGGATTGGGTAGGGCTGTAGGGGATGATTTTGTGGGGTTGGTTCACCCGGGTGTGAGGTTTACAGGGGCTGTGGGTTTCTCAAATACGTTGTTGGAGCGTGAGGGGTTTTCCAGGCAGGTGAGTGGAGGGTCTGTACATGGGGATGCTAGAGGTCCTTATCTTATGTTCGGTTCTCCTGGATGGGAGCATTTTGGTACAGCAGGTTTGGCGCAGCGTGGTTTTCACAAGGATATTGGGGGCCATGCGAGGGGTGTGGGGGTACCTTTGCAGACCTCCTCTTCAGTGGCAGCGGGCGCTAACTTGGATGACAGTGATGAGGAGGAGATGATAGGCGACTCTCCGGTTAGGGGAGTGCCATTGAAGGGTTGCATTAGGGGACGTTCTTTGGAGAGGTGTCAGGGGTCGCTTGTTGATGCTAATTTACGGAGGTCAAGGTCTGTTTCGAGTGTTGCTTTTAGGGACCCTAGCACACCAGTCCAAACTTTTTCTTTTCAAGATAGGAATAGGTGCGGAGGTCCAGACTTGGCAGGGCGCGGTCCAGTCCCATCACGCCAAGGGGAAGTGAGGAGAGTGCCTAGCGCGGCCCTCTCTGTTCCACCGAGGGATCCCGCCGCGGCCAGCACACGAGGGTCTGGCGTGACCCCGCTGGCCCCAACGAGTAGCAGGTATAGGTGGCAGGCCTTGCCGGCGGCTAAGGAGCTACAGAGTCAACGCACAGGGAGGTACGGGCGCGTACAGCCTGCTCCCCCTCCTGGAGTTTCAAAATCATTTAAATGTACGGTGGTTGATACCGGGTTGGGTAAGACCCGTGGTGATTTGTTGCACACTAGTGTCGATTCAGTAGTGTTGGACTACGACGAAGAGAGTCCTGAAGAAGGTGAAGTGCGGGATCCGGAAAGGGGGGTGCCCTCTCATGTTTCTTCTAGTGTGTTACAGGCTCCAGTGGTCCAAAGTCATTTGCAAGGGAGAAGAGAGCACGGCCCATCGAGTAGGGCGCCTCGCAGACCGGATGCATTGACCTCGGAGACACGGGCGGAGCCATCGAGAGTGGTCTCTCTGTTGCCAGGTGAGCAATCAGCCACACAGGCCAAACCTACGATGGTGTCTGTGGGTACAGGTGGTGAAACCGAAGTGGTTAGTAGTGATGGCCGTCTGGTCAAAGGTCGATATGTAAAAGACACAGCAGTTGGTACAGATGATGTGGTAGACGTTACGAACAAAGTGGTAGGTGATGTTATGGCTGGTGCTTCCAGCAAGGTTAAAGAGCCGGTGGCCAGTAAAGAACTAAAAATCAAGAAACTGCCTTACATGGGGGTTACGAAACCGTTAGGTGCTCATCTCATGTTAAGTACCAAGGAACGAATTTGGAATGGTGAGTATGTGGAACTACTGAAGCTACTCCACAGAGAAGTCCGGTCCAAAGAGGGGTCTAAGGAGGAGGAGTTTGAGCTGGCAAAACGCCCCAGAGTGCCTTTAACTATTGAAAACTGGACAGCTGCATTTTTGATTTATGCCAGTGTATATTGCGAAAAGTTCCCTGAGCGCAGCGTGTCCCTTTTTAAATACATGGACGTCATTCGCAAGGCCCAGATCATCGGGGGTGGTTTTGCTTGGTCTCAATATGATGAGGAATTTAGGGCCAGGATGGCTTGGGACCCGGAAGCTAAGTGGGGGGAGATAGATAATGACTTGTGGCAACACACAATGGGGTCAGCGTCAGGGGGGAAAACCATTTTCACGGCAAGTGGTTTGCCGTTAGTTTATCGGCCCTTTCAGGGGAAGCCCACCCGGGGAGGGGTGGGGGCCACTGCAACCTTGTACTCAGGGTCTGGTTTCTGTTGGGAATTTAATAGGGGCTCCTGTACCAGGGAGTATTGTAAATTTAAACATGAATGCTCAGGCTGTGGTAAGAAACACCCGTTGTCCAAGTGTTGGAACAATCAGTCATCGGAGGGTACACAGGGAAAGCAAACAGTTTCAGGACCATCAAATACGACTTCACAGTTTTCAGGAGGAAGGGGATACAGAGGTGCTAAGGGTGCTGGGTCCAAGGGCTCGTACGCCAGTTAATTTAGAAAGGCTGCGCATTGCCCTCCATGGTTTCGAAGATCAGTCGGCAAAAGTTACACTGTTGGAAGGTTTTCAGTTTGGGTTCCGACTCGGTTACTTAGGTGCTAGGGACCGGAGGTGGTCTGCCAATTTAAAATCAGCTTCTGAACATGCCACAGTGGTACAAGACAAACTTAATAAGGAGGTACATGAAGGGAGGATGGCTGGCCCTTTTCACGATTGGCCGATCCATAACTTGATTGTTTCACCGGTTGGAGTTGTCCCGAAGAAAGAACCGGGACAGTTTCGCCTGATTCAACATTTGTCATGGCCTGAAGGGTCGTCTGTTAATGATTTCATTGACCCAGAGGCAGTGTCTGTCTCTTACTCTTCGGTTGACGTGGCCATGTCACTTGTAGTGACAGCGGGCGCAGCCGCTGAGATGGCTAAGTGTGACATCAAGTCTGCTTTTCGGCTATTGCCTGTCCACCCAGACGATTGGAGCCTTTTAGGTATTCAGTTCAATGGTAAATGGTACGTGGACAAGGCGCTGCCGATGGGCTGCTCTATATCATGTGCTTTGTTTGAGTGTTTTAGTACTTTTCTGCAATGGTATTTTTCCCATCAGTCCGGTCATACCCTGGTAACACACTATCTCGATGATTTTTTCTTTGTCGGATCCCCGGGCTCCGCGGAGTGCCAGAAGGCTCTGGACACATTCCAAGGGCTCATGGAGGATTTGGGAGTTCCTTTGGCTCCCGAGAAAACAATGGGCCCTGCCACTGTCCTATCCTTTTTGGGTATTGAAATAGACTCTGTGGGTATGTCTGCTCGACTGCCGGAGGACAAAAGGGTCAACATGCTTGAATTACTGGATGTGATGTTGTCAAAGAGAAAAGTGTTGGTGAAAGAGATTCAAGTGCTTTTGGGTCATTTGAATTTTGCCTGCAGAGTGGTGAGAGCGGGCAGGACCTTTTGTAGGAGACTGGGCAGGGCTTTGGCAGGTCATCATTTGCCCCACCATCGTGTTCGTCTGTCTGCTGGTGTCAAGGAGGATTTGAGAATGTGGAAGTTTTTCCTGAACTCCTTCAATGGTGTCCCCTTGGTCAGAGAGGTTGACTTTCAGTGGGATGTACAAATGTTTTCGGATGCTGCTGGCAGTGATGGTTTTGGGCTCTTTTGGAATGGCAAATGGTGTGCGGAACGTTGGCCTGATGAATGGTTGAATGGAGGTCGCAGCATCACTTTCCTGGAACTGTTCCCCTTATTGGTCGCCTTGCCACTGTGGGGGGAGGAATTGGCGCACAAGTAAGTGCTGTTTCGTGTGGATAACATGGCGGTGGTGGAGATAGTGAATCGCCAATCGGCCAGGGACGGACAAGTGTTGAAACTTATGAGAGTTTTTGTTCTTGGTTGTTTGAAACACGATATTCATTTTCGTGCGTTGCACATTCCTGGCGTGGACAATGACATTGCGGATGCTCTGTCTCGTTCACAGTGGGGGAGATTCCGTGGACTGGCGAAGGATGCGGACAGATCCCCGACTCCGATGCCGAGTCATCTGTGGCAAGTCGGCGAGGTCGGGTCGTTCAATTGGTGGTAGGTTCTCTGTCTGTGTCCACGCGTTCTGCGTATTCCCTTGCGTGGAAGGAATTTCTGGAATCTGGTGCTGTCAGAAGGGAGGATCTGTCGAGTCGGTCGGATGATGTGGTCAACTTTATACTGGACCTCATGGATAAGGGTTTGACCAAAGTAACCATTGCTGGGAAACTGGCGGGGATTGCTTTCATGGGGAAGTTGTGGTGGGGCTATCCTCCATCTGCGGGGGAACTTGGTAGAAGGATGCTTGAGGGCTGGGCCAGGGAGCAAGGGCACATTGGTAGATCCAGAGCCCCTATATCTTGGCAAGTTCTTGCCAGGTTAATTACGGTTTTGCCTTTAGTTTGTTCAGATGATTTTGAGGCATGTCTTTTCTCAATGTTGATGGCTTTCATGTTTTTTGGTGCTTTCAGGGTATCTGAGTTGTTGGGTTCAAAGTATAAGTGTGGATTGTTTTGGAAGGACGTTTTTTGTTATGATGAGGGAGTTCATGTATGGTTGGCCAGTTCTAAAACGGATCAGACGGGTAAGGGGAAAGGTGTATGGTTACAAGCATGTGCTCCGAAGCTTACTTGCCCTCTACTGCTGGCGCGGCGCTGGCGTTCCTTGTGTGGGGGTGGCGATGAAGTCCTGGTTTTCCAACATATCAATGGCACCCCTGTAACATCTTATCAATTACGTATGGTTCTGCGCAAAGCGCTACAGCACATAGGTCTCGATGGCAATATTTATGGTACTCACTCTTTCAGAATAGGTGCTGCCACTGAAGCTTTTCACAGAAATTGGACTGAAAGGGATATTAAGCGATTGGGGCGCTGGTCTTCTAACTGTTTCCAGCGTTACGTGAGGAGCTCGGCGGAGGAGGCGCATGCGTCATCCTCCTTCACAGGATTCTAACTCTCTTTTCTTTTTCAGGATCCATTGCTGGGCCTCGCTCCTCGGTGGTAACGGTCTGGATAGTGGGGCATTCATTTGTCAAGTGGGCCAGAGTCCAGGCGGCGAGGAGTTACTTTGGAGATCTACTTGGTTTCAATGATCGAATGTTTAACGTTCTTTGGAAGGGTAAAGGTGGGATGCTCTGGAGAGAGTTGATCCCTTGTTTGAACAACAACATGGTGGGCGGTGTTTGCCCGGATATTTTAGTCATTCATTTGGGAGAAAATGACCTATGTGCAACGAAAGGTGTAGTCTTGCTGCGAGCTATGAAACGAGATTTAGGCCTCATTAAGGAACGATGGGCTGGGTGTCATGTTTTTTGGACAGAGTTAATTCCTCGCAGGATATGGAGGGGAGCGGTGAATCCCAGGGCTGTCGATCGGGCTAGGAAGAAAGTGAATTCGGAGGTGTCCCGTTGCTGTAGGGGCCTTGGTTTCAGTAGGATTTCACACAGGGACATTAAGTTTGAGTCTGTTGAGTTCTTTAGGGATGATGGAGTTCATTTGTCCCGTGTGGGCATGGAACTTTACTTGTTGGAGATTCGTGAGGTTTTAGCCCGGGCATTGGCCATGCAGCGCTGATTTTCTGGTTTATCTTTCGCTTCGCGGTTGGGGGGCAGAAAGGGAGGCGTTTCTTCCCCGCCTACCTTTCTGGGTGGCGGTGTTTTTGGGTATCATTACGGTTTTTAGGCAGATTGCTGGTTGAGTATTAGTTCGAGTATTTCTTTGACAAGTGCTGGGGTATGTTGGTCATGGTTTGACCGTTCAGTTTTGTGAGGGGGGGTATCTGCAGGAGTGCAGGGTCAGGCAGGGTTTATGGTTATGGAGGACCTGACCGTTGTTATTGCAATTGTGGTTGGACGAATAAAGTTTTAACGATGACGTATGTTTGTTTAATGACGAAATGTTTTATTGATGATGTAATTTTATTGATGACGTAATGTTATAATGCTGTTATATTGTTATTGATGTATTGTTGGGAGCGGGAGGGCTCAAATGTTTTAGGGGTGGGGGAGGGTTCGGGGGGCTGAGTTTGTAGGTATTTATTTATTTAGTGAGGTTTAGTTTTGTAAGGCGTTGCCAAGGTTTGTGTTTGTAATGTGCACCTGTGTCTTAATAAAGCGGCCTTTTACACACACAAACAACTTTTGGTCTACTTTTCTCCCACCCCTCGCCCTCTCTCCCAAGGGGGGCTTGGGGGAGGGAGCCGACCGCCGGGAGGTCTCCTCCCCCGGGCGGTTTGGGAGAGCTGCGAGGGGTGTCCCTTTAAGAGGGACAGAAGTTTCTAGAATTGGGCTGGTCCAGTAGGACCAGAATAGCCCAATTATAAACCCCCCGCCCACTGCCTACCAGCCACCATTTTAGGTTTGGTGACCTGGTGGCTAGGTGGGCTCATAGCTTTTTTGTCCCACCCTCCCTCCCTTAATTTTTCGCCTTAATGCTCCTCTTTTCCCCTCGCTGCCCAGTTTTTTCCCATTTTTTGGTGGTTTTTGCCCCTATTTTCTTTTTAAGTAAAAGGCTGTTTTGTGGGCTACCGGTGTGCAGGGGTTGTTTCTCTTGTATTTGTATCCGTCGCTAGACACAGGTGCTGTGCGGTGTTTTTGGGTATCATTACGGTTTTTAGGCAGATTGCTGGTTGAGTATTAGTTCGAGTATTTCTTTGACAAGTGCTGGGGTATGTTGGTCATGGTTTGACCGTTCAGTTTTGTGAGGGGGGGTAGCTGCAGGAGTGCAGGGTCAGGCAGGGTTTATGGTTATGGAGGACCTGACCGTTGTTATTGCAATTGTGGTTGGACGAATAAAGTTTTAACGATGACGTATGTTTGTTTAATGACGAAATGTTTTATTGATGATGTAATTTTATTGATGACGTAATGTTATAATGCTGTTATATTGTTATTGATGTATTGTTGGGAGCGGGAGGGCTCAAATGTTTTAGGGGTGGGGGAGGGTTCGGGGGGCTGAGTTTGTAGGTATTTATTTATTTAGTGAGGTTTAGTTTTGTAAGGCGTTGCCAAGGTTTGTGTTTGTAATGTGCACCTGTGTCTTAATAAAGCGGCCTTTTACACACACAAACAACTTTTGGTCTACTTTTCTCCCACCCCTCGCCCTCTCTCCCAAGACTTCATTGCCTGCGTACTTTTATAGGTTAAAGCCCTTACTATAGGTGTTCAAAGAGAGAAAGGGCATTGGGCCACATACTTGGATAGACATTTACAGGGAAGAGAACCAGAAGGGAGTCAAGCGCAACAACCAAGGTGACCCGCGCGTGAAATACAAGCTTTTGGGTTAGAGTAGAGTACATTGTATATTGAATGAGATCCCTATTTTGTAGGTATTGCATCATTGGTTGTCATTTGCATTGAAAATATGACTTAAAAGACCCCACACTTGAGGTCTGTTTTTAAGACGTACGTTAATAGATTATAAGTGCCATACTATCGACAGTGTCTTCTCCAGCAAGGCAAGCAGGAATAAGTTTATATTTCAACATATGCGAGGACTTGAAACCTCTCACCCTCGCTGTTAATGCCATGTGAAGAATGCACCTGCCACATATTCCAAGCATGGCCCATCACATTCCCTGTGCTACCGACCCGTATCTATGCACAGACACAACGTCAGTGATATAAAAAACATACTGTAACCCACATGGGCGGCTCTTCTCAGGGGCTCCAGGGGAGTGAACGTGAGTACGATGTAGTGAGTAAAGGAATGTGAGTGTGTTAAGAGTGAGTGATTGGAGATTGTGAGAGGGGAGTGGAAGTGAGTCAGGGGTGTGGTGATCAATGGTGCAGCAGATGCAGTTGTACCAGGGCCTAGTATCAGTGAATGTTAAAGGGTGAGTGTGTGCAATTATGTTTGTCAGTGAAAAGGAGTACCAGCTATAAGTAGGTGTGTGTGCTAGCAACAGTAAGTGGGAGGGAGTATGAGTGATGTCAATTTTGAAACAAATGGGATGAACGCCTGACAGGTGTATGCTCACCACTTTCAGAGGTCACCAACCGCCCTTCCTCTGCCGTGCTATTTTCTTTCCATTTACAAAAAAGAAATTGTGTTTTTTAGTCATCCTTGTGTGTTTCATCCATGTCTGCAGGTTACAGTAGTTCAAAGCCAATACCTTTTCTTTGCCCCAATAGTATATTTTCTATTGATGCCCACTGACCAAATGTTTTCATTACACTTAATATACATTTTTATTATTGGTATCTGATTATAATGTTTATGCAATAAAATGTTTCTTCTTTTTATTTTGTGGCATTTAGTTCTTAATGCATAATGTAACGATTGCAAGAAGCTTGTCAAGGCTAGACCTATTGGCTAAAGCCAATATTGTTTAGCTTTTGTTGGGAGGGCCAGCAGCATATTGAGTTTAAATTTATGTTAAATGAGTATTTATTTTAATTACATAATTAATTTAACGATAACCGCTGGTTATTGCATCTGTGTTTTAATTTATTTGTGTGCTTTCTACAACAACGTGTTTTAATTTAATTGTATGCTTTCTACAACAATGTGTTAGGTATTTAATGATATGTTTGATTTTAGCCTGAAAACCTGCTGGAGCACCTGACAGCAGTACACACGGAAACAAGCGTTAGGTATTTTAATAGCTTCCGACACTTAATACATTTGGTATCATAGCTTTTTTTTAAATTTATTTCCATCAAAATCTATTATGCAATCACTGACATGATTTTAAATATGTTTTCCACCTTAATGGCTGGCGGTTGTCCTGGAAACGATAACCACTAGGATTCACATTCTGCAGTACTTAACCCTTTGAAGTATCATTTGCAACGTAACACATTTCTGGTACTATCAAAAAGCCCGCTTTTAGGCTTGCAAGCCAACCTGCAGTCTGATTGGTATTGGATAGAAACGAAGACCAAAACACACTTGCTCGGAACCGCATACAAAATGGGCTCACATCCACTTGAAAGCGTCTGTGCAAAGGATGCTAATGGCTCATCCCATTCCCAATGAGGTTCTTCAGTTATCTCCAGGTTACACTGCTGCAATAAAGAATATCATAGAGTTGGTAATACAATGCATTTGTGAGGTAAAGTGACCACGGGGTACATTTACAATTATTTCACGTAACGTAGCTCAGCGAGGCAACTTGATGAACTATGGAAGGCAGAAATGCTCCATATTTTCATAGATATTGAGCATTTCTCCTCTCTCCTTTACTGGTGCGCTGTGTGCTGCCTAGTGCCAATGCAGGTGCCCTTTTATCAAAGTGCACCATTCTGCACAAAAACAATCCTTAGGGCAGAGGTCTTCAAACTTTTTGATGCCAAGACCCCCTTGTAAAACCTTTTTAGGCGTAAGGACCCCCTTCTTACAAAAGTTTCTAGAAACTGGTACTCCTCATCATCAACAACTATTGACAACCATAAATGTGCCTGTTAGACCTCATCACATCCATCCATCCATCCATCCTTCATCCATCCACCCTTTCATCCTTCCATCCATCCATCCTTCATCAGTCCACCCTTTCATCCTTCCATCCATACATACATCCTTCATCCATCCACCTTTTCATCCTTCCATCCATACATCCATCCTTCAACCATCCACCCTTCCATCCATCCATTCACCCATAATTCATCCACCCAACTTTTCACACATCGATCCATCCATCCATCACCGTTTATCCATCCATACATCCATCCTTGATCCATCTACCCTTTCATCCTTCCATCTATATATACATCCTTCATCCATCCACCCTTCCATCCATCCATCCATCCTTCATCCATCTACCCTTTCATCTATTCATCCATCCACTCATCATTTGTCCACCCACCTTTTCACACATCCATCCATCCATCCTTCATCCATCCACCCTTTCATCCTTACGTCCATCCGTCCATCCTTCATCCATCCACCCTTTCATCCTTCCATCCATCCATCCACCCTTTCATCCTTCATCCATACATTCATCCTTCATCCATCCACCCTTTCATCCATCCATCCACCCATCATTCATCCACCCACCTTTTCTGTGGCTCTCTCATGGGGGGGGGCAGTATCTCTCTGCGTCTTCTTCCTTCTTCTTCCTCTCTCATGGGAGGACATCGCTGTGCCTCCCTGCTGGGGCGGGGGAGGGGGGGCAGACAGGCTGTAACAACATCTCACCGTGAAGAACAGACTCTCAGGCACATTTCTCCCATACAGGCGCCAGGTATGAGGGCTCGTGGGACTTGAACCAATGATTTATGGGATGTGTCGGAGGAGGGGAGGACCTTTCAGGTGCTTTACTGGTGGGACCCACTGCTCCAGGCGCGCAACGTCCATTGAACTCAGAGAGCTACAGCCTCCTCCCCCAGCCACCCCACCCCGCCCCCGTGTATGTGAGCCCGGCTGAAACAGCTTCATGGACACACACAAAGCCACACCCGAGTACTTCACAGGTCTTTAAAAGACCTTTTACTTGTTAATGAGGCTTTGATGTTTTTCACCCCTCGGTGTAAATTAGGCTTGCGCCTTGAGCACCCTCAATCAGCCCGATGCCACTAAGGCAAACCATGCGTTTCAAGGAACTGCACGCTCTGACAGAAGCTGCGACTCCCTTCCCAGGACTCCATGACATCCCTGTGGGTCGCGCCCCACAGATTGAAGACCTCTGCCTTAGGGACATAGTCCTCTTTCTATTTCAGCTGCTCAATGCAGCACACATGGAAAAGGAAGTAAGGAGGACGAATGAAGATGTTTCTCTTTGTTATGCCTCTGTCGGGTAGGCACACCATTATTTCACACACCCATACTTACAAATCTTTATAAATCTCAGCTTGCCTCAAAATAGATGGGTGGTTGAATGTATGCAGTTTCCCGCTTGCATTCAGGCACAGTCTCTCAGATAGCGCAGTCTCAGTCAGGAGCAAGTGCATTGAGCTTCAGTTTTCAGGCCAACACAGGCGGGCATTCATTTTCGGCAGTTGCAGCCCTAAGCGCCAGTGCAGATGGGTGCTCATCTTCAACTGTTGTGGCCTTTGAGGCCAAAACAGTGGGGCACTCATCCTGGGCCGGACTGGCCATAGCGGGCACCGGGCAATCCCCCGGTGCACCGCACGGGTGGGGGGCGGTTTTGGACCCTTGGGGGCCATTTTTGTTACAGGGCCGTGCCAAAATCGGCCGAAAACTGGCCCGAGCAAATAGCTCGGCGGCACCTCCAACACCCCCCGAGTGGGGAGGGGGGGCCGGTCGAGCACTTTGCCAGGGCCAGTTGTGGTTTCCAGTCCGGCCCTGCTTTCATCTTTGGCTTTAAAGACAGTGGAGGCATATGTAGATGGATGCTTGTCTTTGCAGTTGTGTCTGGGAGGCCAATACAGGAGTGCCATCTAGTGGGCACCATGAGTGGCAGTGACAGCATTAGGTCTTCGGTTAGGCAAACATTTTGCCTTTTCCCTCCCCTTTTGGCTGAATTCGGTATTTTTGGCCTTAGGACTCTGTGCACTTTAACACTGCTAACCAGAGCTAAAGTACTTGTGCTCACTCCCCTAAATATAGTGTGATTGACTTATCCACAGTTGGCAATTTTAATTTACCTTTCTGTCATTAGTAGAGTGCACTACATTTGCCCAGGACATGTAAATAATATGCTACTAGTGGGCCTGCAGCATTACTTGTACCACTCGCCTAAGTAGCCCTTTCCAAAATGTCTCAGGCCTGCCACTGCAGAGACTTGTGGGTACAGTTTAAACTGCCCTATCGACTTTGCATTTAAACCCCATGCCAAGCCTTAAACTCCAGCTTTATTACATATGTCACCCCTGAGGTAGGCACTCGGTAGCTGATAGGGCATGGTACTGTGCAATTAAAAGGCAGTACCTCTTCTTTTACATTTTACATGTCCTGGAAGTGAAAAACACCCAAATTCGTTTTCACTACTGTGCGGCCTATCCCTCTCATAGGTTAGCATTGAATATTCTTTAGTACAACTAATAAGCAGTACATTCTGATTAAGAAGGAGTAGATCTGTCATGTTTGATATCACTGGAATGGTAATGATAAATCCTTTTTACTGGTAAGGTTGAATTTATCATTACCCTTTTAAGAATGCCACTTTTAGAAAGAGGGCATTTTTTTACTCTTAGCCTTGTGTGCGTACATCCTGTTTCCAATACAAATCTGGGATGGGTAGCAGCTAGACTACATGCATTCACTTTAGACAGCCACACACAAATGGAGCTTAGGTGTGACTAATGGGCCATCCCCATCCTGATGGGGCATCCTGGGCAGGATGAGAGGAAGGAGCTGGCACTTACACCTGAATAGGCTGTGTCCTTTCCCCACAAAAAGGGCTGCATACCCCCTGAAGTGAGTTTGGAGCCAGGGCTGGGGAAGGGAGGACCTCTGTATACTTCAAAGCTCCTCTTTCAAGTCTCTCCCACTTCAAAGGCACCACTGGGTATAAGAACTGTACTCACGACCCTACCACTTCAGTACACTCCTGGACCTGAGAAGACGCTGCCAGGAGGAAGCACTTCTGTGCTGTTAAATGATTGCCATTCTGCTGGACTGCTGATAATGAAAAAACTGAATTTCTGCTGTGCTGCCCTGATGCCTGCTACCCTCTGGCCTCACTGAGAAGCACTGAACTCATCTAACTTGAGCTCAGAGTGACTCGAAGGGTTTGCTCTCTTTCCCCCTGTTCCAAGTCTCAGGGACATCAAAGACTTCAACTCAACCTGCTAAAGCACCTGGACTTTACTTGCTGCAAGTATTGCCCTTCCAAGTGGTGCCAATCCAGTCTGAGAGCTGGAAGTGAGTATAAACTGTTGTGCCAGCAAAAATCATTGCATTGACCATGGTGCGCCTCTCAGAACCGGAAAATCTACATCAACAATGATGCATCCCTGCGACGATCAACTACATCACTTCCCTGAATGCGCAGCATATCAGCGTGATTTCCAATGCATCTTTGACTCTGCGCAGCTCAGAACTGATGCATTGCCTCCATCTTAAAGATCAACGATGACGCAGTGCCTCCTCTGCTCCCAGAATTGTCTTTGACGTCGACGCTTTCAAGGCACTTTTTCAGCAAGCCAAGGCTGGTCCCTGCTCCTGATTTGCTTTCCAGCGCAACTTTCAGGTTTGACGTGAACTAGCGTGACTGGATAGCCCCTGTGGGGCTAAATGCTTCTAAGCACTACCATTTTGTTTCATTCATAAAAGTATAATCTCTTTTTTTAAGTTGGTGTCTTTTTGTAGTGTTTTTCGTGTATTACTGTTTGAAGTGTTGTCCAAATATTTAACACATTGCCTCCTAAGTTAAGATTGACTTGTCTGTACCAAAACACCAGAGCGGGAGCACAGGATAATTTACGGTATGTGGTGACTTACCCTAACTACAATTGTGGCTCCTGCTTGGACTGGTGCAGAACGCTGCCAACCAGAAACACATAGGCTTATTTACAATCCCCTTGTGATTCCTGAGTACCACCTTTTATGATGCGCTGGTGGCGCAGAGTGCAGACCTATATCTATGATGCCACACAAAGCCACTTTGTGTAGCTTTTCATGGCTTCGTAGATATGGTGGAAGGCAACGCAGCATGTCACGGTGTTGTCGTACACGGTGTCAGAGTGGTGATCTATTGGCGCTGAGGTGGGTTTCCCCATGCATGCTACTACCAAGGGTTTTGACACATTTACCAGATTTATAAAGGATCTGTATGCATCAAAACCATATGACTACCCAGGGGAGGCATAACAAGGAGAAATATCTTTATTCTTCCTCTTTCTGTTTGTGCTGTGCTCTTAGGTAGGCCCTAGGCGGCCCTAAGGGCAGGGTGCTGTGTAAGTAAAAGATAGGACATGTACTTTGAAGTTTTACATGTCAAGGTAGTGACAAACAGCTAAATTCATTTTACACTTACTCCTCTAATAGGGTAGCTTTGGGTACTCCTAAATACACTTTTAAGCTGTAATTACTGATTGGAAAGGAGTAGCTGCATCATGTTTCATTTCTTTGGGATGGTAATGATAAATCCTTTTTACTGGTAAAGTTTGATTTGTCATTACTGTTTTAGAAATGCCACTTTTAGAATGTACTAGAGTTTGAGGAGTTAGGTCCTGGGACGTGGGAGGAGCTAGACCATATGTAATCAATCAATATAAAAAATGCCCCTCACACACTTATTTATCACTTGTTAATACAAAAACAATAATCAGGGCTGTTTCTGATTATGTGGGCTTATTTAATTTGGCCCTTTACTTTTTATTTATTCAAATAGGAAACTTTGTTGTATGTATAAGAAACACACGGAACATATAACACTTGACTCAAATATAAAAATCACAAATGACAACACATTGGTTTCAAAACATTAAATCAAACAAACATAAAGAAAAACTTTGCACATTATTTTCTGTTATGGCAAATCTTCAAGTATTTACATTTTTATAAAGATGCCTGTATCAAAAAATGATAATTTCATAGAATTGTTTGAAGGACAAAGAGTCTACAGGAAGGCTAGTAGATACAAATCAATAAATGCAATATCACAATGAATTCTGTGCACTGTGTAGCCTTCTTACTGCCGACGCGTTTCGCCCCATTAATTCAATAGACGGGGTCTCATCAGGGCCTTGTCACTTCTATCCTTTCTATATCTAGAGAGTGTGTGCAAAAGAGAAAAATAGAGAGAGAACAACACCTTAGTTTGATTGCTCTCACCCATTTCGCCACACTAAGCATCTGTCTGTAAACAGTTGTGTACCAGTAACGTTTGTGTAGCCGGATCCGAAGGGTTCAACAGCTGTCTTGCTTTATCTGTGTCTCTGGGGACTCTGTAAGATAGTTTTAATCTATTAGCGTCGTGATACTTGTGGAGTGGTGTCCCTTCACTAATACCCGGTGCTCGTAATTCATACCTGTTTGTTGCACCGTTGTTTTAGGCGTCTGTCTCCGTTTTGTCTTTTTAACTCAGTAAGTTGGTGCCTTATGGGGATTTTGGTTCTCAGTACGTTTTTCTCCCTATATGAAAGGAGAAGGGAACGTTTGTGCGTCTATTTGTCATAGAATGTTGACATTTCCCTGTTCTTACTGCTCTGTGTGCCTTGTTCGCCTGTCTCCAATAAACGTCTGGGATGGATGACAGCTTTACTTTGGGCAATCCCTTCTAGATAACCACAAACGAAGGAAGTGTGGGTATAACAGAGAACTCATCTGCATTCATCTGCATTCTGATAAATCTTCCTAAGGAGGAAGAAGGAGGAGAAGCTGACACTTACACCTGAATATGTTATGTTATGTTATGTTATGTTACTGGGGGTTTTGTAAAGCGCTCAGCTGCTCCGAAGAGCGTCCCGGCGTGTGTCCTATTTAGCCCCCACAGATAGCCTGGCAGACAGGACTGGGATAACGGTTCACCTGTGCACTTCAAGGGCCTGTGTTGAAGTCGCCCCCACTCCAAAAGCATAACTGGGTATACGTACTGGGACTCTGATCCTACCAAGAGAGTACAGTACTGGACCTGTGAAAAACTCACAAGGATTGCCACTTTGCCTGACTGTGTTTCTGAAGGTACTGCCCTTCTGCCTGCTGATCTCTGCCCTGCTAAGAACAAGGACTGGACCCATCTCACTTGAACCAAGAGTGACCCCGATGTCTAGCCCCGTTCTGAAGTTTCAGGGCCATCAAAGACTTCCTTCAACCCTGCAACAGCACCTGGGCTCTGCCATTCATGAGTTCTGCCTTGCAATGTGGTTCCAATCCAGTCCTGGCCCCTTCAAAGGTGATTTCTGCTGTCCAGTATCATCAAATTTGGCACAGTGATGACTGGAACCCATGCATTGCCCTTCAATGCCTACGCCGAAGCCTATCGATGACATCACCTTGATGAACGGCATGGCTCAATGATGACGTGCAGCATGGCTCGATTCAGGGCTGATGTATCGAGACTTCGACTCAATGCTATGCCACATCCAAGGTACTCTCTCAGCGGGACCTGCGTGAGCCCTATAGCCAGCCTACTCTCCATTTCAGTTGGCCTGAACTAATTTGTGACATTGGTAATCAGCAGTGAGGATAGGACTTGGGTTTGTGCAATATCATATAGTAATTCAGTGTTCACTACTACTCTAAAGAAAAGAACATTACAAGTTTTAAATTCTCTTTTTCTCCCAATTGGACATTTTTCTAACTTTGACTCCTTTTTCACCTTCGTTAATTTAGCACTCTTTTTGTTTTTGTACTTGTGATACCTTGTAGGATGGCCATGGATCTCAACTGTCTAATATACTACACTGGGAGTGATCTGAGGGAGTTCTGCAGGAAGAGGGGGCTGAATGTGGACAGGAAGCTTCCAAAGTAGACGTACAGATAGCCCTCAATTCCTATGAGGAATTTAGGAGGCTGAAAGCAATAACAGAGGAGGAAACCTCTGAGCTGGGGGAGGAAACCCCTGCCATGGGCATTGTACAGTGTATGCACCAGGGGAATGTCACATATGGAGTTGGATATCAATGCCATCGAGAGCTACAGCATGACTAAGCTGAGGAAGTTGTGCAGAGAGAGAGGACAGCAAATCCATGATGGTGATCCCACATTTGCCGTTAAACCCTGGGAGGAGTACCACAGAATGCAATCTGAACCATAGAAAGAGTGTGAGGAGGACTACTTCGCTACTCTAAAGAATGCTGCACCCCGGTTATACCTGACATCAGCATCAGGGCCCAGGGTGGGCAGCTGCATTGAGGAGGAGGGGGGAGCAGATAAATGACTTGGCACAGGCTCCAGCGAGCCCCCTGCTGGATCCCAAGATGGAAGCATTGTTTCTCCCCAACCCTGTCCCCTGAGGAGCTCAAGGACAGACAGGCTGAGATGGACCTGAGGCTCCAGCTGGCCCAGTTGGCTGAAGAAAAGAAGAGAGCTGAGGCTGAAAAGGTCTTAGCCAGAGTAAAACCTGCCATGGAAGCAGCTGAGCTGGAGATAGACATGGAAGAAATAAAGGGGTATATTATCAAGGGAGTTTATCTCCGCTTTTTTGGCTTTACAAGCCAAGAAAGCGGAGATAAAATTATCTCCCTATTACCAAGCTGTCGCTAACACCAGTTAGTGACAGCTAATAGGAGATAGCGACCATCTTGGGCCCCGCTTTGCATGTCAGTGATATTTATCACTAATGACATGCAAAGTGGGCGTGCCAAGATGTTAGCGACTGGAAACAGTCGCTAACATCGCTATCTCCTATTACCAACTTTTGGAGATATTCGCGCTAAGCGCGAATATCTCCAAAAGCTAACACCTGCCCTGAGCAGTTCTTCACCATGTTATCCAATGGGAGGTGGATAACATGGCTAAGAGCATTTGCTCGATAATGCATGAATATCGCTGACTTTTCAGCGATATTCATGCATTGCGGCCGTTTTTTATCGCATTTGCGATAAACCTTGCTAATAGCAAGGTTTATCTGCGATAAAAATCGCCGATGTGCGGCGATAATTTTTGTCTCTAAACAAGTTAGAGACAAAAATTATCGCTAGTTGTTGGTAATATGCCACAAAGATCTTATAGTCTCATGAACTGAGTCTCAAGAAGCTAGAATTGAAGGCCAAACAGCTGGCAGAGTCTAGCAGAGATGGTTGCAACAAAACTACTGTGCCCAGTGTGAAATAAAGGGTCTACATACCCAGGGACTTGGTGACTGACTTCAAGGAAGGGGGTGACATAGATGGTTGTTTCAAGGATATGAGGTAGCTCTAGAGACGTACAGGATCCCTGAGAGGGATTTGGGAGTTGGCATATGGAGTCATATTCCTGGTAATGGGAGGGTTACCATACTGGCCCTAGAGAAGGTGGACAGGCTGAGGTATACCACCATGAAAAGGAAGCTTGTTAAAAGGTATGGATTCACCCAGATTAGTGCAGTTTAAGGGGCAGTCAGAAACTATTTCACCAGTCCATGGAGGATTTTGTGAGGTCTTTTTGAAAGGCGCTGGATGGTTGGGTAAGGGATAGCATTGTAAACACTTTAGAGGGGCTGTCCAATTTGTTTGTGAGCGAGCACATGTTCAATCACTTTTTTTCAGAGTTATGCCAACACCTGATTGAATGTAAGTCCCCTGAACCCAGGATCTTGCAAAGGAGGGAAACCTCAGGGTGAGTACTGGAGTGTCTGGGTGATTGGGGCGTGATCCTAGGGGGATTGGCTCAGGGCTCCCTCAACAGAGTCTGAGGGAGGTTTGCAGTTACCCAGTCAGGTCTCAGTAGAGTCTGGGAAGGGTGAAAGTGCCTCATGTCCCTAATAGGAGTACGAGGAGAGGTGAGGGTGAGCAAAGGCCCAGGGTAACCTATTTCCAACCACTGTGCTTGTAATGTTCCCAGAGGGAGCACAAGCAGGGGAGCCTGGTGTATACCAAGAGACCACCCACTGATGGGAGCTCCACAGTGTCAGGAGAACTGAGGGGAGGTGGCTGTCACAGGCACCCTACCAATTCTATTTTCTGGGGGTACTACTCCACAGTAGAGTGTACGGGGCCCAGGGGTTGGGGTAGGAGGCGGAAACAGTCCACTGTGGGAGGACCAGTGGGTCAGGGGTTGCCAGCTTTGAGATCAGAATATCCCCAAGACTGGCCCTGGGGCAGCCCTTTCTGGCCTGTGGCCCTCCATGCACTGTCACAGGGACAGAGGAACTGGAGAGTTGTACCAGGCAGACTCATGCACAACACATGTAGAATGAATTTCACTTGGTGAGGGTAGCTGAACTCCTCTGGAAGTCCTGGGTTGCCATGCACATATTCAGCCTACCGGTACAGACCCTGGGTTGAGGATTCAGGTTCAGTATACCACCCCTGAACTGGTGGGAGGGAGAGAGGAAAAGGGGGCAAGTCACCTGGAGCTACTGTCCCCCACGCTGAAAAAACTCAGATATCAGAGAGCCCTGAATGGCCAGGGACCTTCCTGTTGACACTGACAGCTTTCATGTACTCTGTTGGTTGATAAGCTTGTGGACAGAGCTTTCCTTGGGTTGAGGACAGAAATCAGACCCAGGGGGTGGAATGGTGCACATCACTTTGTTGGCCATGGTGGTACTCTCTGCCTACTGAAATGCATCTATGAGCAATTTAAAGTTAGGTTTTGCACAGATGGGGTTAACAGATGAGGAGAAGGGTTCCCCATTGGTCAGTTCAGGGGCCCCAGAGAGCATAGACAGAGGGATCCAACTGAGTTTGGAAAGGTGTGGAACTATCAAGTGCCCCTGCAGTTGTGGGCCATTGTCCATATGCTATCGCTCTAAGCAGGGAAGTCCATCAAGGTAACGATTAGTCTACTCCGGCTTTAGGCTGGAGGGGTTCATGTTGGAAAATGGCCCTCTCTAAAGGGTAACCCCAAACATTTTGCCTTCCTCCTCCTCTTTTTCAGATTTTTTTTTGTTGGCCTTAGGACTCTAAGTACTTTACCACTGCTGACCAGTGCTAATGTGCATGTGCTTCTCCCCTAAACATGGAGTAATTTGTATACACCTGTTTGGCATATTTTATTTATTTGTAAGTCCCTTGTAAAAAGTTATACTGTTAGACTTGGCCGTTTTTGGCTAAAGTTCCCTAAATGTTTTCCTTTCCCCCTAGACCTGACATAGTGTTGCCAACTTAGATGCTTTGCGCACTTTGCCACTGCTGATCAGTGTCAAAGTGCAAGTGCTCCCTGTGTAAAGTATAATGGTAATTGGTTGTCCATGATTGGTATGTTTGCATTACTAGTAAAGTCCCCAGTAAAGTGCACTTTGTGTGCCAGTGCTAGTAATGCAAATGATAAGAGTGGGCCTGCAGCACTAATTGTGCCACACACACAAGTCGCCTTAAAGAGACAAACTCAGGCCTACCACTGCAGTGCCTGCGCGCCGTTTGGTAAACTGCCATGTTGTTCTGACAAGTGCGCCCACTTGCCAGACCTTACTCTTCCCATTCTATGCACATCAGACACCTTATGCTAAGTCCAAAGTACCCCCTGGGTAGGGTGCAGTGTATGTGAAGGGTAGGACATGTACTGAGGTGGGTACCATGTCCTGACAGTCTAATAATCTCTATTTCGTTTTTCACTGTTGAAAGGCCATCTTGCCCATAGGACAGTATGGGGGAGGGTGTGTGATGTGTTTCCAGCCTATCTTCCCAACGGCTTAAGATGGAGAGGTGACGTTTAGTATGCCTGAACTCACAATGTAATAACGCATCGTTTTATGAAGGTGATTTTTGCATTGTGTGTTTAGAAACCACTCTTTTATAAGTGGCTGGGTGTTTGTGCACTAACTTTTCTGTATGTCTCTGCCTGGTTGTGGATTAACTGAGTGGATTTGAAAGTGATAGGATCTGGGGAATGTCTTGACCCAGGGGAGGAGGTGAGACAGCAACATGCTGACCTGCATCTGGAGTGTAGGGGGAGGAGTAGCCCCTCAAGGTGAAGAGGCCTGGGCTGCAGCCATAAAGCAATGGCTCCATCCCCTGCTGAGTGATTGAGGATTCAGACCCCCAAAAATCAAAGGAAGAAGGTGTTACTGGCAGGGAGGCACCCAGAACTGGTTTGAACAGGGTTCAGTGCCCCCCTGAACATAAAGACTTCAAAGACAATTAGGGGTATACCTATGAGAGCTGAAACCCCTGAACGCTGGAATTGGAATGGAATGGAATTGTTCAAGACTGAACAGGACTGAAACTACTTTGTGCACAAGAGGAACCTCTGCCAAGGAAGATACAGCTGAATAGACTGAAGGAAAGGACTGACCCCTGCCGTGTGTTTTGGGGCTGGCCTGCAGTTTGTTGTTTTAACCAATGAAGAGGCTAAAGGGACTTTGCTGTGTGCTGCTTGAAAGGACATTGCTGTGCTGTGTCCTGAAGTAACTTGACCCCAAGGGCCCGAGGTGAGCTGGCTCCCTGTTGTGGAAACTAAGGAACACAAATGTTTCCAGAAGTGTCTCAGCGACGCTGTGTGATTGTGCTTTTTGCAGCCTGAGACTCTCGGAAGAGTTGCCCTGTGATCGTAGGCACCAGAAATTTAAGTGAGTCTCAGCGAAGCAGTGTGTGTGTGCTTTCTACAGCCTGAGACCCTCTGAAGATTTGCCCGGTGATCGTGGGTACCAGAAGTTCAAGTGCATCTCAGCGACGCTGTGTGTGTGTACTTTTTGCAGCCTGAGACCCTCAGAAGGATAGCCCTGTGATCGGGGGCACCAGAAGTTCAAGTGGGCCTCAGCGAAGCTGTGTGCGTGTGCTTTTTGCAGCCTGAGACCCTAGGAAGAATCACCCTGTGATCGGGTGCGCCAGGAGTTCAAGGGAGTCTTAGCAACGCTGTGTGCATGTTCCCTGTTGCAGCCTGAGATCTTTGTTATCGTCATCGGCCCGGAATCAACCAAGCCGCATCAGAGGCCCAAGTCGCGGGAGGTGGAGAGGAGAGCGAGGGCGCACCCCCCAGGTAACGTGTGTCGTCGCCTGGGGCGGGGTGCAGGCACGGAGAGAGATGCTCTCGGCCTCCTCCCTTCTGGCAGTGCGAGCCTCTGTCCCAGCTTGTGTCGTGGCCTGCACGTGCCAAGGAGTGGCAGTACCGGGGCCGGGGTGTGGAGCAGCACTGTGTTAGGGGCATATGGTAACGGAAACTGACCGCGAGTCAGTCAGAGGGGTGGAGAGACCGTCTGAAGCACCATGATCGGTGCTGGAGTGCATTACGCATTGCTTTAATTCTGCATTACAAACTACCTGATTGTTGTATTACTCATTGCATTTGTTTGCAGAATGAACTACCTGATTGTTGCATTACGCATTGTAATATTTCTGCATAACGAACTGCCTGATTGTTGTATTATGCATTGCATTCGTTTGCAGAATGAACTCCCTGATTGTTGCATTATGCATTGCATTATTTCTGTATAATGAACTGCATGATTGTTGTATTACACATTGCATTCATTTGCAGACCGAACTACCTGATTGATGCACTACGCATTGCTTTATTTCTGCATAACAAACTGCCGGATGGTTGTATTACGCATTGCATTAGTTTGCACCACAAACCGCATTATTCTTACATTGTAAAGTGCCTGATTCTAGCATTATGAAGTGCATAGCCTTGCACTAGGACTGCATAGGATCACCTAGAAGTGCTCATTGATACCGCCAGAAATTATAAGAGCTGGCTGACCTAAACACCGGCCAGGAGGTATATTACAAATACGTATATGTTGGATTTTTATCGTGTGATCTCATGGTATATCTCTTTATATGAACTTATACTTGTTTTTATATGAAACTCGTGTGGAGTCCTTTTGTGGTGTCACAATTGGGTCACTGGGAGCATGGTTGCAAATACTTTACACATTTGCCTTGAAGATAAGCCTGGCTGCTCGTGCCAAGCTACCAAGGGGGTGAGCAGGGGTTATCTGAAAAGGATTCCTTCCTTTCCCTGACATGGAAGTGAGGGTCCCTACTTGGCCTAAGGTACCTACCTCAGCCAACTAGGGATCCCGGTTCTAACATATACCATATATCGAGGGCCTGTAAATTAAATGCTGCTCGTAGGCCTGCCGCTTTGATTGTCCCACCCACACAAGTAGCCTTTCAAACATCTATCAGGCCTCCCAATTCAGGCCTGTGTGTGCATATTCCTGCCACTTCGACTTGGCATTTGAAACTACTTGCCAAGCCTTAAACTTCTCTTTTATCAAACCATCAATCAAATAGCATTTGTAAAGTGCAACACTGTCACACCTAGAGGCAGTTGGGCGCTGAGTCTCTGTTGAAGAGGCAGGTCTTGAGTCTCTAGTCTCTGTCTGAAGTCTGGTAGTGAGGGGACTATACGGAGCTGGAGGGAAAGGTCACTCCAGGTCTTGTCAGAAATGTAGGAAAAGGAGCGACCACTGCTGCGGCTGGGATGAATGAGGGGGATGTGTGCGAGGGTGAGTGAAGAGGAGCCAGGTGTCTAGAGGGTTTGTGGAAGTTCAGTCAACGGTTGCTGTTGGCTGGTCCTAGGTCATGAAGAGCTTTGTAGGTGCGCCGGAGGATCTAGAACTGGCAACTCTTCTGGATGGGTAGTCTGTGGAGGTCTCTCAGGTGGGGGGTAATGTGAGTTCATTTGGGGAGGTCCAGGAAGAGTCTGGCTGCAGTGATCTGTATGGTCTGGAGTCTTCCAAAGAGCTGGGTGGAGATGCTGGCATAGAGGGCATTGCTGTAGTCGAGGTGGCTGGCGATGAGTGATGAGCAATGGTATTTCTGGTATTGGCTGGGATTCATCTGAAGATTCTGTTGAGCATGCGAAGTGTGTGGAAGCAGGCGTAGGCAACTGCGTTGACTTGTCGTTTCATGGTCAGTAGGCTGTCGAAGATGATGCTGAGGCCGTATGCATAGTGAGGCCAGTGTGGTTGCAGGTCTGAGTTCTGCAGGCCACCAGCTTTTGGTCCCATGCGGAGGTGTTCTTCCCAAAGAGCAGTACTTCGGTTTTGTCAGAATTTAGTTGGAGGCAGTTATCTCGCATCCATTTGGCTACGTTGGTCATTTGGTCATAGCATTGCGGAAGTTGCATTTGGCTTTGGTGAGTCGAGTGTTGTCTGCTAAGGAGATAATGTTGAGTCCATGGCATCTGAGGGCATCTGCGAGGGGGATCATGCATATGTTGAATAGGGAGGAGCTGAGGGATGATCCTTGTGGTACACTGCATGTGATATCTTTGGGTGCAGGGGAAGGGAGGGAGTTGAATGCTCTGTGTGCATCCTGTAAGGATGGAGGAGATCCACTTGAGGGGGTCTTGCTGTATGCCTAATTTGTAGAGTCTGTTTATGAGGGTGTTGTGGGAGATGGTGTTAAATGCCCTAGAGAGGTCAAGGAGGATCAGGGCAACAGTTTTCACATGGTTGGGAAGTGTTCTGATGCTTTCTGTGGCAGCGATCAGCATGGTCTCAGGATTGTGGTTGGCATGGAATCCTGATTGTGTTGTGATGCGTCCCGTAGGTGGTTTTGTTCCAGGAATTTGTTCAGCTGCTGATTTATGGTTTCCTCAAGTACTTTGGCCGGGTAAAGGAGCGGCAATCGGACGATAATTTTTTAGATCGATGTAGTTGGCGGAGGATTTTTTTAGGAGGGGTCTAACATCTGCATGTGTCCATCTGTCCAGGATGGTTGCTGTGGAGATGGAGGTGTTGAGGATGCTGGTGAGTTGCGTGCTGATTGGGATCATTGCATGTTTGCAGAGGTGGTGGGGCAAGGGACGGTGAGCTCCCCGGAATTAATGGGAGAAATGATAGATGAGGTGTTCAGGAAGGTGAGCGGAGACCAGTGTAAAAAGTTCAATCGGGTCGGGGACAATCGATATTTGCCCGGCGGTATTGCCTCTGTGACCCTCTAGTTATTTAAATCAATGAAGAGGCAGGCGCTGGAGACTGGAAAGCAGGAAACAAGGTTTTTTATTCTCTCCGGAGGAGAACACAACGAAACGGACAGAAGGTATCGTTCTGAGGTGCTCTAACTGTATTTCTGAGGCCTGGCCTCTTATATCCACATTTATGACTTTATTGCAGATTACACATACATGTTTAAAGCTTTGATATGCGGAAAAGACATTCTCGGAACTCCCCTTTGGGCCCGTTCCCACACACATTTACAGTTAAAGTCCCCACCCTAGTCACAACAGGTGATGAGCATCGCGCAGCTGGATAATCCGCCGATTCACGGGATGTGGGGAGTTTGATCGGATCTCATGGGGTGGGGGGCTTTGATCAACCCGGGGATTCTTTGATGGGGGGAGCTTTCTATTGTACGGGGAGGGGCAAGGATGGTATCGGCAGAGCTGGGTGTCGGCTTGGGAACGGGGAGGAAAAAACGGGCACACGGGGAAAAAGGGGGTTTGCATCTAAGGGCCGGAGATCATGAAAGGAAAGCAGGGAGGTGTCGCGCTGGGAACAGGATGAGGGCCTGGGGCAGAGCAGCGCCGAAGAGGGGTTTATGACTCAAGGCAGGTGCAAGCAGGGGGTGGTCAGCGTGCAGGCTAAGCGAAGGCAAAGGGCTATGTCAGGGGCCAGCGGCATGCAAAAGGGTTTGTTCTGATCGGGGCATCTTAAAATGGCGGGCGCGCACGACAAAAGTGTGGCATCAGGGAAGAGGCAAGATGGCGCAGATAATGTTCACCAAAACGCACTAATTTTCCACAGTCCTCCCTTTAACATATTCAAGACATCTTGCTGGTTCATTTTCTATTCGGTTCTACTGTGGTGAGCATGAGAAAGAAAACGGTAGGAACCCTAGATGGAAAAGAGTTGTCAACAATACATTTTGAGGTCTCTAGTTTTTAGGAGGTGCACCTAGTTGATAAACTTTGATAAATTTGTTCAGCAGGAAAGTCATAGGAATGAAATACAAAAACGGCGAGCAGCAAGTACATATCATAACGTGAACTGGCAGGTTAATACATGTTTCAGATTCGGATTGGAGCAGGATCAATCCAATGGCGGCTGGGAGAGAAATGTAGCAAAACGGTGGTTGAAGATGTCGAATGTTCGAAGTTTTATGAGTTCTCATTGTTCTTTGTGGTCTTTCGTTGGTGCTGTTGAGCACCGGCGGTGGAGCTACAAGTCCAGCTCTGTTCTAAGTTCTGCGTTGCAGGGCACGACCCTTTCCTCGCGTTTCTGGTCGGAAAGGTCCTTTTCGCCCTGTGTCCTTTGAGGTGATTGTCAGAAAGTTCCGATGGAAGAAGAGCGTTCAAAACAGTCCATAGGGTAGGTCAGAGGAAAAAGGGGGATGGAGCAAGGCCAAATTGGGAACAAACTAGGGGAACGAGAGACTTCAAATGGGCGGGCGTGCGACGGAATTCAGAGAGCGGGGACTTGTCGACAGGCACTGGACGTCGAGCAGGGGCATCAGGTCGACCCTTTCTTTTCATGCTGTCGAAAACAGTGCCTCGTCCTGCAGCTCCTTTCAGTCGTGGTCTCGCCTTGGCTAATGTCGCAGGTGTCCCTTAGTCTGCAGTCGGGCCTCGTGCTCCCACATCCGGTCCTTCTCTCCTCCAACAGCAGTACCCTTAAACAAGTTTGAAAAGACAGTCTTTAGAAAATTTGCAGATGAAGATAATCAAAAAGTCTATTTCTCTCCCAGCTCCAGGCAAAGAATGAAAATGTCCGTTATATTTAATGTTCACAATTGGCATATGACTGACCGGTGGCGGACCTGTTGGATTTACTACGACTTTCCTTCATAATCATTTATTACAGGCATGACAGTTCATCTGATGGTAACCCACCTTCGGGAGACAAATCTGGCAAAGATATGCCGTTCTCTAGAGTTTCACATTTACAAAAGGGTACAGTGAGTCGTCAACATGGTACTACACAGGTATTTTGCTGAGAGACGAACAGGGCTAAACATTTCCTTTCTATCGGTGCATCCTGTTTTTCAACTACTGCGGGGTTCATTTTGATGATTTCTTTACCTTGGTCTAGTCTGTTAACCTTGTAAAACATCATTCTGGGTCCTACGTAACCTTTTACAGCCCGGTTACTTAACTAGGAAGGACAGGGGTTTTATGGGAAACAACCAGGGACATAGACAGGGGAGGTAACGGGGGTGATCGTTTTTCTGGTTTGGGTATTGCGACGATTCGGGGAGGGGAGGGTCGCGTATTCTGAGGTCCTTGTTTTATACTATAGGAGCCATTGACATGTAGTTCCCTTATTTCGGCCAGATTAGGAAACCTCTGTCGTCTTACCTGTCCTTTCCCTTACGGCCCAACCTGGGTTCATTGACTTCTAGCGGGAAAAGGAGAGGTAATGACGCGGCCTCAGGGTGATTGTATTAAAAGACAAGCGTTTGTGCAAATACTGACGGTATTTGAAGCCAATTAGGTGGTGTGCTAGGGGTGGCAATCTGCCAATTTCGGGGCTAACCACTCGGAAGAGTGGTAGTGCAAAAATTGAGAGAGAGAGAGAGAGAGAGAGAGAGAGAGAGAGAGAGAGAGAGAGAGAGAGAGAGAGAGAGAGAGAGAGAGAGAGAGTGCAACGGCAGGCTAAATAGTACACGTGCAACAGAGAGGGCGGCAGTGCATTCAAGAAAGGCTATTTAGTGCATTACACAGTAAAGGGTATTCACAAGTCCGCGTTAGAATCTTGTAATCATGCAGTTTGAGCATTAGACAGGGTAGAGGGGACGTGCTTTGAGAAAAGGAAAGAAGAAAAAAGGAGGTACCATTTTGTCGCACTTTCTCGCATTCTCGGTCCTTTGACCAGTTGGGTCAACGCCTCAGTCACACACACACATTCCCTCACAGTTTCGCATCATACGTGACATGGGCTCATTCGTCCGGTCTGGTTTAAGGGTGATCACTTTTTATCAGGTTGTGCTAATTTTTCGGGTTTGTTCGATACGTGAGTAGTTTGCAGGCGTGCTTAGACACCACCCTGCGGCGCTAGTCCGTTTCGTGTATTTAGACATGGCAAGGTCTCAGATCTTCGCCACACCTTGGCTGTAATCTCTGATGTAACCTGCAGAGGAAGGAAAAAAAGGGGGGGGGTGGGGGAGACAGCATTCGCGCGCATTCAAATACATGGATTCATAAGTCCTTTACTTACCTCTTACTCGTCTTTCCTCCTTGGGGCAGGGTCCCCGGGGATATGGTTTTCGGAGTCGAGGGGGGGTAGTGTGTTCATGTAGGGCGTGTGCGGGGAAACATAAAAAGGAAACCAGAGGTGCCTAGTGCGAGGTATCTAGTCAAAGGATATATCTCACTATCGGGATCCTTAAACCTCTTTCAACGCAGTGGCGTTCTAAAGTTCTTCGGTTCTTGGGTCCCTGCTACTTTGGAACGTTGTACTTTACAATATTTACATTATTTCATTTCACCCTCCTTTTACATTCCCTCATTTACACCATTCGTTTTACCCATCCTTGGAAGTCACGGTCTTCCTCTACGCGAGAGTTCATGAGTCAGTCGCGTACTTTTAAGGCGGAGTGTCGTGTTGTCGATCCGATCCGTCCTCCAGGGCTGGGCAACCATCTTCCTTTAACCTTAAAGAGAGAGCAGAGTAGGGTGCACAGAAAAAGAACTTTCCTACCCATCCCATATTGTTTTAAAATAAAGCATGCAATACCCGTCCATAGTTTCAAAGACTTTATTTTGCAAATTCATTTCAGCATATGGATTAGGAGGGTGTGGTAGTATTTGGTCGGTCGTGGCAATGGCTAAAGTGCGTACAGTGGGGGGTGTTGTTTGCAACAATAAAAACATCGGAAAGTTTCACTCATTCATTTGTAAGAGACTAAAACGTCTATTAATTGGCTGGGGGTTCGGGGACATATATTTCATAATTTAGAAGCATAATCACAATAGTTGTAATCAGATTTCCTATATGCATACCGTACGTGTGCGTCGTAAATGGGGTTTACATCGGTTATAAAAATATAATACAGTGTACATTTGTAATCAACATTTGTAATGGGGATTCTTTCATACTGTTCGTCGAGTGAGCTCTCCTTGTCTTTTCTAGCCAAGTGTACAGAGGATCACAAAAATCTCAGAACATCAAGTTTATATTAGTGCGAAGGAACACCACGAGGTGTTCGTAAGTTCCGATTGATACCAGCGCCATTTTGGGCGGGGCCGGCACAGTCCGGAAGCAGCATCAGGGGGAAATGTTTCCATTACTGGCAGTTTGGACCAGAGTCCTTTTCGGCAGTTCTAGAATTCACGCTAACAGAAGGTGTGGCAATGTCATGTTTGTTTCGTTGGCGATCGAGGCAGCCGTCCCTTACCGGAAACCTGCAAAGGCCGAAGGCTCCGCCGGGGACCTTTGTATGATCTTCAAGGCTGCGGAGATGCTGTCGGAGATGGGGGCTCGTGCTCCATGGGACAAATGTTCGAGTTATACGGCTGGCCAAAGTTACTCTAGTGGCCGGGGCCCGCCTTCCAGCGGATCCAGACGCCATTTTGAGGCCCTACAGGGGCCACTCTCGTCGAGTTTGCAAGAATGGAAGAGACCCTTCGGAGTGAAAGGAAGAGGTCCCTGTTTTGTGAGAGCGGGACGTCCAGCTGGGGTGCAGCTGTGATGCCCCCACCTGGGGGGGGGCGAGGGAGACTCGTTCACATCGTCTCCTTCTCCCGGTGCACTCCATGCCGCTCCTTTTCATCGCCCCGCATGAAGGCCTCTCCACATCCGGTGTTCCCCAAGTGCCACCATTGTACGTTCGGTGCTGCGCAAATACTGGGGTGCCACCATTGTACGTTCGGTGCTGCGCAAGTACTGGGGTGCCACCATGGTGTGTCCGGTGCTGTGGAAGTATGGGCACCATCGCCTGACTGGGGGTGTTCGGCGTCGGGCTGGGGGCTGGGAAACCTCCTACCGGTGGAGGTGGGAGAGGCTCGTCCGCGTCGCCTCTCCCTCCCAGCCCAACTTGGACAAATTGTTGTGGAGGTACGTGCAGGACATCCCGCCGTCCAGGACTGCTGCGGCTGTGACGGAAGAGAAAAGGAAGAGGTGCCTCGCTCTCCTCTTGACATGTGGCGGGACTACCTTAGTCTTTCCAGGCCCGTTGCGGCCGGCCAAGGAGACATGTGGCGGGACTACCTGCAAATGCCCAGGCTGCGGGCTCCTGCCTCTCCTCCGGCTCCCCCATACGTTAAGATTTCCTGACCAAGAGTTGGCGGCGGGGCTCGCCTTATATGGGTTGCCGTTGGTTGGGCGTAGCCGTAACCCTGCCCTACTTTGGAAGGTTCCAGAATGGGGGGGGCGAATGTTCTGTTTGACTTTCATTTTCTACAGTTTATCGTTATTATTCCTTGTTTGTTGTGTTAAATTAAAAGTTCAAGTTTATTAATGGTCTACGGATTTTGTTTTATCATTTCTTTCTTTCCAGGTTGCTTTTATGCTAAGTTTCTGCTAACAGGGGTCGAGTAACACGGAAACACGTGTAGAGGGATGACGCAGATTTGTACATTACATACACACAAACTCAGACGGGGGACAGTACAAGTACGACATACAAAGACCCAAGACAAATATAAAAACAGTTATTGGTCATAATTATCTCTTTCCGTCTGTGAATTTTAAACGAGGCTGGGTTCCCGTCTTGACATTGCCCGACCTAGGAGAACTTGATCATGCCGCTGAGATTTTCCTGGCGAAATCTGTGCCATCGGGCATAATCAAACGTGGTGGTTCTGTCTGGTCTGTCTATGTAAGTCGGGTTCTTCTCTGTCTCGCGCCTTTTCTCGTACTGTCGGTCTGTCGTTCTTGTCGGCCCTTTGCCTTTACTCACGCTCAGTAGAGTCGGGCATTGGGCTTTCCAGTGTCCGACATACCTACAAAAAGCGCATTGGTCTGACCCTAAGTCTGGTCGTCCTTTGCATAGTGTCGGGGGATAAGTTGTGGGTAGCGGTGTCCTGGGGTTGTCCTGTCGGTATATTTCCCTACTTGGTTTATCCTCGTCTTTTCTCTGTCGTTTCGTAGCCTCTCTGCGCCACATACCGAGACTGTCGAGCATAATTGGCGTCGTCTTATTATTTCGAAGGGCTATTTCTAACGTTTCTATTTTATCAAGGTCAAAGGATCCTGCCAGTGGCCACTGTTTGTCTTGGCTATCTTCGGTATACCTGTGCCATAATTTATTATAAGCTATGGTGACTAACCCATAGTTTATGAACATGTCCTTATTAGGGGTGCCTTCTAGTGGAGCCATATGGTCCACCTCTAACACCCGGTCCGGGCTAAACAGGCTATTTATCAATGGGGAGAAGACAGACATGACGGCTCGTAACGAGGGACTAAAAAGTCAGCACTGCCTATCTTATCACTAGGTGCAAAGACTAGACAGAATATTTCTATTCTACGTTGTTTGCAGGTAGTGAATACCTCATGGATCCAAAAAAAACCAAAAGACCAACAAAATAACAATGGGGAGAATGAGTAGGACCGCAAAGATCTGCGTTACCTACCCTTTTCACTATCTGCAAAAAGGATGGTCTCTTCCCTGCTTGCAGACAGAGAATCTCCAGGAAACAATAGTTTGTGAACAACAGTTCAGTTTCAAGCAATTATTGAGTGGGGGAGAAAAAGAACAAGCACGGCTGCTACCCTACCTATCCTCCACTGCTTGCAAAGGGAGAGGGAGCCTGTTGTTTCTCCGTTTGCAGACAGTGAATCTCTAAATAAAAAAAACAGAGCAATACTAGTATTTTGAACAATCAAGCAATCAAAACAAATTTCGCAACTTGTCGTGGCAACACGACCTTACCCGGACCATGTGGACAGTTTCTTGTCTTCCGAATCCAGCGCCCGATCGTCCTCTTTTTCTCGTATTTCTCACGGCACTCCTGATGGTTCCCAGTCAGGACCGTAGATCACTCGAGAGAGGTCTGTTCGGAACTAGTGAAGTTCGGATGATCGGCTGCCAGACGAGGGTCTATTGGGCAAGAGCTCTCCCGATCGTTGCAGTCGTTCACTCTGTCGTCGGGACCTCTCCCACTGGATCCACGAGTCGCTGATGGGCCCCACGCTTGGGACGCCAATTGTAAAAAGTTCAATCGGGTCGGGGACAATCGATATTTGCCCGGCGGTATTGCCTCTGTGACCCTCTAGTTATTTAAATCAATGAAGAGGCAGGCGCTGGAGACTGGAAAGCAGGAAACAAGGTTTTTTATTCTCTCTGGAGGAGAACACAACGAAACGGACAGAAGGTATCGTTCTGAGGTGCTCTAACTGTATTTCTGAGGCCTGGCCTCTTATATCCACATTTATGACTTTATTGCAGATTACACATACATGTTTAAAGCTTTGATATGCGGAAAAGACATTCTCGGAACTCCCCTTTGGGCCCGTTCCCACACACATTTACAGTTAAAGTCCCCACCCTAGTCACAACAGGTGATGAGCATCGCGCAGCTGGATAATCCGCCGATTCACGGGATGTGGGGAGTTTGATCGGATCTCATGGGGTGGGGGGCTTTGATCAACCCGGGGATTCTTTGATGGGGGGAGCTTTCTATTGTACGGGGAGGGGCAAGGATGGTATCGGCAGAGCTGGGTGTCGGCTTGGGAACGGGGAGGAAAAAACGGGCACACGGGGAAAAAGGGGGTTTGCATCTAAGGGCCGGAGATCATGAAAGGAAAGCAGGGAGGTGTCGCGCTGGGAACAGGATGAGGGCCTGGGGCAGAGCAGCGCCGAAGAGGGGTTTATGACTCAAGGCAGGTGCAAGCAGGGGGTGGTCAGCGTGCAGGCTTAGCGAAGGCAAAGGGCTATGTCAGGGGCCAGCGGCATGCAAAAGGGTTTGTTCTGATCGGGGCATCTTAAAATGGCGGGCGCGCACGACAAAAGTGTGGCATCAGGGAAGAGGCAAGATGGCGCAGATAATGTTCACCAAAACGCACTAATTTTCCACACCAGGTGGTAATGGTTTGGTTGGTGTTCGCTCCTTGGTTGACTTTGTTGGGGTTGAGGGTGGCAGGTTGGAGAATGTATTTGTAGTTGTTGGTGATCTTGTTGTGGAAGTAGTGTGAGAGGGTGTCACAGAGTTCTGGGGAGGATGTTTTTCTCTATGACTGTCTGGTTTGAGAATTCTGTGACTTTTTTGAAGAGTTCTTTTGTGTGGTTAGTCATGGAGTCGATGCGGGTGGAAATGGCTTCTTTCTTGGGTTTTCTGTTTTCCACATGTCACCCCTAAGGTACGCTTCAGCCAGCCCTAAGGGGAAGGTGGTGCATAAGTAAAAGTTGGAGCATGTACTATTAAGTTTTACATGTCCTCGTAGTGACAAACAACTACATTCATTTTCCACTACTGTGAGGCCTACTCCTCTCATAGGGTAGTCTTGGGAATTCCTTAATACACTTTTAAGCTGTAAATACTGATCAGAAATAAGTAGCTGCATCATTATTTATATCTTTGGAATAGTAATGATAAATCCTCTCCAACTGTAAAATTGGATTTAACATTACTATTTTAGAAATGCAATTTTTAGAAAGTGGGTATTTCTCTGCTCTTACTGCATTGTGTGCCTTGCAGCCTGTCTCCAATTCACGTTTGAGGTGGGTGACAACTAATCTTTGTGTGTTTCTTCTGGACAGGGAAAGGTGAGCAAATGATATCTTTCAGTGTGTTTCTAGCTTGCCCTGACGAGGATTGTCGTCACTCTTTGGGCAGGGTGCATACCTCTGCCAACTAGAGTCCCCAATTTCTAACAGTCACCCTCTATGATCTACATCTATGATGTAGGTGCTGCTCACATGTGGGAGTGGTGATGTGCCTGTGAACGGGCCACTTTATGAACTGTTGTAAACTGTTGTAAAAGTAGCTGCAACACTAACTACTAGCACACAATCATAATGTTAAAAGAACAATGATAAATTGTCCATTCTATTGTAGGACTTCAATAATTGTGAAATAATCATAAATGTGTTACTTTTGCTCTATTTACATGACTATAGGTCCTTTGAATATGGAAGGATAAAATACACATGCACCCACCAGCAGTAAAAAGTATGCATTTAATACATTCACCAAATTGAGTAGCTCTCCAGTGCAAGATCGTGGCTGGCACTCAAAGGCCTGCTGGACCTTTTATCTTCACTCCTATTAACTGGTATACAAACACTGCAAGTACCTCAAATATATATCTGTTTCGTTATTTTTGCTTATGTAAGACTTGGCATCGGCTAGGTCCAGGTGGGTGGTGTACTGCTGGAACTAACACGCTCCATGATCTAACTTTGAACCCTAAAAGCTTAAGGCAGCTCTTGGTTGAGTCTAACATTTTTATAAAAAGGGCTCATAGGGATAGTGAAACTGCTCAATCATTCCTCTGGTGGGGCTGCCTCTGCCTTATATATTGGTCCAGCTATGGAGGACAGGTAAGGAACGCTATCACTGATTGAACTCACTGTGGACCTCGCTACCTCCACTCCTGCAAAGGATGGCCTCTTCTGTAGGGGAAGGCATCCGTTTGATGAGGTTGAACTCTCAAGATTTTCTTCTGCACTCTAACACCAACAGTTCTCTGCTTCATCCTCAGAGTTTGGCCTAGACATCTCTTGGAACTGTAGCAAAGAGAGTCCAGTAGAGACAGCACCTGATTTAGAGACACGTGGATGAGTTCTGCTGACTTGATTGCTATGCAATTAAACTCTGTAGAACATTTGAATCAGCTTCAGACTAAACACACAGTCCCCCCAAAAAAGCATGGGCATGGACATGTGAGTAAACCTCAATGTCTACAAGAAATATGCATGCACACTATAATGACAATTTTAACAATACTCAGCATGCACACTGTGCTGAACCCACATTGGATGATTCACTTCCCATCAGAGAGGAGCGTGCTTGAGGCCTTGGTTACTGGGTCCCAAAGGGCCATTACTGGGAGCAATGTGACGGAAACACTGACAGTAGTAATAAGTGTGTTCTACATACTGCTGAAGTTATTCAGGGCCCTCATCTCAAGACAGTCCCAACACGGGTTGCAGAAGCTGGGGCTAGTGAACAGGTGAAAATATCAGGTCATGAGCACAGCAGAGATACCCAAAAGGTTGGCCTGCTAACAAATTATATACAATAAAAAGCCTTTGGCAGATTCCAGCAAAGAAAAAATTAAGCAAAGATTAAGTAGTATTGGTTGTATCCTCATATGAACAAGACGCTAGTTCAGAGTACCGTCCCATGCCATAGGCTATATTTAAGGTGATCCAGACCTTTAGGACTGGAATATTGGGTCGTTCTGCAGAAGTGCTGCCTTCTCCCTCTAAGACACAACTTGCGGTTCAGAAAATTATCTCTACAATTGACAATATTTCTAGTAGAATCACAGATAATCAAAATGTACTACAAAGACCGGGAACGTGACTGCTAGTGTGGAAGACCGAGTAAAAGGTAAATGTTGTCCATGACATAAGGACCAATTCGGAAGACATGGCGAATCACCAACTGTGAAATAAGGTGTATGTTTTAGGAGCTAAATAAGATTTGTAGTCGGATGAACCTCAAAGTTCATTGTGGGTTGGTTTGAAAATGCCTTTCCAGACTTAGCAGACTGGGACTTCTTTGACTCTCAAGTACATAACGCTCATAAATTCCTATTTTTCAGAAGTAATGGGCTTGGTGCACAACCCAGACCAATATTGATCTTTATAGGGACTTTCTTCTCTGTAATACATCTACAACACGGCTCAGCTGTTCCACTCCTGTTACAGTTCACTCTACTAGACTTGTCTATGCTCTGAATGTTGTCCTTCCACTCTAGAGTTGCATTATCAGCTGCAGCGTATGATTCCTTTTTCTACAGGACTGGGAGCACAAGCATTTTTGTAAGATTCTTCCAGATTGAACATTGTTCGACAAGCACAGACATATCTCTGTAACTTAAAGATAGCTGCTGCAGGATAATTGGAACATTTTAATTAGCTGACAGTTAAATTTACCAAAATCAAACAAATGGACACTATGCAGTGAGAGTATATTGTGAAAATCAGATTAATTATTAGCTTTTCGTCACTGTCAGAATGCAAACAAAACACATTAGCTACTTACACTAATTACCAATTAGCATTTCATTTTATAATGTAATATGCATAGATGTGTTCATTTCCAGTAATAGGTTGAAGGACTGCCACATGGAGAATATGCCCAATGAATATTTCTGATCATAACCTCATGCTTCTTAAAATCAAATATGACCCTGATGCATTGGTGCCAAGGAGGTGAATATTCAATCACACTTTGATGATAGATAGTAATTATAGAACAAATAGGGAGCTACACAATTAATTTATTATGATCAATTAAAGTACAACTCCACTGCATATCACATAGAATGCATTAAAAGCTTCTATTAGGAGAATAACCTCATATATGCCTTTTAATGTAAACAAAAAAAATACCTATATGGTGTAAGGCAGAATTCTTCCCTATGTGCACTCTAAACTGAAAATGCCACTTAAATCAAATCATCTGGCAATTACTAGAGGTAAATATTCCATCAAATAGGAGCACCAAGGGCATGCATTGAATGATATTATATAAAAAATGACACTGCCACATATTTGTCACAAATAGGGTTAGATACTGAATAAGGGGAGTTGGTAGGGCAAATACAATCAAAGAAAAAAGCAATTGTGCCATAATAGACTACATAACTGAGGCTCACGGTGGTAATGCTATGCAGACTACTGATATACTGAGGAAATAGAGACTGCTGACGAGAAATCACAGCATTACCTTAGCAACATTCTTTTAACTCAGCTTAATAATACTAAACTACACTCTTTCATGGTGAAATTTCACTTGAAGAAGTTAATATGGCTATATCGCTATTACACGCTGAGAAACCTACAGAGCAAACATTAATTACAGCAGGGGCATATCAGCAACAACCGGCGATAATTATCGCTAAGCGCATTTAGAGCCTGGATAATTATCGCCGGCTATCGCTGGATTCTATCGCGGAGATAGCGTGCTAATAGCAAAGCTTATTTCCAAAGCTATAGAATCCAAGCTTTAGCTACGAAATGGTGCGATTATCGCTGGAAATCCAGCAATAATCGCACTGCGATAGGCGATACCTTGCTGATAGGGCAGGGTGGACTTAGCCATAATATCCGACCCCCTTAGGATATTATGGCTAAGCCAAATTTGAAGCAGGCGTAATGAAACTGCGTTAAGCATGGTTTGAGCTACTTTTAAAATCGCTAAGCAGCTTAGCGATATCCTTGTTGATTAGAGTAATGTCGGTTAGTGACATTAGGAAGAACAATGAGAGAGAAAGGGTATTCTGTGAGGGAATACTCCTGGTCCCCTTGATCAAGATCACTATACAATAGGAGGAGTACACCCTGGAGGCACCTCAATGCCTCCGACAAAGGGATAGAGGTACACAAGAGAAGGACAGATTCATCCTTTCTTAGAAGACCCCTCACTCACCAACCTAGTTGGTGACATGCTTCATCATCGGGGTCCCACCCGGATAGCCGAATGCCATCCGGGTGGGCTGGGACACTTGACTACAGTGGAGCAGGTTTGTTTTTGATTTTATGTGTGCAAGCGAAGAAGAGTGGTTTAAAAGTTGGCCAGTTTAAAACTCTCTACAAAATCCTCTCTATTCTGGAGTAACTGAGCAACAATAAAAATATTCGTGGGACACCATGCCAGATTAGGTTTGCCTGTGGTATCAAAAGTGAAGTAAAGAATAAAATGCGTCTACATGTTTCAACCTCTTGAGTGACTATCAGGTTTTCGTCAGGACCAATGGAGGTAACCCAGGTGGTATACACACGCTAAGGTGTACCCTACCCTTGGCTACTTAGTAACCCCATCTAGTACCCACAGTGTTGGTTAATGTTTCTTTTCCTGGTTTCTAGAAAGAGAAATCTTGCAGCGCTAAAGTAGCATGCCTCATTTACGTCGGGTCTGGATATACGATCCTACCACGATTTCGTGTAGAATCAGTTGTGGCTGTTCTGCCTATTTTGTGAACCTCATCGACGCCCCGTTGTTCGACGGAGCTCAAGGTGGGACACTACAGGTGAAGCAGCAGATCCAGTGATTATACCAAAGCAGTTGAGTATTGCGGATCCCTGCCTGAGACTCTTTATGTTTGTCTTTTGAATTTAGGAAGTACAAGCTGAGAGGAAATTCTCCTCTTACATGTATAGCACCTTAGGGAGTGCTTCACATAAGGTGCTCACTACATGTCAGCCCCTTGTTTCACCCTTTCACACATAGCTCCTGAAGAATGCCAGTTTTTTAACCAAGGCCTGGCTGAAACTAGTTGACCACACGGGATGTGGGAGACCATCAGTCTCTCCAACCACGTCCTAAAGCCTTGTTTTTAATCCTGCCAAGGGCCCATTAATAATTTAACTGGCTGGGACCTCTAGGACAGATTTTTTAACCCAACAAAAATCACTTCACTGCACTCTCACTTGACAAAACCAGCTCCGCTGTAGTCAGGCATTGTAGCACACCTGAGTCACACTCGGTGCCTCGGGCGGGGCCCGATGATGAAGCATGCCACCAACTAGGTTGGTGGGTGAGGGCTTTCTTAAAAAAATAAATAGTTTTTCTTCTTCCTCAAAAACAATTGTTTTTGACCCAACAGACATATAACCTTTTCCAAGTAGCTAGCTCTTGTTGGTTCTTAGGGCACCATAGCGGATGAGCCTAGCAAGACACAGAAGTGGCATGCTAGGTCGGGGTGAGGCATGTGCTACTGACATTTGCTCCCCCTGCTTTCATGCCCCTCTCCAACCTTACCTAATCCATTGCTGCCTCCCCTCAACACTGCCTCTTCTGGTTCTAAAAATCTGACAGAGCTCACTTGGGATAGCCCATCAACTCGCAAATTGCAAGATAAAAACCACCTTATCTACCTGCACAATGGCCACAAACAAGCTGGTCTGTTCTTGTTTGTGCTCTTAATACAGTAGGGACCTATGAGGAATGCCCACTACTAAAAATTATTAAAAACACATTACCTGCTGTCAAAAAATATTGGATGCTCAAACTTGCAAAACCTAAACAATCTTAAACCAAGAGCCATCAGGCCCAGTGCTAGAACTCAGCGATCTGCTATTGCTTAAACATCTCCCCCTGTGACAGGGCAGCGTGTGGTGGAGTAACACGGTCATGTGATCAGGAAAGACAAGGGTTGCTCCGACAAACATGAGAGGCAAACAGAGGCGGACATGTGTACTGAAAAACAGCATCATTTTTTAGTGCACCTCGCAAATGGCTCAGCAGAGCCAGCAGGGCGATGGTCTCCTCCTATCACCTAGGCATGCTGCTTGTTTGTAAGAACAACAGACAAGCACCTTAAGCAAATTCAATTTCCTAAAAAAATCTATGGACATATTATTCTCACACAACACGGGTGCAAGAGGCTTACAAACCCCCAAACAGCTGCACCCCCCTGCTACACCCACTTCACAATAGACAGGCACCCACAGTGATCTATGGCCACAGAGTTCATCAGAGCAAAAGTAAAAGGCATCTTTCCAATGAGAGGAATGGACAATACAAAGTATGAGAGCAAGAGACAAGTGCCTAACCCTAACAAAAGATAATCTCACAATGGCTGACAAAACAGTGGAAACCACGGGATCTAGTGCATTGAGGCAACCATAGTAAATTCTATGGAAATATTTTCACTCTGCAACACTCATATAAAAACATTCACCACTATTCCAGCCCAAGCCAATGTCCTGGAAGAACGGAAGGGTCTCCTAGTTATTGCTGAACTGCATCACGCCCCTACACAAACAGTGCCAGCTACAGAGCCCCTGTACTCCCCGCTTGACATTGAGGGTGATGCTCGATGCCCCCCTGCCAGACTGTCCCGGCTCACTGACCAGTATCTAAAAAAAACAGCAGGAGCTTTCAGCCTGCTAAGGAGCAGATGGCCTACCCCTGAAAGATTGCCAAAGATGTCATTAGAAGCCAATCCCCAAGTCCTGGAATTGAGCACTGCAGCATCTGACTTAAACAAACTTTTAACAGACCTTCACTGCTCCTGTCTCCCGATATAGATCAGGTCAGAACTAACCTAGCTGACTTCCAAAGATTACCAACATTGCAAAAAGAGGGGCCAAAGGACACTAAGGATGCCTTGCTACACTCATTTCAATTTGTAGTCAATGTGCTAACATACGAGTCAAACAAACTTGATTTGCAGGCGGACCTCCTCAACATCATGGGATTCTACGTTATGGCAATCAACTCCAACACACGCACCTTAAAATTGCTTACAGAACGAGGACGGTCTGAAACAGACCAACCTGCCATAGCTTGCTCCTGCAGCCCGGTGATAGATAAACTTCTATGTCTACCTACTACCCTTGCAACAATGCTGTCAGAAATAAAGTACCAACTAAATCTAAGACCTTTGGCAACACATGAATCATCTGCTCAAATCGCCTTGGACTGCGCTCTAAACAAAAAGCAACAAGTGGAGGAAACAAATGTTTTCTGCCACCAGAGCAATGCAAGTGCCCAGTCCCCTTATAGGATGGATACACATAGGCACAGGCCAGTTATATCTCAGCCCACTGCTAAAACGCTACCATCAATCAAATACAGTTCATAGAGACTCAGACAGGCCCATAGCAAACAGCTCATGAAAGGAGTTTCAACCATACAGCACAAGAAAATATATTCAATCTTTAGGCCAGCTCATAAGACCATAGCCAAAGCCACCAAACCGCAAGAGGAAGGATCCACATTCTCCCTTAAAAGGAACTTATCTAATGGGTCAAATTTAATTGTTGTAGACAACGGCATTGTGGAGACTCCTCAAGTTCCCCATGTGCAAAACACCCTGTCTAGTGGTACAATCTCCATCAATGCAGACACCATCAATGTGGAGACATCTAAAGCTCTCCTTGCACCTCTTGTGCAAACAAAATCACAAATTATATGACACAATCAGCTTGAAGACAGGTGCCTCAGGAGGCCTCTACCAATCCGGCTAGAGCACTGGCTACAGATGAGGGCACATGCTGCAAATTTAGCAAGCAATCATTCTCCTCAAGTAGCCCTACAGTCATCCCAAATTGAAGTTAGTCAGGCCAACCATCAATGCCAAATAAACAAAACAGGCAACCAGCAGACCAATTCACCACCACTGAGCCCTTGTTTTTCTTCAAAGGGTTGGACAGAGCTCACCACACTATAAGAAGTGATCCGTTGGTAACTATAAAGAGGCCAGCACGTCTTCAGGTAAGAAAACGGAACTGCAGGACTGTACTAACCCTGAGAGAGTCTGTGAACTAATCTTTACCCAAAAATATAAATCCTGAAGGCAGATCAGCATAATCAACAGAGGCACAATGCTCTGAATGGTACAGGAAATCCCGACCTTGTGGCATATTATATCAATTTGATATACAAATAATTGCTTTTGGCCATAGTCTAACTCAGAAGAATCCACCATATTCACCTCGCCAAAATCACTGTTTGCTGAACAGGTGGGGAGGGAGAAACTGACATTTGGGAAATGAGACATCATAATCTTTCATCACAAGGACATAGAGTATCCCCAATTCCTATTACTGACCAAAGGCCCCCTCCTACAACTTTGTTAAGGGCAACGAAAACAGAAACTCCGGCCCCATCGCATGACCAACTCTAGACAATGTTGTTCCTTAGAGGAGCAAGGAGTCATTCATTGATGCCGTCAAACCTTAAGGGCAACAGTAAAGGCAGCAATGGCAATGTTAAATGGTCGCTAAGTCAATCTTCAACTGACTGAGCATGACTCCTGCGTATGCTGCAGTGAGCCACAAACAGTCATGAAAAACAACTATCCAACGTGCTGCAGAGTGAAAATGTAGCAATTTGTTTGTGGAATATGGAGTGCCTGCAAAGCAAAATTGAGGGTGCCTAGTTTGTAGCCTATATAAATTCTTTCCACTTGGTTATATTCCAGGATACTTGGGCACTGGTCCCTCTGGAAATGCAAGCATATCTAGTTATCAGCAAACCAGAATTAAAACCCATATACTTGGACGTCCCACCATATCCCTAGCCATTTACTCTGCAGTCAGTATCAATGCTAAAACAGATGAAATATGAACAGACCACTCCAACCTGCAAATTGTGAAACTATGAGAATGTTTCCATGACATCGAACAGCCACTGCTGACTATCAACCTCTACATCCACTCTGAGCCCGCTAAGAAAAAGAAAGCAATTGATTTCCTACTGTCAATTATCATCGACCAAATAGCTTCCAATCCTATGCTTCTTGTTCTAATGATGGGCAACTTTCATATGAACCGGTTGCAGGTAACCATGCATGATTAAATTGTGGAAACTTAAAATCAGATCTGGAAAATTCCTCCATTTTACCCATGGACTCAAAGGAGGGACAATAGGGGCCGACTTTCGCTAACGATCTACAGCTTCTGGGGTTGAGAGTTTTAAAGAGGCAAATCATACCAGATGTTGTTGCTCAGTTTAGTTTTCACAAGGCAATGGCATACTCGATCTTAGACTACACGCAGTGTCCCTTCTTCTGTGTCACATGGTTTGTCTCTATGAGATAGGAACTCGACTGGAAAGTGACCACTAACCCAAAAAGATCCTCTAACCCTACACGTTCCATGATCAAACTGAGCAGGATATGGACACAGTATCCACTATCAAGTACAGGAGGCTAATTTGGACACAAATATCAATTTCCCTGGTGCAACTTAAAGTAAGGAATCAATGGGAGACAATACTCAACTCATCCTCCGACTTGCTGGAGGATTCGGCCCTGCTTCCCGTCCTCCTTCTGGCAGATCAAGGGCACCCCTCGAGAAAGCCAAACCTTCTATCAGGGGCTTGCCCTAGGAGGCCTTTAGCCCTACTTATTACAGCAGAAAAGAAACTAAACCATGCTCTTATGCTTCTTTGAAACAGCTCAACCTCGTCCACTCATATGACTGCTCTAAATGAGCTGAGACCCCTGCACAAAAAACCAACATGGGAGTCAGCCAAGTCGGAGTCTGAAAAGGATTGGCACACTCTTCTCACAGCTAGTAGGATGCCAGAGAATTTTGGTGACTGCTGAACCATGCCAGAGGAGCTAGGCCTTCCCCCCAGCATCTACCAACATCTCGGAAGAAGCATGGACTGCTTATCTGCAGGAAAAGTTTGGGAGCATTAAGACTGCATCGGAGAACCCTGAAATAGAGCCAACATACTTGATGGTCAAAAACACATGAAATCTTTTTACTAGAGGACGTACCAAAGGTAATTACATTAAGACGGCACCAAGGAGTCCCCTGCAACAATGGCCTATCATAGGCTATTTTCATAGAAAATCCTCAGTACTGGGCTGAAAACCTGTGCCACCTTTGCAATCACTTCCTTCTTCACCAGGCTATCCTGAATAGTTGGCAGGGGTTGATCATCGCCCCGATTTATGAATCTGGAAAGAAGTAATTACCCTCAAACTACCTGCTAATTCACCTAGAAGATGGAGAGGCGAAATTCTTTGCCAAAATCTGTTTGGCCGAACTAACCGAATGGGCATTGCAAGACTCACTGGTACAAGTGAATCAGAGTTTATTGAAAATACTGGCACACTCACCAACATTTTAATGCTCACCCTACTAATTGATAAAGCCAGATCTTGCTTTCAGCATCTTCACCTCTGTTCTGTGGATTTTTGCTCTACTTTTGGTGTGAAACAGAGTACTTTGGCAAAGGCTTTAACACTGGGGAATCCCTCCGACTCACCTAAGAGCCATCCAACTGCTATACACAAACACATGGACACAGGTAAGACTAGGCACCGGGTCAACTGTTTCAAGAAAAATGTACATGAAGCAATGGTCTTAAACAAGGATGTTTCCTTTTCCTGTTCCTGTTCAATATGTATCTAGCAGAACTGACAACCACGCTTAACAAAGTCAACATGCATGCCCAACACAATCTGGGTTAACGCCCCATATATGCTATATGCCAACAATGTAGTATTGATCAGCTGTATGAAGGTTGGCAAATAAAGGCTAATAAACACCGCAGCAACATAGACGGAAAAGCAGGGCTCCAAATCAATCTCAAAAAGCAGGCAAACTGCTAGTCAGTACAGGAAGATCTCCACCACCAACATTCCAACTAGAAGGCTCACCTTGGAATCAGTGACAGAGTACAAGTACCTGGGGGTAATCTTTGACTCAAGAGACTCATTCACCTTGTACCGTTGCTCGATAGAAAGAAAACGTAATACCTTAATGTCAACTTTCTGCTATCTAAGGAACACTTAAAGTGTTTGTCTCTTCTATCATTACCACAAGTCATGGTCGCACAAAATGCACCTATGATCAACTATGGTGCACAAGCTCTTAGGGATTAGAGCTAACAAAGTCAATGAAAAAGCAACTCTTATCACTTCTTCTCCAGCCAAAATATGGTTCGAATTTAGTTTACGGAGGCAGAACCTAATCAGCCTTGGACTTGCAACCTAAAAAAATAAGTCGGGAGGCACACTAAGTAATGTTCTGTGGAGCTCTATAACTGATCCAGAAAACACCCAGGCAAATGAATACATAAACCTAGATTTGACAACACTGCAGACTGTAACTCTGGGCCTAAATTCACACTCAGGCTGCCTTCAACAGAAGCATCACTTCAGCAGCCAAGAAGCTCCTTCTTGTACTACTGACAAAGCCTTGTTGACAAACATATCAGATACGCAGTTGGCATTAGGTCCATATGGCCTTCTCCAGTCACAACCATACTTAGGAGAACTGTTTAGGCTAATGGCACAGATCAAGTTGTTGAGTTATCGGCTAGGCAGCATTAACACCTTATGCAACTCCCATGCTTGTTTGAGACAAACAACGGTGACCGCATTCTGCTGGGATTGCCAATTCTCAAAGGAATACATTTGCCACATTGTCTGCACATGCCCTGAACTGAAGGCTGAACGAAAGAGAGATTTGAAAAACCACTTCCTAAGTCATCAAGGACAAGATCTAGTGCTCTGCAGAAAATTCTTGAAAATAATGTCACTTGTTGAAAGAAACTTGCTAAACAAGTTTTGCAGTGACAGGACACAATATTTATCATCAATGCACTGATTGCACTTTTGTCTATGTTTACGCATTTATCACATTGATTCCGTAAGCTGTAAATGCAGTAAGTACCTCACTTAGTGGGTCTCTAATATTACGGGTAACATTTGTACTGTTAGACGCTTGTATGCACTTATCTGCTAATGCACTAAGTGTCCTCATTTGGTGAGCCTTAATAACACTGATGCATCTGGGTACAACTCTCTCTGTTAGATGCTAGCACCTGCTAACTTTTAATTTGCAATGCAACCCGCTAGTACTTTCAACTAGCGAGCCTTTAAAGCGCCGGGACACCTCCTTGCGAGGTAGCTGTTCGCGCTATATAAATATCGGTATTATTAAAACTGCTGACGCAACTGGCATTGTTAATGACCCTTGAGAACACTTTGTATTCTTAAAACCAGTACTGTATCCGGCCAAATGTCTTAGGCACTTTAACTTAGGGTGTCCCTCCAACCAAAGTCTTGTTACTTTTCCATCTTTCTTTCAATTGCATTCTGGCCACTTAGTACAGCATTTTTACACACTTTAATTTGTGAATCCTCAAGACCACAATCATATCGGCCTCCCCATTGACACATCTCGAAAGACTAACAATACAAAAAACCACCCTGAGTGGTTATGCCTACCTTAGTGGTGACATATAAGTATGAAAATGATGGCTTATGTCTGGCTTATTTTGCCGGGTCCAAATGGTAGTTTAAAACATTATAGGTGGCAGTGGCAGGCCTGAGACATGTTTGCACTGGTACTTTAGTGGTTGGCATAATATGGGCTCCTGTCTACTAGAAGCATTTAATATACAGGCCCCCTGTATATGTAGTACCATTTACAAAGGGACTTGTAAGTAATATACATGTGCCATGCCCCATGCGTTGCAGCACGCACAGTGTAAGTCATTTTATTTGTATGTACTTAACTCCGTTCGCCGTAAGCCAGAGTTTACTACCCCCGCCCCACCACCCGCAGCACTCCCTCAAGGATCCCCGACTGGAGGAATTTACCCTTGTCCAAGTAGGGACCACGATCCTAGCCAGGATAAGTCCCAACACAACCTAAATTATACTGCACTCACCCTCTGTTTCTTGGCACTGAGCAGTCAGGCTTAACTTAGATGTAAGCAATTTGTAAAGTATTTGTGCAATGGCTTATACCACCACACAATGACGCACCACCAAAAAACTCCACATTGCATTAGAAAAATAAAAGCTGAGTTTATAAAAATAACACAAGACTAAGAACTATAAGTATCTTTTCGTTAAACGCTGAAGTACGAGACTGTGTAAATTGAAAAAGTCATAAGAGTGCTTGGAGCCAACAAGCACTTCAATGAGTTATTGGGTCGCACTAGACCAAGACAAAGTCAAGCATTCAGGCCAACCGTGAGGGAGCGTGGCCTGGCAGCAAGACCTCCATCGATCCGCTAAACAAAAGTACCTTGCTCTAGGTTATTGTAGTAGTTATGAGGTTGCGTAGATCACGCTGTGGATGGGATGTGTAGGGGTCCCGACATAGCTGCTGTGAGGCACAAATCGACTACACACAGAGGCAAAAGTGTGCAGTTTCTGACCCACACTGTGGCAGAGATATGCTGAATCTGATGCAGATGTGCAAGTTCAGTAGTTCGAGCACCTTAAGGTCTCACTTCCAAGGGTCCAGGAATGGGAGTGCACCTCTTGGCGGGGCAGACTCCCAATGCAGATGGTTCAAGTCTTTGATATCCTTGAGAATTGCAAGTGATGCATCCAGTCCATCTCAACCAGTCACTATAACCGCAGATAGCTGGGCAGATCAGCATGGCAATATCACAGCAGGGCAGAGTTCAGCAAAGCAGCAGTGAAGTAGCTTAGCTGCACTTTTGGCCGCATTGTGGCTCTTCTTACTGGTAGAGTGGTCACAGGTCCAAAAGTGTACTGGTTTGTTAGTGCCAGAGGACCTATAGTTATACCCAGCTGTGCCTTTAAAGTGGAGGAGACTTTAAAGAAAGGTTTAAAGTGCACATAGGTTCCATCCTTCCTGTTCTGGCTTCCAACAACCTACAGGGGGCAATCAATCCTACAGGTGGGTATAGAACACGATCAGGTGTGTCAGCTCCTCCCTCCCATCCTCCTCGGGGTGGCCATCTGCATGCAGATGGTCATGCAGGCACACATACTCTTCCTTGGTGGATGGTGGTCTGGCAGAAATGTAAGAAGCTAGCTGTCACCCACTCCAAAAGTGTATTCCAGTGAAAAGCAGGAGGCACCGGATGGCTACATGAATAAATGTCAACTTTCTAAAAGTGGCACTTGCAAAACTGGAATCTAAAATCCAATCTCCATATAAGTTGGGATTTTAGATTGTGGGTTCAGTGACACTAAACTTGAAATGTCTATCCCATCCCAATCGGGAGTAACGCTTAAAATGAGTTAATAAGGTACACCCAATGCTGGCCTATGGGAGAGTTAGGCCTTGCAGTAGTGAAAACCGACTTTGGGAGATTTTCACTACCAGACATGTAAAACCAAAAAGTACATGCCCTGACACGTACATACATGGCACCCTGCCCTGTGGGTTGAGAGAGCCTATGTTAGGGGTGATTTACACGTAGGAAGACAGATAGGTTAAGCCTGGCAAGAGGGTTACCTTACCAGGTTGATGTGGCAGTGTAGAACTGTATGAACAGGCTCTGCGTCGGCATGCCTGTGTCATGGTTATAGGGTTATGTGGCAAAATGAGTGCTTCAACCCACTACTAGCATCTATCTCACAGGCTCTGGGTACATGTTGAACATAGTAAAAGGAACTTATAGGTAAATCAAATATGTAAATTGGGAATAAACCCAATGATACCATGTTTAGAGGAGAGGGCATAAGCACTTCAGTACCGGTTAGCAGTAAAAAAGTGTGCAGAGTCTAAAACCAGCAAAAAACGAATTTAGAAAAATATAGGGAGGCAGTAAAAAATTCACTTTGACATGTAAATGACACCTTTGAAGTAAATGTACACTCAAATGTTGTGAATAGCCAAAACTTATAAACCATACTCAAAAGTGGCAAATACTCAAAAGTATTAGCTAACTTAGTGAATCAGGCCCTTACATTGGATTTTTGATATCTTTAGCAATATAGGGCCTTTGTCTTCTCTGACTTTCAATTGAAATGTAATGATTCTAATTCCCCCTAAAAATAAATGTATTTCTATCAGAAAAATAATGTCATATGCATTTACAAGTCTGAAGGACAATTCTGAATCTAAGTTGGATAACAATGCTCTTTTTCAGCTTTTGTCATCCAGGTCTAAGCCATCAACTAATTTAAGTAGCATTTTAGTAACATTGTTCTTCAACATAGATCCAAGCAGTGTAATGAGAAAAGGTCCCAAAGTTTGCTTGGGCTATGTCCTTTTGGAACAATATAGGGCTAAAAGACACAAGCTACATACACTACTCGGATACAGTTTAGACAACAATTTACACAAGGTTCCTTGTAGCTCCTTCCTAAGGTGTAGACAATTTCTAAAAATAATGAAAGCAATTGCTATTCCTGCAGTTGTACTACTAGTGATCTAAAACATATGGTTTTTTGTGTCCTAATTCCCTAGGGTTTTTGTGCATCAAAGATGGAAACAATTTAATGTAATATTTCAAGTTATTAACCCCTAAAACCTAGCAATTCTTTTCCTGGGTAGTCTTGCGATGACTGGTATCTTTTTCAATAATGGTCTCTTAGACCTATTATTAGCTTTAAGTTTCCAGTAGGTAACTGTTCAGTGTAAATGTTTTTCAAATATCTCCTTTACTGCATCGTGCATCGTGGTAAGCAATTTGCTTTAATCACTGATTGTTTTGGTTACCTACTACTCTCTGTCTCAAAAATGTTAGTAAAAACACTGCCAATACATCTTAGGGGTAGAAAATTTCAAACCTCATCGAATGTGTTATTTGTCTGTTATGGGTTTGTTCCTTAATATTCAATTATTTGCATATAGTTGTTAAATGTTTTGGTCTACGTTAGGCCATGGTGAAACTTAAATTATGTCAACATAATTTGCATTATTCTGGGAATTTTGTATTACGCTTGTTACATAAAATTCCAGAAATGATGCCAATGTGCCACTTTGCATAATTATACTCCATTCATGGTAAAAATGTAAAGTGAATGCTGCAATTCCTGGTAATTTGCTGCAGAAATTTACTGCAAATGCACAAAAAAACAAGAGAACCTAAGCTGTTTTCGTTCATGATGCGCTTCTTCAAATGCATCCTCGTGGCAAAAATTGACACATGGATATATTTTATGCTAAAAATATAGCACAAAATGATAGATTTTTATTTTGCATAATTACACTGAATATTAAGTCATTTTATGGGAAAGTATATTGTGCACGTTTAGCACACCCCTAGGCCACATCAATTGGTATTACTTTTAAATATGGGTCTTATGTAGCTATATAGAATTTTTTCTAATTGCAATAAAGATTTCTGTTCTCCATAGAACTCCTCAACCCCTCTCTTCACTTTCCCTTCCCATTTGCAAAAGTTTAGAAAGTCTTTAATCTCGACATTAAATTCAGAATTAATTTTTTATTAACGCTTAATTAGTATTAGACTTTTTTTGCAGTCACTATTAACCATGTTATAATGTGTTTTTTGTTTTGTGATCATATCCAAATAATGTTCTCATATTATGCCTTTCTGAAATTGTATGTCACTTGTCTTTATTAAATAAAGCTTTCAAACTAAAACAAGAGAAATTATACACAGGCTTGATGATTATGGTAAGATTCCCCATTATCAAGCATTAGGGCCTTAATATGAGTTTGGCGGTGCGGGAGCTGGACCGCCCCCCTCCTGCATCACACAGCAGATTACGAGTTTCCTCCTCTCTGACAGGCAGTTTTTTGGCATTGAAAGAAAGACAAAACCTAGGAAAGGGGGGTCCAAGGGAAATTGAAAGAAAAGCGAGGACAGATTCCCCAGGAGTTACTGCACAATACAAAGAGTCCTCCAGTCTAGCGTGCTTGGAGAACACCACACAGGACAAAAGCACAGATAACCAGTCACTACTGAAAGTGTCCTTTAATTAGGACGAAATCTCATCACCCACTGAAGTGTCATGCTTCCCCATCTGGGATTCTCCTCTCGGAGGATACACCGAGCCCCTCCAAGCCTATGACCCCCTCACTGTGAGGGAGGAGCTCAGGGAAGTGTTTACTCCTATTCTGCAAAGGATATACTAAGATCCTCAAGATGTGAAACATTAAACTGGTTAGGTAATGGGCGCAGTGCAAGAAAATAATAAATAACCGAGTTGAGTATGTGATGCTAAAACTAACTACTAAGAGTGAAAGAAACTTTATTGGCACACTTCTAGTGTCAGGATTAAAAACAGTGCACATGCAGTATGAAAAAATGTTTACTGCATGTGACAGATGAAACAGATCTACATGTTTTGGCCTTCTCGACCCAAGAAGGTGTCACAGCCTTTTGCAGGACCTAGAAATGTAGTGCTACTGCGTATGATAAAGTGGATAAAAGTGAAAAAACAATCTTAGTGTAAGATAGGTAGAAACAGATGTAAATACAAATCCAGTAATCCTGATTGTGGTGAAAACGAGTGACTGGTTTTACCCATTGCTTATGAGTAAGATACCTCACCTCAGCCTGGCAACAGCTCAGGACGGGAGGCACCGCTCTATCTGCCGGTACCCGGGGTGGTAGAAGAGCTGCAACAGGAGACCACCTTTCACAAGTGACTGGTTATCTGTGCTTTTGTCTTGTGTGATGCTCTCCAAGTACGCTAGACTCAAGGACTCTTTGTATTGTGAAGTTCTTTGGCATTCCCATGATGGTACCTGCGAAATAGGCACCGCAATTAGAACATCAAAATCAGTGCATGCATGGCATAAACGGCAGCAGTACATGCTGTGCAGGTACTGGTGTGCATCCATATGGTGCAGAGGTACCCTTTGTTTCCTCACCACCAAACTTTTAATGGCGGTCGCACCACCATGCAAAGTGTGGCTTTGAGAAAACTAGTAGTATCCTTGGTGGGGCCACAGCAGCCAGTCAAGAATATTGCAGCCACAAGACTGCTGCACCACCTCATGGGATCTCTGATTCCTTGTGGTTTCGTTGATCCCAGGTGGCCCAACCACCCGGGTCGTAATGGGGTACACGGAGGATGACACTGCCGCACCTCCATGAGTCTGGCGGTCTGTGGACTGTCAGACTCATAATAAAGCCCTTTGTCAGCATTGTAGTATTTCTAAAAAAACAGGCACACTGGTAGAGGAGTTTGGATCTTGTCAGCCTATTTCATTAATGCAGATGCCAAAACCTATCATAAAGTTAGAGCTTTATGGCTGTCTTATGTCATTGTGACAAAAGTAAGCCCTAAGTTGCATAGCTTTATTCCTGGACGAGATACAACAATCCACATAAAAATAGGTATTTCACTATTTAATGCTTCTAATGTTACATTCAAACAGGCTGGAATGATCCTCCTCAGACTTCAATCTTATCTCTTGGTGATTAATTTGGACAGTCATGGCTAAAATGGGATTTGGAGACAGATTTACGAGAAAAATCAAAGTTTGGTCTGAAAGGTCCACAGGTAGGGTAGTGGTAATGGGGCAGGTATGTAACTTTGTAGAGCTAGCATTGGATGAAACTAGCGGTTCTTCATATCTAAAAATGGAGGTACCTCATGTATTACAACTTAAAGCAGCCAGTGTCTAGAATGGGGTACCAGCTTGGTGTGCTCTCTAACCATATTGGGCCTATTAGTTGAATAATTTAACAATAAAGATTATTAGGAGTCAAGTTAAGTTGTTTTCATCTGTGCCCTATTATTTAATGCAGTAATCCTGTTATATTAATGTCTATTCCTAGGTTTAATGTTGAATATTTTTGATGGCAGTAATCTTGGTTTACACTTCGTATGATATTTGGATACTATATGGATTTATGGACACAATGTTCTCTCAAATCAATCTCCATATTTAATATTGAAAGTATTTCAGGATATTATTTAAGCCAGCTTCTCACATTCAAGCTACACAGGCATATTTGTATGTATGTGTACTATCTATACCTTTCCATATTCAATTAAATAAGTCACAAAACCAAACTAACATTTGCATCTGTTTCTTGATCTTCATGTTGTATAGAAGGTTCCGGACAGCTTAAGGTTCCACTGGGAGGTTACAGATGGATACTACCGTTTTCTTTTCAAAGGTTTGTTTGATGATTCAAGAATCTGAAACAGTATATTCGAGAAACAGGTGAATGAGAGACATTAATAATTGATTTCTCACAGCAAAGTTCTTGATGCATCTTTTTTAACCTTTAATGCCTCTTCATCCACCAGTGAATCTCCAATTTCTTCTCGTCAGAAATATTAGTTCAATTAGGATGAAAGTTGCCTCCTTATGGAAATAAAATGTTCCACTACTTGTTCTTTTTACTTTGAAAATAATATAGCCTCTGTTTTTCCCCATTCTTTGTCATGTCACAGGCCATAAGTACCTGATCCATCTCTGTACTCCAGCGTGGTGGTTTGAGACTTTCAGGTTCACATTGTGGATGTGGCCTGATACTCAATGGCGACTGGCACTTTTTAGTTGCAATATACACTTTAGAGCAAGTTTACTATTTTTCACCTATTCACAAAATTTGAGCGTAAGTTACTACTAAATAAAACAGTAGTAAGTTGTGCATCACACCTGACAGCCACTGGTACTGCAACACCATCCAAAGGAAAATAATGGAGGTATGGAATATAAAAAAAAACCATCACAAATGCTGTTAAATTAAATAGAATGAAAGTATGTAAAATAGTTACAATTATGAATAAATACAATTTACTGTTAAAAATATATATAAAAATAGTACATATGTAAAATATTTTAATATTCTATTTTGAAATTAAAAATTGATGTAACAGAATGGTGGAGGGAATGCCATTATCGTTAAAGAGGAATTTAGTTGCCTCATGGAATCACTGGCCATCCTCGACTGTGAAAGTGCACCCTTCTATGTTTTTTTTCTCCCATAATGCCACCTTCTATGGGATTCTACTATACAGTCCTCCTTGACAGAGTAGTAGTTTCCTTCAAACTCTCCCTGAAGTAGTGGCATCTTTGGCCATCACTAAAACTAATTTCTCCGTTATAGGAGATTTTAACATTCATCTGCTGGATGCCAGTTGGGGCACATGCATCCGACCTACTCCGAGATCTTCTAGCTTTACAATTCATACAAAAGGTGACCGGCCATACCCATGCGAGGAGACATCTGATAGATTCCATTTTCTTAAAACAAAAACCTGCTTAAAGTTGGTGACCCTATTCCTATCAATTGGTCAGACCATTTTATGATGTCTGTTACATTGGGACAAACTCATCCATCCCCACGTCCTGGACTCCTGAACTAACCACCTATAAAGATCACTTCTGGTCCAAACTACCACTAGAAGTTTGGAAACAGGCACTTAGTGAGACCAGACATAGCCTGAGCTCAGACCTTCTTACACCTGAAGAGGTCAACCAATGGATCACATCCTCTCTCAACTATGTAATTCCCAACACAATGTGTACCAAAAAGGCCTAAGACAGGTCCACACCATGGTATACTCCACAACTCCATAAATTAAAATAGGAATACAAGAAAACAGAAAGGTGGAAAACTATAGTGTGATCAGTAAACAGATATATTGGGAAAAGATTAGGTTATAACAAAACAAAATCAAAAAAGCTCAGGCAATTTACTATGAGAAAAATATTTGCCTTGCCTCCAATTCCTCCCAGGAAATGTTTCAAGTAGTAAAACCTTTCCTTGAGCCCCCTTAAAAGTATCTTCCTCCTAAACCCACCCTGACCCACATTTATAACCCTGCTTTATTCTTTTAGAAGAAAATTCAAGACATATATTATGTACTAGAACCACCTAAGAAAGTTCTAACAAGGGAGGAACAGATATCAATCACCCCACATACTCCCAGTGAATGCCTCACTCTAAGCCCACAGAATCTTCTGGACATTCTAACCAAAGTCAAAATGTGCTTCCCTGTCGGCCTGCCCCCCGCCCCCAGATTTAAGTGAAAGTTGATGACCAGATTCTTTAAATTTTGACAAAAATACTTAACCTTTCTTTGAGCAAAGGAACAGTCTCACAGCAATAGAAACAAATGATAGTTAAAGCCCTGCTTAAAAAAACAATCTTGCTCCCCATGATCTAGGAAATTATAGACCCAATTCCCTTTTCTCGGGTACAAGCAAGTATTTGGAGAAGCACGTCAATACTTCTCTGATTAGTTCGTAGAAAGACATGGGATACTTCATCCCACCTAAACTGGATTCCACCCTCTCCATGGTATGGAAACTGCCCACTTAGCAGAATGATCACTGAGCAATGGCTGCTGTTATCCTCATCGATCTTAGTGCATCATTTGATACAGCTAATCACAACATCCTTATTAAATGAATACACAATGCTGGTATAACCAGATCTGCTCCAGCTTAGCTCAAATCCTTTATAGAGGATAGCTTGTTTCAATTTTTTGATGGTGGCGGCACCTCAATGTTCTCCCACTTCAATGCGGCGTACCACAAGTCTCCGCCCTTAGCACTACATTTTTGAATCTATAATAATGAGGCCATTAGCTGATATTATGCACTCATTTGGGATATCAATAGTTGACTATGCAGACGATACACAACTCGTCCTCTCCCTCACTCAGAATCACATCCTCCTTTTGGCTTCCCAGGGCCTTTGCCTCGAGAAACTGTCTACCTGGATGAACAGTTCAGGTCTGAAAATAAAGGTAATAAAACCAAACTCTTGACCCTTGATATTAACCCTAATCCTTGAATTTAGGATGTTCAAACTACCTCAGAACCCCCACATGCCACAAACTGCCATAAAGAGCATAGAGTGTGGTTGGACAACTCCCTTAATGGGGTCTCACAACCAACAAAGCTTGCAGCAAGAGACTGATAGTCCAGGCCCTCATACATTCTCGTCTGGACTAAGGAAATTCTCTCTACCTGGGAGCCCCTAAAAGACATTACATAAATTACTGACCATGCAGAACGTGGCTGCCCAAATTTTGCACAATGTCCCTAGACACCTTTGTACCCATCACAGCTTCAAGGCTCTTCACTGGCTGCCGGAAGCAGAGCCAATCAAATTTAAATCTCTCTGCATTTCCCACAGGGCCCTCTTGGAAGAACGGCCACTGAAATCTCGATCTTTGATCTCCCATATGTTCCGGGACATACCCAGTGTTCCTCTAATGCCTTTCTGGCCAATATCCCTTTGATCAAAAGATCCAGATGGGGAGGTTGATCCTTTTGATACAATGTAGCTAAATTGTGGAATACGCTTTCCATCTCCCTGAGATCGACAACAAACAAACTATGCTTCTGTAAGTCACTCAAAACGTGGTTATTTGGAACTCCCTCCTCTGATTCCTGGTAGAGTTGCCTCTACAATAGCAGCGCTGAGATGCCTGCAGGTAGTTATGCGATATACATGTGCTAACAGAATAGAATAGTTCAGAATATCTTTTCTTAAAATATAACTTAATTAATTTTAATTCATTCTATACATCACTTTTAATATTGAATAATGCATAGTAGAAAATAGTTTTTTTTAGGTGTAAATTTATTTTTCAATATCAACTTCAGAAAAATTCTACATTGTAAATAAACATATATACTTAATTTACATTCATATTTAATAGAAAATATTTTTAAATCTTATTTTCGAATAAAATATTCTTAAAATGTTCCCTAAACTTTATCATTGGGAGACTCTGCAGTTAGGGAGCAGGGGCTACATTTATGCCAGGTTCTGTGGGCAGGGGGTGTGGGAAGTAGGGGTGGGAGGAAGACAGATTTTTTTCTGCAGGGCAGCATTTTATGCAAACAAAGACTTGTGATTATTTCACATGGAATCACCAGCCCAGAAATATCATGAATCCTTATCAGACACATGAAATAATGGGTATGAGAAAACCTACCCACTTTAAATTAGGTGGAGTAGAATTTCATATGGTACTTGACTTAAAATCAGGGCCAATAAGAACCAAACAAAACATAAAACCTAACTCAGGGCCTTATTATGACCTTGGCGGTGTGGGAGCGGATTCTATCAGGAATCAAGGTCAGGCAGTCCTGCGGGAGCTGGCCGACTGTGGTGTCTGTTTAAAGGCTCAAAGGAGAGCCGTAACAGGCACTGCAATGGGAACGCCATTGCAGGTACCTGCATGGCATCGACTAACAAATACATTCCCTGCAGGTACTGGGGGTGCATGCAAACAGGGGAGCCCACAATATGCCCCCCTACATGCATCCCTTGGAGCAGAAGCAACTGGGGGGCCTGTAGGGCCCCCTTTGTTTCCTCTCAACCACACTTTGAGCCAGCCATGAAAACCGTGGCAGAGAGGAAACTCCTAATATACTGTCTGGTGTACTGCTGTAGTCATAATAAGGCCCTAATGTTTGACAATCTCTAGTTATTTTTTATCAATTGATGTAGTAAAAGTATTTTCCCTTCTCTAAAAAGGATGGCATTTCCAGCACCTGCACCTGCATATGAGTAACTGTTCACAGAATGAATAATGTTTGTGCATTCGATTACAATTTAGTATTTAGTTTAGTCATTTAGACCTTTATCGCAGCATTAGTTTGTTTAAAAGTTGGGAGTTGCATTTCTCAAGGTCAATTTTTGTTTATTTGACTTAATGAAATATATGTGCTTGCCAAAGATTTGGGAGTTAACCAGATCCAAATTACTTTTGATGTTATCAATAGAATGTTGGCATTATGGTTGAGATAATGTGAGGAAATTGGACATATGAGACTGAAGACATAGGAGTCAGAAGTGAAGTAGAGAAGAGAGCAGAAGCCAGGAGCCACATTTATGTAGGTAGCCCCTGAAGTACTATAATGTTAAGGTTACCCAGGTTCTTTCTCTTTCAGGTTTATTCTTTAACAGATGCCAGGTTCTGCCTAACCTTGCTTCCTGAGTAGGATTGCTTCAGATGACAGGGAGGCATTGAGATGAAAGGTGTTCGTGCTGTGAGAATTCAATACACCGAGCAGCACTTAGATATTGTAACCATTCCCTTATTTGCTCATGCTTAGTCAGAGGCATAGTTATTTATAGTGGCATTAGGCTGATTTGATGTGTGAATTATCATGAATCCAGTGTTTAGAGACATAATGTATGCAATTTCTGAGAAATACCACTGTTTGGAGATTGAAGCAATCTGAGTTAAGATACATTTAATTCAAAAGATCAAAATGCAAATATGTTACATTTATTGAGGTAGCATCTAGGAAGAGAAAGCGACTTTTGCAAATTAAAGTGTAGGTTCCGCAGAGGTTGTGACTCCAATGTTTAGTTGTTGTTTCACATTTATTAAACAGAGGAATATTTTACACCCGTTTAAATTGAGAGAGTAGGTGTTTTTTGCAATGCATTGTGCGGCTTAGGTCCTGCAAGCATATCTTTGCCCATCCTGCTGAGTATGAACATGTAGTTTGTCCTAACCAGGTAGAACTAGGCAAAGTAGAGGAGAAGAAACTAGTTGTTTGCTTACAGAAAGCAGTGGTCTAAAAAGTATGGAATGGTTTATTTACTTAGTACCACTTTGTACTTTTTCAAGTATCTAAGGAATTAGGGTTGAATCAGCCTCTGAGTCATTATTCAGAGAGTAATTAAGACCCTGTGACCTATTATGCCCACTACAGTACACGCGAAAAAGTAAAATAGGAAGGATTATGTTCACCAGCACTAAACGTACAGTGCTAATAAATAACCTAGTCACCTATGAAGGCAAAGCAAGTTGTTGAGAAGCACATTGAAAAATATTGAGGGCAACTGCTGAGACTCTCCAGAATATGGGTAAAAAAATTGTATATTATGTTTGACGTTTGGGTAATTTGTGAGACATTGTCATAAACAAAGATGAAAACCTGTTGAAAATAAATTCAGAAAGTGCTGTGCATGAAAATCAGATGATTGCTATGTTTCATGAAAAGATCATGCTGGTTACACCCTCAATGAAAATGAATGGTCACCCATTTCGAAACAATTATGGAGTATTCGGATGAGGCATTTCATTAGGTATGCCTACCCCGCATACCTTTAGGAAGAGCCTCAAGACCTAGCTTTTGGCTGACCTGGCACTGCTCCTCCTCCCTATCCAGGGCCTTCAGACCCTCATCAATCAATCAATCAATCATTCAAGTTATTTATGAAGCGTGCTACATATCCGTGAGGGTCTCAAGGTGCTGGGGGGGTAGCTGCTACTGATCGAAGAGCCAGGTCTTGAGGCGTCTTCTGAAGACCAATAGGTCTTGGGTCTGTCATAAGTTAGTATGGAGGGTGTTCTAGGTCTTGGCGGCGAGGTGGGAGAAGGATCTGCCACCGGCGGTCGTTCTTCAGATGCGAGGGACCGTGTAGAAGCAGAGTCGTCTGTTGAGGTATGCTGGTCCGGTGTTATGGAGAGCTTTATGTGCATGGATGAGGAGCTTGAAATGTATCCTCTTGTTAACGGGGAGCCAGTGTAGGTCTCTCAGGTGGGGTGTGACGTGGCTGTGGCGGGGGATGTCGAGGATCAGTCGTGCTGAGGCGTTCTGAATGCTTTGCAGCCGTCTCAGGAGCTTAGAGGGCATAGAGGGCATTTCCGTAGTACAGCCTGCTGGTGACGAGGGCCTGGGTGACAGTTCTTCTCGTTTCGGTAGGGATCCACTTGAAGATCCTGCGGAGTATTTGGAGGGTGTTGAAGCAGGATGGGAGACAGCGTTGACCTGCTTGGTGATGGAGAGGGTGGAGTCGAGGATGACCCCCAGGTTGCGTGCGTGGTCGGTGGGTGTCGGGCTGTTCCCAGCGATGTTAGAGAACCAGGAGTCGTCCCAGGCTGAGGGGGTGGGACAGAGGATGAGGACCTCCGTCTTGTCAGAATTCAGCTTCAGCCTGCTGTCCTTCATCCATTCGGCGACGGCCTTCATTCCTCTGCAGAGGTTGGCTTTGGCGGTGAGAGGGTCTTTGGTGAGGGAGATGATCAGTTGGGTGTCGTCGGCGTAGGAGATGATGTTGAGGCTGTGCTGTCGGGCGACGTGGGCGAGTGGTTCCATGTAGATATTGAACAACGTTGGGCTGAGTGAGGAGCCTTGTGGTACGCCGCAGATGATCTCGGTGGACTAGGAACGGAAGGGTGGGAGAGTAATGTGGGTGGGTGGGTGAGTAGTGTGCTTTAAAAGCCCCTGATTGATTGATTGATTGATTGATTGATTGATTGATTCGGAAAGTTGTGACCTAAAATAACATGCAGTCAGTCAGATTCCGCCAAAGCACTGATACATGTGAAATTACTCTCAGACAAAATGGCAGCGATTAGAAGTGAAAGTCTACTTGTATTAATTTATGGGTGGGCTGACAAAATCAATTGTGTCACACAGTTAGAGTGAAAGTCATTGGAATTGCCTTCCCTTGATGGTCACACTATGCACAATTCAGGAACTTTTTAGTCACATTCTTGTAATTGACAAACATACTCATAAGATGGCTGTCCAAAGTGTAGGAAAATACGCTTTGAAAAATTACCTTTTTTTCTATTTGTGGAAAGAGGAGCATTCGAAAGTGATCGGAGTTTTCCACCTACAAATAATTTGTCAGAGATGAATGTGCTTTATTCCACTCACCTTTAAATTTGTGTTCATGACAACTTCAGAGCTTTATTTAGCACAGTTCTAGAGATACCTACATTAAATCCTAGATACCAGTAAAACTCCCACCACTGCTAACTATATTAAATCAGAGACTTTCTGATAGCATAGGTTCAAAACATGTAGTTTTTGGACTAGTCAGGACACTCAGAAAGGAAACCAGTTGTTCTGAAGGAAATCTAGAAACAACTGAGAGTGATATCGAAAAGCAGACAGGTAAACGTGATGAAAACTCCTGGATTCCACTGACAAAATGTAATCACTTGCCAGATACTAATACTCTTCAGCAGTGCCTCTCAGAACATGAGTAGAAAAGACATGGGGATTCTCGTGTTTATTTTTTCCAGAATGGGCCACGGACATTGAAGAAACAGAAGTGGCTATGTGGATTAAACAGCTAGTACCACAAGATGATAGTTAAAAGTCCAGGTTCTGCACTGATGTACAACAGCCTTACTCAATAACTGTATTATAAGGACAAGTGTCTTGGTCTGAGACGATAGACGTTCCGCTAGTCAATCACTTAGATTGTGGAAAAACTGTTAAAGGGTTCTTGCGAGAAACTAAATCTACACTGCAATCAAGATTACTTTATTTTGAAGTTTTAAAACACTTGGTTTTGATGGCTATTATGTTTTGGAGTCATGCAATCAGGCCTAGGCATTGTAAACTCTTAAAATACATGACATTCAATGCCCGACCTGCTCCAATAAGCCTGCTTTGACAAAAACTGGAAGACTGCAGCTGATACTGAAATGTATTTAAAAATGCATGACTAACCTAATTCTCAAAAGTGCATAAATCTTCAATGTTACTAGCATGTTTTTCTACGAGATGCAGAAGCAGAATATTTTATTAGTCTTCTTCTGAATTGTCTACGCGATTCAATTGTTCATAAAGCAAACTTTCTGCTTCTCACAGCAAGGTTACATATCTCAAAGAATTATTCCAAACCTTAAACTTTCAATTTTCAATGGTTGAAGCCTGTGTTCTGATTACCAGATCCTCAGTGCTTTTTTCCCCAAAAACATATACAGTCACACATATTGGAACTTTTGTTTATGAGTTGCAACAAGATGAATAGTTCATTTATTAGGCAGATAGAAGGTGATTTAACTGAATATTTACTTTCTTGAGATGGCAGGAAGGCATGCGATTAAGCACATGCAACTATGTCTGGGGAGTTCATAGCATTCCAGGGACAACATTAACAACAACAAAAAACACAGGGCGGGATAAAACATTACTGAGTTTGTGACTTTGTAGTGTCTGAACATTTGTGTTGCCATTGAGCTTTTGGATTGTTGACTATTTCAATTCACACTCATGAGAAAATATATGTTCTATTTGGATGGAAGCGATAATTCCTGTTGGATCATTTTGTTTACGTGAATACTTTTTCATTAGGAAGCCTTTGCCACATTGCTTACCCAAATGTCGTAACTGAGATTGTACCAGTCTGAATCTAAATATTACAAGAGTTGCAGTGCATCATTATGTTTGAAAATTAGGGAACAGATTTACTAACGACTTAGGCTGTCCTAGTGTGACTTGTATCGTCACAGGGCAATACAAGTCCTTATAGAGTATTTAAAAAGCAACACAACTTGGTTTCATTGTGGTAGGAGTTCCATGGGTGAAGCATGGGCGTTCCTGTGCATCTGCCCATGGAATGTGACTCAATCCCAGATTTACTAAAGGTAGTTAACCTGGGATTGTGCCAAAATGGGGCTCCTACCACAGAGAGATGTAAAGAGGAGAGATATCTTTATTTACTCGTTCCATGTTTGATGTACTCTGCAGAACACCTAGAAAGAGTACATTTCGTCAAAGGGATGTTCTTTCCATAATGCTGACCCGACCGAAGTCCTGGAGTGCTGGACTCAAACGTTAAGAAACTGGTATTGGTTATTTCTGCATTGGAGGCGTCGTAAGGGAGATCCTTGTGTTAGGGCGATCGTATTGCTGTGTGAGATCTAAAGCAGGTGCCCTAGAGCGCTTAACGGCAGAGCACTGTGTTCCAAGTATGGACTTCCAATAACCAGTACCACGGTCTCTTAATGTTTAAGTCCAGCACTTCAGGACTTTTTTTGGGCCAGCCGGGTGAATAACTTTACCGGCAGCGCAGCGTTTTTAGAAAGAATAACCACTACCAAAATTGTTTAGCCCAGCCGGGTTGGAATTATAACTGGCAGGGCGAATACAAAGACTCTTACTCCATCATACAGCCCTGAGGAAGTGGCTGAATTATTTTCCATATGCGACAAAACCTGCTGGTTTCTGTTTTGGCTCAAAGAAAACGGAATTAACACCTTGCCAGCGGAAGGAATTCCAGCCCCGTGCTGGACATTCCAATCACGGGCGTGGTCGTGACCGAACCCAGCCCTCATGCGCACAGGCCACCCATGGCTCATGACGGCTGGGTTCCGTCATGAGCATCGAAGGGGTTAAAGACAAAGCAACACCCTACCTATATGTTTATGGGCCATTGTTTCTATTGTATTTAGGATTTTGTAGTCATATACATACTATTTAATTACTCTTATGTGTGACTAGGTTTTGGTAGAAATTTGTAATTGTGAGGGATCCTCCTATACGAAATTGAGGGGTAATAGGGCTTATCCCCTCTCCTAGCACCACCATATAATCTTTTGCCTATGTACATTTGTGAGATCCAGCAGAGTGCCTATTTTTCCCTGGCCACTAAAAACCCTTCGTTAGAGACCCAGTAAAGGTTTTTCATGGTTTGGATCCTTTTATGATGGAATTCGCATATCTGTTGAGATGGACAATGGCCTCTCAATGTATATCATCCACTTACACCTCAAATAGTATCCCAATGCATCTTAATTTGAAATGATTGTCAGTGATAAAACATTATCATATTTGATCAAAAGTTACAGCTCCTATATTAAATAAATACAGTGATTGTAGCTTTATGAAAAAATATTCCCTAAAAAATATTAAAATGCTATCATCCATCACTATGCATCCCTGTGTTGTGAAGACTGAAAAAAGTAGGAAATCACATGGAATTTATGCTTTTCTGTGTCAATATATCTGACAATAATGATGTTTATTTAAATTGTTTTCTCTTGATATGTGTCAGCCACTCAATGTCATACAAAAAAGACAATCCAAAATCAGTAGGAATTAAAAAACGTGTAGTGTTTTACTAAGATATAGTAAACTTGCATACAGTAGGTATCTACTACAGGTTGACAACATCTTACACTAAAGTCTGAATGTAAAATGCTAGTTTGTGTACCAATTTGCATAGTTAATGAAGGCTTCTAGTGTAAGAGATCTCAAAAATCTTTGTATGGGGAAGTGCTTTACTCAAGAACATTAATCTATGCACTGAGGTAAATATGCATAGGATTGAAAGCTGTGTTGCCTCTGGTCCATGAGCCTCTGAATAGATCTTTGGCGGTGGGCCAGGTTCAGAAGAAGTGGAAGAATGCAATGGTGGGCCCCCTGCTCAAAAGTCGCTGTTAGATAGTGCCAAAATGGAAAACTACCAACCTGTCTCAATGTTACCATTATTGGCAAACGTCACAGAGAAAAATGTCAACCATCTACTTCCTCACTTTATTGAGTGAAACGATCTTCACAGGACACAGTCAGGGTTCCGCCCTTCCTATAGTACAGAGGTGGCCCTGCTGTTAGCCTTGAAATCCACCCACATCTTGGATGCAGGATGCATCTCCTGATGTTAGATCTCAGTGCAGCCTTCAATACTGTATTGCACATGCTGCTCATTCAACATCTGTGAAGTTGTGGGCTGACCATATTGCCTTAGGATGGGTTGCTACATTTTTGTTGGGAGCTTGATAACAATATTCCTATTCATGTAGGAATGAATTCATGAAACATTTGCAGACCGACATTCATGTTGACACCTTCAAATGTTATAGGATTACTAAGAATGTAGCAGTTTCTGCTGCATCAAATGGTTTGTGTCCTCCTGGAAACTATGCTATTAGAGACATGTTACATGAGTGATCAAAAAATGACATGACAAATACTTGTGTTGAACAACAATATACGTTCACCTACATTTTTAGTGCTGTGCAAAATAATTCAACATTCAATAGATATGAATGTTAGGTAGCAGACAAGGATTTGCCATATGATGTACTACCTTCTGAGTGAGTTATTATTGTATGATAACTAATCTAGATACACAAAGTACAGATTATGTTATGCAGGGTTGCAATGCACAGTTCCATTTTGTATATGTTATGACCATGAAGGCATACATCAAATCGATAACTTATGTCTTTTGATGCAGAGTATGACTGTCCATATAGTCAGAGTTTTTTTTATCATTGTCAAGAAAGCACAAATTAGATGTGATACATTCTTTGGCCAACCCTCTTTAAGTGCAAATATTGGTTTCCTTAATCACAGTTACTGATGTGTTCTATGTTTACTAGATATAAAATACATAAAATAAATACGTAACATACTCCATGCCACACTACAAGTATCTCAAACAACAATGGTCCCATGCACAATTGAATTCAAGGAAGAAAATAAATATAGACACAATGGACCTATATTAAGTAAGGTGATTTGTCCAGCCGGACAGGGATCACAAATCTTTACTGTATATTTCAACAATCAAACAAATACCTTACATTCATTAGAGTGAGACACAAGCCTGTGCCCTCACGCTTACAGATTGGCAAAGTGAAAGGGTAGTAAAGAAATAGAGAGAAGAGTTTTTAGGCAAAAAGTGAACGATTTCTGAAAGTGAAGGAATGACAGAAATTCAATTTACACCATTATACGCATAACACATTCAGTATACATTTAAATATATGGTTTTACAACAGGTCGACGGCGTTTCGATCCCTTTTACATAATCCGTGGGATCATCATCAGGACAAAGATTCTGCCTAAAGGGTATTGGACACAATAGCCTGGTAGAGAGGAATTAACAGTCACGTAGAAAGGAGTGAGGGCAATGCTCCACGGCATCAACCACAGTGGGTCGCCGTTTTTCCGGTCCTAGGGCTCGAATGCGGGAGGGGCTGTGAAGTGCCGAGTTGCTAATAATCTGGACAGCGCTCCGTTTTCAGCGAAGCAGATATGGAATAGTCCCGCAATGGGGGAGTTGGACGGGCGCCAACACTTCAGAGCAGCAAAAAAGCTTACCCAACGGAGCAAGCCGAATTTAAGCCCGCAATGGGAGAATGGGTCGAGCGCCAACAATTAGACGCGTTCCCACGAGCTGAAAATGACGGCTTCGTGTGTGCACCCTGGCAATGGCCAGTACAAGTAGGCACATCATCAAATTGTAGTGATTACCACAGAACATTTGTGAAGTGGCACATAAATAAATTGATTTTACAACAATCAAACAGTTCTTACAAGTAAATCCATCAGGATATATCAGTATAATTTTAGATGGACATATTAGAAAGAAGGCCATTACTCATCTATTACTCATAAAGTAATTTATGCACACCAACTGGACCAGCAATTTCCAATCCCAGGAAGAACATCAAATCAATCTCTATGAAAACAGCATCTGCTGACCGATGCTGAAGTTGATGGATGCTTTTGTCCACCCTTGAGACAGGGATCAGGTATTTCCTGACCCGCTCCCACCCAACACAACTCTCTTTGTAGAGATATTCTCCTGCCCCAAACATACCTGGGAGGTAGTGAACAATTAGCCGTATTAAGGCCCCTACCTGCCTTCCCTCAAAGTTTCTCTCTCTCTCTTACCAGGCATCACTTCATGACCCAATTTATAAAAATGTAAAAACGCAGAAAGCAAACATGCCCGCTAGCATCCCTGTAACCCAAGACACCTTAACTGCACCAAACAGACTATTGCATATATTTACAAAATATATACTTAGAAACAAATACCAAACTATGCAAACTAACAAACAGTACACTTGACTAACAAGACCAAATAAACAACCACCAATTGCAAAAATGCACCAACACTCCAGCAACAGTGTTCAACAGTCTCCAACCACAACCACCAAGCACAAATAGAAAGTGAAAATAAATGCCCAGACTTGGGCTCCTGGCTCACTTTGACACTGGATTCAAGCTAGCTTGGCTGATGAGGGGTGTTAACCCGAAAACCATTCCCAGGATGTTTGCTTCTGGTCCAGGGGAGACCTGGATTGGCAGTTTGGGATGGACTGTTTCCATGAGGCACAGGTTCAAGAATGAATTGCATATAGCTGGGTCTGAATTGGGATGGCGAAGTGAGCTAAAGAACGATGATGGATTGTGAGTGTCTGAAAAGTTTCAGTGCTCTGACCATCATCTCCTTGTTTTCGCTATGACAGGTTATAGTCATACATGATTTACATCTAACACTTACCACTTGCAATGTACATATACTTATGCAACTTACGTAACATGAGTATGTCAAAATGTTTATATGAAAATTTTTTAAATACATACTACAGTGAAACTGTGCTGGTACAGATATTTAACGTTATCACACAATTATTAATGTATGTGTAAATCGAGAATTTAGAATAAATATTTCTCTCATATACAAACAACTATGAATTCATCCATAAACACCTTAACCTTTTTAGCTCTAAAGTAAAAACCATAAGCAGCTGCCTTATGTTACCATTCTGTAACATGCAGCACAAGTCAATGCAGGCACTTAGGATTGAAGGCATATGTTCAACAGAGTATTCTTGCATTGCACAGCGTAGAATGGTACCTAGCCATTTACACAAGGAAGTCAAATCACTGCCTTGAATTAACTATTGCTGTGAATACGTGACAAGGTTGACACGTGTATTGCAACATACACACACATTGTAACTTACATTATTATACATTGAAATGTGTGAACAGGAACTGGCTTTAAATGTGACACATGACCTAGGCAGTTTTAGTTTATTAGTGCAACTAACACATGTATGGGTACTTCATTGAGCATCACATCATGTCAATTGAACATGTTATCATATTTTCTTTCATGACCATGAAGGTATCCATACCTATAACCATTGGGTCAAGTTTCAAATATATCAGCATTGGCTTTGAGTCATACTAGGTGTCACAAGGGCTACACACTCCTTCAGTCAGATTTACAAATAAACACAGGGTCAACTTACTCAGCCCTGTGTTGGTTTGTACATTTGGAGTAAAGCATACCAATGCAAGATGCAGTCGCACATTTGCCAACCCTGGAAATGTGTCACATGGGAGGATCTTGATTGTTCACATGCATACAGCCATCAATGTATGCCCATGCACAGATTTACCAAGAGTAGTAAATCAGGAAATGTGTCACAGATGCTAGCTGTTAGAAATGGAGGTCTCTAGTTGGATGAGATAGCTACCTTTGTCCAAATAGGGATCCTTGCTTCTAGTCAGGATAAGGGGGATACACACTTTAGATAACCCCTGCTCACCCCCTGGGTAGCTTGGCATGACCAGACAGGCTTAGCTGTGCAGCAATGCATAAAGTATTTGTACTCAGAACAAACAGTAATACAGTGATAACACCACAAATGGACACCACACCAGTTTAGGAAAAATAAAGTAGGTTTATCTAAACTCAACAAAATCAAAACAACAAAAATCCAACATACAGGTAAGAAGATATGCCTTTAAAACAGTTATTGTAAAAATAACGCTTGTAGAAAACAAATAGCTCCACCTGGAGCTATTGCAACATTGTGACAGCAATAAATCCAAAGTACAGTGCCGACCGCGAGAAGCGCAGCATTGGGCACGGAGTCACAAGGAGACATAAACAAACAGTACCTAGGAAACAAAGTTGATGAAGATGCACGGCTTCTTTGCATTTTTATACTGTGTATCTAGATTTTTAATATTGAACTATTGTCCTGAAGAAGGTGACAAACCACCGTAACACTGAAATACTGTGTCGACAATTTGTTCTTTGTTTTATAAAATGTATTTTATTAAAATGTTAAAATATTGACCAATGTATTTTAAAATTCCAGCACAAATTTTGTGCTATACTGATGTATGATTGCTAAAAAGAATTTTTAAAATAAAAATTGATTTACAAAGCATTCTTTTTGAAATTGTATGACTTGTATTGTATAAACTTTCTTGTATTGTGTTTTTTTAATAAGGTTGTAAGTTTAGCAACCCGGAAATTGAGTAAGTGAGATTTGTCTACGGTTCTGTCATATCAGGTTTGCTAGCTGGATTATAGTTTAACCAGTTTTTGTAAAACAAAGTCTTAAAAGTCAGGGGAAACCACGCCAAAGATTCCAAGTCTAACACTAGCCCTCCAAAGGGGAAGAGCAAAGTGGAGTAGCATATTTTAATGTGTCTCTACTTACATGTTTGTAAATGTGGAGCATTGTGCTACACACTTAGCAAGAGTTATAAACTCTTAGGATTTTTTTGGGTGTGTAGATGCCCCTTCCTGCACAAAACACAATCCTGCCGGAATCAGGCTCACTATTTTATCAAAGTAAATGTGTCCACACAGTGGCAATATAAGTGATTCATTGGCACAGTGCAGTAAGTTGTCCAAAATGAGCACTATATTGACACAAGTGGTGCATTTAAATACTATCCCAGTGACCATACCCATCACAGCTTATGGAAACAAATAATTTCTTACATATCTTTGTTTGAGATGGACATCTATATATCATAGCACTTTGTATAAGGCATTCTTTACTTTATAATGTGGACAGGTCATGACAGTGTCTGATGCATACAGCTTGGCATATTTACTCGTTGTATATGCTGCGGGATATTTGTTTTTAGCTACTGTACTGTTTCAGGAAAACTAGCTACTGGCGACAAAGATTGTTAATAAAAAAATACATGGAATCATTTATGTTATGGACATACTGTGTTGCCTGCCTCTCTTTTAAACACAGTTTAAACTTACTGGAACATCCTCACCAACATAATCCATCCTGTGCAATGTTGGAAGGTCTTCATTATGATGCAGACTCAATTTAAAAATATGAACACCTACATGGCTCAATACAAAGGTATTATCAACCAGGTATGCAGTTCCTTTGAGGGACCGAGAACAAGACAATCTGGGACTGGTTGGTTTAGTATCCATAAGGATGGGAAAGGAATCCACTCCTTTTGGAACTGGGGTCCTCCCTCACTCGCCTGAATGCGTGTCATGCTTCATCATTGGGATTGCTCCTTGTCGGGTTGGTGCCGCAATGCTCAATGGGCACCCTCAAATGGGCTCTTTATCAGAGATCTTTTTTCCAAAGCTGTATTGTTATGTTATGTTATGTTATAGGTTTTTATTATGCGTGCAGCTACTCCAGCTAAGGAGCGTCCTGGCGCATTGACAAGGAAATAGCATGAGAAACATAACACAGCCAAAAGAACCAAAAGGACCACTCTACATACATAGCACATACTAGGGGAAGAAAACTAAAACAGGAATGTTTTCAAGGCTTTCCTAAAAGCCATAAGATCTTCTAACAGGCGCAGTTCCACCGGGAGGGAATTCCAGGCTGATGCCGCCTTTACACCAAAGGAACGGCCACCCATGCGGCATAGCCTGTATCTGGGAACTACAGCCAGGGCCTGGCCCTGGGAGCGAAGAGCGCGCGTAGGGACATAAAGGGAAAGAGAGCCAGACAAGATTTCAGGACCCATGCCTCTCAGGATCTTAAAAGCGAGGCAGAGTATCTTAAAAAGAATCCGCTTCCGTATTGGGAGCCAGTGTAGGGAACGAAGAACATTCGCAACCGAATAGAATTTAGGGAGGCCGACGATTGCCCTGGCTGCGGCATTTTGTACTCGTTGTAATCGAGTAAGTTCGGCCTGGTTGGCCCCGGCGAGAAGGGAACTCGCGTAATCCAGGCGAGAGATGACAGTAGCCTGGATTACAAGCTGTCTGGTTGGGGCATCAAAGTACTTAAGAACAGGTCTTAAGCCTCTCAACAGACCGAAACAACAAGCCGCTGTTCTTTTAGTGTGCCCTACGAAAGTCAGGCCCGAGTCTATCCACACTCCCAGATTTTTCAGCTCCAGAACCGGCGCCGGGGATGGTCCCAGCTCAAGTGGCCACCATTGGTCGCCCCAGAGTTCCGCTCCCCTGCCGACAACCATAACTTCTGTTTTAGTGGCATTCAGCTGGAGACAGTTCCCTGTCAACCAGCTAGCCACCGACTTCAATCCATCCTGAAACCTGGGGGCATCCACTTCTGCATCCCCGCTGAGAGTAACCGCCAGCTGTGTGTCATCGGCATATGAGACCAAGGTTAGGCCCCACTGCCTCGCGACATCAGCTAGCGGTCTCACGTAGAGATTAAACAACGTGGGGCTCAGCGAGGATCCCTGTGGGACCCCCATGGCCAGTGGTTGGAAGTTGGACTTGAAGGGAGAGATGGAAACACAGAAGGAACGATCGCCAAGGTAGGAGCGGAACCATTGCAGGGCCTGTCCACCGACACCTATCTCCTCGAGCCGATGCAGGAGGATGCTGTGAGAGACGGTGTCGAAGGCGGTGCTGAGATCTAACAATATCAGCGCCGCTGTCTGTCCAGCATCCAACACCGCACGGAGATGTTCCACCATCACAAGAAGGGTGGTCTCCGTGCTGTGGCCAGCACGGAAGCCGTTTTGTGTGGGGTCGAGGGCATTGGTTCGTGTGAGATACTCAGACAGGGCCAAGTTGACATGGGCCTCTGTTATTTTCGCCGGCCAAGGCAGCAGCGAGATGGGACGATAGTTCTCGGGCTTAGAAGGATCAAGGGAAGACTTTTTGAGGATGGGGGACACCACCGCCTGCTTCCACTTAGTTGGAAGTGCGAGTGTAGGATCATGAAGTGTAGATGGGTGTGTTGATGTGTAATGTGCTCAGGTGAGTTTAAAATAGATTAAGTAGTACTTTTTAACTTATTTTTAATAGCTGAGTCTGCTTGTCTAACTAAAAAGAAAAGTGGCAAACAACTGACATAATGTTCTGTGGTTGCTTCTACAAAATGATCAACATGTTTCTTGCCTGATCTGTCACATAAGTGATCAATTGGCAATTCTCCTGGACCGAAAATCAGATTGTTATCTACTCAGTGGCTGGAATCCTAGTTAATAGTAAGAGTTGACCAATCACTGCAAAACCTGTGGTGTACCTTTAAAAATACCAACCTGTGAGGAAAGGTTTATACATTAGTCAGATTCTCTATTTGGTTCAGCAGGTGGAAGAGTCCATAACATGCTGTTAGCTATAGTGTGCTTGTAGATGCAGTGGAAAGGCGGAAGAAAGTGACAGGCAGGTGACACATCTAAGGGCATAGGCAAGCAAGTAAATTTCATAGATTGTGGTTGGGCAGGTAATTGACCTCACCCAAGTAGGGTGGGTCTCTAGCCTCCTCAAGTAATGTTAGAGGTAATGCTCAATTTGTGTGTCCTGCCAAGGAGAAAGATTTGTATTATCTAGTACCAAATTAGTCAAGCCAAAAAAAGCACTTAAGCAGGGTTAAACAGGCAATCACAAGTACTTACAGTTTGGATGGGGTGATTATGCTGAACAACCTACTCTCTGTCTACCACCTCAGAAGGGTAGAGCTAGTGGGGAGTGCGATATTAAGTACTTGTGCATGCTAATTCTGCCGATGTCATCAGTTCTGTTTCATGCGTGGCTAAAAATGGCAATGAAACGGGGGATCCATATTGGACGACCCGATAGCGTGGAAACAATATGGGTAATATCACTTGTTTACCTGCCTCGGGCCCGGCACCATCAACTGTCATGAGTATAATGCTATCAGGCAGCTGGTAATCTTCCCTATGTGAAAGGCACTCAGAACTAATCATGTCATTGTTAACCGACACCTGCAGGGTTTGTGCGCGGGCGGTGCTACAATGTTGCAGTCTGTTGGCCCTTATGAATAATGGGGGCTGCTTCTATAGACAAGGTCTTTTCTCTCACTGATGTGCAAGGCAGCAATCATGTGGATTAAAGTGGAATCTGCCTCAAATGAACAACAGACTTTGCAGGTGATCATGGGCGATGTAGTCTAAAGTTAGTGTTTGTCCCTGCTAATGGAAATATTGCAGAGGAAAAGGAAGTGTGTGCTCATGTTGAATCACAGTGCTGACTGAGAGTGTGAGGGGTCGTTTCCCTATCCCCAGGTAATGGGTCAAAGCCATGAAAAGGTGCTTGCTGATTTCAGCAGAAAAAACGACAAAAGAGTGACCAGAGAGTAGCTTGTCTTGGACCCATTTCTAAGTATACATGATTATTCAGTAACTATTGCCTCCTATCGAAGTTTTGCTAGAAAATCGGGGGTAGATAGTCTCCTCACGTAGAAACCGACATGTGAATGTTTTATCTATTTAATTTGCTCCATGGAATGTATTTCTTTTGTCCTCCTTTATTTGTGGAAAGGCGAAAGATCCAGTTTTGCTCTCTCCTAAAGAGTGTGTTTTTATTCATGTTTGGGTGTGGCTCATGAATGGTCCACCTAGGTCATCTGGTGAGTGTCCCTGGTTTCCAAAGTGTGTGCACATCTTGGTCCTGAGTCTATGGCACCGAATGTTGCTATGGTGTTATGCTACCATATGCAAACCAGTCTTGATCCTGAGCCACATGGGAACAGTCCAGACCGAACTGCCAGACCAGGTCCTTTCTGGACCGGAAACAAGCATCCTGGGACCGGTTTCAGGGTATGTCACCCTTCTTCAGCCAGGCTAGCTTGAATCCAGTGGCACAGTGAGCAAGGGACCCACGTCTGGGCATACCCATCCCACTTAGGGCGTAGGTTTCTATAAAGGCAAATACATACAGTATGAGAAAATATTTTTGGTTGGTTATGTAAACATGTGTGAACACACAGTTTTGTTAAAACCATCAGCCATTCTTATTCCTGCTGTCCATTCCTTCAAATACCTTCATTCATAAACCAGCAATTTGTTTATGTATGCTAGATATTTTAATGAAACATATACAAATTACATGTCTCAGACAACGTATTAAATGAATTTTGTGATACATGTTGATGCTTGATGAACTAGGAGTAATATCACATTTCCACATCACTTTGTTAAAGTGTCCACATATATATGTTTCTTATTTGTTTAAGTGCTTTTTTTAATAACACACAGGTTATCATTTATAGTTATGAGAATATTTTGCTTGTTGTAACCATGCAGGAACTGTGAAGCCTTACTCTGTGAAAAGTGTACCTTCATTTAGGCCTTGTGTACCACAAGGTGACAGGGGCATATTGGAAATAGTTACCTATTATTTGGCACCCCAACCAAGCCAAACTTTAGGGTGCCTTTTGTTTTTTTTATCACATTCAAACAAGGCAGCATCCTTATGTGGACTAAGATAACGTTATTGGGTATTAGTCCTTCTATGGGTGGAGCATGGCTATGTACATGCATTCACTCAATGAATTGGACAAATTGCCAAACTGGCAGCATCTATGAAGTACATTACTGCATTATATGGTGTGCATTGTAGATCCTGACAATATATTGTAACATGGATTTTGTACTCCTAGTCAATTTGTCTGCCTATATATTCTACAATCTGCAGCACACATGGTAAGAGGAAGGATCCATGATTTCTGACCTCTTTTACTTTGTGTTTTTTACATTTCCAAACAATACTGCAATGCGGTCCATTATACAGACACCCTTCCACAATGTTGCAAGGGCAGATCTGTTGTTGTTAGACTGCACATGGTAGTTCAGCACATGGATTGTAAGATAATGGTGATAACTATGCTGGTATTGTGAATGTGTTCTCTCACACTGTGACATCACACAAGACAGATTTTGTTGGTTGTGCTGCATTGTGTGTAACAGTAGTAACTTTGACAACCAATGGTAGACACTTAGCTATTTGATTTGTTTCAATGCACTCACTATGGGGCCGATTACGAGTGTAACAGTGTGGCACTGGTACTGCCTCACTACCGCTCCGCCAAACCTGCGTGAGAACCGCCTGCCAAATAATTACATTTTTTGTCATTGGCGTGTGATTCCTTTTGCATTCCCATGTCAGTGCCTATAAAATAGGCCCTGCAATGGGAACGTCAGAAAAAGTTCCAGTACGGCATGGACTGAAAAGTCCATGCTGTGCTGGAACATCGGTGCATGCACACAGGGGGGCATGGATTTTGACCTCCTGTGTGCATCCACAGCGAGTGGGGCACAAAGGGCCCAGTAGTGCCCCCTTTGTTACCTATCTACCAGGGTTTTCATGGAGGAGAAACTGCCATGAGAAAACTTGTAATATGCTTGGTGGGACCACGGCGGTCCTGACAAGCATATCGATGCCCCTGTACCGCCGCACCACCACCAGGGAACAGGGGTTCTCAGGTGGAGTCGGCAGTCCAAGGGCAGCTCGACCACTGGTGTTATTATACGACTGCCACCAGCACACTACTATGAGCCTGGTGGTCAGAGGACTGCCAGATTCGTAAATAGGCCCTAAGTGAACATTCAAATACTTTTTTATGCTAAACTTTGAAATTATAATATCTATTTAAGCAAATATTATATCACTGACCAATCAATCAGTAGCCTATTTCCATATCTTCTATCCTCAAAATGCTCACTGATATTACTGTGCCTGAATGCTTAGGTATCATAGTCACCTCCTGGGTACTTTGCTAGAACATTGGTAAATATTCCATCACAATCCAAAATTGCCTGTATATTAATGGCGTAATTGTGATTCCGCTTTCAGAAGCGCTGTAGCTGCAGGTGGCACCAATTGCACGTGTGTGCAATTTATAGCACCAAACGCTTAAGGGAATCCCGCAAAGTCAAAAACATTTCCTCAGTGGCTAATTGTTGGTTAACAGTTTTTGGGAAATGGCAGGTACTGTGATGTAGGTTTGATGATGGCATCCTTACAGATGGGAGGAATGCTGAAAAGGCACCCTGTAAAATACCAGTCAACATTACAGATGTCTTCTGGAATGAGCCAGAGTCCAACATGTGTAGGACTGCCATCAATTTTTCCATGCAGTGTGATGGCATTGGTACTTCTAGTTGCTGGTTATAGACTTTAAAAGATCTTACTTAACAACTCCAGGATGCTCTCCTTCGGTCTGTATAACTGGATCACCTCCTCCTTCCTGGGATCAATGAGGGTTATTCTTTATCAGAATATGTGCTCCTTCCTCATTCCCTCTTCCTGCTGTCATCTCGCACCAACCCCCAATTGCAAATTAGCTATCACCATGGCACATATGAGATTTCCAGAGAGTTTTACACTGCCTGTCGATGCATCGTGCAGTGGGATATTGATAAATTCCACCTTGTTATGGTTGCACTGGATTTTATGTGGGCACACCTACCTTGGATATATTTTTACCTGTGTGACGCAGGCTGACACAGTGCAGCACTTGCACCATGCAAGTTCCTAAAAACCATGCAGGAAGTCTCCTGAGACACTTCATAAATCTGACTCAAGGATTGCAATTGCCCTCCCATCACCCTGCATGATGCAGGGGCAATACAGTCCTTTGAAAAAACTGGTCCTTAGGATGGGAATTAATTTAGCACTGGCTAGTATTTCATGTGGAAATAATATATGATGTTTTCTCCCTGCAATTATACCATAAATTGTCACTGGTTAAGGCTTCATAAAGAACAGAATGAATTTTACTTGGTCACCTGTAAAAGAAACAAGCATTGGCAATGCAATCAGTCTCACTTTTGGGACCTTGAATGTATTTAGCCATGCAGCATATTAGCCCTGGGTGCTGAACATCTACTGTTCTTTAACATGGAGGGAAAGTAAGCACCAAACTGTGTGACACACCAGGTATGGGAACACATCAAGAGAAATATTGCCTTTCAACGGAAAATTTTATATTCCAAGGCTCTGATTTTAATATTAAATTAGGACCTTTAGTGGTCAGATCACTGAAAATACAAGATTAAAAAAATATGTTATTGTCTACTGGTGCTTGTGGAAGACAATTTCTATGGACTGGAATCTAGAGAATGCTACAGTGATTCAGGTATTTTACTGACCTCTGCTGGTTGTTTTCTATCAAAAAGTTAAAAAGAGGCAGTTGCCAGAAAAATAAAAAGAAGAAAGTCCCTCAGCAGAAAGCAAGTCTGGTATTTTACTGACCTCCACTGGTCTTTTTCTATAAAGACAGTTAAATAGAGGCAGTTGAACAGAAAAAAAGTCCCTAAGCGGAAGCAGGCAAATCCTAGGGCTGATTTCCAGAGACCACAAGTTACATCCACATATAAGTATATACTAAAGTATATACAAGAGGTCTTGAATGCTCAACCTACAAACTTGGATAGGGATAGTTGTAGACAGTCTTATGAATAAATCCTCCTTGTTATAGAACTTGTGACCAGTGTGAAGTTTGTTTCCCCCTGGAAATATTTCTGCTCCAGGCAGATGAGTGCCCTGTGCTGAATATTCAATTAATGTCTGTGCTGAATAGGGTGTTCTCGATGGAAATCTGTTGTCAGTAGTTAGCTGGACGAAATTGAACTTGTGTCCTGTGATGGTTCATCCCTGCAGTGTTTCCCAAAAGTGGGGAGTGTCACTGAAATCTGGAGTCTTTATGTCAGATATCTCTGGTAGGTCTGAAGCTTTTGCACATTGTATCTAATCTCCTGGAGCAAAAACCTGACAAGGTTTTTCTGGTTTGACCCGGGTTAGTGTTTCATTTGAATTTTCCTGGTTGCAGGAGACCCCATGCCGGGCCATCCACTTTGTGGAACCCAGTTTTAATCCTGCCTCCAGATTAGCCACAAATGTTTTATCCCCTGCTGCAGAGGGTTCCTAGTTGCAAGTTATCTTCATGGAACTCAAACATTTCCAAGGCTTTCTTATTTAATTTTTTTCCTATTTGATTCAAATGTATTTTATACTATTAATTTTCACTGGGCTATATTGATATTTTAAATTTTTGTTTTAGCACTGCTTTTTATGGTTATATTTTTTCCATTCCTTTTTATTGGTGTCAATTTTTACTGTTAACCATTCTCAAGCACAATTGCAGTAAAGTCACTCTCATTTTTTTCTTTGCGTTTTCTGTAACAGTTTCCTGGTGCTCTGAATGTATTTTTTTACCATACAATTTCATTAGTGACATGTTTGAGTACTTTTGACCTTTCCCTGATATCAAAGTAATGTATTTCAACATTTATTTTTGCTTATCATTTTCATTATTTTTCACTTTTGAAAAGTTTTCAATATGACGTTTGTTTCCTCAGGATTTCCGTTCGTTTTATATTTCTTTTGCCTGTAACCTTTGAAATGCTATTCTATTGTTCTTGGTCTTACCATGTTTTCCTATTTGTTATCTTTATCCTTAGATTTTATATGTATATTGACATTTGTTATTTTCGGCTGCACTGTAAAGAAGTTAGATTGCGAATCACTATCGATATATATAATATATTTGATGTTAGCCTTGTTGCTCAGGCTTAGCTACCAAAGGTCTGCAAAGGTCACGCTCAATGAAGCCAGTTTCCCTTTGGGAATGGGGTTGTTGCTCATTTTCCTGCACTATTTATCTGTATTGTTAGACTGGCTACGCATAGTCTTGCGCATCCATGAGGTAAATAAGGGTGCAGTACAGCATGATAACTTATCAGACTATAATAATTAACTTTAAATTAGAAATTTAGGTTGTCTTTCCTGTGAAGCTGATTGATATTTTTTTACAGATTAAAGCTTCACATTCATTTTAAATACAATAAGTGCTACGGCACAGTTTCACACATTGGTGGAATCTTATTCAGTTTATTTTTAAATGCAACTCTGAAATTCATTTCACTAATTTTAATTGTTGTTTGTGTGTAAACAATGTTTGAATGAATTATAGGTTCGCGGGGGAGGGGGGGATATCTATTTCCCTAGCATGATTTTTTCTATTTATTCGTTTTACCTTTAATCTTTTTTTCTCACTGTTTTTCTCTCTTCCAACGCCACGCATAGCTTACTATTGTTTACATTTGTATGCACATAGAAACCTAAAGCAAATGAAGAAATGCTTCTGATGTCATGACACCTTTGTAACTTGACTCATTATTGATAAAACTCTGACTTCTCCCAAGAGCCTTGAGCTTGTGCCAATCATTAAGGGACGACAGACATAAACGCTGAAGGCAAGATGCGCCAGAGTTCTCCTGTCATAGAAGGGCGGCTTGTTTGCTCGTTACAGTTTGAAACCAAGGTGAGAGGAGGTGTCGGTGATGACTTCAAGAGTCTCTCTTGCCAGAAATATAGTCGAGAGTCGAGGTTTTGATAGCACACCAAAGATGTTCACCCCTAGTTGCTGTCCATTGAATCAGAAAAAAATCTGCAGATTTATTCCGCAGACAGGTGCCTCATTACCAATGAGAATTCTGCCTGTCACAGAAACTGACAAAGTTTTACACCCCCTTCTTTTAATGAAAAACACACGCCAATCAAGCACCCAGAAGGACCCCCGATGGAATACGCCATTCCACACACTATCAAATATCTTTTGCAGCATGAAAACTATTTTCTATCTGGAGCGAGTTTCCCTAAATCCGTCTCATCAATACTTGGAAACCATTTTAAGACTTTTGATTGCTCAGTTTCAGAGGTTAATTCATCAGCATAGCTGCAAGCCGCCTGGAGGACTTTGGAATTACATGGCGGGAGATATGCTAAAACTATGCAAATCACCGCAGGTAAAATTCTTCTAAGGCATTAACTTATAAATAGGCAGATCTATACGCTCATTCAAATCTACGTGTCAATCAATGGCTCGGAAGTTCTCTTTAGAATGTCACAGCAGGTTTGTTCCCTACAGTCAGTTCAGATGCCTTTAAAGAGGCTATATAGAAGGGTGCTTTGTTATGTTATCTGTATGAATGCAAATGCCTTCAAAAATACACAAATGTAATGTTTAGTACCTATATGCATCTCAAATATACAATAAGAAAAAAAACACGAAACATACACTTGCGCAAACACACATATTGCCTCCATAGCAAAGCTCTCAAATTGTCAATGGGGAAGTACTCATGAAAACACAAACATGCTGAATGCCTGGATCCTGCATATTCATCTACTACAAAACTATAGACATTGCCATTTAGTTAGGCAATAAGGTGTGAATCTTCTTGTGAATAAGGGACATGAGCATCTTGTACTTTATTTTGTAGATTGATGCTGCTCCCAACAGGGCAGTTGGCTCCAAGCTTTGTGAATCCAACCTATGTACTTCTGCCTAAATGATCAGATGTCTGTTATACAGCACTGGAGCAAAGAGCCACTACCACAATTTACAGACAGTGGTTGGTCAGTCATACATCGCTTCTTTTATGACTTTGGTATCACTAAGTAAAATGAGATCAAGGCAACACACGTGCGATGCGGACATTGATAAAAGATCTTCAACCAAGGAAGTATGACACCAGAGCATAGAACAGATGGAACACTGGAGGGAGGGCAGGCACGACCTGACCATCAAAACTAGGAAGGATAGAAAAAGACACCAGTCACAAGACTGGACTCTAAATTCATGGAACATTGCATGAATTACATGAAAACCTGGTTTCCAAACCTGATTTAATGTTTATCTTTACGCACATTTATAACTGTACAAGTAACATGGCTATTAGATCGTAGGAAATCACAAGATTTAGGAACCAAAATCATATTCACCACAACAATTCAATTGGGCAGAACTTCAGGAGATCTGCTGATCTGCTGCAGTAGTCCATCTTAGCAGCCATTCAGAAAGAGACGTTCTGATTTGTACAATGTACCTACACTCCTCACCCCAGAGTAAGTCCATTTTCTCTAAGATAATGTATCATTTATTTAAGGAACATAATTTACCTCCTCTGACTGTGAAACCAAATCACTGATAAACATCTGTTGGGCGTTGAATGCGAAAATAGGCGAGGGAAGGAGACAGACATAATTTTAGAACGCAAGGAGGGCCTGTGGAGCTCCAGTTACCAAGCACAACTTCAATAAAAAGTTAAGAGGGAAAAAATCCCAGAAAATGTTCATCTTGCAAACCTGTTTACATGTGCACTCAAAATTCATCCATCTAAAGTATTATCAACACCAACATTTTTCTCTCCGAAACCTAAGTCTATTATTGCCTACATATATTTTCAATTAGAACACTGGAAACTTTGCAAAGGCTTGTTTGTTGAGTGGGTTTGAAAGAATTATCACAATCCTGAAACTCTAATGCTAATCGTCAGTCTCAAAGTGGTACAAAATCAGTCTCAAGCATACCAAAATCTTGCACAGGTATACTCAGACCGCTGAAACTTTGGACAAAAGTATACTTAAGTGGTTATCATTTAAGCAGGAGATTTATATCTTGTTGGAAAAAACAATCTTTTATGTGGAGTATCACTAGATTTTTGCCTGAATATTTCTGCTCACTGTAGAGTTCAGTGCTCTTTAACGCTGCTAACAAGCGGTAAAGTGAATGTGCTCCACCTTCCAACATGATGAAATTGCCATACCACTAACTGGCATCTTTAACTTAGCTATAAGCCCTTACTATATGGTACAGATTGTACCCAGTGAGTAAGTAAAATAGCACAGTGTGCTGAAGCGCCCATTGTTCAACCCCCTTCAGTGACAAGGCAAAAATTACTGCAGGCTCCCACATATAGCTCCACTGTGCATCGGTTTAAACTGCAAATGCAACCTTTCAAAATAACTCCTACAGCAGGACTGGATATTTGCATCCTCGGATTGGATAATGCATGGGATAATCCATGGGAGAAGTGTGGCTCACTGGTTAGAGGAGGCAGACCTGGAAGCAGAGGTCAGCCTGGGACCAGGGTTCATTTCCCGGCTCGGCGGGGTCTTGAGTCCTAAAATGTCCATGGACTTAACAATTCTCGCTCCGGTGCCTACTCGATTCACGGGTTCACACTCTGCGACTCTGGGCAATAGCTTGCTTAATCTCCACAACGGCCCCTCGCGGCGAGATGCCTGGCTTTCACCTTGCGGATACCCTGCCGGGGTTATCTCACAGGGGAATACCAGGACGGGTTCCCTAAGCAAGCGCTCAGAAACCGCTCGGTGATTTGCGCTATATAAATTCCTGTACATTACGCTGCCAAACTCAACTTTCCGCTTTCATAAGTATCTACAACATCATCAAGTGGATAGTTGTGAGGCATTAGGTGAAGCGTTCATACATGAACAATGGGAACTTCCTTTCACATTTCGGTGTAGGAATAAGGGCACTGAAGTTTTTCTCAGCAGTTTGGACTGCATGAATACTTCGAGTGGGTCCCTGGTGTGCAAGGACGTTCCGTTGCATGGGGCATGCAATGCGTTGGTAGTGAAACTGCCTTGCTTCTTGAAAGAATCTCCTGCGGCCATGATACATCGTCTTTCAGATTGCTCTCGAAGTGGAGTTACCTGATGCTGAATGATCAAGGTTGTTGTGAAATGAAAATAGGGTTTGCGGATGAGGTGACCATCTTTTCCAATGTAACATGTTGCCCACAAGTCCTGTTTCTGCCTGCTTGTTTAGTTAGGGGAGGATACACTGTGGCCTTCTATTAATCTTTCCAACGTGCTCTTTGGTGCCATGAGCAAAGTGAAAGCCTTAGTGTGGCCTTAACGTTTTGGGGAGCTGGTTCATCATATTTTTTAATTTGTCTAATACTACAGAAATTGTAGGATTTTCTTTTAGGAGCCTAGGCTCTGGTTTAATCAGTACTTTCCAGATGGTTTTTGGAATTATTCCATCCTTCATCCATTCCACCCTTAGAAAGCATTTTTGGAGGTCTTCCACTGGTCTTGCTTCTAGCTGCAGGAATACTGCTTTTGGTATTTTTCTCTCCAGAATGGATGTCTCAGTTCGAGTTGAAATGGAGCTGGCACAACCTCACGTCCAACTGTGCTGTGATCTTATGGTACATTTCTTTGGAGTACCTCTACTTCAAGAACTGTATAAGCATTGGTTCCTGTCCTTCCAGACTGTATGGCTTCATTGCATGCAGCCTGTGTACCGCTACCTTCTGTGCCCTTACGAGTGTGCCCTGGACTCGTTCTTGGGGTCGCAGGTGGTTCAACCTTCAGACTTACTCTTGTTCGTGGACCTGCTGAAGGCCCATCTCTACAGGTGTGTCCTAAAGATACCTCTGCTCCTGGCCGCGTTCTATGAGCTACCCTGGGCTGCCTCCACGCCTACACTACCTCAGCGGCTGCCGTGGGGGTTGGATGGGAACATACCTGCTCTATTGACTTGCTCCGAGGTATGCCTCTTGGAACACCCTCTGCGGAAGCTGGGAACAGCAATCTTCTGTCTACCACTTGGGATATGTAAAGATCTGGATGCCTGTGTGGTGGGAACTTTTTATTCGGCCTGTTCTTAACTTATACTTTTAATACTTTTAACACATTTGGCTTTCTTTATGCTCTGGACCTTCAAATGGCATGAGTACCTCATTTTTAAATGCAATATATTTATCACTTTTATCATTTTTATATATATGATCATGTATTTCAATAGATTAGTCATATTGGTTTGCTTTATATAGCTTCTTAGCCAACACTTGTATGAGTAGTGGGTGCCATGTGCCGGAGTTGGGCCCTTTTTACATGCACACAGTCCTTTCCTAAAGTTGGCTTCTCTTTGCCACATCAACCTTTGGCACATATTTGTATTTGTGACTCTTGGAAAAGTTACTTGGAAACACAGCCCTTCCTGACACATAACACTTCATGAGCACACTATCACACTACCTTGACATTTGGGACTTGGCATTCACGTGCATGATACAAATGTGTTCATTATTATGTAACATGACGACACAGCTATCTGTGAAATACAAAGGTATAAAAATAGTGGTCCTGTCGGGTTCGAAACAAGCTTCTTACCAGATTCTACTCAATAGTTAACGTTTCATTTCTTTCCAAATGGGTCAATCCGAGCCACAAAGCCAAAAGCAAAATAATTAATTAGATAAATAAACAAATCCAAACCATATCGGGTATCTCAGACTCTTTTATATGAATTATTTGCATTCACAAACGCACTATTTGCATTGAAAAAACTGTTTAAATAATTTGAACGGTGCATCTGTTGTGAGAACAGTGAAGTTCAAAGTGCTCAGTGATGTATTGTACAGTGATAGAATCATGACTTATATACAGTGTGAAAGGGAGAGGAGGTTTTGGTAGGTCAAATCTTCATTCGGTAATTTCTATCGTGGGCCACATCCGTTGGCTGTTTCACAGAGTCTCTAAGGCTGATCCAAATATTTTCCGTCGACGTTTCAACACAATTATGGCCCTATTTGTGGGTCACCGCGGGTCTTCATCAGGACTGTGGGGCAACATTGTGACAGCAGGTGAGTGATGAGCAAGAATGTGGCATCACTTTAAATTAAAATTAAACATGGCATAGACGGGTCATTAATTGGATTACCCGCTTTCTTTTAGAACTACATGTTGAGAAATTCATATCCCTGACCTCCTTACAAGATGAGGGAACCGTTCAACATCCTTGGAGGACCCACCGTGGGCAGCCAGAAGTGGGTTAACCCCTTTTCTTGCTTAAGCCACACACTTACAACACTATAATCCTATCCTGACCCTAATTCCAATCATGTACAAACAGGCGGCCCACCAGACCCCACCTTCCCTGTCCCTGCTTTTGGCGTTGTGGCTCGGATTGACCCGTTTGGAAAGAAATGAAACGTTAACTATTAAGTAGAATATGGTAAGAAGCTTGTTTCGAACCGGACAGGACCACTATTGTTATACCTGTTGGCCCCCCCAAGCAGTACAGTAGACTGCCAGGAGACATCGACGGACAGAGCGGTGCTCCTCAAACCTGCGCTGTAGCCAGGTGGGGTGAAGCCTCTCAACCATCACATTTGGTATACGGTTGAGTATACACCTGAAGGTCAGGTGATATAGTTTTAACTTCTTTAATTCTAGTAGCAGTGTTTTTATCTCTCGGTCCTGAAGAATGCATTTTGAAACTAGGTTCAGAATAATGCAGAAACATGTTGACCAGTATTGAGCGCGGTGATTATTTGAAACCTGCACTCACACTTGCTTTTTAATCCTTAGGGATTGGGGGACACTAATAAATGTTGTTTGTCCACCGAATCACCTAATTTTACTTTTTTCCTTCACTTATCACCTCTTTATTTCTATAACACTGCCTTTATAGCTGCCACGTTTAATCTCTTCTTATGTACCATTCAAACACCCCTTATCTCACACACTTCGGCTACGGTAACATTTGACCGGCCGTTCTGTCTCCTGGGTGAGGAGAATCCAAGTGATGAGAAATAGGGCGGTACAGTGTGGCTTCTGATGGAAATCATTTCTCCAGACGCCCTTGAGCCTCAACGTGGTCTGCATTTCACTCACATGGACAATGTCTCCAATGGTGTCTTTTGTGTAGCATTGGTGTTTTGATCCACTCTGGTTTGACCTTATTTTTTGTGACCCCCAGGTGTACTTTGTTGTGTTGATACCTTAACATTGCCCAGGTTCTGAGGGATACTGGGTTACCCCATTGTGACTTACTATGTCTGTGAAATGCAAACAAGGGCAGGCCGATCAAAATCTCAGAGGTAAGGATACCATTCTCTATATACAACCTTTTGTTTCCTGACATATTCAGAGGAGACACTACTGCTGACTTCGAGGGGTCCTTGCAGGCAGAAGCTTTCACCTAGCAGCTGACTGACATCGCTGTGAGGGGTGTTCAATTTGTCACCAAGATGGGGTCTTACACTCTTTCCCGTCGGGTAATTTCTTTCTTTATTTTTTGTTTTATATAGCGCGAACTAGACCCGAGATGTCGGGTATCAGAGCGCTTTACATGAGAACCAGTTTAGTTACAGATGAACACAATCATTTTTGTTAGGCATGGGGAGATTAAGTGATTCGCCCAGAATCACAGGATGTTGAGTGTTGAGCATTGTTGCCGAGATTCGAACCCGGTTTTAATGTTTTATGGTAGAGTGTATGAATTTTTTATTATTTGTATACATGTGCTCTGCAGCCCAAGGAGGTCCTGGTGTAGGACAAACTGAAATGGCTGGGCTGAAACTGTCTTCCTTTTAAAAAGAAAATGTGGATAAACTGTAAAGAAGAATTATAAGAACTGAGGGTTGGCTGCGGATCCTTTATGACTTTGAACTTAGGGGCATATGTACAAAGACACACTCCGCCACTTCTGAAACTCAGGGCTGCATCATATTTACAAGAATGTGGTTCAGCCCGTGTTTCCCCCTGTGCTGGCCCTACGTTTAGCAGCCTAGTGCCGACTCAGGCACCCTTGCACCATGGCGCATGGCTGTCTGCATTCAGGGAAAGATTGTTTATTTACAGGAAGGTCCATCTTCCTGCAAATAAACAATCTTTAAATGCCGCTTTGTAACTTCTATGTGTGCTGTTTAATACAGCACACACAAAAGTTGCAAAACAGCATTTATTTTTAATGATTATTTATTTGCAGGAAGGGGGAGCTTCCTGTATATAAATAATAATTTGTCTTTTGCTGCTTTCATGTGTCCTACACAACGCAGCACACATGAAAACAGAAAAAACTAGGAGAAATTAAACATTTCTCCTCGTTACGCCAATTCTGGTGCTGCCTTCTATTTATGCCTCCCATGTAAGTAGGAGGCAGTGTCAGAATCAATGAGTTTTGAGGTGGAACGCCCACAGCAACACCCTTTGACCTCCCCTTTTACACTAAGCATAGCGTGAAAGGGGGCCTTTTTTACAAGGTAGCATTAAACCACGTTAAGTGGCTTAACGCTGCTTTAATAAGGTGCAAGCCCTATCGCCACAGGACCATCCTAAAAAGTGACGTTCCCATGGCGATAGGGGCTTTTACATATGCCCACTGGTTTGTTGCATGAAGATAATCTCCTGAAGTACTCATGATGATACGGGTTTGTTGCAAGGATCCTGTTCATACACAGAACTGTGCACAGAGACCTAGGACGTCAGTGAATTGTGGTGTACCAGAAACTCACCTTTGTACCTAGAAAAACCCCAACCAGCTAGCATTAGTGTCCTATAGCAAAGTAACCAATGATTAGACTACCTAGAACATGCGACTTAGGACCATCTCAGGAATGGTGGGAAGTGAGAACACTCTTTTGTTATACTCTCATACCAGTCCACAACAGGAGTAAAGAAGAGACACAGTAAGGTAAAAATATTTATTTTAACGACGTGATCTCATGTGCAGTATTTTAGCCAACATGAGCAGACATATGAATAAGAATAATATGGTCTGCATGGTTACAATTCCATAAAATACAAAAGTAGGAATCATATTACAATGATAGTGACAACAGGTCCTATAGTGCCTAGTTTTAACACCCTCCCTATATAGGAACTATGTATTATAAACTAAAGTAGGTCTCTTGGGCTTGTTTTGGGGGACATCATTACCTTTCCACTCAGTAGGAGTAAATTATATCTGGATCAGCATAGTCTCTCTGCATCCCTGGAAACTAGACTCTTCCAAGTGTGTGAAATCATGGCGAGTGTGTGATAATAAGGACGGGAGAATCTTACTTGGCTCACAGCTGCCAAACTGTTGTGTCTAGAGAGTGTTACACGGACATGTCAAAAAACAGCTAACATGTTTTGATAACCTTGATGGCTCAGCACTCACTGTTCAGACTAGGGGCACTATGTAAGTCTAGAGATGCCGAAAATAAACCTTTACTCATGTATAGACCTTCATGAAGGCTAACGTACAAAAACAGCTATGCAGTGTCGTGTGCAAAAGCAGCAAAAGGTAAAATGACGTTTAAACTTCTAAAAAGCCATGCTAACATAACATGCGCGCAAAGCAGGCCTCAGGCCATACTACAGGTTGAAGCTGAGGAACCTATGCTGATAATGGTTGAAGATGAAGAAACTTTGCTAGCTACTACTTAAATGAATTTAAATCCTGAAACCTGGGTCTTAGACATGTTTGGCTTCAAAGTCTTCTTAAGGAGAGGGACCACCTTCCAGGCTGATCTCATGAAGGTGCAAGTGTATCTGGGCTTCTGATGCCTTCTTCGACTACAGCTTCCAGCTTCGCACCACAGTAAGAATTCGAGCTCTATAAAAGTGACTATGTTTGAAGATAGAATTCTTCACCAAGCGAAGGCTCCAAAAGGCTCCAGAAGATGTGTGACCCTTTTTAGGCATGACATATCTCCCAGTCGCAGCCTCCAAGCGCAAATGACTTCACTGAGGCTCAGACCAGTGACTATCCAATGACGTGGATTTTTCTTCAACCACATCCTGCTGCCTTGCCCCGCTGATGACTTTTGTCTTCCATTTCAGAGACTAAGTCCATAGCTATAGGTTCTGACCTGTTTGAACCTGGTTTCTGTCCCTGACCCATGCTCCATGATAGTCAGTCTTAACTTGCATCTAGGTACCACTCCAGATGACCGTGGTTAGCGCCTATCATTTTCTGTTTGATTTTTTATATTACATTTTTAGAACATTCGTAACTCTGTTTGCTGTTGTTGAATTTTTGTCTTTTTTATGTCATTATATTTATTAAAATGTTCTCAATTGTTTTCAAATTGATTGAGGATTTTTCTTGTGTTGTGTTTTGACTTTGTACTGTTTCAGTATTGCATAAATACATTACACTTTGCCTCTAAGTTAAGCCTGCCCGCTCAGTGCCATGGTTGCCTGGGGGTTGAGCCCAGGTCAATTTAGTGAGTTTAAGGGTTTTGCCTAGCAAGGGATGAGGTTATTACTTGAAGTGGGTATTCAACCCCAACATTTAATACCCTCATTTCAATCATATCTTTTCGCGCAAAAGTATTTACATTTGGCCAAACATAATCTGAAACATTCTAGACAGTTACCTTCCACAAATGAAAGGTCTGCCTAGGATACTCATTAACTCTCTAGAAAATAGGCATCTCAGGTCCTGTATGTGATAAAACTATCTGCCAGTCTGCAAATAAGAGGTGTCAGTTGAACACCTGGCTCAATTAAGAAAAGAAGTCAAACAGATTGCAATAAAGAGTAAAGACAAACATGTAAATAAAAAATTAGTACACATTTTTTTTTATTTCAAGCGTGACAGTGGTAACCAATCATTGCAGTCATAAAAAAATGTAGAAAACCTTTCTGGTCCATGGCTGGAAAAAATTAAGGAGAACGATAATACCTACATCACTGCGAGACATTTGGACAAAGCACTACAAAACACTTCTGACCAATCATAAAAAACACTCTAAACAACAGATTGATTGCCAAAATAAACACTATTTATTGAGGTTCTGGAACAAGAGCCGCAATCACCCATGTACTAATTTCTCACTAGAAGACAAAAGCAAGAGGTGGAGGCATGGTTTTCAAAGGAAAAAATAAACAAAACCACACAATCCTTTGAAGAATAACAAGGCACCAGGCACTAACATGTTCTTATCTACAACACAGTAATCCAGCTGTCATGGGAACAGTTTAAAAATATGCCACCTCAGAAGATCGGCATCACCTGGATGGAGCTGTCAGATCTACAGGTTTCCCTCACTTTAACGATTCCTCTAGTTCCATCCATGAACCAGAACTATCCTCTCTGGTGTCCAATTCTAACTGTGGAGGTAGATCTAACCAAAGACTTGCTAGAGGAGACAACAAAGATACCACCGTTCCCAGGCCCTGAAAAAGCTGCCACTATCACTCTGGCAGCCAGGCTACTATCTTGCAGATGAGAGTGTCGATTAGATAGGCAGACTAACAGTGAATTAAACAGACAGAAAGACTGATGAAGATATAGTCAGTGTAAGAAATGGCATCTTTTTTGTATGATAGCTCCAATTTGTTTTGAACTGATACTGTTGGATTTTGGACACTGGATCCATGCTAACCCGGCCCCAGTGCATGTACTCTGACAGCTAAAATGTATCAAATTAGTTAAAATTCCAAATTGGCTTATGTGATTTACCTATATGTCCCTAGTAAATAGTACTCATTGTACTCGAAGCCTGTTAGTTAATGTCACCATTGGACTGTAGCACCTATAGTACCACCAATACAGAGACAATCTGAAGCATGTCTTCAGGCCTGCGACTGTACCTGAGTGGTAATTCGACATGGCAAAAAAAAAGCTTTTGCTCAGCCTAAACCTTCCTTTTTAATACGTATAAGTCACCCCTAAGGTATTTAAAATATAGGTCATGTGTACATGTTTTTTATATCTCATAGCAATAGAGATTCTCCAAAGTTGTTCTTTCACTGTGGCAAAGATGGATTTCCCACAAAAAGAAAACCTCATAATGCATACCGTAACTTTGTGAATAGCTAGAACCATGATTCAAGAACTCAATAGAAATTTTAAATCCAATCTGATGGTCAAATCTTATTTTAAATTACTATTCAGTGTCCCCTGTCTGTTAACAGCTCTCCCGTGGCAAGATTGCTCCCAGAGAGTGGATAAAAGGCTTGGGAGTGATTAGTTTTTTTCCCCCTGATGCTGTGCTCAGGAACTTAATTAAACCTCATATGTTGCCTACCATGTCACAAGCAGGTGCAATTCACAGATAGGCTTGCCTCTTTATTGTTCTGTGAGCTAACTGGGCACTCATCCCAGTGAGGTGAATGAGGAGATGTCCCTAGAATTGGTTTTAAGTGACCACAAGGTAGCGTTTACCAATTATACTAGCCAGACCTCTGGGTGTACCCAGATAGCTTTGTACAAAGGAAAACATTTCCTGTACAGTGAGGCTAAGAACCCAAAACCAGGGTTCTACTCCCATGTTGTTTATTTGCCTACAAAGAGGTACAACTAAAGGGAGTGGACTTCACTCTGAACTTTTGTATGGATCATCTGTTAGAGGTCCTTTAAGTCTACTCCAAGAAGGGTAGTAAAAACCTCCCAAATATCCAAATAGGATGTTGTTGACTGTGTGCTAGGACAGCACTCTTGCACAACAGAGTGCATGAGGAAGGGTAACCAGAACCTAGAGGCCAGCCAGGAGATTGTTACACACTGGTATGACCAAAAAGCTTCCTTGGTGGAGTATCAGCCAGATCAGAATGTGTGGGGGATGGAACCTATGGCTCCAAGAGCCCTCCAGTACAATAACGTTAGGCCCTATACATTGCTGGAAACAAAGGGAGATACCCCTTCCAAATGGCCCTATAGGGTGATCAATGTTAACCAGTTAAAACCACACTATGACATGGCGGACATGACTATGCTCATGGTGACATATTGAGGAGAGGTGCAGAGTGAGCTTATCCCAGATCTCAATAATGTCAAAGATGTGTTGGTGGAGGGATAGATCTCTCTCCAATACTAAATGAACAGCAGCAAAAAGACTGTTGTCAGTTGCTGGAACAGTTTGTTGGGCTGTTTCCTCTGACACCTGTCCAGACCCAGTAATGTGTCCATGACATAGACACTGTTGACAGTTTACCTGTCAAAACAAAATCTACAGTTTATCAGATAAGGTCAAGGCCAGAACTGAGGTAGAAAAGAATTTCACCAACACAAATACTGAGCAGTGCCTCAAACAATGACAATTCCTTCCTGGGGACAGACTTCGAACTTTGCCTGCTTGGAGTTTTTCCACCATTGGGGTCTACGTTTTGAACTCCGGGCTGGAATTGAGACTCCACCCAAGATCCTGTGCTTTAGCCAGCCACCGTCCATGTACTGCATGAGATATAGGTAATTCACACCTACTGCAGGGTTCACTATATCCTTTGTGAAGTCATATAAGCGGTATGTAACCGTTACAACGCAACTTTTACAACGGACTACTTTTACAACGCAACTTTTACAACGCATGATCCATTACAACGAATACCATTACAACGCATTTTTTTACAACGCAAATACCTTTACAACGCATACCATTACAACGTAAGTATAGGTAAGTATATAATTATAGTAAAAATGTTATAGGTTTGGGTTTTTGGGTAAAGGGGTATTTTTAGGGTTCAGGGCTAGGTTTGGGTTTTTGGGTAAAGGGGTATTTTTAGGGTTCAGGGCTAGGTTTGGGTTTTTTGGGTAAAGGGGTATTTTTAGGGTTCAGGGCTAGATTTGGGTTTTTGGGTAAAGGGGTATTTTTAAGGTTCAGGGCTAGGTTTGGGTTTTTGGGTAAAGGGGTATTTTTAGGGTTCAGGGCTAGGTTTGGGTTTTTGGGTAAAGGGGTATTTTTAGGGTTCAGGGCTAGGTTTGGGTTTTTGGGTAAAGGGGTATTTTTTAGAGTTCAGGGCTAGGTTTGGGTTTCTGGGTAAAGGGGTATTTTTAGGGTTCAGGGCTAGGTTTGGGTTTTTGGGTAAAGGGGTATTTTTAGGGTTCAGGGCTAGGTTTGGGTTTTTGGGTAAAGGGGTATTTTTAGGGTTCAGGGCTAGGTATGGGTTTTTGGATAAAGGGGTATTTTTAGGGTTCAGGGCTAGGTTTGGGTTTTTGGGTGAAGGGGTATTTTTAGGGTTCAGGGCTAGGTATGGGTTTTTGGGTAAAGGGGTATTTTTAGGGTTCAGGGCTAGGTTTGGGTTTTTGGGTAAAGGGGTATTTTTAGGGTTCAGGGCTAGGTTTGGGTTTTAAAAATAATTAAATTAAATTAAATTAAATTAAAATTAAATAAAATTAAATTATATTAAATTTAATAACTTACATTTTTAAAAATATTATATACTTACGCTGTAATGGTATGCGTTGTAAAGGTATTTGCGTTGTAAAAAATGCGTTGTAATGGTATTCGTTGTAATGGATCCTGCGTTGTAAAAGTTGCGTTGTAAAGGTATGCGTGGTAAAAGTGTGCATTGTAACGTCATACATCCATATAAGCATGAGCAGATGCGCCCCTACAATGTCCAGCCCATTCACTGATGTTCTACGTGTACAAGGAAGCCATAAAGAGTACATGGGCTGGATACTTGTCAACTCAAGTTTCCCTGTTCCATGATGGCTTCACTGATTTCTAAGGGGTGTGGTACCAAAAATCTTGTAATAAATCCTCACTGATGCCAGGTGTTGTATTTAATAATACATTCTCACAGGAGACCTTTTTAGAGGGTAGCCTGAAACCTAACGAAGCACTAGAGGGGTCTCTGGCTGGTTCCACCAGCCTGCCACCACCTGACATGTTCCTGGCCTCCTGGGATGAGAGTAAGCTCTCTCAGACAGCAGAAAAAATACCTGGTCTGGGAGGAGTGGTTCTCACCCCCTCCAGGACAGGATTGCCTTCCCTGGCAGGAAGCTGCAAAGGCAATGCTGCCTTTGAAATCCAACCCAGCAACCTTCAGAGAGGTTGGAAGGCCAAGCCCCCTTTCCTGCTCCACATTTGGAGGGGAGGAAAGGCAAGAAAATTACTTCGATGAGGAGGAGCTTCTGTCAGCCTACACAACCTCTAGGGCAGGAGAGGCTAGGTGAACCCCTCTCCTGAAATTCCACCATCTTGAGATGGTTCAAAATTTCCCAATCACAGCTAATGTAGTGCCTCTTCTCACAGAAAGTGGTCAGTAGAGGGTATAGACATCCTAAAAGTTAAGTAGCCCATTGGCTACTACCTTTCTCCCCTTGAAACACCCCTACATTCAGTATTTTGGTGGCTCCCCGAGACCTGAACCTCAGTTTCATTGGACCAAAGAAGACCAGGACAAAAGTAGGGGTGGGCAGAGTACCATAAAACTCTGCCAAATTCAGCGGAGTTCCACAAGTGGGCAGAGTGTGTATTGGTTATTTACATTTAGTTTGGCTCACACATGGGGACTTTGCGCACCTGGAAAACAAGCATACCTAGTTAAAACAAATATAGGCAGCCACCAAGAAAATGAATGGCTTCCACTGAACCTTCCTCCATTTCTCAAGCAACAGTGCCACCATCTAGATTGTAATATTATTCACATACACAAATATGCATTATTGTTGTTCACACACAGCAGACTCAACATCGAGATGTGAGGGGCATCCTGTAGAAGACAGAAACAACGTGCAGCAATCGCGTCTGACAAGAATCGACTCTGACACTTAAACAAGTTTCCCCAATTCCAAAGGTGGCATCTCTTGCCCTGATCCTAACACTGACAAAGTCTGATCCTAGCCTAGTTTAATGGCACTTAACTGGCTGTTAGCCCATGCTTAGCGTCCTCACTCAGTTGTCAGCAGCAACAACGGGGCTAACGGGTTGGGCCGGGACACCGAACCATGGCTCTCAGCAGCGTCCTCCCTGGGCCTTTTAAACAATGAATGATTACGAAAGGGAGCAGTGGAGGCATGCATCGGCCAGGCCATCAGTGGAGCTGCTTGTGCTAGGTCAGTGATGGGCTGGGGCATGTAGGAATTGGAAAGAGTTAGAGCGCAGGTCAGTAACGCCACATGTCTTAATAGGAAAGCGCTAGAGTGCTTATGTCCTGCACATACTATGCCAGCAATGGAGGCTACGCCACTGGACTCAAGCTGGACTTGAGGCTAGCTAGAAGCGCAGTTTACGCACTTAAGAGTCTAACTGTTGGTACTACTTCAATCCTTATACTGATTACTTGTGCTGGCGGTTCCTTGCTTCCCTGTCAGCTGCATGGTGTGACTTTCTCACTTAATGTGCTGGAGATTTCTTGTGGCTTCTGTTTTCCTGCACTCATACTCCACAGTCATTGCATGCATAATTATGCTCCTGCCAGGGCCCAGCCACCTGAGAGTCAAATAGGGTGTAAAAGCAAGTTAGCAGTGGCACAGAGTTTCACCAATATTGTGTTCCCTAAGAAGCCCTGCGCAACCTACACTAATTTCTTCACAGATAATGTTCATTAGCCATCGAGGACTATTTCTAGGGGTGGGCACCATTCAACTCTGCTGCGGTCAGCGGAGTTTTTCTCAAACTCCGTACTCCAACTTCAGCATGAAGTGGGAAATCTTTGCGTACTCTGCTGGCGGAGCGGAGATGACCGCCCACCCCTACACAAAGGAGACTTGCTATGTTAAAACAGAAGCTTTGTTGCAGAAAGAAAAGGTGCCAAACCCTGCCATCTGCAAGAAGGGCTCAGCATCGGCAATCGCTGCTGCTGTGTCATCCTGAACACCTGAAAGGACGTCAAGAACCCCAGAGCACCTTCAGCCTTCGCGAAATCATGAAGAGGCTCCCTTGGAGTGAAGGTATGACTACTCTGCACACCTCAGGCATCTGTCCTGTGAAATCCGGTTTGTTGACTTGCCGCTCCCTGACAACCTCGATATAGCACCAAGGCAAGAAGAGGTACAGCAGCTATGGAGGGTCAGATCTGCCTCTCCACCACGTTTGGAGGCATCATGACCTACTGGAGCTGTGATATGCCAATACTCGGCTACCGGATCCCCAATGGTAAAAACCAAGGAGAGTCCACTCCAGAAGCAGGCACCCTTTGAGGGAAATAGAGACACCCAAGAACCACTTCCTGAGAGGCCCAACTGTCCCAAGATCACCTCTCCAAGTGGCCTGCTCCTGACTGTGAGGACCTCAAGGTGCATGAGGTCCGGCTGGCCTGTTTGCTCTGCACCCATCCCCATTGGCCACAGCATTGACCAACCTGCTGCCCCCTGTGGTCCACAAGCACTTGCAACCTCTTTTCTCGAAGGAGCCTCATTGAGCTTACATGCAGGTACATGTAAGTCCAGGAGTACAGTGTACTTTCAAGTGGCTCCCTTCCTATTTGAGCACTAGCTTCCCAGACCCTCAGCACTCTGCTTCCAGTCGATCAAGGATACTCCTGAACTTCTCCTGCTGGAAGGTTAAACCAAGTCCCAACATCAGCCTAAAATGAGAAGGTGAAATTAATGAAATCATTGCTTGATTTTCAATGCATTTTTCAGCTTTTTCACCATAGTTTCCTATTGTGCACAAACGTTTTATATTTTCTGAACTTTTAAAACTCCCAACTCTGAAAGAACTTACCTTATCACTGTGTTCTTGGTCTTAAACATTATATAAAAATCAATACTAATCTTATAAATTGGACTAAGATTTATTCTTGAGTGTGTGTATCATTAATTGCCTATGTGGAGTACAACAAATGCTTAGCGCTACCCTCTGATAAGCCTAACTGCTCACCCAGACTATCACAAAAATAGCATTGGAATGATCTGCTTTGACCTCAGTATACCATTTGGGGATTCTCAGGTCTCTCTGCACAGTGTACTTCTTTTTAGTACATTATATAATGAGCCGGCTTCCTACAATGGGTGTATGTATCAGTTAGTCCTAGATTGTGTCAAGGTGTTTATGAGTAGGTGTTTGAATGTGTTAGTGAATGAATTAGTGTGTCCACGGGTGTAACAGTAACTGTATCAGTCCTCAGTGTGTCAGTGAGAATAAGAGTTAGTCATTAATTTTGTCAGAGTGCATCAGTGTCTCCATATGTGTGTTAGTGTATGTATTAGTGAAACCTAGGGAATGTCAGAGTGTGCATCACTGAGTGAGTGAGTGAGTGAGCATATCAGTTAATGCATCAGTGTGTCAGTGTGTGTATAAGTGAGTTGGTGAGTATTTCAGTGAATGCATTAGTGTTTCCAACGGTATGTTACTGTATAAATCAGTGAGTACTGGGTTGTCTGTTACTCTATCTATTTATATATTCTATAACAATTATATACAGAATTGGTTACCGAAATATCTCAAAAAAGGTAATCCATTGATCTGTATGAAAGAGAGAAAACAGAAATATATATTATGACTTATTTTAAAGTTTAGAGTAAAGCTCAAATTTCTGAAAACTAAATATTTTAGTCCACAACTATAACGCTGTAAATCACATATATTTCTTTAAACATATCTTCAGTTTTTTGCTGTTCTCAGCTTTTATACTTTGTACACAACATATTAAATAAATAATGATTGGTGAACATTGGGGAAAAAAACAATCATACAAAAAATATGGAACTGCACAGTATTACACTACAAATAAATGATACCATGCACCGCACTCACTACAAACACTTAATAAATTATACTAGCTAAAGGTCTTCAACTAATGTAAATAAATACATATACATATTTTTTAATGAGTTGATACTAAAATAGTCCATCACTCGAAATAGATGTAACGCATAATTCAAATTTTAGGGCTCCATTTTGAAGACGTCACCCCTGCTAGTCCGAATTATGTCTTAAACATTGATCATCCATAAAAAAAACACTGTAAACCACTCATTAAATTCTAATCTTCCTTAACACTTTGGTTGAAAAAAGAAGAGAGATGGATTTGGAAGTTTGAAAGGTAGTTTTTGTTTGAAAGTGAGCTAGTTGCTGTTGCATTCTGTCCATCCAGTTGAATGTTTTAAATACATAGTATAGAGTCCTGAAGTTATACGAAGTCCTTTATGAATGATAATTGCCAGTGTTGTGTACGTTCTTCCAGAAATTGACATTTGTTCTGCTTTGAAGTTTGTAATTTCAGTTTCAATGTTGATTCATCAGCTCTGCATTGTTGGTGCATCAATATAATATATTTTCCACTTCTCTGTATCTGTAAGGTAGACATACAATCTGATCTACAATTTGAACAGGTCCACATTTACTTTTTTTGTTAGCCTGTCAATAAACACAGTTTTACAGTATGGTAATGTTAAGTAGATATATCTTTTGAATTTGATTTGAGTAGTAGTTCAAATGAGCAATCTTCACAATCATGGTTCCATGTGTAACTCAATCCAAAGAATTAATCAATATTAACTTCTTCTTATAAACAACCAAGCCTCACCATAACAAATTTCTGAGCATATTGTTGAATGAAAAGAGGACAGATCCACTATGCAGGGCTACCACATCTCAAATGCCTGAAGCAAAATGCACTGATAGCAAATTCGTTTGTCTCCTTTATGTTGAATTTCATTTACAAAATGCGGTAAATGGAAGAGTAAGACATTTACATAGCTGTTGATACTATTACTGTTTTCCAGCTGAAAACCTAAAATATCACAGTCAAATTTCAATGTTTTCATCCTAACATTTTCATCCTTAACTTTTTTTTTTGCTTCTTTTGAAGAACATCGATTGATTGCTCACTAAGATTTGGCTTGGGTCATATTCTTCTTATAAAATGGATACTCTCCTAAGTGAGAATCATATTCACTTCTTAACCAATTGTATTCTCTAAAATTATAGTACCAGCACTAAATTTCTTTTCATCAAAATCAACCAATAACAAATCTGACAATGTTCTAACCTGCAAAAATTCTTCATTTGAGATATCTTCTTTAAATACAGTACTTTCAATATTAATACCAGCTGTATATACTCTTAAACCTTGTGATTTATGGATAGTCACAGCATGCGCTAGAGAGAGTGTGAATTGCTGGCGCCATATATATGAGCAGCCGCACCCCATGCAGGTAAGAGGGTAGGGTCTGGTGGTGGGGATTTCAAAAGAAAATGACAAGGAAAAATTAATTATTTACTTAATTTTCCCTCGTCATCATCCATCGAAATCTTCCCCCCAACCCGGCCCCTCTGCCCCACCACTCTTACCTGCTTGGGCTTCGGCTGCATATAGGTCTTTCACTAGCAAAACACATACAACACAACGATCAATCAGTTTCATGCCATTAATCTGATCAAATTCTATGGCCAAGAATTCAATCTCATTCCTATTTGGAAAACAAAGAAATCAATAACTTTACCCATCACAACATTTACTAATTCTTCCCAAACATTTCAATTATGCTGCACAATTACTCTACAGTTTTACACACATTTAAACAGTTCTCTAATGCATCAGTGTTAGATACAGATTTCTCAAATGACTCCAGTTTTCCTTGAACTATTTTGGTCCCTAGTGTTCTATTTTGTCAATAGCTCTAACTTCCAAAATGTCATTCTTTTCCAGTTTCAACAATTCTTCATTACAATTGGTGCACTCTTAAAGCGTAGGCATGGTGCACTCTTAAAGCGTAGGCATTAAACAAACTATTGATTTTCCCTCTTCAATCAAATTGAACATTAGCTCTGCTACTGTTTTCTTACATGTAAATTGTTTTTTGATAACTCAAGTTTCTAAGGTACTCTTACCTTCCTTTGTCAAAAGTCCAATTCCAATATCCTTCAGACAATTAACATATATCTCATCAGACGCTTGACATATATTCTTCAGTATTGTTATTGATTCTTTATTGCTTGATTACCAAAAATCATTATAATTAAAACTTTTAAAATAGAATAATATAAAAGATAAACTATTCCAGTTTCATTAGACAATAAGTGCCTGTACAAAGAAAATAGATCTAAGGTTACATGCCATACTGGTACATTGATACAGCTTGAAATCCTCTTTTAAAACAAACACAATAACAACTATTAACAAATTATAGTTGCACTCAAGAATATACGATAAAAACCAGTTAATCTTATATAACATTGTACAAATATGCTATAAAATACATATGAACACCAGCTGTATCATTATGATTCAAAGTGTAAGTGAGCAGAGTGGTATCTCAGTATATTTTGATAACCTATCATCTAAGCATGTCCCAGTTCATAGAATGTATGTAGAATGAATTCCATTGTGCAAACAAGCTATGAAAGTGCATCAGTGTTTTCATCATTTCTCTTGAGTCAAATTACCATAGCAGCATAGACACTAAATCGTTCAGAATGTCCACATTGTGCAAATAGGCTGGGAGAGTGCATCAGAGTTTTCACAATCACTTTTGGGACCAATTACCATAGCAGCAGTATTGACCCTAAGACGCACAAAATGTCAAGGACCTTAAAACAACCTCAATGATTCTTGACTCATTAAGGAAACTCTTAAATAGCAGATGCCAAAAAAATGTCAGCAATGGCTAAAAACGTTATCAATTTACATATTAGTGGAATCAACTCACTCGATAGGCATAAACTAAGGGCCTTGTGAGCTGATCTTACGCCAATCTTAAGAAATAGGGGTTTTAAAAATGTATGGCGTATTTTGAGCAGTTTAAGACACGTACATACTATGTGCTATAGGGTTTCCCATGGCCACCCACACAGTCTACAATTAGTACTTGGCCATTGCTGAATCCAGGTCGGCATACCTTCCTTAGTTGGGTTTATACCCAATTTCATTTTTAGATAGGCATTCAGGTATGGCTGGATTCGCAGAGACTGATGTGAGTTAATCACAAACCATGCATGAGTTTTTTGCTGCTAAAGCCGTTTTAATCACAATAATGTAGTTGACTTTGATTGTTGTTTTTTTTTTATTGTTTAAAATAGGGCATTGTCAATTCAGTGAGCCCTATCTGCAGCCCAAAACTTTGAAGGCACGATGAAATATAGGATTTCCAGGAAAGAGTATAGGCAGAGTTGATTATTTCAAGCCAACAAATGTTCGCTAAGGAAACAGGGTCATATATAAACATAGTGTACATGCATTCCAAAAATGACCCTTGCAACACCATGGACTGTCTTTGGAGAACAAACTTGTTTCTGCTTGGCCAACTGACGTGGGGATCCCAAAAATTGTTTTGTATGCCTATATTACTAGTAGATCCAAACATTTTGTGCCTTTCCCCTGGTGATATGCGAGCCATATGTAATAGTTGGCTGTAGCTTTACTCTCATAACTTTAAGAAGATGATCATATGATTGGCATCTCAATGATTAATAAAGACTTTTGAAGGCATGGATTAAAGTAATAGTTTTTTCCCTTAAATCTTTAAAAGGATTTTTAAACGAAACTCTATTATCAAATAATTGCCTCGATATTTATATTTTTTCCCACTTCAATTGACCCTTCTCTGGCCCACCACGGTTTGGTCTTTGGTTTATCTGGGCCGATTTACATGATTTTAGTTTTTTAACATTGAGTTCCAAGACATTCGTTAAGATATAATCATCAAAAGCATTTAACAATCTTTGTAAATCGGAGTTTGACTAAACAGAATCGTATCATCTGCATATTGTAAATAGCTAAGTTGCACATCACCTCATCATCATCATCACCTAATTTTGGGTAATGGGCGTTAACGAATTCCAAGTGCAGGAGAAAATCTAACAGAAATAGATTAAAAAAGCAAGGAGCAAGGACACAACCTTGCTTTAGACTATTATGGGTTTTAATTTTTTGTGATAGGGTATCACCGACACCTAGCTTGACCTGTACCCAAGTATTGGTGTAAAGAAGAATATTGGCATCTAGCAAATTCCATGGAATGGCCCAGCCGACCAGTTCTTTTGATATTAAGGCTCGAGGAACTGAATATAAAAGCAATATATAGATTTTGTTTGTTAAGACTGCTGATTCAGCTAATAAAGTGAGGGCCTACAGGTTAGTAATAGTAGATTGGCCATTACAAAAACCTGTGAGTAATCTCGCCTTCTGCTCGGGCCTTTAACACTGGAGCGGCCCTTTGATAGCTGGTATAGACTTCGGAATGTTGGGAGCTCCATTGAAGACAATGGATTGATCTGAGCTTCTAACGTCTGGTAAATGCCCTGGGGTCCAACATTCTAATGTTTGTTGTGTACAGCTGTCGCTCTGAACAAAGGTCTCATGGAGTACAAGGGGATTTAAATCTCTTTGGGCTCACTGACCCTTGTTTTATTTGGTGGAACATTCTGCCCTCTAGTGTCTGAATGTTCTAATAGCTGTATAACTTAAAGTGGTACTTGCAACAACAGTGAAAGCATCCCCTAGAGCACAGCTCAATGTTCTCCTGGTCCTCCCAGGATTCCTTATATAAATGCTCCAAAAGATCAACAGTTCAAATTAGCCAATATGCTTATTTTATTCATAAAGTGTTCGGATAACTTTGTTCAGTTCATTCTGCTTTAAATTTTCATTTCATTCTTATTCACAATTTACATCGTCAGTCCAATGCATTTCGGGTATCTTGACCCTTCATCTGGGACAATAAAGCTGAAAACAAGGTACAGTAAACGTATAATCAATATCCACAAAACTAAAATATAAATCAAACAATAATGATGTGTCATACACGTTTGGTGCGAAACAGTGAAAAAAAAACACGTGACTTGGTGCAAAAGTGCAAATTAAAACAGTAAACAGAAAAAGGAGCCCTCAGGCACTCATACGTATGCAAATTTCACATGAATGTTGTCTACGACGCGAATAAGTTACAAAGCTGTGAAACATAAAATTCTGTTAATTCATGTCCTGTTCAAATATTCGCATTCACTACCTGTCATTTGCTATACCAGTGAAACAAACTCACTTGTTAGACGCGAAAGCGTCTCCTTTATCGTCTCTCCCGCCATACGGCTAACGTATGTGGTTTCAACAGTGACAGCAGTAGCTGCCACTCATCGTGTATAATACATTGTGTATGCGTACGGGGTTTGTAAGCTGTCCCGTGATTGGTCTGTCTTCCGATCACATGATCCGAAGGCGTCCAATGACATCTCAATGTGAGTTTCTCATGGCATTACCACATAAATGAAATGATATGCTTAAATGCCCATGCGGGAAAGTGTACGTTGGTAAGACCACTCGCAAAATCAAAGTGAGACTGAACGAACATAAGTCGAATATAAGAACCGGTAATACTAAATCATGCATAGCAGTACATTTTAAGGAGGCACACATAATGTTTCTCAGTTACAGTATCTTATTTTGGAGGTGATTGAAAAACTCGAAGGTCGTGATAATAACTGCTTTTTATTACAACGAGAAAATAACTGGATGTATTTGTTAAATTCCCATAAGCCATTTGGTCTGAATGATCGAACCGAATGTACTTGTTATTTATAAATAATGACTTTTTTTTAACAAGCCTTGAACCTGTGATGTAGGATGTGAACTCTATCCTTTTATCGTTTGATTGTTTGTTTTGATGCAGCTTACTTTTAGTACTCCTTAACTTCGTTTTGTTTACGTAACTCTTTTTTGCTTACATATCCCAGAACTTTATTAAGACGGAGTTTTCATTTATGTGGTACTGCCATGAGAAACGCACATTGAGATGTCATTGGACGCCTTCGGATCATGTGATCGGAAGACAGACCAATCACGGGAGAGCTTACAAACCCTGTATGCATACACAATGTATTATACATGATGAGTGGCAGCAACTGCGGTCACTGTTGAAACCACACACGTTAGCCATATGGCGGGAGAGACGTTGAAGGAGCCGCTTTCGCGTCGAACAAGTGAGTTTGTTTCGCTGGTATAGCAAATGACAGGTAGTGAATGCGAATATTTGAACAGGACATGAATTAACAGAATTTTATGTTTCTCAGCTTTGTAACTTATTCGCGTCGTAGACAACATTCATGTGAAATTTGCATACGTGTGAGTGCCTGAGGGCTACTTTTTCTGTTTACTGTTTTCATTTACACTTTTGCACCAAGTCACGTGGGTTTTTTTCACTGTTTCTCACCAAACGTGTATGACACATCATTATTGTTTGATTTATATTTTAGTTTTGTGGATATTGATTATACGTTTACTGTACCTTGTTTTCAGCTTTATTGTCCCAGATGAAGGGTCAAGATACCCGAAATGCATTGGACTGACGATGTAAATTCTGAATAAGAATGAAATGAAAATTTAAAGCAGAATGAACTGAACAAAATTATCCGAACACTTTATGAATAAAATAAGCATATTGGCTAAATTGAACTGTTGATCTTTTGGAGCATTTATATAAGGAATCCTGGGAGGACCAGGAGAACATTGAGCTGTGCACTAGGGGATGCTTTCACTGTTGTTGCAAGTACCACTTTAAGTTATATTTCAGGACGCCTACGACGAGAGGCGCCTCCCGAGCAGCACGTTTGAACTTGATGAGACCTTTTTGAAATAGACTTGTTAAGCTTCCCACCGAATTAAAGGTTGTGCGCTTTCACCTCTATTCTTTTCACTTAATAGCCGTATAGCCCGCCATAGATGGGCTATGCAGGCCATTAAAGGCCTGCTTCCTTGTTAGAGGCCCTGACTTTTAGCTCGGGCCTTTAACATCGAGGCGTCCTTTAATGGCCCATTAGGGTGGGCTATAAGGCTACATTGGTCTCAAGATGGCTGCCAGCACTTCCTGGCCAATAAGATCTCACCATGAGATCTGTGCTTAGGCTTCACCCAGATATACAATTTTTATTCTTTAATATATAGCAAACTACTGAACACATTTGCACCAAATAACAAAGAAAAAGTCTTTCTGGACAAAACGCTACAATTTTGCCAAATTTTATGTAATGCTGTGCAGCTGTTCAGGCTGTAGGCATGTCTAAAATTTCTATAGAAATTAACATAGGACTTCTTTTGACCCCTCCTTTTTCTTGGCCTTCACTTCACAGATCACACCAAAATGTTCCTTTTTTTTTTTAAACATTTTTTATTACGTCTTAAATACAGAAGTTATGGCAAAACATAAATTGAAACTATCAAAAAATTTAGTACAAAATATGCAATTACAAAACAACAGGGAATAAAACGATAGGTAAAGAAATAAAGAGAAAGGGCTGTCTCGAAGTGCAAAAGAAAAGAAACAAGATTCATCCAATCCAATTAATAATTTGGCCCCAAATTTTCCTGCCCATTTAACATTTCCTACGCCCTTTTAATCTATATACAGCTAATTCCATGTTGTATATAGCCAGCAGCCGGGCCCTCCAATTTATGAATGTCGGGGAGTCAGGGCTGATCCATTGAGAAGTTATGCCCGCTCTCAAAATGGACAGGGCAATAAATAAGAAACCTTCTTCAGCTTTGTTCCGCCCAGCCATATTCTGAGTCTGGTCTACCCCCAAGATCACTAAGGTAGGTGTTAACATCACTGTTTTGTTGGTGATCTGGACTAAAAATAATTCAATAGATATTTGGCCAGTTTGGGACATGAGAAAAACATATGTCAGCAGCCGAAGTGCCTCATCTGCTACACGAAGTCCCAAGGGTCCCATACCATTTTGAAATTTTCCCTGGAGTATAATATAAATCAAATGCTGACATGTAATGCTGGGCTCTCAAGCTACCAGTTATTAAAATCTGATTGGCCAGCTCCAAAGAAGCTACCAAGTCAGTACGCCATTGTCCGAATTTCCTATCCCACCTGTTATTTTGAATAGTTATATCATCAGACATGCCGGAAATAAGTGTTTGATACATTAGCCCAATCCGAGATGTTTTCTATATGATTCCCACCAAAGCAATTTTCCCAAACTTGTCTTCTCCTAATGTTACATTCTTAAGCATGTAGCTCCTGATTTGTAAGAACTTAAAAAAATGTCTGGTAGGAAGCCCATATGTTTTTTTAAGGTTAGATAAAGAAGTGATTTGGCCCTCAAGAAAGAAATCGCCCAATACATTAATTCCGGGAGCACCCCAACTAATAGTGATTGGATCCTGAAATATTAGAGGCAAAAGACTATGTGACAACAGAGGGGTATAAGCATTTATATTTGATATGCTGGACCAATGTCGGATTTTTTTCTAAACAAACAAGTATAGTCAGCCCGTTAGACACTAGACACATCGGTCCAGTTTTTCTGATCAGGATAACAACAAGACTAAAAGTAGCCAAATAGTGCTTTTGGACTATTTTGTGTTCAAAACTGCCAAAACTGCCATAACTGCCATAACTGCATTTGAAAAAAGCTATTTGTGCCCCCCCACCACCGAGCCCCTCTTGGATTCCATTCACCACCCCACCCTAAACCTCCCCCTTCCCTTTTACCCCTACTTCTCCAAGTCCCACCCCTCCCAACCGTCACCATATGAGGCTTGGGGACCAAAGGTCCCTGATGATACTGAGCTGGGCAACCCCACTCTCTCACCACTAAACACTAAGTGTACTCAAAAATATGCTCAAGAGCAATGTAGAACATCTGAAAAGAGAAAAAAAAACCTGAACTGGGAAAAGCCGGATCTGACAGAGAAAAAAGAGGAAGCAGGGAACCTACTTGACAAGGGTCATTTACAATTATAATAGGAAACAAAAGTCCGTGGGGTACAGAGTTTGAAACGGATATACTATCCCTAACCAGCTCTGCAGAGCTACTGAAATCAGGGGTTTAACCCTGTCTTTATAGAAATTAGAATCTATTTAGCCTGGACCTTTGACTGAAAAAAGTGGGTTTGCCCCTTGAAAAACCCTTTTAGGTTGGCCGGGTCTAAAAGAAAAATCTGGGCTCCCCTTGCCTGAAATTCAGGCATTAGTTGACGTAGAAGCCATCGCTGTTCGACTGTCTTCTGACAGAAGTAAGGGCGCACGAAGAAGTTGCAGCCTTTCCCAGCTCTTTCCGGTCCGGCATGGCAAGATCGTTTAGGGATTCCCTGGCCAAAAAGTTGTTAAGGGAGATCAAGATGGCACAAGGGCGATTGTCAGATTGCCCCCCTGATCTACGCTGGTTAAAAGAGAAGCGATGGGCCCTTTGGATTTGAGTCTTCCAATCCCATTGAGGTAGATCTGGGAAAGCTTCCTCAAAAAGCTCAATCACGAATTGGCGGGTATTGGAACCTTCTTGGCCCTCCGGAATTCCCATAATTCTTAGATTGCTCCGCCTAGCCCGATTTTCCAGATCAGTCAGTTTAAACAGACTATCATCTATAGCAGATTGTATAAGTTCCGTCTTGGATTTCTGCGAGGCCAGTTCGTCTTCGAGTTGGGAGATCCTGGTTTCTGCTTCTCCTATTCTTGTGCAAAAGACTGAGCATGTCTTGGCTATCCTGCGAATAGAGTTTTGTAATTTCATGCAGGCCCCTTGTGTTTGGGAGCTCTCAGCCCTTGGCTCCTCCCTATGAGCCATAATCACCTGGTAAATTGTAGATAGAGTAATTTCTTCAGGACAGTTAGGAACTGTAAGTGTTCTACTGAATACTACTCCATCCACTATACTGTTCTTATCTCCCAAATCTGGTGAATAAGAATAATCCCAGGACATAGCTCCTGTGGCCCCCTCCGTCAGGGTAGGACAAGCAGATAATCCTCTCATTATTTTAACTGCCTCTGAATTCAGCTGAGAGTTATCAGCTTCACCCTCCCAGTGCAAGCTTCTAGTGCCGTTCCCATCACAGGCCCAATCCTTATCCTGGGTATCATCTTCAGAGGAGTTGGATACATCTGATAAAAAGAAAAATGTATCAATGGTATCGTCCTCCCTTCTAGGCTCAGTGCCTTCCTACTGTGTGTTTAAGTCTATTGTTTAAAGTGTATCCGAGCACCCTAGCTCTTGAACTACAACTAAGGGAACTTCATTACCCAGAGTGCATTGCGCTTGTTGATTGAAAGTTGAATCGGATTTTGACAATGCTAGAGAGTCAATCGGGATCTTCTCCTGCAACTGTATGCCCCGATACTGAGGGTCTGCTCCTTGAGATGTCAATTCACTCACCGGCAGTAGCGTGAGTGAGGATGTAGAATCCCCTTCAATGAGGGCAGCCGGCATTTCTGCACAGACGTTAGGATTAGCACTGATGTCTTTGGTTGTGCGGATCCTCTGACCCACCCGGGGGCGCTGAGCGATGGATTGCCATTCAATGACTGTGCCTTGAACAGAGCCGGTGCGGTTTGCTTCCCGCAGCTGATGGTGTAATTCTTACTGATGGACTCCGTCGCAGAGGCAGGCGCTGTTTGGCAGTTCCAGGCCTTGATGCTCTCAGTGTCAGCGTCGGCAGCTGAAATTTTTGCCTGGTTGCCCGGGACAGACGATGAGCCACGGCCCTGATGCTCCTGCTATATGCTTTCGGCGGCATTGTCACAGCTACCGGCGAACGTACCACAGTCTGTATAGCTGGCAAAAAAGGAGCAGTTGCCAGACCACTCAAGCTGCGAGACGCCAGGTAGCAGGGAGTGGGATGCTCCACAACTAGAGCTGTGACCTCCAAATCATTCGTGGGGACCGGCCGAAGACAGCATTGGTAAGTCCCTGGATCCCAAGTCTTTTCACTTCAGATAGCGATATTCTGCATTGCGAGACAAAAGGTCAGCAGTGGAGAGTGGGAGAACAACTCATTCATCCGTCCAAGCGGCCGCCATCTTGCCTCCCCGCCGTTCTCCACACCAAAATTGTCCATGCACAACAATAACCAACTTGACATTTTTTTGGGTAACGTTCGTGAATATTCTTCAAATGACTGCAAAGATATAGGCAAGTCAAAAAACTGTTTTCCTATGGAAACATGGTCGTAACAATACCTACTGGCAAACACCAAGTAGGTGATTATATATATATATATATATATATATATATATATATATATATATATATATATATATATATATATATATATATATATATATATATATATATATATATATTACCTACTGGCGGTCGCCAGTAGGTATATATAGTTAGGATTTTTTCCCTATGGGATTTTTGAAAATTCTATGTCTAATAACTTTGGCGTTTGTGGACGGAATTGGCTGAAATTTTCTGGAAAATGGAACATTTTGTTTCTGAGCAGCCCTTGGAAATTTGGGGGGGTTTCGTCAAGGGGGGGCCGAGAAAAAAGGGGGGTCCCAAAACGTGTTTTTAACATTGAGTTTTCCATAGGGCGGTTGGCCTCACTTTTAGCCCGAACGGCTGAATGGATTTCCATGAAACTTGGCAAAATTGTAGGGACTGGTAGCCCGATGTGTCTTTTCTAGGTCTCAATATATGTGCTCCAGTGGATTTTGAGAAATTAACGTTTAAAAAAAGATATATATCTGTAAGCGCGCTCCGGGCAGCGCTCCGGTCCGCGGACCTTAAGCGTACCGGAACTTCGCGTAGCTAAGCTGATTGGCTCTCCGGTGTCTGTCAACATTCTAAACAGTCCGGAGCGGCCGCCATCTTGTCTCTCGGTAGGATTGAGAGACAAGAGGAGGCCAAAACAAAGGCGAAAATGACCATAAGGGGGCATACTAGATCCTCCCTGACCCCCTAGGTTTAATGTGGAGGTTTTAAAAGGGCCCCGCGGGGCAAAAAAAACAAAAACTTTTTTTGTTTTTTTTGCGTGGGGAGCGCCCGGTCCGCGAACCGGGAAGCGTTCTGGGCAGCGTACTGCAATGAAAAATGAATGATAGACTTTTCAAATGCTGTATGTTAATTGATTGTTGTTTTTGTTGATTATTTTTTATTTTCTTTATTTTTTAAGCATTTTTTTTTAATGTGATTGTGTTTCATAATTTATTAAACTTTCTAACATTTCATTGTCAGAAATTTCATAATTATCATGGAATATACATTGTAGTCTCTGAGGGTGTAAAATGTCCTCATTTGCAAGGAGGTTATCTACTGCTTGTACACATTGCAGTAGTTCATTGTCCCAAGTTTCATCGAAAAATTCAATGTCAATTTGATCAATTGTATCAATCAATTCTTGGCTGCTCTCTTGCAGGTCCATTTCAAAAGAAACTTGGTTTTCGCCTTCCATTTTGCCTGAAATTTGGATTAAAAAAATATATATTAGTAGAGATAGGGCAATGTTGGGAATAATTTTAGATAGGCATTTTTTATCAGTGAATTTATCTTTGGGCAGTGTATAGTATCAGAGTGGAAGTAGGAATATAAAAAAGTGTATGTGATTTAACGTAAGTAAATTCATAATTATACAAGAGAAGCCTAACTCCATCCATAACTATAACAGAGAAGTCTCTCTAAATCTATAACTACTACAGAGGGATAGTATATATCTATCAGAAAAAGTTTACCATATTAACTTATAGTGCACAATATACTTCAGTTTTAAAAATAAAAACTTACCTTTAGAAAGAAGTTGAAGGAATTAGTGAAAATACTATTGAAATGTACAGCAAGAAGTAGTAGTCAAAATGGCTGTGTTTTCTTCTCTTCCTTTATATATATTCAGGTATATAACCAATGAAATGTCAGGTAAAAAAAATAGAAAATGAAAGTAACATTTTCATTGGTTGTCAATTCCAACACTTCAGATGTGTTTTGTGAAGTAATTTACCTCAGGGTATTTAGAGAGGTCTACAGGCTAAATGACTAAATGGAATTCCAATCAAATTTGTGAAAATGGTAGGGATTGGTATGTAGTATGAGCTAATCTATATTTGGTGAAATTGTCTCCAGTGGCTTTTCTGTGAACTACTTTCCCACCTTTTTTGATGGTGGGCTTCCCAGAGAGCGACCCGGTACGCGAACCGTTGAGCGCCCCGGTTCGCGAACCTTAAGCGTTCCGGGAGTCCACCATTTTGTGTTTCGGTCGAATTAAGATACAAGATGGAGGGCAAATAATGTTCAGAATGGGTAGAAGGGGGCACGGTAGAGTTATCTTGACCCCCTAGGTTTTCTGAGGGTGGCTGAGGAGGCTTATATGTGCGAAAAAAAAACATTTAAAAAAAAAAATTCGCGAGGTTAGCTCCCGGTTCGCGTACCGGGTAGCGCCCCAGGGAGCGTACTTTGTTGGAAATTAGTGAAAAATGTTAGAGTAAAATAATAATTGTGAGTGATCAGATGTAGGGTAGCTCTGAGAAGAGCTTTTGGGTTTATGGTACATTTAGGTACTTATAAGTAGGTACCAATGCACATTCTTAAATTCAGAGTGAAAACTCTGTTGCCCTCATCTGAGAAGTGAACTCCATCTCCTCTGTAGATATCTTGCATGTAGTAACGCAAGTTATTGTTGTACAGGGAGCCCATTCCATGGTCTCTCATGTAAGCTGAAACAGATTTGTTTACATGCTTCCTTGACTTCTCAATTTGTGGACAAAATTGGTTTGACCACCTCCATTTCTGTCTTTGGCATATATTTGAATATACCAAGGCAGTCTGAGGAAAAAGTGCCATTAATTGCTCAAAGGTGTCCTTTAAAAGCATTTCCAGACCTAGACCAGTCAAAGTGCCCAAGTCATTACCTCCACAGTGCACAATTAACAGGTCAGGTTTGGGCAAATGCATAAAGGTTTTCACCAATGGTATCAATTGGTGACATTTTAATCCTCTGTGGCCAAACCACTTAATTTCCACATCTTGTAAATTGAGGTTAGGTAATTTCCTGTTTTCAACGTACCTTTGAGCCCAGTGAATATAACTATGTCCAACAATCCAGACAGAAAACATGGTGAGAGAAGGTTCTCCTGCAGTCAGATGAAGTGTGGCAATGAAATGGCAGTTGAAAAAATGAGAGTTTAAAATGAAAAAAACTGTGGAGTTTCTGTGTTCATGAAGCAGTAACAGTGATTGGTGGATTTTGATTGCTGAAAACAGAAAGTTAGGGTGCACGGATGTGTTCTTTGAAAGATGTATTTTGAATGGTCAATAAAAAATCATTAAATGAAAGAATGCACTGGATATGCAGGTGCACTGAGAGTTCAGAGTTCAATTGCAACAAAGTTGTGTGAACTTGCAAACACCAGAAGTCTTCCAAGAGGTGGTTGCCATGCAGAAAAGACAGAAAGGGCAGAGGGGGGAAGGGTTTTCATTTGAAAAAAAGTGAGGGAAGAGTTTTGATTGGGTGACATGAGAAATATGTGTGAAGAATTACAGCATTTCTGTGCTTTTGATAGCTGCAGACTCTGGAGTGCATACCTTTTGCTCTGCTGAAGACAAATTGGTGTGTTTCTGAGACTGTTTTCAAACTCAAAGTATTTGCTAAGGTGAGAAAATATTTCTTTAATTTAGAGAATAGTGTGCTTTAAGGAGAAAATTATGAATTATGTGGCGCAAATTGCTTGTAAATATGCTCCCACCTGTGCATGGAAAATTTAGATTTTGAATGTTTGTGTTACATAGCCATGTTAAAAGTGACCCAACCATGCAGGAAAGGCAATCAAAAAACGCTTTTATGTGTCTTAAGGACATTTTAAGTAATTTTCCCATGGGCAGTGTTTTGAAATTATGATTTGAAAATCGTTTTTGAGGTAAAGGAATTGTTTTTAAATTTATGACAAGGACATAATGGTGTATGCTTCTTTATAAGGCAATTGACTGTCCCTGACTTTTCTCTGTGGCGCAAATTGCTTGTAAATATGCTCCCACCTGTGCATGGTAATTTTAGATTTTAAATGTTTGTGTTACATAGCCATGTTAAAAGTGACCCAACCATGCTGGAAAGGCAATCAAAAAACGCTTTCATGTGTCTTAAGGACATTTTAAGTCATTTTCCCATGTGCAGTGTTTTGAAATTATGATTTGAAAATCGTTTTTGGGGAAAAGGAATTGTTTTTAAATTTATGACAAGGACATAATGGTGTATGCTTCTTTATAAGGCAATTGACTGTCCCTGATGTTATTTTTCCCATTTTAGTGTAAGACCTTTGTCTGTGGCGCAAATTGCTTGTAAATATGCTCCCACCTGTGCATGGCAAATTTAGATTTTGAATGTTTGTGTTACATAGCCATGTTAAAAGTGATACAAACATGCTGCAAAGGCAATCAAAAAACGCTTTTATGTGTCTTAAGGACATTTTAAGTAATTTTCCCATGTGCAGTGTTTTGAAATTATGATTTGAAAATCGTTTTTGAGGTAAAGGAATGTTGTTAAAATTTATGTGCGCCTTATGCCCCCAAATTTCTTTTTCAGGGGTGCAGCAGGGTGTTATTGAGACACCCCTGCAGCTTTGGAAAAATTCCTAATTTGCGATGAGCAAATTGTTAATCGCAAATTGCACCTTCATTTATATGAGCCTCCTAGCCCATGGAAATGAATGGGTAATTTGCAATTAGCAATTTGCTCATCGCAAATTTGGAATGGTAAAGAATCGCTATTTATTCCTTAAAATTCGCTATTTTGGAAATGCAAAATAGTTATATGATACATATGGCGGTTGATGTCTAAGAAGATAAGAAGCTTAGGGATACATTTATGATGACTGGCGCAATGAAGTTGACATCACTTACTTCATTGGTAGAGCTTTACATGTATTATGTCCTCTGTATTCTTCATCAAGCGTAACTTTAATCTGCAATCCTGAGTAGGCCTCACCTTAAACAAACCTCTGGATAGGCCACATCTTATTGTCATCCTGAATTAATCATTTAAAATGCTAGGGACAGATTTATGATAGGTGTATGCCTCTTTTGCGCCACTTAGAAAACACTGTCCATGGGGAAATGACTTAAAATGTCCTTAAGACACATGAATGTGTTTTTTTAAAACGTTTGCAATTTTTTTGGGTCACTTTTAACATGGTTATGTGACTCAAACAGTCAAAATCTAAATTCGCCATGCTCAGGTGGGAGCATATTTACAAGGAATGTGCTCCATGGGGAAAGGTCTTATAATGTAATATGGGAAAAATGACATCAGAGACACTGAAATGCCTTATAGAGAAGCATACACCATTATGTCCTTGTCATAAATTTGCAAACCATTACTTTTCCCCAAAAACGATTTTCAAATCATAATTTCAAAACACTGCACATATGGAAATGACTTAAAATGTAATTAATTCAAAATTTGCTATTCCTTATTTTGCGATTGCACTGAAGGATTTGCAAATTTTACGATTCCTTAAATGCAATGTATCAAACAAAAAATATGTAAAAAATGATATTAAGGATTTGGAAACTACCACCAACTTCTAGTTTGTGGTAATTTGCGAATTCTTTTCAAAAAGCATTTTTTTCCAAAAAACAAAAGGTCCCATATGACGCCCATACATGCCCTTAGGGCATGTAGGTGTGCCATATGCCCCCAAATTTATTTTTCAGGGGTGCAGCAGGGTGTTCTTGAGATACCCATGCACGCTTGAAAAAATTCCTATTTTGTGATGAGCTAATTGCTAATCGCAAATTGCAACCTTCATTCCTATGAGCCTCCTAGCCCATGGAAATGAATGGGTAATTTGCAATTAGCAATTTGCTCATTGCAAATTAGGAATAGTAAAGAATTGCTATTTATTCCTTAAAATTTGCTATTTAGGAAATGCAAAATAGTTTGATGGTACATATGGTGGTTCATCTGTAACAAGATAAGAAGCTTAGGGATACATTTATGATGACTGGCGCAATAAAGTGGACATTACTTGCTTCATTGGTAGGCCTTTACATGTATTATCTCCTCTGTATTCTTCATCAAGCGTAACTTTAATCTGCAATCCTGAGTAGGCCTCAACTTAAACAAACCTTTGGATAGGCCACACCTTATTGTCATCCTGGATTAATCATTTAAAATGGTAGGGACAGATTTATGATAGGTGTATGCCTCTTTTGTGCCACTGTGCGTCACTTTTATGATGCAATGGCGGTGCTAATTTGCAATTAGCAATTTGCTCATTGCAAATTATGAATGGTAAAGAATTGCTATTTATTCCTTAAAATTTGCTATTTAGGAAATGCAAAATAGTTTGATGGTACATATGGTGGTTCATCTGTAACAAGATAAGAAGCTTAGGGATACATTTATGATGACTGGCGCAATAAAGTGCACATTACTTACTTCATTGGTAGGCCTTTACATGTATTATCTCCTCTGTATTCTTCATCAAGCGTAACTTTAATCTGTAATCCTGAGTAGGCCTCACCTTAAACAAACCTCTGGATAGGCCACACTTTATTGTCATCCTGGATTAATCATTTAAAATGCTAGGGACAGATTTATGATAGGTGTATGCCTCTTTTGTGCCACTGTGCGTCACTTTTATGATGCAGCGGTGGTGCAAAAGATTTGCTATGAGGCGACAACATTACAAATTGATGCATTTAGGCAGATATGTCATGGTGTAAAAAAAACGTACCACATGAAACCGATGCAGCAGTGATGCAAAAGATGCACCATGTCGTAAGACAGGCCTCACTTGGGGGCCATATGTATCAAGCTAATTAGCATTCGCAAAGATCAAAATTCTACGAATTTTGGCCTTTGCGAATGTTAATTAGACAAATGGTATGTATCAAACAAGTTTGATGCAAAATAAGGAGTAGCAAAATTTGCTATTCCTTATTTTGCAATTGCACTGAAGGATTTGCAAATTTTGTGACTACTTAAATGCAATGTATCAAACAAAAAATATGTAAAAAATGACATTAAGGATTTGGAAACTATTGTGGTAAATTGGTGGTAATTTGTGAATTCTTTTCAAAAAGCTTTTTTTAAAAAAAACAAAAGGTCCCATATGACGCCAACACATGCCCTTAGGGCATGTATGTGTGCCATATGCCCCCAAATTTCTTTTTCAGGGGTGCAGCAGGGTGTTCTTGAGACACCCCTGCACCCTTGGAAAAATTCCTAATTTGTGATGAGCAAATTGCTAATCGCAAATTAAACCTTCATTCCTATGAGCCTCCTAGCCCATGGAAATGAATGGGTAACTTGCAATTAGCAATTTGCTCATCGCAAATTAGGAATGGTAAAGAATCGCTATTTATTCCTTAAAATTCGCTATTTAGGAAATGCAAAATATTTTGATGATACATATGGCAGTTCATCTCTAACAAGATAAGAAGCTTAGGGATAGATTTATGATGACTGGCGCATCACCAGGGATGTGCCAGTCATCTTGCGCCGCTGTTCCGCCACCCATGGTGTGCTGCATTTACAATGCGGCGCAGCATGGGGCAAAAACGGCACAGATGCTTGACGCATCTGTGCCGTTAAGGTGGCGCATTGCTGGAGTTGTATCGCAAGTGCGATGCAGCTCCAGCAAGGCTCAGGGGTGCACCATCTCCACAATGTTGCGTCAAGACCTATGCCTGCTTCAAGCAGGCGCAGGGTTTTGACGCAGGTTTCTCCTATCTGATTGTAAATGCGGCACACCATGGGTGGCAGAGCAGTGGTGCACGTTAACTGGTGCATGCCTGGGGATGTGCCATTTAACATAAATCTGCCCCTTTACATTTAAGTATGTGCAGGGGACACAGAGTCGGTGAGGCTTATCCAAGGTTAAGAAGAGATGAGTCCTGTTCAGTGAAAAATTAGACATAGGCTTCACCTGCTCAGCATCGCTGGACATGGCTAAATAATAGCTGCAAAATGTTACTCTTGTTAAACAATTTTACTATTATAATCTGTGAGATTTGTCTCTTACTCTGCAACATCTCATTGTTGTTATCTTTCTTTAAAGATAAAGACAACCTCAGCATGAGCGACAATCTGCAATCAGTTGATTTTGACCTCATCATTGAACTTGTAATTGAAACATCAGTGGATGTTGATCCCTTGGATGATTTAAATCCTGAGGATGAAGAAGAGCGTGATGAGGATGCAGATTTGTCCGAATTATATGATATAGGATGGGAAGCTGACCTGCTTGAGCCTTTGGAAATATAAACATTTATTTTTAAAATTTATAATTAATAAAAAGTAAAAAGGTAAACCGTTTAATTTAAAAATAAAGACACCTTCAAAAGCAGGTTATGTGTAGTGTCTTCAATAAAATATTAAAATATGCTCATAAAATTAGATCAGATTCACATATAAAATAGCATAGGTAACATAAATATAAATGTAATTTCTTTTCTGGTATTTCTGTATTGTAAATTTGCCAACGACTAAAAAATCTTCTAATTAAAATGTCAAGTAGTGTGTTAAGTTTTTGATCACTGTTACTGATTTACTGTTCGGTAATAATGGTTAATAACATTATTTATTATATTTTTCCACAGATTCAACTGCAGATCATTTCAAGATTTCACCATGCCTACAATAGAAAGACAGATAAAGGCTGCAAAACGTCAAAGACAGCAGGTGAAAAAAAATACGCAGCAGTCCTCTAACAAAAAGATTTGTCAAGTCACGAAGAAAGCACCGGGTAAGAGCACAAAACAATTTATAAGAAATATGTGTAGTAAAAAAAATATTACTACAGAAAATGTTTCAGTCCATAAAACGAGAAGGAAATCAAATGGAAAGGAAAGGCCAATGAAAAATGTTACTGCTAGAGCAAGAGATAACTCTGTGCATGATAGTAGAAGGAAACAACAGTTTAGGGAGATTCGTAAACGAATGTTCCGGAACAGGATAATTGGCAATTTGTTAAAAAATATTAAGAAAGGTCAACAGAAACTGGTTTTTTATAAGACAAAAAAAAAAGTTGAGAAAGTTATTGATCAGGCATTTGAAATTAAACGTAAGTTATTTATTTTGATAATCAATAGAATTAGGAAGCTAAACAAGGCAATTTTTGATTTCAAAAGAAATAGTAGATGGAAGAGAATAGTTAATCGTAGTAATTTTTGTGAAGTTTTTTCTGGAGAATGGATGCATAGTTCAAGCTGTGAGGCATTTTTTAATGAGGAGAGTTATTTCCAGGATAATGATTTGGTGCATGCAGTTGACACCAGTGGTCGTGCTTATGAAGTGAAAGATGGTTGTCCAGTTGAAAAAGAAAAACTTGTGACAACAGAGGCAGAAGAGGTGTTAGGTAATGAGGTTTTAGGAAGACGTGCTAAGGGTCCTGTGTACACCTGGAAGTGTAGTAGTATTTGCAGTGTGCGACAGGATTCCATCAATTTGCTTTGTGATTTTGTACGGTCATTTAATAAGAAAAGTTTGAAGCAGAAAATGATGTTGTTGCAAGAATTAGATCCTTGCAGAGTAAGAGAAGTGACAGGTTTGCATGGACATTCACTGGCTTGTCTTTCCAGGAGAGTATGCCAGAGTGTTTTTCATCATTTCAGGATGCTAGCAGTGCATCATAACAAAGTGAGGAAATTAGTTAGAATGTTGTATTATGCTAAGAGTCCAGCAATTATGCTTAAACAATTATGCGCTGCTCTTTTGCATGGTTCTGAAATAGATGTGAAGAATATATGTGAAGAAATTGAGTTTTGTTACTTTGGAAGTAAAGAGGAGAATGTTGAAATTGAGCAAGAAGAAGAGGGTCATGTGGAAGATAGTGTACAGGTTTCCAGTACAGATCATTTCCAGAGGGAAATTGCGACGTTTGAGGTGAAATCAAGTGAGAGGCCTAATTTCACTTGTGTGTGTTGTCGACGCACTTATTATAAGAATCAGACTAAGTTAGTGGATTTATATGCAAAAAGTGAAAGGGAAAATAATAGTGAATGGAAGGATTTTGCAACATACTTGATGGTAGAAAATTGTTTTGATTTGGGATTGGATCAACGTGTGTGTACTTATTGTTGTTGCAAATTAAATCAAAACCAGATGCCTGCTAGAGCAGTTCATAATAATCTGGAATTGGTTGAGATTCCTTCTGAATTGAAGGATTTAAATACTTATGAATCTATTTTGATTCAAAGTATCCATCCCTTTCAGGCTATTGTAAGAATGGAGCCAAAGACAGGGAAATTGCCTCCATCAGATTTACAGAGAGGATTAAAGGGAAGAGTTGTTTATTTGCCTCTAGATTTGAAGAAAAACATTAACACAATTGGAGTAGAAAAAGTGGAAGAGGAACCTCTGGTTATCTTAGTTAATGGGGTTCCGACAAAGAATAAGAAAATATGGCAAGATTTAGTAGATGTTAGGAAAGTTAAAAAGGCAACATTGTATTTGAAAAAAAATAATAAATACTATAAGAATGTATATGTTGCAGAAGAGGAAGTAAGTGAGGAAGAGGATAGCGATTTGTGTGCTGGTCAAATTGAGAAAGTAGAACCCTCTACTAGTGAAGAAATATATGAACATTATAGTGTTCATCCTTTGCATTCCAAGGAAGTCATGGGGAATGCTATTGAGTTGTTTCAAATGAAACAAGCCAAAGGGAGTCCCATTAGTGTTTGGGAGGAAAGTTTGGAAGCTCGGTGTTTCCCACAGCTTTTTCCAACAGGTCAGGGAGGAAGATATGATGAGCGACCTCATCAAATTCCTGCTTCTGAATACCGGACTTTGCGATTGTATGCAGGAGATGCTAGGTTTCGACAATGCATTCCTTATTTGTTTCATCTCCTGTTTGAAAGCGATCTGTCTGGACTGTCATATGCAGTGAACCACATCTTGAAAAGTGGTATACACATGCAAAACATCTCGGCAAGTGACTTTATGGATAAAGTCAATGTCCAAGATAGTATTTTGGATTCTCACCTGATTAATCTCATGGCGTGTCAGCGTGGTACTAATGAGTACTGGTACCGTCGTCATGGTGATTTAAAATGTATGCTGAGGAACTTAGGTACTCCCACATGGTTCCTCACTCTGAGCTGTGCCGAGTATGGCTGGGAAGACTTACTTGAATTTCTACGAGAGGCAAATGCTAACGTAGATAACATCGAATTCAAGACACCCGGAGAACTGTGCTCTTTGGATCCAGTCAATGTATGTAGGTACTTCAATCATAGATTTGAAGCTATGATGTCTTTCATCATGAATAAGAAGAATCCACCTCTTGGAGAGGTGTTGGATTTCTTCTGGAGAAAAGAGTACCAAGCAAGAGGTGCTCCTCATATACATATGTTGCTGTGGATCAAGGATGCACCTAAATTTGGAACGGATCCAGAAGACTCAGTGATGAGTTTCATCCAACAGTATTCTACGTGTGCTGTTCCAAACGCAAAGGAGAAGAAAAGCCTAAGAGAAAAAGTTCTGCGTTTCCAAAGCCATCGATGTGGAAAGTACTGCCGTCGTAAATTCCGAAACAAAGACAAGTTCTACACTAAATGTCGTTTCGGCTTTCCACGACCGGTGATTTCTAAAGGAAGAGTAAACAGTTTGATGTCTTCGCTGCGACACAATGTCATGAAGAAATCACCTAAAAACACTTACAATTTGAAGAGGAACGAAGAGTCCAAGTACATCAACGACTACAACCCGGTGATTTTGTCCATGTGGAATGCTAACATGGATATACAGTTTGTGGCTGATAACTGTATGGCTGTGGCTCGGTATGTGACGTCTTACATCACCAAAAAAGAGAAGACAGAATTGAAGGATATGTGGGAGGACATTTCCCATGAAAAGAGCCTCAGCAAGAAGTTGTACAGTTTCAGTCTGAAGATGTTGTCGCATCGAGAAATCAGGGAGTACGAATGTTCTGACCGGTTGTCTTCAGCAAGTCTCTATGCCAAGTCCAGGAGTATCGTTTTGGCGAGTCTTGGTCTTGCTGCAACGCGTAATCGAGTTCTCAAACCTGTGCGGGAAATTGAGTATTTGGCGGAAAAGGAGCCAAACAGTACCGACATTTTGAAGACAAACATGTTGGATACATATTATCCAAATCGAAGCAGTCACCTCGAGAATGTTTGTCTGTATGAGGTTCTGCAAAATTACATATTCAAGAGGAACATCAAAGAAGATACTGAGAAAGGAGTGTATGCTGTAATAGGAAGTGAGGGATGTCTGGTCAAGCAAAGAAAATGCCACTTGGTAAACCATCGAAAATTGAGTGGCGAATCTCCTGAAAAAAAGGAGTTTTTCTATTTAGCACTTTTGCAACTTTTCAAGCCTTGGCGTGCAGAAGAGGAACTGCTTGGAGATTTCCTCTGTTACGAAGACTCTTTCAATGCCGCCAAGGAGACCATAGAATGTCCTGCTTTTCCCAAATATGTAGAAATGTTGAATGCGGAAATTGAGCAGGAAGCAACAATTGCAGCCGAGATTGCCAGAGACAGTTCTCAGGACAGTCAGAGTTCTGCTTCATTGAGTCAGGATCCACTAGGAGGACCTGTTATCGAAAATGAAGCTGCCACTGCTATGAATGAAGTGGAAAGAGCCATGGCACATGCTCAGGAGGATGCGGTTAACTTAGAAGAGTTGGAAAGACAACTCAACGTTGAGCAGAGGAAAATATATGACGAAGTTACCATGCAAATTGATCATGGATTAAGTCATGATAAGAAAGAGTGCTCATGTACGTCGTTGAAGCCTGTCCGACTGTACGTGAGTGGAGAAGCGGGAACTGGAAAAAGTTTCCTCATTAAAGCAATATCATGCTATTTGCAGGAAAGGACAGAGTCATCGCTGTCTTGTGTTGTCACTGCTCCAACTGGACTGGCAGCACATAATATTAAAGGGATTACTTTACATCGTTTACTGATGCTGCCAGTGGAGCATGACAACAAATTACAATATCACAAGCTATCTGATGATGCTTGTTTTGAAGTTTCAAGAATCTTGAGGAAAATGAAACTTCTTATCATTGACGAAGTAAGCATGGTTTCCAATGTCATGCTTGCCTTTGTGCATTTGAGGATGCAAGAAGTTCTCAAAACAGAGTATGATGTGTTATTTGGTGGCAAACACATCATTGTTTTCGGAGATCTTTTGCAGCTGACACCAGTGAAAGGGCAACCTGTGTTCAAAATGCTCACGCATGAAGATACCAGGAAGTGCCTAGGCAGCATTGGCAACGTCAATATATGGTTAAACTTCAATTATGCTGAACTGCATGAAAATATGCGTCAGGCGAAGGATGAAGTTTACAAGACTATTCTACAAGATGTTAGAATTGGAAAAGTGACCGAGCATGGGAAAGAAGCTTTACATGCACGATTACTGTCAAATTTATATCCAGAACAAGATGTTGTGCCTGAGAATATTTTTCAGAAAATTACTGAGAAGAAATCTGGAATATGTTTGATGCCAACTCTTGCAGAATGTGCCAAATTTAACAACAAAATGTTGCATTTAGAAAAGCAAGAGATTGTGAAACTGGAAGCTATTGATAGAGTAGAGCATATGGGATCAACAATTATTTTGTCTGAGAATCTGAAAACAAAATTGGATTCATTAGAGAAGAGTATATCTAAAACTGCAGGTTTTGAAAAGACTCTGAATGTGTGCTTGAACTGCCGTATAATTTTAAGAAGGAATTTACATGTTGAAAGAGGTCTGGTAAATGGATCAATGGGTAATGTTGTTGATTTTGTGAAATACAGAAATAGAGATGGAATTGAATTTTTAAAAATTAAATTTGATGGCATTGAGGAAGTACAGCTAATTGGTCGTTGTTCTGCTAGATTTTTGCTTGTAAAAGACTTATATGTTCGCCGTAAGCAGTTTCCTGTTTGCTTGGCATATGCGGTGACAATCCATAAATCGCAAGGTTTAAGTGTAGACAGTGCATTGGTGAATATTGGCAGTTCTGTGTTCAAGGAGGGTATGGCATATGTGGCATTGTCACGAGTTAGAACTTTATCGGGATTGTACTTGATTGAGTGTGATGTCACAAACATTTGTGCGGATCTAGATTGTGTTAAGGAATACAATAGGTTAAGAAGAGAGTATGCGCCACATTTGCCTCAGTATCCTTTGTTTGAGAAACGTGTGGTAGGCCGGAAACGAAGAAATGAGAACAATACTGGGGAGGTTGTAGCAAAAAGACAAAAAGTCAATGAACCTAAAATTACAAGCAGAAACAAAAAGGATTCTGTTGAAGATGTTGTTGGTTTTCAGTTTGAAAACAGTTCTGGTGTCAACTGCTATGCTAATGTAGTGGTTAATGTTTTGTTTTCTCTAGAAAATGTAAAAGAAGAGATTGTGGTCAATTCTGATCAAAGATTTTGCAGTTTGTTAAATTCTGTGTTAGAGAAATGTAGCACTGATAGAAGAAACATAGAAAGTGTGTCTGAAATTCGAAATCTGTTAGACAGATGTTCAGGCCAAACACAATTCTCTCAAAATATTCAGCAAGATTGTCAGGAGTTTTTAATGTACATGCTTGATGTATTACATGCTGAAGGTGTAGATGTAGATCAGCTGTTTGGGCTTTCTTATCAATGGCAGCATGACTGCGAGAACTGTATGGTATCAAGTACTACTAGTGTAGACTCAGAAAGATTTATATATTTAACTTTGCCAGACAGTAAATCAGTCTCCTTTAATAAGCTAGTAAAAGCAGCTGATCACAACATGGAGTGTAGCCAATGTAAATCTGAAATGATGTCCACATTATTTATACGAACATATGGCCAGTACGTCATTTTAATGTTCCAACGATGTAGGCCTGATGGAACAAAATTGACAACTTTAATTAAAAATTTTGTAGCTTCGCAGTTGTCAATATCAGGAAGGACTTTTGTAACTGCAGCAATTATATATCATGACGGCCCTTCAATAACATCAGGACATTACACAGCTTATTTAAAGTCTAGAAATGGCTGGTCATTCTGCAATGATTCTGTTTTAATTTTCAAAAAAAAATTGCCGTATGACCTTAAAAACTCTTACCTGGTGTTTTTAAAACCAAAATTTTAGGGAAATAATCTCGGGATGTGCTCTGTGGAATTTCAAGAAGTTCTAATGGCTCCTACACAATTTGGCCTTGAGGATAAGTGTAGTTCAGAGACATAACTTCTAACCATAGGACTGGACGTCATGGAGAAATATGTGCACTTTGAATGAGTTCAGAAAAACTGTTTCTTTTTATAAGCTAATTGAAGCAGCCAATCAAAACATGGAGTAGAGGGAATGTAAGTCTGCAATGCTGTCTACTGTTTTACATTGCTTTGTGATTAAAAGTGATGTAGAGAATTAAATAATTGTAGTAGTCATAGAGGTAGTGTAAGTCTGCTTCATAGTAAGCAGTATCAGTGTCATAGGAAATGTAGAACATGACTGAGCAAGAAGGGGAAGATATTACTATTCCAGGATTGTGAAAATGATCTTCAACATTTTAATTCTGAAAGTTGCGGAAATTCCAAATGACGGGATTGGCTTACAAGAAATCCAAGAGTTATAAATGGCTCTGACCAGATTTGGCCTTGAGAAAACTTGTGGTAGAGAGCAAGAAGTCATTTATTCGATGTAACGTGTTTTTAAAAACGATGGAGATTTTCTTTCAGAAAGTGGCGGGCTGAAAGTAATAACAGCACAAAAGAGTGTAAGCTGTTCATAGGACATCCTTGGACGTCATGGAAAGTAAGTTAACTTTAAGGAGTTCTGAATTCTGATTTCTGATGTTGTATGGGTTTTTTAAACACAATCATTTTGATTGTGGTTTTTTTCCCCGCTGTTATATGATGAATACCTTTAAGTCACTGTTTTTAGTGAATTTTGATACATTCTGAGAACAGCAAAAATAAACCATTTAACATGTATAATTAATTCTGTACTGTTTGCATTTATGATGTACATGTAGAACTGTGTAGGAGGCATGGAGAAGGTGAGGCTTCTGTAAGTGTCAAAGGTGTTGCATACAGTGCTGCACTTCTGCGTATTCTTTCATATGCTAGACTACATCTGCACAATGAGATACCTAAGCAAAGGAAACGCAAGTGATGTGATTGAGAAATGAGCAAAATAAATTGCACGTATTTCAATTACATCACCTGTGTTTCCTATCATTACGAATCACATTGTGCAGATCAAGTTTAGGTCTGTCCAGGGAAACATAGGAGGTTTGTACTTTGTTGAAGAGTGCAGTGGACATGACTCACTTCATTGGTAGACTTTCACAGATATTATCTCCTCTGTACACTTCAACAAGTGTAAATCTCATCTTGAACTCTGAGTAGGCCTCACCTCAAACAAACCTCTGGATAGGAGACATGTTATTGGCATCCTGAAGCGACACTTTTCTGAAACAAGAGCAATGCAAAAGATGCACCATGTTTTAAGATAGGCCTCACTTCATCTGCATCAAGATACTGTTAGTTTAAAATGTATATCTTTAGGACTGTGTAGGGGGCCTGGAGAAGCAGAAGCTTCTGTCAGTGTCAAAGTTGTTGAAAAACTATTTGTCCTTCAATCTTTTCCCTTGTCTTTTGTAATTTTTAAATACATGTTTTAATATTTTTCAAATGTTGGTTCTCTCTTTCACAGATTGAAAGTATAAAAACAAAAAGTGAGTAATTTAACGGCAATTATAAGGTAAATATTTTGTACTCTTTTCGTTACATTTCTATCACATTCACCTACTATTAGCTCCACTGCTTCACTTCTTTAACCCTCAGTTTCCTGCCTTTGCTACTTTCCTCATTCCTTTCTCTATTACCTACTTACTCAACTCCTTCCACTCTTTTTCTCAGTCCCTCTCTTCTCATAGTTCCTCAGTCTTGTTCACTCACTCCGTCTCTATTACTCTTAGTGTCTGTGAATTACTTTCCCACCTTTTTTTTTGGACCGCTTCCCGGGAAGTGGCCCGGTTCGCAAACCAGCAGCGTTACGGGAGTCCACCATTTTGTGTTTCGGTCGAATCAAGATACAAGATGGAGGGCAAATAATGTTCAGAATGGGTAGAAGGGGGCACGGTAGATGTATCTTGACCCCCTTGGTTTTCTGAGGGTGGCTGAGGAGGACCATAGTTCTTCACTCTTGTTCACTCTCTCTGTTTCTATTAATGTCACTGTTTCTGACTGATCAAAAAATTTTTTTTTTAAAAAAGAACAGTAACTATAAGGGAAGGAAACAGACAGTTATGTTAAAAGAAAGACAGCTATAGGGAGTAAACTAAGGATACTGTTACCCGCAATCCACTGCTGATGATGTTACTGACCATGTCATGAATGATGTAATATGTGACATCATCAGCAGTGGATTGTGGGTAACAGTATCTCTTGTTTACTCCCTAGAGCTGTCTTTCTTTTCACATAACTGTCTGTTTCCTTCCCTTATACTTACTGTTCTTTTTTTTTAAAAATAATTTTTTTGGTTAGCTTCCGGTTCGCGTACCGGGTAGCGCTCCGGGGAGCGAACTAAGAGAAATAGAGGTTGGCAGAGTTCCAAATATTCTACCAATTTTTTTATAACGGGGAGGTGGTTCTGAAAAGAACTTTTTTTTTAATGTTTTTGTTGTTTTATATTTTTTTTTGTATTTTTTGAACATTTTTTTCCTTTTTTTGTATTTTCTGAACGTTTTAATATTTTTTTGGGTTTTTTTGGGGGGGGGAAACAAAAACGATCCATTGTAAAGGGCTCAACAGGAGCAACAAAAAAAAAAGAATTTATTTTTTGGGGCGTTTCGGACAAACATTAACATGATTCTGAATAGCTCTCATAATCAAAATGATGCTACTTTCCCTGTAGCAAATGAAATCGCCGCAGTGCACGCACACTTGCTTCACGTGCCCAAACAACATTTGAATGTTTGGGATCATCTCCCTCGCCTCTGGTCCCGACACCTCTGGAACAACCGATCTTCTTGCCATCGGAAGGGGATTTTGTTGCTCATCACGTAGCTGGGCAGCACTATAATTATTAGGATGCCACCTACTCATATGCCGATGCATAGTGTGATTGCCGTAACTGTATTTTTTTTCAGTTCCCCTTGACAGTCTATCACCGCATATACGGCAAAACACGTAGCGTGCATTTACTTTTTTTTGCCCCTCAGGAAATTTATAGAATTGCCAAATGTAGTTCTCTTTTCGATTATACCTCCTGGGATCCTCTGGCAAAAACCTTGGCTCTTCCTCCTCTTCCTCCTCTTCCTGTTCTTCCTCTTCTTGTTGTAAAATTACTTCAGCAGGTGGTCCTCTCTTCTTTGGATTTGGTGGAGGTGGTGGGTTAGAACCAGCTGAAGCTACTAATGAAGCCATGTCACAATGTAAATAAAGGGTCTTTCTCTCACCAAGATGAAAGTCAGAGTGAGGAAAGAAGGAGGGGTTTTCATCATTTGGGAAAAGCAAAAGTTCTAAACCAATGAAAAGTGTTCATTTTAGATCACATGACCTAGTATTACATCATTAGGAAACCAAAAGTGAAATGAACCAATGAAAAGTGTTATTACCGAGTCACATGACCTGCTGTGTTTACGTTACGCGGTCGGCGCCGCGCCGCGGATCGCTTCCGGTTCGCGTACCGCTGCGCTTCCGGGTACGCTAACGTAGCACGTCATATGACGTATCACGCGAGAACGCGAAACGTCATGCTGACGCGACGCGTCACGATGTTGTTTTCTAACGCGACAGTTGCGCAAACGGAACGTTTACCGGTTCGCGGACCGGGTCGCGGCTCCGAATTGAGCTAACGGGAAGCTAACCGGTTCGCGTACCGGGAGCGAAACAATAAAAATAATTAAAAAAAAATTGTATTAAAAACATGTAAAAAATATTTTTTGATTTAAAGAAGAATACATTGTAAAGGTTTTGATATTTGCTATTAAAAAACCATTGAAATTCACTGAAAAAACCATAGGTTATAGACCATATATAGTTAGGAATTAGCATTTACAAAACCTTGAAAATTCACTGAAAAAACCATAGGTTATAGACCATATATAGTTAGGGATTAGCATTTACAAAACCTTATTTTACTCACACAAAACCATTGAAATTCCATATATAGTTAGTTGTACTAACTATATATCGCGCACCCGCAATCCACTGCTGATCATGTCACATATTACATCATTCATGACATGGTCAGTGACATCACTGATGACATCACTGATGACATCTCAAATGACATCACTGATGACATCACTGATGACATCTCAATGACATGACTGATGACATCACTGATGACATCTCATTTGACATTACTGATGACATCACTGATGACATCATTCATGTGATAATACGATGAACTTCTTCAGACTCTAAAATAACCTTAGATACACTCAGTGTAAACAGACACTCACAGACTGTCACTCATCCATGGAGTTACTCACACACCTACTCAGTCATGCAAAGAATCAATTACACCTCCATTTCCTCAACTATACAGTTATACATACCTTACTTATTCAAACATATACTAACACATATTTACTCTCTTTTACAATCCCTGATACAAGTTCACAATGATCAATACAGCCACTCACACATTCACGAGCTCTTATGCACAGTTATTTATATATGTCAACTCTCACATGTACTGTGTTTTACATATGTTCTTACTTTGACATGTAGCACTCAGATATCCATTCACTCACCAATGCACTCAGTCAACCGCCCATACACCTGTTTCCACATGCACTTTTGAATCCATATATCTAGTGAATCAACTGCTTACACATCTATGCACAGAGTCATACACCTCCCAGCCACCCACACACACACTCAGTCTCCCATACAAATACTTGGGCAACCAATCAATAACCCATATACTTACTCATATAGCTACTGATCAACACATGCAGCAGTTTACAGAACAACAGACATAATGATGCACAAATTAAGACAGTTTACTCACTAACCCATGCACTCAGTGACACACATTTAATCACTCACTCATACAGTCAGTCACACACCTACTAAATCCTTCATCCAGACACTTATACATCCACTCATTCTTCAATATGTAAGACATTTGAGATGTCATCAGTGATGTCATTTGAGATGTCATCAGTGATGTCATCAGTCATGTCATTGAGATGTCGTCAGTGATGTCATCAGTGATGTCATTTGAGATGTCATCAGTGATGTCATCAGTGATGTCACTGACCATGTCATGAATGATGTAATATGTGACATGATCAGCAGTGGATTGCGGGTGCGCGATATATAGTTAGTACAACTAACTATATATGGAATTTCAATGGTTTTGTGTGAGTGAAATAAGGTTTTGTAAATGCTAATCCCTAACTATATATGGTCTATAACCTATGGTTTTTTCAGTGAATTTTCAAGGTTTTGTAAATGCTAATTCCTAACTATATATGGTCTATAACCTATGGTTTTTTCAGTGAATATATATATATATATATATCTCCACACTCCGGTTCGACGTTCCCCGGCCATTAAGCGCTCGTTGTGGGTGCGTAGCCTTACGGCAGAAACACGCCGTTATCTATTCCACACTCCTTCACTTGCCAGCAAAGAATCTAGGCGCACACCTTCTGAAATCCACAATTAGATTTATTTCAATCCATTTAGCATGAAAGCAGATGATTTACGCGTTTCGATGCTACAAGCATCTTGCTCACGATCAACTTCCCACATTTTTTTCAAACATTTAAGACATTCAAAATAATGTGTGACATCATTTCCTGTATTATGATACCGAGCATTGTGGTTATTGTAGTTTTAATTTAAAAAGAGTCTCTAGGGGAGAAATTTTACTTCACTCCACATTGGAAAATCATTACTCCTTATTTCAGTTTCACGATCTTTACTTTGAACAAATCATATTTAGTTTCATTCTCATGTTATAATGTTCATTCTTTGATGAGTCCAAAACAAATCGATTTTCAATTTTGTTTTTCAGTTTTATGTTCTCATCCCTCTGGTGGGATTTGTTCTCTTCCATTCATTTCATTTTTATGCAATTCCGTCAATTGTTCAGGGTTAAAAATCTTTTGCACAATTTCCCACTATTTTGATATTCCCCTCTCATATTCTCATTCAAAGTTGATGTACATTAATGTCTATCAAAGATGAGTATATAGCTCCTCCGATTGGTTGATGCCATACGGACTCAGAGTTCTGAAGTTTAGGATGTGACGTGACTCCTTCTGCCTCAGGATTCTTTCTCGGTCACCTCCTCGAATGTTCTTCGGTATCGTTTCTATTCCAAAGAATTTTAGTTTTAGCCAGTCTGCATTTTGTGATTGCTCTATGTGCTTGGCAACCGCATTTGCTCTGTCCTTGTGCGTAGTTGCTCTAGCATGTTCCATGATGCGTTTCTTCAATTCCCCTTATGTACTTCCCACATACATTAGTGGGCAGGGACATTCTATTCCATAGATTGTGAAGTCTGTTTTGCAGGTTATTAGCTGACGTATTTCCCATTTTTTGTTATTCGGCATTTTTATTTCCTTGATTTGTTTCGCAATTTGACACATTTTACATCCATAACATTTTACAAAACCTGTAGTCAAGTCAAGTCAAAATGTATGTTTATTATGACCGTAGTCTTTAAACAAAGCAGTGAGCATAACACAATAAGGGGTGTATACAATAAATACCTATACTTATTTTAAAATGTTATTCTTTAAAAGGCAGTTCTATATTTCATTTTCAAATGTACAAATTCCACTTATAAAACACTAAGCACCGGTTAAAAAGTTCAATACCTAAAAACATGTTATAAAAGTTTAAAACCTATTCAAATTCATAACGTTGTGCAAGTTTCAGAAAAAGGAAAAAAGAAAAAAGAAAAAATTCATACAGTACTACATTTTTCCTTGGGCCTCCATGCACTCCTGTAGTTTTAAGCCAGTCATTTCCTTTGTCCTTCTTCATTTTAAAATGACTGTGAATCAGTTGATCTTTGAGGTTTGGTGCTCTTCGATAAGTTACCGTCGGATGTTTTCCAACTAATTTCCCAACTGTATCATCCAAATGTAGGATTTTCCAATTTTTTCTTAAAATTTGCATGAATGTTGTACTACCTTCGGAATAATCCGTGATAAGTCTGATTGGTTCTTGTTCATTATTGTTTTTGTTCTCGAATGATCGTTTCAAACAATCACCTCTGGGTTTCTCATTTGCCTTTTTCCAGCATTTTTCCACATTTCCTTGATTGTATTTCCGGTTTTTGAATCTCTTTTTCGTTAGTGAGCTGTGTTTTTGCCATTCTGTTTCTTCACTGCAATTTCTTTTTATGCAGAGGAACTCCCCGTAGGGGATGCTGGCAATTAATGATGCTTGATGAAAGCTTGTGGCTTCCAGTGTGGCATTGGTTGCTGTGGACGTCCTGTGCAGGGTAGAATGTATCTGGTTATCCTTGATATAAATGTGTGTGTCAAGGAAAGTTACTTCTTGTTTGTTGATTTCATATGTGAAATTTAACCCTGTCATACTTCCATTCATGATTTGATAATACTTTTCAAATTTCTCTGGGGACCCATCCCAGATAATGAATAGATCATCTATAAATCTTATCCAACAGATGATTTTGTTGGTCATGTGGTCATTTTCCGGGGCCCAAGAAACGTCCTTTTCCCAATAGCCCATCGTCAAGCATGCGTAATTTGGACTAAATGAAAAGCCCATGGAGGTTCCACTTCTTTGCAGGTATAATTCCTCTCCGAACAAAAATATGTTCTCTGATAAACATAATGCAATCATTTCATATAACATTTGGTTGTGATTTTTATATTGGATGTTACGATCCCGCAAGAAATAATTGCATGCCTCTATCCCTATGTCATTACTTATGTTCGTATATAGGGATACGACATCCATTGTGATAAGTTGGTAATTTTCATGCCATGGGGTGTTTTCAAGTCTTCTTAAAAAATCATTTGTGTCTTGAACATAAGAGCTCAGTTGCGTCACATATGGCTTCAGGAAATAGTCAATATAGTTTGAGATGGGTTCTAGCAAAGAGCCCTTTGCTGAAAGAATTGGCCTGCCTGGGGGTTTCTTCCGATCTTTATGAACCTTTGGCAGGAAATAAATTGTAACTGTCATTGGGTGGTTGACTGTCAGGTATTTTTGTTCATCCTCATCGATTAAGTTTTTTAATTTCCATTGTCTTAGTTTCTCATCCAATTTGTTTTTTATCTCTGATGTTGGATTGAATCTCAATTTTTCATAATATTTAGTATCTTTCAGTTGGCGATGAGCTTCAATAATATAAGCACTCTTTTCACAGATTACTACATTTCCTCCCTTATCCGCCATTTTTATTTCGATTAGCTCGTCATTTGTTAGATTTGCTAGAGCTTCTCGTTCCTGCAGTGTTAGGTTATCTTTGTAGTTGGAACCTTTCATTTTGTATAGGTCCTGAACCACTGCCTCCTGGAAAATATCCACTTTATTTCCTGGGGTTAATTGGGGATAAAATTTTGATTTGGGTTTCTTTTGGCTAAGGCCAGCTCCTGCTTGAGAGATCGCTTGACTGAGAGTTGTTTCATTTTCATCCATTACATCAAGGTTCAATAAAGTTGTGTATGCATTCGCATCTTTTGCTGTTATATTTGGAGCAATTTCCTCTCCTGTTGCTTGTTTTTTATTTTTCATTTTGTTTTCTGCAAAGAATTTGGCTAACTTTATTTTTCTTATATACAGGTAGAAATCTATTCGGACTTGGGCCAAGTTAATTTTTTTTTTTAGGACAAAAATGTATTCCTCTTTTTAAAAGTGAGATCTCAGCTTCTGTGATTGTTCTTTTAGAGAGATTGATGATTTGTAATTCATCATTTATTTCCCCCTCTTCTGGCGCATACTCAGTGTTTCCGTTCCTACTTTTTCGGTTGTTTCGTTTGTTTCTTTTCCCCCTTCTTGTCTTTTTCTGTTTGTTGTCCACTGCCGTCCTCGTCCCCGTCCTCTTGATTGATTTTGCGCGCCCCGGTTCTGTTCCCATCGTCGTTGTTCTAACACGAGGCGCATATCCTCTAAAAAAGGTGTTTTTTCCGGGTTTGTGTGTGTACTTGGTTCACCATCACTTGTTTTCACTGATGTTAAAGAGGAGGATATGGAGGAGGCACTATTGGTCATATTATCAGCTCGATGCCAAAAGCAAATTAAGAGTATGGGAAAGGCTGAGCCGTAAAGAAATAAACAAATCATGGGAATTAATATTTTTTTAAAAAAAATACTTAGAAGTACAAAGAGTACCCAGGGGCTTAAGAATAATGTTGATGCCAAGCCACCAAGAGACGTCAAATGAATTACTGGAAGAATGGGGAGAGTTCATCTTGAGATCATCATTGGGACTGATAGAAATTCTTGTCAAGCACATTGAAATTGGCCTAAACAAAATACAGGAAGAACTTAATGAAATGGAAAAAGAAATCACACAATTGAAACTTAATAATGATAATGATATGACTAAATTCAAGAGGACTTGGAGAGTCAGATTGAAAAACATGAAAACACAGTGAGAGAACGCAAACACAATAAATTCATACGCGATACTGTAGATTATGAGGAGGGTCGCATATTCACATTTTCCAGAAAATATGATTATTTTAAACAACTAGCCCCAAAAAATCAAGCTGATAATATGACCAATAGTGCCTCCTCCATATCCTCATCTTTAACATCAGTGGAAACAAGTGATGGTGAACCAAGTACATCCACAAACCCGGAAAAAACACCTTTTTTAGAGGATATGCGCCTCGTGTTAGAACAACGACGATGGGAACAGAACCGGGGCGCGCAAAATCAATCAAGAGGACGGGGACGAGGACGGCAGTGGACAGCAAACAGAAAAAAGACAAGAAGGGGGAAAAGAAACAAACAAAACAACCGAAAAAGTAGGAACGGAAACACGGAGTATGCGCCAGAAGAGGGGAAAATAAATGATGAATTACAAATCATCAATCTCTCTAAAAGAACAATCACAGAAGCTGAGATCTCACTTTTAAAAAGAGGCATACATTTTTGTCCTAAGAAAAAAATTAACTTCGCCCAAGTCCGAATAGATTTCTACCTGTATATAAGAACAATAAAGTTAGCCAAATCTTTGCGGAAAACAAAATGAAAAATAAAAAACAAGCAACAGGAGAGGAAATTGCTCCAAATAAGACAGCAAAAGATGCGAATGCATACACAACTTTATTGAACCTTGATGTAATGGATGAAAATGAAACAACTCTCAGTCAAGCGATCTCTCAAGCAGGAGCTGGCCTTAGCCAAAAGAAACCCAAATCAAAATTTTATCCCCAATTAACCCCAGGAAATAAAGTGGATATTTTTCAGGAGGCAGTGGTTCAGGACCTATACAAAATGAAAGGTTCCAACTACAAAGATAACCTAACACTGCAGGAACGAAAAGCTCTAGCAAATCTAACAAATGACGAGCTAATCGAAATAAAAATGGCGGATAAGGGAGGAAATGTAGTAATCTGGGAAAAGAGTGCTTATATTATTGAAGCTCATCGCCAACTGAAAGATACTAAATATTATGAAAAATTGAGAATCAATCCAACATCAGAGAGAAAAAACAAATTGGATGAGAAACTAAGACAATGGAAATTAAAAAACTTAATCGATGAGGATGAACAAATATTCCTGACAGTAAACCACCCAATGACAGCTACAATTTATTTCCTGCTAAAGGTTCATAAAGATCGGAAGAAACCCCCAGGCAGGCCAATTCTTTCAGCAAAGGGCTCTTTGCTAGAACCCATCTCAAACTATATTGACTATTTCCTGAAGCCATATGTGACGCAACTGAGCTCTTATGTTCAAGACACAAATTATTTTTTAAGAAGACTTGAAAACACCCCATGGCAGGAAAATTACCAACTTATCACAATGGATGTCGTATCCCTATACACGAACATAAGTAATGACATAGGGATAGAGGCATGCAATTATTTCTTGCGGGATCGGAACATCCAATATAAAAATCACAACCAAATGTTATATGAAGTGATTGCATTATGTTTATCAGAGAACATATTTTTGTTCGGAGAGGAATTATACCGGCAAAGAAGTGGAACCGCCATGGGCTTTTCATTTAGTCCAAATTACGCATGCTTGACGATGGGCTATTGGGAAAAGGAAGTTGCTTGGGCCCCGGAAAATGACCACATGACCAACAAAATCATCTGTTGGATAAGATTTATAGACGATCTATTCATTATCTGGGATATGTCCCCAGAGGAATTTGAAAAGTATTATCAAATCATGAATGGAAGTATGACAGGGTTAAATTTCACATATGAAATCAACAAACAAGAAGTAACTTTCCTTGACACACACATTTATATCAAGGATAACCAGATACATTCTACCCTGCACAGGAAGTCCACAGCAACCAATGCCACACTGGAAGCCACAAGCTTTCATCAAGTATCATTAATTGCCAGTATCCCCTACGGGGAGTTCCTCCGCATAAAGAGAATTTGCAGTGAAGAAACAGAATGGCAAAAACACAGCTCACTAACGAAAAGGAGATTCAAAAACCGGAAATACAATCAAGGAAATGTGGAAAAATGCTGGAAAAAGGCAAATGAGAAACCCAGAGGTGATTGTTTGAAACGATCATTCGAGAACAAAAACAATAATGAACAAGAACCAATCAGACTTATCACAGATTATTCCGAAGGTAGTAAAACATTCATGCAAATTTTAAGAAAAAATTGGAAAATCCTACATTTGGATGATACAGTTGGGAAATTAGTTGGAAAACATCCGACGGTAACTTATCGAAGAGCACCAAACCTCAAAGATCAACTGATTCACAGTCATTTTAAAATGAAGAAGGACAAAGGAAATGACTGGCTTAAAACTACAGGTTTTGTAAAATGTTATGGATGCAAAATGTGTCAAATTGCGAAACAAATCAAGGAAATAAAAATGCTGAATAACAAAAAATGGGAAATACGTCAGCTAATCACCTGCAAAACAGACTTCACAATCTATGGAATAGAATGTCCCTGCCCACTAATGTATGTGGGAAGTACAAAAGGGGAATTGAAGAAACGCATCATGGAACATGCTAGAGCAACTACGCACAAGGACAGAGCAAATGTTGTTGCCAAGCACATGGAGCAATCACACAATGCAGACTGGCTAAAACTAAAATTCTTTGGAATAGAAATGATACCGAAGAACATTCGAGGAGGTGACCGAGAAAGAATCCTAAGGCAGAAGGAGTCACGTCACATCCTAAACTTCAGAACTCTGAGTCCGTATGGCCTCAACCAATCGGAGGAGCTATATACTCATCTTTGATAGACATTATTGTACATCAACTTTGAATGAGAATATGAGAGGGGAATATCAAATTAGTGGGAAATTGTGCAAAAGATTTTTAACCCTGAACAAATGACGTAATTCCATAAAAATGAAATGAATGGAAGAGAACAAATCCCACCAGAGGGATGAGAACATAAAACTGAAAAACAAAATTGAAAATCGATTTGTTTTGGACTCATCAAAGAGTGAACATTATAACATGAGAATGAAACTAAATATGATTTGTTCAAAGTAAAGATCGTAAAACTGAAATAAGGAGTAATGATTTTCCAATGTGGAGTGAAGTAAAATGTCTCCCCTAGAGACTCTTTTTAAATTAAAACTACAATAACCACAATGCTCGGTATCATAATACAAGATATGATGTCACACATTATTTTGAATGTCTTAAATGTTTGAAAAAAATGTGGGAAGTTGATCGTGAGCAAGATGCTTGTAGTATCGAAGCGCGTAGATCATCTGCTTTCATGCTAAATGGATTGAAATAAATCTAATTGTGGATTTCAGAAGGTGTGCGCCTAGATTCTTTGCTGGCAAGTGAAGGAGTGTGAATAATATATATATATATATATATATATATATATATATATATATATATATATATATATATATATATATATATATATATATATATATATATATATATATATATATATATATATATATATATATATATATATCAAGTCACTTTCTCCTCACTTACGAGTAGACCACAAGGGACACAGCGAGACTTCAGCAGTTGTTTATTGGGAACATAGGCATGACCGGTTTCGGCGGATTGCCTTTCTCAAATGCCACAGTCCGTTTGAGAAATGCGAACACCCACTCCAAAGTTATTAAGTGTGGGCTCCTCCTTCCAAGTGGCAAGTGGGCTCACCTGCGCTGGACTCCTCTGCTCGCATCGATCCCAGGGACTACCAGTCCCATAATACAGCGTGCTGGAAGTTCAGTGCAGTGTAGTGGGGTATCACAGATTATTTTTGAAAGTTGCAGCTGAAGTCCCATACTTTCTGCCACAAACCTCTGAAGCAGCAGTTCGGAAACCGCAGGTACGTTAGCAGCGTTTCTCTGCACGATCTCCGCTTGTTGTGATCAGCTGCTTGGTTTTGCCTCAGGGGATGCGGTGGCGGGTCATGGAATATTCGACTCCTCGGTAACTTACACACAACTTCCCATGTTTCCATGACCTCTAAGCGAAAGGGCCCCTCGTGCGCGCCACAAGGAACGCGCTAAACACCAAGTCACTTTCTCCTCACTTACGAGTAGACCACAAGGGACACAGCGAGACTTCAGCAGTTGTTTATTGGGAACATAGGCATGACCGGTTTCGGCGGATTGCCTTTCTCAAATGCCACAGTCCGTTTGAGAAATGCGAACACCCACTCCAAAGTTATTAAGTGTAGGCTCCTCCTTCCAAGTGGCAAGTGGGCTCACCTGCGCTGGACTCCTCTGCTCGCATCGATCCCAGGGACTACCAGTCCCATAATACAGCGTGCTGGAAGTTCAGTGCAGTGTAGTGGGGTATCACAGATTATTTTTGAAAGTTGCAGCTGAAGTCCCATACTTTCTGCCACAAACCTCTGAAGCAGCAGTTCTGAAAGGGCAGGTACGTTAGCAGCGTTTCTCTGCACGATCTCCGCTTGTTGTGATCAGCTGCTTGGTTTTGCCTCAGGGGATGCGGTGGCGGGTCATGGAATATCCGACTCCTCGGTAACTTACACACAACTTCCCATGTTTCCATGACCTCTAAGCGAAAGGGCCCCTCGTGCGCGCCACAGGGAACGCGCTAAACACCAAGTCACTTTCTCCTCACTTACGAGTAGACCACAAGGGACACAGCGAGACTTCAGCAGTTGTTTATTGGGAACATAGGCATGACCGGTTTCGGCGGATTGCCTGTCTCAAATGCCACAGTCCGTTTGAGAAATGCGAACACCCACTCCAAAGTTATTAAGTGTAGGCTCCTCCTTCCAAGTGGCAAGTGGGCTCACCTGCGCTGAACTCCTCTGCTCGCATCGATCCCAGGGACTACCAGTCCCATAATACAGCGTGCTGGAAGTTCAGTGCAGTGTAGTGGGGTATCACAGATTATTTTTGAAAGTTGCAGCTGAAGTCCCATACTTTCTGCCACAAACCTCTGAAGCAGCAATGTTTGAAAAAAATGTGGGAAGTTGATCGTGAGCAAGATGCTTGTAGTATCGAAGCGCGTAGATCATCTGCTTTCATGCTAAATGGATTGAAATAAATCTAATTGTGGATTTCAGAAGGTGTGCGCCTAGATTCTTTGCTGGCAAGTGAAGGAGTGTGGATAATATATATATATATATATATATATATATATATATATATATATATATATATATATATATATATATATATATATATATATATATATATATATATATATATATATATATATATATATATATATATATATATTACCTACTGGCAGTCGCCAGTAGGTAGTTATAGTTAGGATTGTTTTCCATAGGGAAATCGCAACATTCTATTGGGAATAACTTTGGCGCAGGTTGAGGAATCTGCCTGAAATTTTCCTCAAAGTTGCCTCGCGGCTCTCCGCTCCTTCCCTGAAAGTTTAGGGGTGATTCGTCAATCAGGGGCTGAGATAAAAGGGGGGTCCCAAAACGTGTTTTCCCCATGTTAATTTCCATAGGGCGGTCGAACTCACTTTTAGCTCGAACGGCTGAATGGGTTTTCACCAAACTTGGCAAAATTGTAGGGACTGGTAGCCCGATGTGCCTTTGCTATGTCTCAAGATATGTGCTCCAGAGGATTTTGAGTAATTTGGGTTTAAAAAAATATATATATCTATAGCAGCTTACCTGTGAGCTCACCCGTACGCTTACGGTACGCTTACCGTACGCGTACCGTACGTGCACGTATGCATACCGTACGCGTACCTCTAGTGCGCGGGCTGCATTCTGATTGGCTGCCAATGTCTGTCAACTCTCCGGGGAGCGCACCGGGCGCGCTACGCGACTTGTGCACGGAAAGCTGATTGGCTCTCGGGTGTCTGTAAACATTCGAAACAGTCCGCAGCGGCTGCCATCTTGTGTCTCGGTAGGATCGAGACACAAGAGGTGGCAAAAAACAAAGGGGGAAATGACCAAAAGGGGGCAGGGTACACCCCCCCTGACCCCCTAGTTTTGATGTGGGGGCCATAAAAGGGTCCCGCGGGACAAAAAAATATTTTTTTTTTCGATTTTCTCGGGGGGAGCGACCGATACGTGCCCCGGTACGCGTACCGGGGAGCGTACCGTGGAGAAAAAAGCATGACAGAGTTTCCTACAAAAAGTTGCTTTTTTTATACATTAGAGGTAGTTCTAAAAAGAACTGTTGTTTTTCTTCTTTTTGTTGTTTTATATTTTTTTTATTGTTTTATGGAATATTTTTTACTTTTTCTGACTTTTTTGAACAGTTTTATATATTTTTTTTATTTTTTAAGGGGAGAAACAAAAAACAGAGAATTCTAAAGAGCTCAACAGGAGCAAAAAAAAAAGCAGAAAAAAATATTGTTTCCTTGGGCACTTGTGGTTATCCCAAGCATGGTTAATAAGTGTGATGCTTTTCTCTCCATAGCAGATTGTTTGTCCACAAAAAATACAAACCATTTTAAAATTGGAAAACTTTGTTTGTATGGTGGAGCACATCTCCCTAACTTCCGGTCCCGATGGGGTGGGAACATTAGTTTGGGAGGTGCTGGCAGAAGATTGGCCAAGGTTTCTGGCCAGTTCCCTGACCTCTGCCCTAGCATAGTTATTTGGATGCTTCCGTTGCATATGTCTGATCATGGTATGGTTGCCAAAGGAGTATTTTTTGGTCGGATTCCCCCTTGACAGCTCCTGATGACATATTAAGCAGGTTGCCTTAGGCGCATTTACTTTTTTCTTGTCCTTGTGGATTGAAAAAAACTGCCAGATGATGTGCTCTTTAGGTTTGTAGGTAATATTGTCCTCTCTGAGGAATCTCCTCTCCTCCTCCTCCTCCTCCTCCTCCTCCTCTTCTTGATCTCCACCACTGTGAAGTTCTGGTGGTCCTTGTGGTGGTGGTGGTGGTGGTGGTGGTGCAGAAGCTCCAGCAACTGCAGCTAATGTAGGCATTTTCTACTGAAATAACTGCAGGTCTACCTCTCTCAAAGCACAAAGGTAGAATGAGGAAAAAAGGTGGGGTCTTTCATCATTTGGAAAAGAAAACTGTTCTGAACCAATGAAAAGTGTTATTTTTAGGTCACATGACCTGGCCTTACATCATTAGGAAACCAAAAGTGAAATGAATCAATAAAAAGTTTTATTTTCAGGTCACATGACCCGACGCGCTTACGCTAAGCGCCCCGGGGCGCGCCCCGGGCAGCAACCGTTGTCGCACCCCGGGGAGTATAGCGTAAGCGCGTCAGGAGGTTGCGCGATCGTATGCGCTCGCGTGCTTCCGGGTGCGCTTACGCAGTGCGTCATATGACGCATCACACGGTTACTCGAAACGTCACGGTGTTGTTTTCGTTCGCGAGAATAGCGCTAAAAGGACGCTCACCGGTACGCGCCCCGGGGCGCGCCTAAGCACTGCGCTTACCCGTGCGTTCACCGGTACGCGCCCCGGGAGCGCTTCAGGGCAAAAAAAAATATATATATATTACATTATTATACAATATAAAATTAGTTATAACATTTTTTACTTTTTATACATATAGAAATTTGCTATTAAAAAACCATTGAAATTCACTGAAAAAACCATAGGTTTCACACCAGTTATAGTTAGGAATTAGCATTTAAAAAACCTATTAAATTCACTGAAAAAACCATAGGTTTCACACATGTTATAGTTAGCTGGAAGTTTTACTCGCATAGAACCATTGAAATTCCCACATTATAGTTAGTTGGACTCACTATAACTTGCGCGTGTAATGCACTGCTGATGACGTCACATATTACATCACTCATGACATGGTCAGTGACATCACTCATGACATCACTGATGACACCATCCAGTGAATGTGTGTCTTTCTGGAAAAAAAATATGTTTTATATATGTATATGTAAAAGTTGATGGAAGAATAAATGTTTAAATAAATGTCTAAATGAATGTTTTGTTTTTTTAATTGATTGGTTAACTAAGTGTATCTTAGTGAATACATATATTAGTGAGAAATGTTTAAATATTTAAATATATGTATTTGTGTTTCACTTTGTGTATAAGTGGTTGCATGGGTTGGTGAGTAGCTACATGTGCATGTATATGGGTTATTAGATGTTTTTTAAATATCAGTATGAGTGTGTATATGGTTTGGTGGGGGTATTACTTAGCACATAGATGCATGAATGACTGACTCTCTGTTTCTATGTGTTTTGAAGACAGCATATGTGCAGGAGTGAATGGGTGAATGAGTGTGTATATGTGTGTGTTAGTGAGTGAATGACTGTCTCACTAGTGTCTTTATCAGTAACTACTTATGTTTTATTCTAGTATATGTGAATGTTGATGTATATAATTGAGTGTATGTGAGAGTAAATAAGTATGTGTTTCTATAAGTGATTGTTTAAGAGAGTAAATACGTGTATGTTTCCTTAGAAGTAAGGTGGTAGTGTGTGTGTAGATGTATATGCAAATAAATGGATGTTCAATAGTTTATTTGCATGTGTGAGTATGTGTGTGAGTAACTTTTGGATGACTGTCGGTGTGTAACAGGATCTATAGGTGTATCACTAAATATGATGAGTGAGTATGTGTATGAGTGACTACATAGAATTGTTGGTGAATGAGTGGATGTGTATATAGATGGTGGTGGAATTACTGAATTGGTTGTTGTAACTGATATGGGTATCTCCATTTTTTTGAAAATGTTAGTTTCCATTTTTGGATATGTGTTTCAAGGGTTACATTACAGTGAAAGGAGGTCTGTCACTCTGTCACAAGGATGGTGTCATCAGTGATGTCATGAGTGATGTCACTGACCATGTCATGAGTGATGTAATATGTGACGTCATCAGCAGTGCATTACACGAGCAAGTTATAGTGAGTCCAACTAACTATAACGTGGGAATTTCAATGGTTTTATGCGAGTAAAACTTCCAGCTAACTATAACATGTGTGAAACCTATGGTTTTTTCAGTGAATATATATATATCCTAACAACTTCTGTTTCTCCGGTGCGGCATACAGAAATCACGGACCACCAAGCAGCTTCAAGTACACAGGCAAGTTTATTATCTCTTCCTTGTTTTGATTGGCATGGAGCGTTTCGGGTAGAAACTACCCTTGATCACATAACGTAATATATATATATATATATATATATATATATATATATATATATATATATATATATATATATATATATCCATATGAAAAAGCACCCAAATTGGAGAACCACACTCGTCGTGAAATTTCCTTTATTTCGCCAGGCAGCATCGCGTCAAATCACAGCAGACACAGGCTTCATTCTCCATACGTTCCCTACCAGTTTCGGGCAAACTCTTGCCCTTGTTCACAGGAAATCGCCTCTATGGAGAGACAGCATCACGGGTGAGTCTTTAAAAGATGTTAATGTTCCGCCCCTTGGGCGTGGCTGCGTAGTGCATTCTGGTACTGTGAGTTTTGATTCAATAATCCATACGTGGGACCTGCTGCATATTCTCCTAATTAAACTTGTATACCCCACTGGGTTGCTGTGTTAGCACGGAGTTGTGGCAATGCTGATTTCATCCTTGCAAAACATCACGACGTTCCAAACTGTGATGTGTAAGTAACTGCTCGGGACCTGCTCGTCCGCAGGTGGGGTTTGAATATTGAATCAAGACTATTATGGAAAGAAATGAAGATTGCCAACGCTTGGACCGCACATCAAGGTAGGTTAAAAAGCACAATTTTAATGCGGGTGGCAGCGTGAACACAGTAAACCTGCTTCTTGCCTTTCTTTCCATAATAGCGGCCCGACCGGTCGCGGACCTGAGCTGACACTAAGGCATGGTCGGCTGGCAAGGAGGGCCTTTGGTGTGGTGGATGACCTGGCAGCGTTGGCGCGAGGGGGACGTGTGTTGCAACCCACATGGGTTAGAAATGCAAGAAGCAGGTTTACGGTCTGACCCACTTGGGTGTAATGGTTCAGCACTACAAACCCCATAATACACTTCACTTGAGGACCCATTGGGGCAAACTTTCTGTCTTTCAAAAGGGCCATGTGACTGTTTTGACTGTTAGCCTGAAGACCTGTGAGCAAGCATATATATATATATGTTGGAGGAGGTGTGATTGGGGATATGGGAGACGTGGCCGCTGGCTGGAGGAAGAACTCGGAGCATGCAATTTTGACCCCATTACCGGATGACGACAAGAACAGTGCATTCTGGAACTTGGAGGCGCCATTGGTGTAAGGCGCGCCAGAACTAAGTCAGGTGTTGGAACATACTCACCTGGGGGGCAGCAGCTCATTAGTTAAGAGAGAGGGCGGGATATTTAAATCGAGCTGTGACGCCCTGCTCTCACACAGACACGCAAGCGGCGCTGACGAGGCGGGATGCCGAAATGCATACGCCGCAAGAACGTTGTGCCTGTTCACCTCTGCAAGAGCGGCTAAATAAAGTCTCCCTATCTAATCCTCAAGTGGGTCTCGCTTCTTTCGTGTGGAGAAGGTGTTGGACATGTTAATGCGCGAGTGGCCAGTATCGCGCTGGAGACCCCCACACCACAATGCAGATCCGGTTTACATTGGTCAGCGCCTTGAGTGGATTTCTCGCTTTCCAGGTTACTGGGATTACTGTGGTCCACCTCCAAATGCCGGGAGTGACAGAGGCGATACAGCGGATTTATCTGCTAGATGGGTTAAGCAATCCCTTGCTGGTGCCCCCGCGGACATATCTCCTGGCAATGTTGGAGGAGGTGTGATTGGGGATATGGGAGACGTGGCCGCTGGCTGGAGGAAGAACTCGGAGCATGCAATTTTGACCCCATTACCGGATGACGACAAGAACAGTGCATTCTGGAACTTGGAGGCGCCATTGGTGTAAGGCGTGCCAGAACTAAGTCAGGTGTTGGAACATACTCACCTGGGGGGCAGCAGCTCATTAGTTAAGAGAGAGGGCGGGATATTTAAATCGAGCTGTGACGCCCTGCTCTCACACAGACACGCAAGCGGCGCTGACGAGGCGGGATGCCGAAATGCATACGCCGCAAGAACGTTGTGCCTGTTCACCTCTGCAAGAGCGGCTAAATAAAGTCTCCCTATCTAATCCTCAAGTGGGTCTCGCTTCTTTCGTGTGGAGAAGGTGTTGGACATGTTATTGCGCGAGTGGCCAGTATCGCGCTGAAGACCCCCACACCACAATGCAGATCCGGTTTACATTGGTCACCGCCTTGAGTGGATTTCTCGCTTTCCAGGTTACTGGGATTACTGTGGTCCACCTCCAAATGCTGGGAGTGACAGAGGCGATACAGCGGATTTATCTGCTAGATGGGTTAAGCAATCCCTTGCTGGTGCCCCCGCGGACATATCTCCTGCAATGTTGGAGGTGTGATTGGGGATATGGGAGACGTGGCCGCTGGCTGGAGGAAGAACTCGGAGCATGCAATTTTGACCCCATTACCGGATGACGACAAGAACAGTGCATTCTGGAACTTGAAGGCGCCATTGGTGTAAGGCGTGCCAGAACTAAGTCAGGTGTTGGAACATACTCACCTGGGGGGCAGCAGCTCATTAGTTAAGAGAGAGGGCGGGATATTTAAATCGGGCTGTGACGCCCTGCTCTCACACAGACACGCAAGCGGCGCTGACGAGGCGGGATGCCGAAATGCATACGCCGCAAGAACGTTGTGCCTGTTCACCTCTGCAAGAGCGGCTAAATAAAGTCTCCCTATCTAATCCTCAAGTGGGTCTCGCTTCTTTCGTGTGGAGAAGGTGTTGGACATGTTAATGCGCGAGTGGCCAGTATCGCGCTGGAGACCCCCACACCACAATGCAGATCCGGTTTACATTGGTCACCGCCTTCAGTGGATTTCTCGCTTTCCAGGTTACTGGGATTACTGTGGTCCACCTCCAAATGCCGGGAGTGACAGAGGCGATACAGCGGATTTATCTGCTAGATGGGTTAAGCAATCCCTTGCTGGTGCCCCCGCGGACATATCTCCTGGCAATGTTGGAGGAGGTGTGATTGGGGATATGGGAGACGTGGCCGCTGGCTGGAGGAAGAACTCGGAGCATGCAATTTTGACCCCATTACCGGATGACGACAAGAACAGTGCATTCTGGAACTTGGAGGCGCCATTGGTGTAAGGCGTGCCAGAACTAAGTCAGGTGTTGGAACATACTCACCTGGGGGGCAGCAGCTCATTAGTTAAGAGAGAGGGCGGGATATTTAAATCGAGCTGTGATGCCCTGCTCTCACACAGACACGCAAGTGGCGCTGACGAGGCGGGATGCCGAAATGCATACGCCGCAAGAACGTTGTGCCTGTTCACCTCTGCAAGAGCGGCTAAATAAAGTCTCCCTATCTAATCCTCAAGTGGGTCTCGCTTCTTTCGTGTGGAGAAGGTGTTGGACATGTTAATGCGCGAGTGGCCAGTATCGCGCTGGAGACCCCCACACCACAATGCAGATCCGGTTTACATTAGTCACCGCCTTGAGTGGATTTCTCGCTTTCCAGGTTACTGGGATTACTGTGGTCCACCTCCAAATGCCAGGAGTGACAGAGGCGATACAGCGGATTTATCTGCTAGATGGGTTAAGCAATCCCTTGCTGGTGCCCCCGCGGACATATCTCCTGGCACTGTTGGAGGTGTGATTGGGGATATGGGAGACGTGGCCGCTGGCTGGAGGAAGAACTCGGAGCATGCAATTTTGACCCCATTACCGGATGACGACAAGAACAGTGCATTCTGGAACTTGAAGGCGCCATTGGTGTAAGGCGTGCCAGAACTAAGTCAGGTGTTGGAACATACTCACCTGGGGGGCAGCAGCTCATTAGTTAAGAGAGAGGGCGGGATATTTAAATCGGGCTGTGACGCCCTGCTCTCACACAGACACGCAAGCGGCGCTGACGAGGCGGGATGCCGAAATGCATACGCCGCAAGAACGTTGTGCCTGTTCACCTCTGCAAGAGCGGCTAAATAAAGTCTCCCTATCTAATCCTCAAGTGGGTCTCGCTTCTTTCGTGTGGAGAAGGTGTTGGACATGTTAATGCGCGAGTGGCTAGTATCGCGCTGGAGACCCCCACACCACAATGCAGATCCGGTTTACATTGGTCACCGCCTTGAGTGGATTTCTCGCTTTCCAGGTTACTGGGATTACTGTGGTCCACCTCCAAATGCCGGGAGTGACAGAGGCGATACAGCGGATTTATCTGCTAGATGGGCTAAGCAATCCCTTGCTGGTGCCCCCGCGGACATATCTCCTGGCAATGTTGGAGGAGGTGTGATTGGGGATATGGGAGACGTGGCCGCTGGCTGGAGGAAGAACTCAGAGCATGCAATTTTGACCCCATTACCGGATGACGACAAGAACAGTGCATTCTGGAACTTGGAGGCACCATTGGTGTAAGGCGCGCCAGAACTAAGTCAGGTGTTGGAACATACTCACCTGGGGGGCAGCAGCTCATTAGTTAAGAGAGAGGGCGGGATATTTAAATCGAGCTGTGACGCCCTGCTCTCACACAGACACGCAAGCGGCGCTGACGAGGCGGGATGCCGAAATGCATACGCCGCAAGAACGTTGTGCCTGTTCACCTCTGCAAGAGCGGCTAAATAAAGTCTCCCTATCTAATCCTCAAGTGGGTCTCGCTTCTTTCGTGTGGAGAAGGTGTTGAACATGTTAATGCGCGAGTGGCCAGTATCGCGCTGGAGACCCCCACACCACAATGCAGATCCGGTTTACATTGGTCACCGCCTTCAGTGGATTTCTCGCTTTCCAGGTTACTGGGATTACTGTGGTCCACCTCCAAATGCCGGGAGTGACAGAGGCGATACAGCGGATTTATCTGCTAGATGGGTTAAGCAATCCCTTGCTGGTGCCCCCGCGGACATATCTCCTGGCAATGTTGGAGGAGGTGTGATTGGGGATATGGGAGACGTGGCCGCTGGCTGGAGGAAGAACTCGGAGCATGCAATTTTGACCCCATTACCGGATGACGACAAGAACAGTGCATTCTGGAACTTGGAGGCGCCATTGGTGTAAGGCGTGCAAGAACTAAGTCAGGTGTTGGAACATACTCACCTGGGGGGCAGCAGCTCATTAGTTAAGAGAGAGGGCGGGCTATTTAAATCGATCTGTGATGCCCTGCTCTCACACAGACACGCAAGCGTCGCTGACGAGGCGGGATGCCGAAATGCATACGCCGCAAGAACGTTGTGCCTGTTCACCTCTGCAAGAGCAGCTAAATAAAGTCTCCCTATCTAATCCTCAAGTGGGTCTCGCTTCTTTCGTGTGGAGAAGGTGTTGGACATGTTAATGCGCGAGTGGCTAGTATCGCGCTGGAGACCCGCACACCACAATGCAGATCCGGTTTACATTGGTCACCGCCTTGAGTGGATTTCTCGCTTTCCAGGTTACTGGGATTACTGTGGTCCACCTCCAAATGCCGGGAGTGACAGAGGCGATACAGCGGATTTATCTGCTAGATGGGTTAAGCAATCCCTTGCTGGTGCCCCCGCGGACATATCTCCTGGCAATGTTGGAGGAGGTGTGATTGGGGATATGGGAGACGTGGCCGCTGGCTGGAGGAAGAACTCGGAGCATGCAATTTTGACCCCATTACCGGATGACGACAAGAACAGTGCATTCTGGAACTTGGAGGCACCATTGGTGTAAGGCGCGCCAGAACTAAGTCAGGTGTTGGAACATACTCACCTGGGGGGCAGCAGCTCATTAGTTAAGAGAGAGGGCGGGATATTTAAATCGAGCTGTGACGCCCTGCTCTCACACAGACACGCAAGCGGCGCTGACGAGGCGGGATGCCGAAATTCATACGCCGCAAGAACGTTGTGCCTGTTCACCTCTGCAAGAGCGGCTAAATAAAGTCTCCCTGAATAATCCTCAAGTGGGTCTCGCTTCTTTCGTGTGGAGAAGGTGTTGAACATGTTAATGCGCGAGTGGCCAGTATCGCGCTGGAGACCCCCACACCACAATGCAGATCCGGTTTACATTGGTCACCGCCTTGAGTGGATTTCTCGCTTTCCAGGTTACTGGGATTACTGTGGTCCACCTCCAAATGCTGGGAGTGACAGAGGCGATACAGCGGATTTATCTGCTAGATGGGTTAAGCAATCCCTTGCTGGTGCCCCCGTGGACATATCTCCTGGCAATGTTGGAGGTGTGATTGGGGATATGGGAGACGTGGCCGCTGGCTGGAGGAAGAACTCGGAGCATGCAATTTTGACCCCATTACCGGATGACGACAAGAACAGTGCATTCTGGAACTTGAAGGCGCCATTGGTGTAAGGCGTGCCAGAACTAAGTCAGGTGTTGGAACATACTCACCTGGGGGGCAGCAGCTCATTAGTTAAGAGAGAGGGCGGGATATTTAAATCGGGCTGTGACGCCCTGCTCTCACACAGACATGCAAGCGGCGCTGACGAGGCGGGATGCCGAAATGCATACGCCGCAAGAACGTTGTGCCTGTTCACCTCTGCAAGAGCGGCTAAATAAAGTCTCCCTATCTAATCCTCAAGTGGGTCTCGCTTCTTTCGTGTGGAGAAGGTGTTGGACATGTTAATGCGCGAGTGGCTAGTATCGCGCTGGAGACCCCCACACCACAATGCAGATCCGGTTTACATTGGTCACCGCCTTGAGTGGATTTCTCGCTTTCCAGGTTACTGGGATTACTGTGGTCCACCTCCAAATGCCGGGAGTGACAGAGGCGATACAGCGGATTTATCTGCTAGATAGGTTAAGGAATCCCTTGCTGGTGCCCCCGCGGACATATCTCCTGGCAATGTTGGAGGAGGTGTGATTGGGGATATGGGAGACATGGCCGCTGGCTGGAGGAAGAACTCGGAGCATGCAATTTTGACCCCATTACCGGATGACGACAAGAACAGTGCATTCTGGAACTTGGAGGCGCCATTGGTGAAAGGCGCGCCAGAACTAAGTCAGGTGTTGGAACATACTCACCTGGGGGGCAGCAGCTCATTAGGTAAGAGAGAGGGCGGGATATTTAAATCGAGCTGTGACGCCCTGCTCTCACACAGACACGCAAGCGGCGCTGACGAGGCGGGATGCCGAAATGCATACGCCGCAAGAACGTTGTGCCTGTTCACCTCTGCAAGAGCGGCTAAATAAAGTCTCCCTGTCTAATCCTCAAGTGGGTCTCGCTTCTTTCGTGTGGAGAAGGTGTTGGACATGTTAATGCGCGAGTGGCCAGTATCGCGCTGGAGACCCCCACACCACAATGCAGATCCGGTTTACATTGGTCACCGCCTTGAGTGGATTTCTCGCTTTCCAGGTTACTGGGATTACTGTGGTCCACCTCCAAATGCCGGGAGTGACAGAGGCGATACAGCGGATTTATCTGCTAGATGGGTTAAGCAATCCCTTGCTGGTGCCCCCGCTGACATATCTCCTGGCAATGTTGGAGGAGGTGTGATTGGGGATATGGGAGACGTGACTGCTGGCTGGAGGAAGAACTCGGAGCATGCAATTTTGACCCCATTACCGGATGACGACAAGAACAGTGCATTCTGGAACTTGGGCCGCCATTGGTGTAAGGCGTGCCAGAACTAAGTCAGGTGTTGGAACATACTCACCTGGGGGGCAGCAGCTCATTAGTTAAGAGAGAGGGCGGGATATTTAAATCGAGCTGTGACGCCCTGCTCTCACACAGACACGCAAGTGGCGCTGACGAGGCGGGATGCCGAAATGCATACGCCGCAAGAACGTTCTGCCTGTTCACCTCTGCAAGAGCGGCTAAATAAAGTCTCCCTATCTAATCCTCAAGTGGGTCTCGCTTCTTTCGTGTGGAGAAGGTGTTGGACATGTTAATGCGCGAGTGGCCAGTATCGCGCTGGAGACCCCCACACCACAATGCAGATCCTGTTTACATTAGTCACCGCCTTGAGTGGATTTCTCGCTTTCCAGGTTACTGGGATTACTGTGGTCCACCTCCAAATGCCAGGAGTGACAGAGGCGATACAGCGGATTTATCTGCTAGATGGGTTAAGCAATCCCTTGCTGGTGCCCCCGCGGACATATCTCCTGGCAATGTTGGAGGAGGTGTGATTGGGGATATGGGAGACATGGCCGCTGGCTGGAGGAAGAACTCGGAGCATGCAATTTTGACCCCATTACCGGATGACGACAAGAACAGTGCATTCTGGAACTTGGAGGCGCCATTGGTGTAAGGCGCGCCAGAACTAAGTCAGGTGTTGGAACATACTCACCTGGGGGGCAGCAGCTCATTAGTTAAGAGAGAGGGCGGGATATTTAAATCGAGCAGTGACGCCCTGCTCTCACACAGACACGCAAGCGGCGCTGATGAGGCGGGATGCCGAAATGCATACGCCGCAAGAACGTTGTGCCTGTTCACCTCTGCAAGAGCGGCTAAATAAAGTCTCCCTATCTAATCCTCAAGTGGGTCTCGCTTCTTTCGTGTGGAGAAGGTGTTGAACATGTTAATGCGCGAGTGGCCAGTATCGCGCTGGAGACCCCCACACCACAATGCAGATCCGGTTTACATTGGTCACCGCCTTCAGTGGATTTCTCGCTTTCCAGGTTACTGGGATTACTGTGGTCCACCTCCAAATGCCGGGAGTGACAGAGGCGATACAGCGGATTTATCTGCTAGATGGGTTAAGCAATCCCTTGCTGGTGCCCCGCGGACATATCTCCTGGCAATGTTGGAGGAGGTGTGATTGGGGATATGGGAGACGTGGCCGCTGGCTGGAGGAAGAACTCGGAGCATGCAATTTTGACCCCATTACCGGATGACGACAAGAACAGTGCATTCTGGAACTTGGAGGCGCCATTGGTGTAAGGCGTGCAAGAACTAAGTCAGGTGTTGGAACATACTCACCTGGGGGGCAGCAGCTCATTAGTTAAGAGAGAGGGCGGGCTATTTAAATCGATCTGTGATGCCCTGCTCTCACACAGACACGCAAGCGGCGCTGACGAGGCGGGATGCCGAAATGCATACGCCGCAAGAACGTTGTGCCTGTTCACCTCTGCAAGAGCGGCTAAATAAAGTCTCCCTGAATAATCCTCAAGTGGGTCTCGCTTCTTTCGTGTGGAGAAGGTGTTGAACATGTTAATGCGCGAGTGGCCAGTATCGCGCTGGAGACCCCCACACCACAATGCAGATCCGGTTTACATTGGTCACCGCCTTGAGTGGATTTCTCGCTTTCCAGGTTACTGGGATTACTGTGGTCCACCTCCAAATGCTGGGAGTGACAGAGGCGATACAGCGGATTTATCTGCTAGATGGGTTAAGCAATCCCTTGCTGGTGCCCCCGTGGACATATCTCCTGGCAATGTTGGAGGTGTGATTGGGGATATGGGAGACGTGGCCGCTGGCTGGAGGAAGAACTCGGAGCATGCAATTTTGACCCCATTACCGGATGACGACAAGAACAGTGCATTCTGGAACTTGAAGGCGCCATTGGTGTAAGGCGTGCCAGAACTAAGTCAGGTGTTGGAACATACTCACCTGGGGGGCAGCAGCTCATTAGTTAAGAGAGAGGGCGGGATATTTAAATCGGGCTGTGACGCCCTGCTCTCACACAGACATGCAAGCGGCGCTGACGAGGCGGGATGCCGAAATGCATACGCCGCAAGAACGTTGTGCCTGTTCACCTCTGCAAGAGCGGCTAAATAAAGTCTCCCTATCTAATCCTCAAGTGGGTCTCGCTTCTTTCGTGTGGAGAAGGTGTTGGACATGTTAATGCGCGAGTGGCTAGTATCGCGCTGGAGACCCCCACACCACAATGCAGATCCGGTTTACATTGGTCACCGCCTTGAGTGGATTTCTCGCTTTCCAGGTTACTGGGATTACTGTGGTCCACCTCCAAATGCCGGGAGTGACAGAGGCGATACAGCGGATTTATCTGCTAGATGGGTTAAGCAATCCCTTGCTGGTGCCCCCGCGGACATATCTCCTGGCAATGTTGGAGGAGGTGTGATTGGGGATATGGGAGACGTGGCCGCTGGCTGGAGGAAGAACTCAGAGCATGCAATTTTGACCCCATTACCGGATGACGACAAGAACAGTGCATTCTGGAACTTGGAGGCACCATTGGTGTAAGGCGCGCCAGAACTAAGTCAGGTGTTGGAACATACTCACCTGGGGGGCAGCAGCTCATTAGTTAAGAGAGAGGGCGGGATATTTAAATCGAGCTGTGACGCCCTGCTCTCACACAGACACGCAAGCGGCGCTGACGAGGCGGGATGCCGAAATGCATACGCCGCAAGAACGTTGTGCCTGTTCACCTCTGCAAGAGCGGCTAAATAAAGTCTCCCTGTCTAATCCTCAAGTGGGTCTCGCTTCTTTCGTGTGGAGAAGGTGTTGGACATGTTAATGCGCGAGTGGCCAGTATCGCGCTGGAGACCCCCACACCACAATGCAGATCCGGTTTACATTGGTCACCGCCTTGAGTGGATTTCTCGCTTTCCAGGTTACTGGGATTACTGTGGTCCACCTCCAAATGCCGGGAGTGACAGAGGCGATACAGCGGATTTATCTGCTAGATGGGTTAAGCAATCCCTTGCTGGTGCCCCCGCGGACATATCTCCTGGCAATGTTGGAGGAGGTGTGATTGGGGATATGGGAGACGTGACTGCTGGCTGGAGGAAGAACTCGGAGCATGCAATTTTGACCCCATTACCGGATGACGACAAGAACAGTGCATTCTGGAACTTGGGCCGCCATTGGTGTAAGGCGCGCCAGAACTAAGTCAGGTGTTGGAACATACTCACCTGGGGGGCAGCAGCTCATTAGTTAAGAGAGAGGGCGGGATATTTAAATCGAGCTGTGACGCCCTGCTCTCACACAGACACGCAAGTGGCGCTGACGAGGCGGGATGCCGAAATGCATACGCCGCAAGAACGTTCTGCCTGTTCACCTCTGCAAGAGCGGCTAAATAAAGTCTCCCTATCTAATCCTCAAGTGGGTCTCGCTTCTTTCGTGTGGAGAAGGTGTTGGACATGTTAATGCGCGAGTGGCTAGTATCGCGCTGGAGACCCCCACACCACAATGCAGATCCGGTTTACATTGGTCACCGCCTTGAGTGGATTTCTCGCTATCCAGGTTACTGGGATTACTGTGGTCCACCTCCAAATGCCGGGAGTGACAGAGGCGATACAGCGGATTTATCTGCTAGATGGGTTAAGCAATCCCTTGCTGGTGCCCCCGCGGACATATCTCCTGGCAATGTTGGAGGAGGTGTGATTGGGGATATGGGAGACGTGGCCGCTGGCTGGAGGAAGAACTCAGAGCATGCAATTTTGACCCCATTACCGGATGACGACAAGAACAGTGCATTCTGGAACTTGGAGGCACCATTGGTGTAAGGCGCGCCAGAACTAAGTCAGGTGTTGGAACATACTCACCTGGGGGGCAGCAGCTCATTAGTTAAGAGAGAGGGCGGGATATTTAAATCGAGCTGTGACGCCCTGCTCTCACACAGACACGCAAGCGGCGCTGACGAGGCGGGATGCCGAAATGCATACGCCGCAAGAACGTTGTGCCTGTTCACCTCTGCAAGAGCGGCTAAATAAAGTCTCCCTGTCTAATCCTCAAGTGGGTCTCGCTTCTTTCGTGTGGAGAAGGTGTTGGACATGTTAATGCGCGAGTGGCCAGTATCGCGCTGGAGACCCCCACACCACAATGCAGATCCGGTTTACATTGGTCACCGCCTTGAGTGGATTTCTCGCTTTCCAGGTTACTGGGATTACTGTGGTCCACCTCCAAATGCCGGGAGTGACAGAGGCGATACAGCGGATTTATCTGCTAGATGGGTTAAGCAATCCCTTGCTGGTGCCCCCGCGGACATATCTCCTGGCAATGTTGGAGGAGGTGTGATTGGGGATATGGGAGACGTGACTGCTGGCTGGAGGAAGAACTCGGAGCATGCAATTTTGACCCCATTACCGGATGACGACAAGAACAGTGCATTCTGGAACTTGGGCCGCCATTGGTGTAAGGCGCGCCAGAACTAAGTCAGGTGTTGGAACATACTCACCTGGGGGGCAGCAGCTCATTAGTTAAGAGAGAGGGCGGGATATTTAAATCGAGCTGTGACGCCCTGCTCTCACACAGACACGCAAGTGGCGCTGACGAGGCGGGATGCCGAAATGCATACGCCGCAAGAACGTTCTGCCTGTTCACCTCTGCAAGAGCGGCTAAATAAAGTCTCCCTATCTAATCCTCAAGTGGGTCTCGCTTCTTTCGTGTGGAGAAGGTGTTGGACATGTTAATGCGCGAGTGGCCAGTATCGCGCTGGAGACCCCCACACCACAATGCAGATCCGGTTTACATTAGTCACCGCCTTGAGTGGATTTCTCGCTTTCCAGGTTACTGGGATTACTGTGGTCCACCTCCAAATGCCAGGAGTGACAGAGGCGATACAGCGGATTTATCTGCTAGATGGGTTAAGGAATCCCTTGCTGGTGCCCCCGCGGACATATCTCCTGGCAATGTTGGAGGAGGTGTGATTGGGGATATGGGAGACATGGCCGCTGGCTGGAGGAAGAACTCGGAGCATGCAATTTTGACCCCATTACCGGATGACGACAAGAACAGTGCATTCTGGAACTTGGAGGCGCCATTGGTGTAAGGCGCGCCAGAACTAAGTCAGGTGTTGGAACATACTCACCTGGGGGGCAGCAGCTCATTAGTTAAGAGAGAGGGCGGGATATTTAAATCGAGCAGTGACGCCCTGCTCTCACACAGACACGCAAGCGGCGCTGATGAGGCGGGATGCCGAAATGCATACGCCGCAAGAACGTTGTGCCTGTTCACCTCTGCAAGAGCGGCTAAATAAAGTCTCCCTATCTAATCCTCAAGTGGGTCTCGCTTCTTTCGTGTGGAGAAGGTGTTGAACATGTTAATGCGCGAGTGGCCAGTATCGCGCTGGAGACCCCCACACCACAATGCAGATCCGGTTTACATTAGTCACCGCCTTGAGTGGATTTCTCGCTTTCCAGGTTACTGGGATTACTGTGGTCCACCTCCAAATGCCGGGAGTGACAGAGGCGATACAGCGGATTTATCTGCTAGATGGGTTAAGCAATCCCTTGCTGGTGCCCCGCGGACATATCTCCTGGCAATGTTGGAGGAGGTGTGATTGGGGATATGGGAGACGTGGCCGCTGGCTGGAGGAAGAACTCGGAGCATGCAATTTTGACCCCATTACCGGATGACGACAAGAACAGTGCATTCTGGAACTTGGAGGCGCCATTGGTGTAAGGCGTGCAAGAACTAAGTCAGGTGTTGGAACATACTCACCTGGGGGGCAGCAGCTCATTAGTTAAGAGAGAGGGCGGGCTATTTAAATCGATCTGTGATGCCCTGCTCTCACACAGACACGCAAGCGGCGCTGACGAGGCGGGATGCCGAAATGCATACGCCGCAAGAACGTTGTGCCTGTTCACCTCTGCAAGAGCGGCTAAATAAAGTCTCCCTGAATAATCCTCAAGTGGGTCTCGCTTCTTTCGTGTGGAGAAGGTGTTGAACATGTTAATGCGCGAGTGGCCAGTATCGCGCTGGAGACCCCCACACCACAATGCAGATCCGGTTTACATTGGTCACCGCCTTGAGTGGATTTCTCGCTTTCCAGGTTACTGGGATTACTGTGGTCCACCTCCAAATGCTGGGAGTGACAGAGGCGATACAGCGGATTTATCTGCTAGATGGGTTAAGCAATCCCTTGCTGGTGCCCCCGTGGACATATCTCCTGGCAATGTTGGAGGTGTGATTGGGGATATGGGAGACGTGGCCGCTGGCTGGAGGAAGAACTCGGAGCATGCAATTTTGACCCCATTACCGGATGACGACAAGAACAGTGCATTCTGGAACTTGAAGGCGCCATTGGTGTAAGGCGTGCCAGAACTAAGTCAGGTGTTGGAACATACTCACCTGGGGGGCAGCAGCTCATTAGTTAAGAGAGAGGGCGGGATATTTAAATCGGGCTGTGACGCCCTGCTCTCACACAGACATGCAAGCGGCGCTGACGAGGCGGGATGCCGAAATGCATACGCCGCAAGAACGTTGTGCCTGTTCACCTCTGCAAGAGCGGCTAAATAAAGTCTCCCTATCTAATCCTCAAGTGGGTCTCGCTTCTTTCGTGTGGAGAAGGTGTTGGACATGTTAATGCGCGAGTGGCTAGTATCGCGCTGGAGACCCCCACACCACAATGCAGATCCGGTTTACATTGGTCACCGCCTTGAGTGGATTTCTCGCTTTCCAGGTTACTGGGATTACTGTGGTCCACCTCCAAATGCCGGGAGTGACAGAGGCGATACAGCGGATTTATCTGCTAGATGGGTTAAGCAATCCCTTGCTGGTGCCCCCGCGGACATATCTCCTGGCAATGTTGGAGGAGGTGTGATTGGGGATATGGGAGACGTGGCCGCTGGCTGGAGGAAGAACTCAGAGCATGCAATTTTGACCCCATTACCGGATGACGACAAGAACAGTGCATTCTGGAACTTGGAGGCACCATTGGTGTAAGGCGCGCCAGAACTAAGTCAGGTGTTGGAACATACTCACCTGGGGGGCAGCAGCTCATTAGTTAAGAGAGAGGGCGGGATATTTAAATCGAGCTGTGACGCCCTGCTCTCACACAGACACGCAAGCGGCGCTGACGAGGCGGGATGCCGAAATGCATACGCCGCAAGAACGTTGTGCCTGTTCACCTCTGCAAGAGCGGCTAAATAAAGTCTCCCTGTCTAATCCTCAAGTGGGTCTCGCTTCTTTCGTGTGGAGAAGGTGTTGGACATGTTAATGCGCGAGTGGCCAGTATCGCGCTGGAGACCCCCACACCACAATGCAGATCCGGTTTACATTGGTCACCGCCTTGAGTGGATTTCTCGCTTTCCAGGTTACTGGGATTACTGTGGTCCACCTCCAAATGCCGGGAGTGACAGAGGCGATACAGCGGATTTATCTGCTAGATGGGTTAAGCAATCCCTTGCTGGTGCCCCCGCGGACATATCTCCTGGCAATGTTGGAGGAGGTGTGATTGGGGATATGGGAGACGTGACTGCTGGCTGGAGGAAGAACTCGGAGCATGCAATTTTGACCCCATTACCGGATGACGACAAGAACAGTGCATTCTGGAACTTGGGCCGCCATTGGTGTAAGGCGCGCCAGAACTAAGTCAGGTGTTGGAACATACTCACCTGGGGGGCAGCAGCTCATTAGTTAAGAGAGAGGGCGGGATATTTAAATCGAGCTGTGACGCCCTGCTCTCACACAGACACGCAAGTGGCGCTGACGAGGCGGGATGCCGAAATGCATACGCCGCAAGAACGTTCTGCCTGTTCACCTCTGCAAGAGCGGCTAAATAAAGTCTCCCTATCTAATCCTCAAGTGGGTCTCGCTTCTTTCGTGTGGAGAAGGTGTTGGACATGTTAATGCGCGAGTGGCCAGTATCGCGCTGGAGACCCCCACACCACAATGCAGATCCGGTTTACATTAGTCACCGCCTTGAGTGGATTTCTCGCTTTCCAGGTTACTGGGATTACTGTGGTCCACCTCCAAATGCCAGGAGTGACAGAGGCGATACAGCGGATTTATCTGCTAGATGGGTTAAGGAATCCCTTGCTGGTGCCCCCGCGGACATATCTCCTGGCAATGTTGGAGGAGGTGTGATTGGGGATATGGGAGACATGGCCGCTGGCTGGAGGAAGAACTCGGAGCATGCAATTTTGACCCCATTACCGGATGACGACAAGAACAGTGCATTCTGGAACTTGGAGGCGCCATTGGTGTAAGGCGCGCCAGAACTAAGTCAGGTGTTGGAACATACTCACCTGGGGGGCAGCAGCTCATTAGTTAAGAGAGAGGGCGGGATATTTAAATCGAGCTGTGACGCCCTGCTCTCACACAGACACGCAAGCGGCGCTGATGAGGCGGGATGCCGAAATGCATACGCCGCAAGAACGTTGTGCCTGTTCACCTCTGCAAGAGCGGCTAAATAAAGTCTCCCTATCTAATCCTCAAGTGGGTCTCGCTTCTTTCGTGTGGAGAAGGTGTTGAACATGTTAATGCGCGAGTGGCCAGTATCGCGCTGGAGACCCCCACACCACAATGCAGATCCGGTTTACATTGGTCACCGCCTTCAGTGGATTTCTCGCTTTCCAGGTTACTGGGATTACTGTGGTCCACCTCCAAATGCCGGGAGTGACAGAGGCGATACAGCGGATTTATCTGCTAGATGGGTTAAGCAATCCCTTGCTGGTGCCCCCGCGGACATATCTCCTGGCAATGTTGGAGGAGGTGTGATTGGGGATATGGGAGACGTGGCCGCTGGCTGGAGGAAGAACTCGGAGCATGCAATTTTGACCCCATTACCGGATGACGACAAGAACAGTGCATTCTGGAACTTGGAGGCGCCATTGGTGTAAGGCATGCAAGAACTAAGTCAGGTGTTGGAACATACTCACCTGGGGGGCAGCAGCTCATTAGTTAAGAGAGAGGGCGGGCTATTTAAATCGATCTGTGACGCCCTGCTCTCACACAGACACGCAAGCGGCGCTGACGAGGCGGGATGCCGAAATGCATACGCCGCAAGAACGTTGTGCCTGTTCACCTCTGCAAGAGCAGCTAAATAAAGTCTCCCTATCTAATCCTCAAGTGGGTCTCGCTTCTTTCGTGTGGAGAAGGTGTTGGACATGTTAATGCGCGAGTGGCTAGTATCGCGCTGGAGACCCCCACACCACAATGCAGATCCGGTTTACATTGGTCACCGCCTTGAGTGGATTTCTCGCTTTCCAGGTTACTGGGATTACTGTGGTCCACCTCCAAATGCCGGGAGTGACAGAGGCGATACAGCGGATTTATCTGCTAGATGGGTTAAGCAATCCCTTGCTGGTGCCCCCGCGGACATATCTCCTGGCAATGTTGGAGGAGGTGTGATTGGGGATATGGGAGACGTGGCCGCTGGCTGGAGGAAGAACTCGGAGCATGCAATTTTGACCCCATTACCGGATGACGACAAGAACAGTGCATTCTGGAACTTGGAGGCGCCATTGGTGTAAGGCGTGCAAGAACTAAGTCAGGTGTTGGAACATACTCACCTGGGGGGCAGCAGCTCATTAGTTAAGAGAGAGGGCGGGCTATTTAAATCGATCTGTGATGCCCTGCTCTCACACAGACACGCAAGCGGCGCTGACGAGGCGGGATGCCGAAATGCATACGCCGCAAGAACGTTGTGCCTGTTCACCTCTGCAAGAGCGGCTAAATAAAGTCTCCCTGAATAATCCTCAAGTGGGTCTCGCTTCTTTCGTGTGGAGAAGGTGTTGAACATGTTAATGCGCGAGTGGCCAGTATCGCGCTGGAGACCCCCACACCACAATGCAGATCCGGTTTACATTGGTCACCGCCTTGAGTGGATTTCTCGCTTTCCAGGTTACTGGGATTACTGTGGTCCACCTCCAAATGCTGGGAGTGACAGAGGCGATACAGCGGATTTATCTGCTAGATGGGTTAAGCAATCCCTTGCTGGTGCCCCCGTGGACATATCTCCTGGCAATGTTGGAGGTGTGATTGGGGATATGGGAGACGTGGCCGCTGGCTGGAGGAAGAACTCGGAGCATGCAATTTTGACCCCATTACCGGATGACGACAAGAACAGTGCATTCTGGAACTTGAAGGCGCCATTGGTGTAAGGCGTGCCAGAACTAAGTCAGGTGTTGGAACATACTCACCTGGGGGGCAGCAGCTCATTAGTTAAGAGAGAGGGCGGGATATTTAAATCGGGCTGTGACGCCCTGCTCTCACACAGACATGCAAGCGGCGCTGACGAGGCGGGATGCCGAAATGCATACGCCGCAAGAACGTTGTGCCTGTTCACCTCTGCAAGAGCGGCTAAATAAAGTCTCCCTATCTAATCCTCAAGTGGGTCTCGCTTCTTTCGTGTGGAGAAGGTGTTGGACATGTTAATGCGCGAGTGGCTAGTATCGCGCTGGAGACCCCCACACCACAATGCAGATCCGGTTTACATTGGTCACCGCCTTGAGTGGATTTCTCGCTTTCCAGGTTACTGGGATTACTGTGGTCCACCTCCAAATGCCGGGAGTGACAGAGGCGATACAGCGGATTTATCTGCTAGATGGGTTAAGCAATCCCTTGCTGGTGCCCCCGCGGACATATCTCCTGGCAATGTTGGAGGAGGTGTGATTGGGGATATGGGAGACGTGGCCGCTGGCTGGAGGAAGAACTCAGAGCATGCAATTTTGACCCCATTACCGGATGACGACAAGAACAGTGCATTCTGGAACTTGGAGGCACCATTGGTGTAAGGCGCGCCAGAACTAAGTCAGGTGTTGGAACATACTCACCTGGGGGGCAGCAGCTCATTAGTTAAGAGAGAGGGCGGGATATTTAAATCGAGCTGTGACGCCCTGCTCTCACACAGACACGCAAGCGGCGCTGACGAGGCGGGATGCCGAAATGCATACGCCGCAAGAACGTTGTGCCTGTTCACCTCTGCAAGAGCGGCTAAATAAAGTCTCCCTGTCTAATCCTCAAGTGGGTCTCGCTTCTTTCGTGTGGAGAAGGTGTTGGACATGTTAATGCGCGAGTGGCCAGTATCGCGCTGGAGACCCCCACACCACAATGCAGATCCGGTTTACATTGGTCACCGCCTTGAGTGGATTTCTCGCTTTCCAGGTTACTGGGATTACTGTGGTCCACCTCCAAATGCCGGGAGTGACAGAGGCGATACAGCGGATTTATCTGCTAGATGGGTTAAGCAATCCCTTGCTGGTGCCCCCGCGGACATATCTCCTGGCAATGTTGGAGGAGGTGTGATTGGGGATATGGGAGACGTGACTGCTGGCTGGAGGAAGAACTCGGAGCATGCAATTTTGACCCCATTACCGGATGACGACAAGAACAGTGCATTCTGGAACTTGGGCCGCCATTGGTGTAAGGCGCGCCAGAACTAAGTCAGGTGTTGGAACATACTCACCTGGGGGGCAGCAGCTCATTAGTTAAGAGAGAGGGCGGGATATTTAAATCGAGCTGTGACGCCCTGCTCTCACACAGACACGCAAGTGGCGCTGACGAGGCGGGATGCCGAAATGCATACGCCGCAAGAACGTTCTGCCTGTTCACCTCTGCAAGAGCGGCTAAATAAAGTCTCCCTATCTAATCCTCAAGTGGGTCTCGCTTCTTTCGTGTGGAGAAGGTGTTGGACATGTTAATGCGCGAGTGGCCAGTATCGCGCTGGAGACCCCCACACCACAATGCAGATCCGGTTTACATTAGTCACCGCCTTGAGTGGATTTCTCGCTTTCCAGGTTACTGGGATTACTGTGGTCCACCTCCAAATGCCAGGAGTGACAGAGGCGATACAGCGGATTTATCTGCTAGATGGGTTAAGGAATCCCTTGCTGGTGCCCCCGCGGACATATCTCCTGGCAATGTTGGAGGAGGTGTGATTGGGGATATGGGAGACATGGCCGCTGGCTGGAGGAAGAACTCGGAGCATGCAATTTTGACCCCATTACCGGATGACGACAAGAACAGTGCATTCTGGAACTTGGAGGCGCCATTGGTGTAAGGCGCGCCAGAACTAAGTCAGGTGTTGGAACATACTCACCTGGGGGGCAGCAGCTCATTAGTTAAGAGAGAGGGCGGGATATTTAAATCGAGCTGTGACGCCCTGCTCTCACACAGACACGCAAGCGGCGCTGATGAGGCGGGATGCCGAAATGCATACGCCGCAAGAACGTTGTGCCTGTTCACCTCTGCAAGAGCGGCTAAATAAAGTCTCCCTATCTAATCCTCAAGTGGGTCTCGCTTCTTTCGTGTGGAGAAGGTGTTGAACATGTTAATGCGCGAGTGGCCAGTATCGCGCTGGAGACCCCCGCACCACAATGCAGATCCGGTTTACATTGGTCACCGCCTTCAGTGGATTTCTCGCTTTCCAGGTTACTGGGATTACTGTGGTCCACCTCCAAATGCCGGGAGTGACAGAGGCGATACAGCGGATTTATCTGCTAGATGGGTTAAGCAATCCCTTGCTGGTGCCCCCGCGGACATATCTCCTGGCAATGTTGGAGGAGGTGTGATTGGGGATATGGGAGACGTGGCCGCTGGCTGGAGGAAGAACTCGGAGCATGCAATTTTGACCCCATTACCGGATGACGACAAGAACAGTGCATTCTGGAACTTGGAGGCGCCATTGGTGTAAGGCGTGCAAGAACTAAGTCAGGTGTTGGAACATACTCACCTGGGGGGCAGCAGCTCATTAGTTAAGAGAGAGGGCGGGCTATTTAAATCGATCTGTGACGCCCTGCTCTCACACAGACACGCAAGCGGCGCTGACGAGGCGGGATGCCGAAATGCATACGCCGCAAGAACGTTGTGCCTGTTCACCTCTGCAAGAGCAGCTAAATAAAGTCTCCCTATCTAATCCTCAAGTGGGTCTCGCTTCTTTCGTGTGGAGAAGGTGTTGGACATGTTAATGCGCGAGTGGCCAGTATCGCGCTGGAGACCCCCACACCACAATGCAGATCCGGTTTACATTGGTCACCGCCTTGAGTGGATTTCTCGCTTTCCAGGTTACTGGGATTACTGTGGTCCACCTCCAAATGCCGGAAGTGACAGAGGCGATACAGCGGATTTATCTGCTAGATGGGTTAAGCAATCCCTTGCTGGTGCCCCCGCGGACATATCTCCTGGCAATGTTGGAGGAGGTGTGATTGGGGATATGGGAGACGTGACTGCTGGCTGGAGGAAGAACTCGGAGCATGCAATTTTGACCCCATTACCGGATGACGACAAGAACAGTGCATTCTGGAACTTGGGCCGCCATTGGTGTAAGGCGCGCCAGAATTAAGTCAGGTGTTGGAACATACTCACCTGGGGGGCAGCAGCTCATTAGTTAAGAGAGAGGGCGGGATATTTCAATCGAGCTGTGACGCCCTGCTCTCACACAGACACGCAAGTGGCGCTGACGAGGCGGGATGCCGAAATGCATACGCCGCAAGAACGTTCTGCCTGTTCACCTCTGCAAGAGCGGCTAAAAAAAGTCTCCCTATCTAATCCTCAAGTGGGTCTCGCTTCTTTCGTGTGGAGAAGGTGTTGGACATGTTAATGCGCGAGTGGCCAGTATCGCGCTGGAGACCCCCACACCACAATGCAGATCCGGTTTACATTAGTCACCGCCTTGAGTGGATTTCTCGCTTTCCAGGTTACTGGGATTACTGTGGTCTACCTCCAAATGCCAGGAGTGACAGAGGCGATACAGCGGATTTATCTGCTAGATGGGTTAAGCAATCCCTTGCTGGTGCCCCCGCGGACATATCTCCTGGCAATGTTGGAGGAGGTGTGATTGGGGATATGGGAGACATGGCCGCTGGCTGGAGGAAGAACTCGGAGCATGCAATTTTGACCCCATTACCGGATGACGACAAGAACAGTGCATTCTGGAACTTGGAGGCGCCATTGGTGTAAGGCGCGCCAGAACTAAGTCAGGTGTTGGAACATACTCACCTGGGGGGCAGCAGCTCATTAGTTAAGAGAGAGGGCGGGATATTTAAATCGAGCTGTGACGCCCTGCTCTCACACAGACACGCAAGCGGCGCTGATGAGGCGGGATGCCGAAATGCATACGCCGCAAGAACGTTGTGCCTGTTCACCTCTGCAAGAGCGGCTAAATAAAGTCTCCCTATCTAATCCTCAAGTGGGTCTCGCTTCTTTCGTGTGGAGAAGGTGTTGAACATGTTAATGTGCGAGTGGCCAGTATCGCGCTGGAGACCCCCACACCACAATGCAGATCCGGTTTACATTGGTCACCGCCTTCAGTGGATTTCTCGCTTTCCAGGTTACTGGGATTACTGTGGTCCACCTCCAAATGCCGGGAGTGACAGAGGCGATACAGCGGATTTATCTGCTAGATGGGTTAAGCAATCCCTTGCTGGTGCCCCCGCGGACATATCTCCTGGCAATGTTGGAGGAGGTGTGATTGGGGATATGGGAGACGTGGCCGCTGGCTGGAGGAAGAACTCGGAGCATGCAATTTTGACCCCATTACCGGATGACGACAAGAACAGTGCATTCTGGAACTTGGAGGCGCCATTGGTGTAAGGCGTGCAAGAACTAAGTCAGGTGTTGGAACATACTCACCTGGGGGGCAGCAGCTCATTAGTTAAGAGAGAGGGCGGGATATTTAAATCGATCTGTGACGCCCTGCTCTCACACAGACACGCAAGCGGCGCTGACGAGGCGGGATGCCGAAATGCATACGCTGCAAGAACGTTGTGCCTGTTCACCTCTGCAAGAGCGGCTAAATAAAGTCTCCCTATCTAATCCTCAAGTGGGTCTCGCTTCTTTCGTGTGGAGAAGGTGTTGGACATGTTAATGCGCGAGTGGCTAGTATCGCGCTGGAGACCCCCACACCACAATGCAGATCCGGTTTACATTGGTCACCGCCTTGAGTGGATTTCTCGCTTTCCAGGTTACTGGGATTACTGTGGTCCACCTCCAAATGCCGGGAGTGACAGAGGCGATACAGCGGATTTATCTGCTAGATGGGTTAAGCAATCCCTTGCTGGTGCCCCCGCGGACATATCTCCTGGCAATGTTGGAGGAGGTGTGATTGGGGATATGGGAGACGTGGCCGCTGGCTGGAGGAAGAACTCGGAGCATGCAATTTTGACCCCATTACCGGATGACGACAAGAACAGTGCATTCTGGAACTTGGAGGCACCATTGGTGTAAGGCGCGCCAGAACTAAGTCAGGTGTTGGAACATACTCACCTGGGGGGCAGCAGCTCATTAGTTAAGAGAGAGGGCGGGATATTTAAATCGAGCTGTGACGCCCTGCTCTCACACAGACACGCAAGCGGCGCTGACGAGGTGGGATGCCGAAATGCATACGCCGCAAGAACGTTCTGCCTGTTCACCTCTGCAAGAGCGGCTAAATAAAGTCTCTCTATCTAATCCTCAAGTGGGTCTCGCTTCTTTCGTGTGGAGAAGGTGTTGGACAAATATATATATATGTCACAAAAGACCTCAAAGAACTTTCAATTTTAAGTACCAAACAAAGATATTGGGAAAATCAGGATCACACACGCAAATACAACGACTTAATGGAGAAAATAAAGGCAAGGTCAGATATTGTGGTGAGATGGTCCGACAAAGGCGGAAACATAGTGCTCTGGCCCCTTGAAATGTACAACAAAGAAGCAATGAGTCAACTGCAGGACAGAGAATGCTACACAAGAATCAGCCCCACGCACATTGTAGGTATTCAAGAAAAATATCACTGTGATCTGTACAAATGGAGGGGCAAAGGCCTTTTGAGCAAAAAGGAGTTGGAATTTTTGAAAAACGATTATCTGGTGACTGCACAATTATACCTAATCCCGAAAATACACAAAGATGACAAAACACCGCCGGGAAGACCGATAATATCAACGATAGGGAGCCTTTTTGAGAACACGAGCATCTTCATTGACCATTTCCTGCAACCAGAAGTCAAAAAACTACCTGCCTACATAAAGGACACAGGAGATTTCCTATCCAAAATATACAATGTTGAATGGAAGAAGGATTATGTGTTCATGACATTGGATGTCCAAGCTTTATACACAAGCATTAGACACAAGGATGGCCTGAACGCCATCAAACACTTCTTGGGAAAGAGACCCATAAGCTTGTTTCAACACACACAAATGCTTTTGGAAATGACAGAATGGTGTCTCACTAACAACACATTTATGTTTGATAGACTGTATTACAAACAGGTCCAAGGTTCGGCCATGGGAACTTGCTTCTCCCCCAGCTATGCGAATCTGCATATGGGCTGGTGGGAGGAGCAGGTACTATGGGTACTGCACAAAGAAATTATGACAAATAATGTGGTTGTATACAACAGATTCATTGACGACATATTCATTTTGTGGGAGGGCAATGTGGAAAGTGCTGTGAGATTCACAGAAAAATTGAATGAAAATGGTTAGAATCTGAAATTTACTTGTAACACTAGCACAGAAACCATACAATTTCTGGACATAGAGTTGTTTGTGGAACAGGAAAGGATTCAAACACGCACATACCGCAAACCAACTGCTGGTAATGGGATCTTGCATGCCCATAGTTTCCACCCCACCTCTCTTAAACAATCAATTCCATATGCAGAATGCCTCAGGATGACACGTAATTGCAGCACAACTGAGGGTCTCGCAAATGCTAAAAAGAATTTATTCTCGAGACTCCAACAGAGAGGGTACACACCAGAAACATGCAAGAAAGCAGAAGTGAAGTGTAACACCAAGACTCGAAAAGATTTAATATTCCCGGTGGCAAAGGAAGTCGTTATAGAGAGCCAGGCGAGACAACCCCCTAGACTCATAACAGGCTATAACCGGTACCACTCGAACCTTCGAAAAATCCTAAGAAGGCAATGGCCATTAATACACAAATGACCCTACCATAGGGAACGAGGTAGGCGAGAGTCCGTTGATATCATTCAGAAAAGCCAAATCAATGCGCAACACCCTGGTGTGTAATGCACCAGTTCTGAAAAAGAAAAAGAATTGGCTACAGTCCCAAAAGGGGTTAAAAAAATGCATGAAATGCAAAGCCTGCAATCATGGCATCAACACCACTGAGGTCCAATTACCATTCAGAAGGAAAAAGTATTCCATAAGGGAACACTTCACATGCAAAACCGAGTTTGCTGTGTACGTTTTGACGTGCCAATGTGGCAAAAGATATGTAGGGTCTACCATTCACCCCGTCCATGTGAGGATTCTGCAACACTTGAGGGCAATTGCCAATCTGGACCAAGCATACCCAGTGGCGCGACACATTCATGAGTCCCATGGGGGCAATGCAGATGGTCTAACATATTTTGTTATAGACAGCATCCCCAAGAGCCCGAGAGGAGGGAATCGAAAACTTGCGTTACGCCGCCTGGAGTCAAGATATATAATTCTCTTGAATTCCAAGATCCCTTCAGGTTTGAATGCGGATGAAGCCCTTAGTGTCCACATTTAAGTAAACACTTCCAAGCGTTCTGTCCGCTTCTCCTTTCCCGAGTACCCTAGAACAATTGCATTTAATTGTATCACTGTAAATACACTGCGCACATAATTGTCACTATAGGGTGATGACACAAAACATTGCACCGAACATATCAAGCCATGCCAGGCATCAGGCAACCCCCGTTACCAAGCACTACATGAGCAGTACATAAAGTAGTGGGAGGTCCCGCTCGCTATCCCAACTATGAGCAGGAGCATAATCCTTAAAACATTAGTTAAGCTTCGGTGATAGTAAGGGCCCACAGGGTACATGTACCGTCAGCTTTAGGACTTACCGAGTCAGGATGAGAAGCGTGTACAGCACCCTTCAGAGCGCGCTTAGGAAACCCGCAATAATGAGGTTACAGCGCCAACCCAATCACTGTGCTTATATGAGCAGACATGTCCATACCGTTTGTAGGAGCACACGGGATTCGTTGTCATTTGTGCCTGACACACATGTACCAGTAATCGGTGTAAGGAGGGAGTTTTAAATGTTCGTTTTTACACAATGTTAGACACAATTATTCACATGTTATAATTTAAGCACAAAATATATTGTTGAAATATGCCGCACAATTACGTTATATGTGAATTCAACAGTAACAGTAAAAAGACTTCCATGATGCTAAAAATTGCAAGTCATGTAGGAGGCAGCGTCATCACCTTGGGTGTAACCATGTAACCATAGCAACTGCCAATAGCAACAGTTGAGCCTACCTAATCATTGACAATGTGCTTATGTATATATAGCTTTGATGTTAGTATGCATTTGTTAGTGAACAAGGCGGGAGCAGGCCGCCGAAACGCGTCTGAGCAGAAACTGAGCAAAGAAATAAAACGTTTGAATTGAAACTCACGGAGTCAGCGCCTTCTTTCATCAGAAGTTTGGTATGGTAAAGAATATATATATATATATATATATAAAGAGAGAGAGAGAGAGAGAGAGAGAGAGAGAGAGAGAGATACTACCTACTTAATCGCCAGTAGGTAGCTGTATTTAGGACCAAAATTTCCAAAGGGAAAGTGTTTTTGGTTTTGCCAATAACTTAGTTGAATCTTCACAAATTTTTCACAGTACTTCCCCTTTTTGGTTCAGCTGCTGTTTTAAAAGTTTCAGGATGACCCGTCAAGCAGGGGCCAAGAAAGAAGGGAGATCCCAAAGCATGTTGTGCCCATGTAAATAGCTATGGGGATTTTTCATTTTTTGAAAGTGACTACAGCCTGAACTGCTGAATGGAATTACACCAAATTTAGCAGAAATCTAGATGCTGGTCTGGAAAGTGTGTTTTTTGTGATTTGGTGTAAATCTGTTAAGTAGTTTCAGAGATATTTATGTTTAAAACATGAAGATATTTGAGAGCCCAACAGCCTAATGAAACCCTACTGAAATGTGATTGGCTAACAACACTTCAACCAGGAAGTATTCGCAGCCATCTTGGGAATCGGTTGAACATAGTCCCACAAAAAAATGCTAAAAATAAAGGAGGCAGGATAGAAACACCCTGACCCACATACCTCTTGGAGGTCCCTCTGGGACCGACATAGGCCAAAAAAGCACGTTTTTAAAAACAAAATTCTGCTGGATCGCAAATCCAGATGAAAACTTTAAAAACAATTAAGTGCAGACTGACGCTCTTCGTTAATTATTGGCCCCAGAGTGGGCCGGTCCAGGAGGCATATTTTAAAAAAGTAATCTAGAGGGGCACATGTCCCTCCCTCGTGGGGTTCAATATTGGCCCTGGGACCACCACTTCCCTGTGGATTCTTTTTAAACCAAATTGAAAGCTGGGAGGCCTGAATGGCCTCCTAGGCAGCCCCAGAGGCCACCACATCCCCAGGGCTTTCAATTTAAATAATGCTAGGGCTGCACGGCCCCCCGCCACCTCCCCGGGGATTTAGACAAAAGTAACGTGAGGGCCAAGCGGCCCCCCACAGGCCAGGGGACCACCCCCCCCACCCCCCCAGGGTCGGCTCTTGCAATGTCCCGGGGTTCCTGGCTTGGTAGTAGCACTGCTCCTGCCAAGCCATAGCAAACACTGCTCCACTTTGTGCAAGCAAGAGCAAGACAGAATGCTCTTGTTTGTACAAAGCAAAGCAGAATTGCTTTTGGACACTCTAACTGAAAAAAGGGCTAGCCCTGGGGGAATGCGCCAGGGTGCGTGTTTGCAAAGTGGTGGAGAAAGGGTGTAAAGCCTCCAAAAACCTCTCAGCAAACCCACTTTGTGGGACTTACTGGAGGTAATGGGGGTTGTTGGCCCCCAATGACCCTCAGTAGCCAAGGGGACTTCATCCCTCTACTAGCAGTGCACCAGGAGGCATGTTTGCAGAGTGGTGGAGAAAGTGGCACGGCCTGTAAGAACCTCTCAGCAATCCTGCTGTGTGGGACTAACTAGAGGTAATAGAAGGGGTAGTTGTCCCCCAATTGATTTACAATAATCTGTAAAGATTATGTACTATCTTTCCTTTCCTTTTTATCCAACTTCAATCTAAGCGAAACAAATTGGAGCTAAATAAATAAAGAAATCTCCCACTATAATTTCTTTTGGCTCTTAAAAAGTCTACATAGGGCACACTCCATTTTAGTGACTTTGGGTGTACACTATTTGCAACTGGGATGCTTTTGCAACTAGTCAGTTTCCAATTAGGTTTTGTACAGATCTTCTCATTTTCAATGTACACATGAATATCCCAATAGTGTATTGTATTTTTGTTTATTTCATATGTAAATTCCAGGTTTTGGGGATTGTTGTTTAAAGATTGTAAAAAGTGTTTCAGATCGTCTTTGTCACCGTCCCAGATTAAAAGCAGGTCATCAATAAAAACACATCCATAAAATCACTTTTTAACCCCTTGCATGCGGGGTGAATTTTCGCGCTGTGCGACCGTTTTAAAGAGTGGGCGGGATCATGACGGCCCCCAGCCGTCATCAGCACACGCCCACCGTGATGCATGACGGACGGGCCATCATCAGCATGGAAGGGGTCAAAATATTTCACCATTTTCCTCCATCCACACATTTTCAGCTTCCAAATGGACCGTTGTCAGATTGATATATGTTGAGGTAAAGGGTGTGCCAATTGCAGTGCCCTATCTCCGAATGTAATACTTTCCATCAAAGAGAAATACAATATTAGTTAGACAAAATTAGAATTTCCATGTGTTCCAGTAGACCTAATGATCTTGATTATAAAAAATATTCACATGCTTTCAATCCATCCTCATGCATTATTAATGTATAAAGAGGTGCAAAATCTACTGTTACCATTATGTACACTTTTTCCAAGGTATTTCATTAATCAGGTTTAAATAATATATAGAGTCCTTACTGTAGGATGGGAGAGTTGCCAAGTAGGAGAACAGAAAGATATCGAAAAGTCTGGAAGAATTTTCCAACAAAGAATCAGAGGAACTCACAATTGGACATCATGGGGGATTTTCTAAGCTTGTATGTACCTTGATTAATATATATATTGCTGGTGTTGTAGAGTGGGATTTCTTCAGATACAATAGCTCCACATCTTCAAGCCATCCTCTATCATACCATCCTCTCAATTTTTCATGGAAGGCCATCATGATTCTCTTATTAGAATCCTCCTTCAGGGGGGCGTGGCTTGGATGCCGCGCAAGATGGCCGGCTAGGTGCAGAGCTCCGCCGCACCGTTTCCCTCCAAGCCTTCTTTCCCGATGTGAACGGGACGCCGCCTACGCTTCTATCCCGGCATCTTCCATCAGAACATCAGGAGACTGAGCGGAGTGGTTTTGCGGCTTCTGGAGCGCCGCGCTTCACCTGTTCCGCGATGTTTCTGTCTCTCCTCACGGAGCCGCCATCTTAGACGCTCAGTGCGCTGCCGGACCTCCGCTTCCAACACCCGCCAAGACGACCTCTAATGCCATGTCCCATTCGACATTGACGACCTTGGGGGTGAGCAAGTACCCTATTCAGTGACTGTTTTTCTCCGTTTTGTTTATTTTATTTTCCACTCTCTCTTCTGAGGAGCGTCTGTTTAACCTCTGCGTCATGAGACTGCCATTGTAGACCTGCTTCCCTCTGACGCTCTGCCACTCCACAGTTCATCATTGACGGTGTGTTACGGCTGGTTTCAACATTGTTTATTGACTTTCTGCCTCACGGCTTTCTTCTTCAATGTCATGTTTTGCGCCCTCTCTATTCTATACTACCAGCATATGCACCGTCCAGCTCCCTGGCGCTTTCCAATGCAATTTAATTACGCTTCCTCAAGCAGATGATTTCCAGTTATTTACCTAATTTTTTTGGCGCCTTTGGATCCAATACCCCCCCTATTCTTTCGGCGCTAGTTTCTCATGCCAAGCATATGCTTTAAGCTTCATAGGTGTGTTTTGGTGCACCCTGTCATACTCAGCTGTAGTCTTTACAGACACTACTTCACTCTTGTCAGCAATACACGCAGTGATTTGTCCTTGGAGCATTTTGTCTACCTATACTGACTGATTTACATTATACTAAGGCGAACTTTTGACTCACTACTGTCGCCTATCTCTCAATCTCTACGCTCCTTGGACTTAACTGTTGTTTGAAGGAAGTACTCCCTATGGTGACATTACGCAAACCTAAGTTTCTCTTTGACCCCTCGGTGAGTACTCCGGTGATTTCTTCAACTGCTGCGTCTACATTGCTTCAGTCTGCAAGAATGTCGAATTCTTCCTCTCAACGTGCCCCCTCGGGTCACTCAGCTTCCAGTAGAACCCCTCCACCGGTTTCAGCTGGCAAACGTTTTAAACAACATTCTCCCACACCGGAAGACCCCTCTTCCTCATCTCCTATTGATCAAATTTTAGAAGAACTTCGTGCAATGCGTCCTTTTATCGAAGAGACGAGCAAGGATATGCAGCTTCTGAAGGATAAATGGGAGACAATGGATGCTCGCCTTTCTTCGGTGGAACTGCTTACACCTGAGGTTCAGTCCAACACGCAACGCATAGTATCATTGGAAAAGACTGTCCTCTCTCTGCAGAAACATACGGAGGATTTGGAAAATCGCAACAGAAGAAACAACCTTCGTATTTACAATCTGCCAGAAAATCTTGAGGGCGACAATCCAGTGGCTTTCTTCACCTCCTTCCTTCCGAAGCTGTTGGACATGCCCACCTCTACGTCCATCAGCATTCAAAGAGCGCATAGGCTTGGCGCCAGACAATCTTCAGATACCAAACCTCGTGGGGTCATTATCCTGTTTTTGAAGTTCACTGATCTTCTCTCAATCCTTTCAACAGCAAGAAGCAAAAAACAATTGACTTTTCAAGGTCAGCGAATTTACTTATCTCAAGATGTCTCTAATGATACTGCCTCCAGACGTAAAGAATTTCTAGCAATGCGTCCCTCTTTGCGATCTCTTGGTGCACGTTATGGCTTATTTCATCCTTGTACCTTCAGAGTCACTCATCGGAATAAGACTTGGACATTTCAGGAACCTGGTGAACTACGTAACTTTCTTCTTCTGCAGAATGAGGAAGGGATGGAGGCTTCTTCCTCTCCCTCAAATAGTGGCTGAAATGTTTCTGTTGTATTCATGTTGTGTTCTCTAGCTTTCTTTCTCTCTGGTTCCATGTACTCTTCTCTGCTTTTTCTCCTAATCTTCTTCCTTTTCTCCTCTTGAATATCTTCTTTTTCTTGAGTCTTCTTGACTATGCTCTGCATGATTCTTCTTTCTATTTTCTGGTTATATGTCTTGTGTCACATGTTCTGTATGTAATTAATTATTTTCTTTTTCCTACGCAGATCTGTATCGGATGTTCTCCTCATCATTTTGTTCCGTCCTTTGTTCCCTTTTTGTGAGGTCTCGGTGTGGTTCTGCTCCTGTTCCTGGTCCCCCGTCTTGTAACGCATCACCACCTCCCCACCTTCCCCCTTGTGTATTTACCCCTTTCAGGTATGTTTATTACAGTCATCCTTTTGGATTTGTACTGTCTTCTATGCCTTCTCTCTTTTCCTTCCTCACCATCCTTTGCTGACCTTCTTTCCTTTCCCCTCGCCTTCTCCCTTTCCCCTCCTCTTTTTCCTTCTCCTCCTACTCTTCCTTCTACCTCTTCCATGGTTTACATATCTCTCACTCTCTTGCAGTTTGAATTATTACTTATACAGTATATTTATCCATTTTTCCATTGTATAGTTATAATGGCTCTTGTTTTCTCTACTTTGCCTTATTGCATGTACAGTATATTTTGGCACCTGTTATTTTTGCATAGTTTTATGCGTTCTCATGTTTAACGTTATTTCATGGAATGTGAAAGGATTTAATCATCCTATTAAGCGGCAGAGAGTACTTTCCCACCTCTCCTCTTATAATCCTGACATTGCTCTTATCCAAAAAACGCATCTCTCTGATGTCGAATCTTTGAAACTCAAACGACTTTGGGTGGGCGATGTTTTCTTTTCACCTGCCTCCCATAAAAAAAATGGGGTTGCTATCCTAGTTCACAAACGTCTCAAATGTAAACTACTCCTTGAAGAGAGGGATGAAGAGGGTCGTTGGATTTTGGTTAAACTACTTATCAATGCTATCCCGATCACTTTACTGAATGTTTACGGTCCTACATGCCCTAACTCTTCTTTTTGGCCTTCCATCACAGCAAAATGTATCCAGTACAAAGATGATACCTTTCTATTAGGTGGAGACTGTAACCAGATTGTCGACCCCTTTTTAGACCGTAAATCTTCTGTTCGTTTCATTCCCCATAAACCCCACAAGCAGTTTCTTGACACTATCTCTCAGGTACATCTTATAGATTCCTGGAGGATCACGCACCCTGACACTATAGATTTTTCCTTTTTCTCTCCTCCACATTCTTCCTTCTCCCGCTTGGATTACATTTTCCTTTCTTCCTCCTTATCTCAAAATCTTCTTTCCTCTTCTATTGAACCTATTGTCATTTCTGATCATGCCCCTATTCTTACTGTCTTTGACCTTCTTCCCCCTGCCCCTAAATCCTCTCGCTGGCGTTTTAACTCCTCTCTTCTCACTGATCCCCTCTTCTCTTCCTCTTTTCGTTCTTTCACCTCAGAATTTTTCAAACTTAACTCTACTCCTACCACCCCTCTACACATCCTCTGGGATTCGTTTAAAGCCACGGCCCGAGGTTTCATTATCGACTTTGTCTCTAAGAAAAAGAAAGCGTTTCTTCAAAAACGCAAGGTTGCCCTAACACATATCAAGTCACTTGAACACCAATTTTATACCTCCTCTCCAAATCAGATGTCTCCTGAGCTTCTTCGCTCTAAAATTGCCTTTAACAAGCTCACCAAGGATTCCGCCTCTTCTTATCTTCTACGCAGTAGTGCTCGGTACTACGGGGGCCGTTACAAGTCGGGTAAACTGCTTGCTAATTACCTAAAATCACGGAAGGAGCGGACTATTATTGATTCTATTTATTCCCCTTCCAACACTCTCCTACATACAGATAAAGACATTTTGGACCAATTTCACTCTTTCTATGAATCTTTATATACACCTGAACATCCCCCTACTCCAGATCTTCTTCAGTCCTATTTTGATCGTCTCCCTACTCCTGATACCTCCCAGCTCAATTTCTCAACTCTAGACTCTGACATTAGCCTCTCTGAATTGTCCACTGCGTTAACGTCTCTCACCAAAGGCAAGACCCCCGGTCCCGATGGATTCCCGGTTGAATTTTATCTACATTTTTCCGACATTCTTTTACCTCATCTTCTTCTCCTTTTTCAGTCCTTTTGTTCCGACGGCCTGGCTCAAGGTTCATTCCAAGATGCTACTATCTGCCTTATCCCTAAGGAAGGTCGAGATCCCAAATTCTGCAAAAACTATCGGCCAATATCTTTAGTCAACGTGGATTATAAACTGTTTGCTAAACTTCTCGCTCTTCGCCTTGATCCCCTTCTACCACATCTCATAGGGAAAGAGCAATGTGGCTTTGTTAAAGGTCGACTCACTTCGGACAACTCTAGACTATTCCTTAATGTTCTTAGTAAAGCCCCTTCCTTATCTATTCCTCTTGCGGCCATCTCAGTGGATGCTGAAAAAGCTTTCGACCGAGTTGATTGGTCCTTTCTGATGGCTTCCCTAAAATGGCATGGTTTTGGCCCGAAATTCATTTCCTATGTTTCCTTAATCTACTCCATGCCCAAAGCCTCTGTCCTAGTCAATGGTAAACTTTCCTCATCCTTTACACTTAAACGCGGTGTCCGCCAGGGTTGTCCTCTTTCCCCCCTTTTGTTCATCCTAGCTCTTGAACCCTTTCTGACCTCTATCCGTAATAATCTTTCCATCTCTGGCTTTCCATACGGTCCCAATCACCTTAAATTATCTGCATATGCTGATGACATCCTTCTTTTTATTTCTGACCCTGCTACCTCAGTCCCTTCCTTATTGATTGAATTTGAGAATTTTTCTTTGGTCTCCGGTTATAAAATTAACTCTGATAAGACAGAGATTCTTCCCCTCACTAAATTCTGCCTTCCACACTTCTTTTCTTCCACTGGCTTTACTTGGCAGAGTAAGAAAATTAAATATCTTGGTGTACTTTTTTCCAATTCTATCTCATCTTCTGTTCAGCTTAACATGAACGCAGTTGTTTCTAGGATAGATGCCCTACTCTCCTCCTGGAATCCCCTTTTCCTCTCATGGTGGGGGCGTCTTGACTCCATTAAAATGATGATTGCCCCAATCTTAATTTATTTACTTTCCATGCTCCCGATCCATATTCCGACTCTTTACTTTCGTCGTATTGACTCTGTCTTGTCCAAATTCCTCTGGAAACAGAAAAAAGCACGCATCTCCATCTCATCCCTTCGTAAACCCAAAGTTAATGGTGGCACTAATTTTCCGGATTTCCGTCTTTACCACAAATCCTTTTCCCTGCGTCAAGCTTCTCGTTGGTTGTCTCAGGAAATCTCCTCTTCATCGCCACTTTGGCTTTCTGTTGAACGTGACCTGTTATCCCCATACTCATTTAAGGAAGTTCTCCAATTTACCACTAAGGCTCCGTGTCTTATCTCCCCTTTATTTCGACATACTTCATCTCTTTTGCGACCCTTGACTTCCTCTGCTCCTATTTCTCGTGAGTCCTTTCTGTTATTGCCCATCTGGTATAATTCACTTATTCTCATACGGAACAGACCTATTGCCTGGCTTACCTGGAGATCGAGGGGTATTATCTGGATCCATCATCTTTTCGATGGTTTCTCCCCTCGCTCCTTTCCTTAATTTCAGTCCTTTTTCCACTGTCCTTCCTCCTTTGCCAAGAAGTACTTCATTCTCATGGAAACTGTTCTTGAACGTTACTATTCTCTTGAACCGGACATTTCACCCCCATCATCTTCTTCTTTACTTACACTCCTTTCCACTTTTCCCAAGGCCTCCCTTATCTACCGGTTTTTCTCTGCTTCTGACCCTGATCGCCCCAAATCGAAACTGGAACTCTCTTGGGAAAAAGATCTCGATTCCGTATGGCCGATTTGTCTTTGGGATAAAATCTGGGCTAAATCTCTAAAAACCTCCCGCAATGCCTCTCTTACTCAATCTCTCTTTTTCTTCTATCATAGACTCTATTTTTCTCCACTCTCCCTATCTCGTTTTCTCTCCTCTTCTAGTGCTAATTGCTGGACCTGCAATGCTACCGATGCAGATTCCTTTCACCTTTTCTTTCTTTGTCCTTCAGTTCGCCTTTTTTGGACACAGGTGTGGACCCGTATTTCTTATATCTTTCACTTCTCTCTCCCTTTCTCACCCTCTTTAGTGTTTTTAGGTAGTCTATCTGATTCCTTTGACCTCCCACCACACTCGAGAGGTCTCCTTGACCTCATGCTTGCCCTTGCCCTCCAACACATTTCTTCCAACTGGAAATCTCTACACAAACTTTCCATAGTCTGTTGGTGGAACTTACTCTGTCATTCCCATAGGCTCGACTTTGCCTTCGCAGCCTTGTGCAAACCCTCTCGTAATGTTGATTTATACTGGTTACCCTTAACTCTGCACTTAGACCAATCTGTCAAAGCGAAACCCTCAACATTTTCCTCTGCCAATTTTAAACCCCCTTGAATATTTGTACTCCTGCATGTACTTAATTACATTACTTACTCTTTCACTTATGCCGTTTTATGCTTCATAATATTCTATGCCCTGCCTTTTAGGCTGTATATTTATTGTTATTGGTGCTTTTACTGTACTTTCTTATGCTTGTTGTTTATAATTACTGCAATTTTCCATTTATGACTTGTTACTAGGTTTTCTTCCCCTCCCCCCCCTTCCCCCCTCTTCCTCCCCTCTTACAAAATATTTAAAAATGCTTTTTTCTTTATTTGTACCATCAGTTTTATTTTTATTCTCTCCTCATATTTCTTCTTCCTCATTTATTTATGCTGATGTTACCTTGTTGGATTGATCATTTACTTCAATAAAGCTTTCAAACATAAAAAAAAGAATCCTCCTTCAGTCTATTTTATAGTTATTTTTGTGTTCAAAATAGTTCATTAGTCAATTCAAACCATAAACATTGCAAAAATCATTCATTATATACATTTTAGCTAAAAATATCTTTAAAAGCTATTGAATATCAAAGCAACCAATGCACTTCTTAACTGGAAGCCAGTTTCACTAGTTACAGGCCTTAGTGTGTATAATAGTAATTAGGATTGTTGAGTCGTCCTTAACTTCCCCGATGATATTTGGTCCGATCCACACTGACTATGCTCCCTCCTTTGTTGGAGGCTTTTATGATGATGTTTTTGTCATTTTGTAGATCTTTCAATGCCCACCCTTCCTTTTTGGTCGAGTTTCTTGGTTGATGGTGATGGTTTCTCTTTTCTTTTAGAGGTATATCCCTCAATCCTGATACAGATCTCCTTTGTTCCATGGTGGCAATTGTGGGCAGAATGTTGATTTTGGTTGACATCTACTTGTGATTGATTTATTAGTTTCAATGCCTATTGCTTGACAGTATTCCTGATCAGGGATGTCCTCTTGATTTCCTAGTTGTGATTCATTGGCTTCCATTTCCAAGCCGGACAATGACCTCAGAGAGGCAACATCTACCGTCACAAGTGTTTTCATGGCAAAGTACTTTTTTAATTTTAATGTCCCACGGAATTTATATAAATCCTCACTTAGCTTGGTTAAGTTCCTTCCTGTTTTCAGACAGAAGGCGAGTCTTTTATTCAAAATATTTCTATGTTTGTCATTTAGGACTTTTGATGATAAATTGATTACCAAATAATCGTCTGAGGTTAAAAAAACTTGTCCTTGTTATTTCGTTGTGCCTCTGCCTCTTTTTCCTTTTCCGGCCCACCTTCTTCCTTTTGAATCCCTGTGTTCGGGGTTCCTCTAACGCTTCTCCGAGTTGTCATCTGGAAGAGGTGCATTTCCCCCAACAAATCCAGTTTTGGACGTGCTATCATCCCCGAGCTTACTTCGGAACTTTCCACACTGGACTGATGTTCTGTTTTATCCTGTATCTGATTCATTACTTGTCTGAGTCCATGTTGTCTCTATTAAATTTCTACAACTTCTTATGTTGTACTCTTTTTTTCTTGTTTCTCTAGTTTTCTCTCAACTTCCACAAGGGCTCTTATCCCTTCTTCTGTTTCTTTGTATCCTTCAAGGCTTTTTCTAGATCCTTGATCCCTTCAATTGCTATCGATAATCTGCATTCAGCATGTATAATAAGAGCATTTATTAGTTTCATAGAGCAGTCTGTTGTATCAGTCTATCATTGCTTGAGCAAATCAGAGTCCATATCATTACGTATTGGTGGGACAAATATTCTTAAGCCTCTCGGGATACGACTGCATTCAACATACTTTTTAAGAGTGGCACTTTCTCACCATTTGTTGATTTTAATTGTGCATACTTGCTCAAGATCTCTCATGGTTTAGGGCTGTTACAACTGGTTGCCACTTGTGTTTATAAATTCTGCAATAACTTTCTGCTATCCTTGACATTATTAAATATTTCCTTGACCAGTTGTTCATGTTTACTCCATCTGTCACCATTTTCCTTAATAATAACTTTAGATTCTTCTTTTTTCACAGTGCCACCTTTCCTTGTATGTTTTTCTTAATATTCTGTAGATATGCAATCCACTCACTTATTGTTTTATTCAAGCACAGCAGCTTATTCATTGTTTACACCCCTTAATCCTCAATAGATAACCACTGAACCTTCCCAAAGCCATATATGGGGTGTGTTTAGTTTTTATACAGGTTTTCTTATCCATTTAAATCCACATCAAATGTTGAGAGGAACCGGTCTATGGCTGATAGTCTTAGTCTGCTTTTGTATTGCGTGATTGGGGGTCAGAACGGTGGACCGTGAAGTAGTTGTACCCGATAGTCCATGTCTGAGGATTTCACTGTAACCCTTTCCTGCACCGCTGTCTGCTCCTTACCACCTCTTATGTCCATTCCTTCTATTGTCCCTTTTTGACTTTCTGTCCCATCAGCCAGAGGCAGTTGGCGTTTATGGAAGATTCCTTCTCCACCACACTGGAAGTCTCCGCCACATTCTTTGCGGTCTAACTACTGCACTACAGACAGGATACTCATTCCTGAGTCAACATACCTGCAATCCATTCTCCCAAAACCAGGCTTAATCTGGAGAAGGCACAGTTCGGTGAGTTATCATAAGCATTTTTATTTTATTTTTATTTTATTAGGCCAAGGTACATTGTGTAGAACAAAGTGACAAATAGACTACACATTTCATCCGAAGCCTTTATGTGGGCCATAGAATGGTAACATCAAGAGTGTCTATTTAAAGGGAAACATCCCTCGTTCCCCATAACTCTTTAAAGAATACTGGACCATATATACTACTTCCTGTTTGCTCATTGGTGTACACTGCATAAAACAGATTTCCTGCAGAAACAATACAATTTTTCTGTGAAGATAGATAGATAGATAGATAGATAGATAGATAGATAGATAGATAGATAGATAGATAGATAGATAGATAGATAGATAGATAGATAGATAGATAGATAGATAGATAGATAGACACATATATGTATAGAGGCAGAGTTTCCATAGGAAGAGCGATTTTTTTATTTTGCTAATAATTTTGGTGCAGTTTGATGAATCTTTCCCAAAAAATGTCATCCACTTCAGCTCCGTCCTAGAAAGCTTTGGGGTGATCTGTCAAGTGAGGGCTAAGAAGCAGGGGGCCCTACAACACTTTTCCCCTTGCTATTTCCACAGGAAAATTAGACAGTGACAGAGAAAAGCCCATCTGAACAGAATTACACCTAATCTGGCAGAAAGCTAGATCTTTACTCAGAAAGTGTGATGTTTGTGATTTAGTGTAAATCCATTCAGTTTTCTTAAAGAAATTAAGCTCCAGAAATAGAGATATCTGGAAGGTTGTTTTCAAAGGACTCCAGCTGGAATTCTGTGGGACCCCGAATTTAAAAAAATCAAGCGCTTTGATTGCTTGTGAGGGCTTCTGTTCCCCTCAAATGGTTCAGTCCTGTGGGACTGACAGAGGGCTCTCATTGGCTGTCCGCAACATGAAAAAAAATGCTGCGGCCACCATTACAGGACACGAGGACTCAGTCCCCATGCCCTGAATCTTTAGAGAAAAGGTGGTTGTAGGGTAGAAGGGTAGGGGTACCCTGACTCCCTGGCCGTAATGGGCCAGAATATATACTGTCCCTATTGCATTACATGTTTTTAAGGATTCCTATCCTTTTTTTCTGTAAATAAGGGAATATCTTACCATGGGTCCAATTAAAAAAAACTTTTGCTAGTATGTGCATTAGTATTCATGTATTACTAAAGTAAAACTCGTGTAGTTCTACATCACGTACTCATAAAACCTTCACAATTCACAAAAACCTTTTATTAGTACAATGGTATCACAGGAGGAGCATTAGGCACTTCCTCCACAAACTGAAGTCTTTTCTGTTATCACCCGACTGACTATGTACATCAAGCGCAGTGTTCTTGAATGCTGACCCCACTTGACTGACTGCCTTGGCTATCCCGCTCGATGACAAACACCCTGTTTCACTTTCAACTACCATTTTGTTTTAGTTTCTTCAACCGGTGCTAATCATCTTCCAGAGGAAGGTGAGTTTTTCTGCACAGAATTAGTTATGTGGAAACGAGCGCGGTTGACAAAGCCGTCCAGATGACATGTTTGGATATCACAAAAGAATAGGACCCCACTGGGGAGAACGAGAAGAGGGTCCCGAGGTCTCATTATTCTGAATATTGAGGATCGCTGGTGACGTATGCCAATTAGGAATGTTCCAAGCCAAGGTTCACTTGCAATCCTTACACCGTAAAGTCACCGACAGCAAGCAAATTGTATGCAGGAACCCGGTAACTTATTGTCGTGAGCTTGAAAGGCCTCGTGTCTCTTTTAGATTCCGTTTCCATTCACAATAGGAAGCGCGGGGTACCACAGGCAGCCCAATCAGCTCCGACGTGTCAGAATGATTTCTGCAGACACGGTGACAGCCCAGCTCGCAGCTGGCACCGCTCCGGATAAGAATGGATTCTTCCCCTCCACTGTGCTATTCTTCCTCAAATTGTTCAGTTGCCTCGGTTACTGGCGCCTGCGTTTATTTAATAATAAAATAACAACAGTGCGCAGCTTAAGTGATTCATGCAGTACTTACAGCGAGCATTATTTCTGCCCAAGTGGGTCGCGTGCTCACAATGGCGCGAGCTCTTTCGCAGTAGCGTTTTAGGCGGAAGGTGAAACGCAATTAGCAGCCTCTGCTGTTCGGAGACCGCGTTCTTTCTGCTGTTGCAATAGATATTGTGAAGTAGTTCAATATTTTTTTTTCTGTGCTGTTAAATTGCTTGGAGATTTGTGGGTACACACAAGACATCACCCTTCAAGGCCTTTCATTTTACGGACCTGCTGTTGTTAGTCGGCGCTATTTTCCTAACCTCAAAATCGATGCTTCTAACATACCATTATTTCCGGACTATATATTTTGCTCTTTTTGTAATCCTGCCTGTTCGCACAAGATCTGTCAGTAGAACAAGGCAGGAAGATCCAAGGCCCTCATTTACAGGATTTTGGCGTCGGACAGCGCAGCAGGTCACCTTGCTGCCTTGCCCTGCTCTGCCCTAAGACAAAGTGAAAGGGCCGAAATGCACCCTATATATGCAATACAGTCCATTCCTCTCCTTTCTCTCTTCGCTGGTGCCGTTTCGGCCGCTTAGTGCTAAAGTAGGCCCCTTGAACCATGGTGCAGGGGTTCTGCCCAGGTCCGGTTCTAATGGGTGGGCCGGGTGAGCCAGGCCCACCCAAACATGAGCCTGACCCATATAAACATGAGCCTGACCCATATAAACAGGAGCCTTGGCCCATATAAACAGGAGCCTTAGCCCTCACAGTGAGGGCTTGAAGGCAATTGCACAACGCCATTAGGTTCTGCAGCGGCTTATCACATCAGGCTGTGACACAAAGTTTGACTAATGGAGTAGGTAAGAGACTGTATTACTAATTTCTTTTCTTTTTAAAATCTGCACAGGTACAGCAGGACACACACTTCGTGTGTGCTTCATTTAAACAGTTTTTATCATTACAATGGCAGATGCAGGACAACAATAAGACAATACAAAATACCCAGATAACGCTGGTGATTAATGATCCTGCTGGGGAGCAATAATTTGTCTGTTAATAGTTTTTAAATGCAGATGAACTGTATTTTATGTGAATAGCTCGGTGGGTTACTGCCTTTGTCACAGAGATCCTTATGTTACTTGCAGTTCAGAAGTTACAATCCTAACATAGGATAGTGACCAATGAACTGTCACCAAAGAGCTGCATACCAACATGAATGGTATAGTTAGAACTTCGCTTTTTTTGTTATGTGATATAGTTAGAACTTCCTCAGTCTTTCATTATTCTAATGTTGCTAAAATGAGTATGTTTGGGCAGATATACATTTTTATCAGTAAAGCTGACCCCTATGGAATACTCTTTAAATCCTAAGGTTGTGTTTCCCCAGACCAAACGCTCTTAAAATATACTGCCCTCCAGTATGGATGACCTGATTCCGACACCTTGTAATCCTCATTGGCTTATGTTACATTCCCGGTAGACTGATTTACATACTTGATTGATTCATTGTCTCTGTATAATGTTTGTCTGGTGTAAAGTGCTGACACACACTACACTGATATGAGTAGCGATATACAACAAATGAAATGCATATGAGAGAGGGACTACATACAGATATGGGACACTTTTGGAGGGTAGCAGAGAGGGAATCCGAGGAGAAGGTAGTGGGAGGGGCTATGGAGCGATGAGGGGCTCTGTTGGAGGGTGACAGTGAGGGAATCCGAGGAGGAGGTCATGAGGGAGAGGGGCTATGGGGAGATGAGGGGCACTGGTGGATGGTGGTAGTGAGGGAGTCTGAGGAGGAGGTCATTAGGGGGAGGGGCTATGGGGAGATGAGGGGCACTGGTGGAGGGTGGCAGTGAGGGAACCCGAGGAGGAGGTAGTGGAAGGGGCTATGGAGAGATGAGGAGCACTAATGGAAGGTGGCAGTGAGGGAATCCGAGGAAGAGGTCATGGGGTGGAGGGGGGAGCTAGGGAGAGATGAGGGGCACTGGTGGAGGTTGGAAGTGAGGGAATCCAAGGAGGAGGTCATGGAGTGGAGGGGGGAGCAAGGGAGAGATGAGGGGCACTGGTGGAGGGTGGTAGTGAGGGAGTCTGAGGAGGAGGTCATGAGGGGGGCCATGGAGGAATGAGGGGCAATGTTGGAAGGAGGTTGTAAAGGTATTTACGGAGAAAGAGGGAATTGGTGCGGCGCCAAAAAAGACATTCGCATCAGCGCTGAAGCCGGCCCAATCATGGCCTTTCTGTTCTTATTTATTTAATTAGCATACTTTAAAGTGCGTGCTAATTATATTTACTGCTATATTCAATGTTTTAAGTTTGAAGGTGATTTTACTAATGTTTTTACCGGGAAAATTGAAAGTGGTGCCCAATGGTGCCTGATATGGGGCTGGGTCCCAAGGTCAGCTATGAGATAAGGTGCACTGGAGAGGAGTAGTGGATAATCAAGCCTGTAAGGGAGTGTGTTGCAGAGTCCGAGGTTAGGTGAAGGTAGTAATGAAGAGAGATTCTTCTTGAAGGCTCGCACAGAGGGAGAACGAGAAGTGTCACTTGCCTGATACTCCCACCTCAGAAACCTCCTCTTGCCATCAAAGGAACATTACTAGGAAAAAACACTTTTTGAGAGTGATCATTTTTAGAAAGAGATTTGGAAAAGAGTGAGTTTTACTGGGCCTTGTAAGACTAAGAAGAGATAAGGGAGGGCCCTGAAGCAGGCCTGCCTAGACATATATGCGAGAAATCGTGCCCGCAGAGGCCCACCCAAATGCATCCTTGGCCCACGCAAATAAAAATTCCTGGAGCCAGGCCTGGTTCTGCCATTCAATGCAGGATTGTTTTTGTGCAGGAAGGGGTATCTTCCTGCACAGAAACAATCCTGAGAGGCGTATTCCTCTATCTATAAAGAGCACATTATGAGGAGAAATAAAGACATGTCTCCTCGCTACGTCTCACCTCGGGAGGCTTCAGGATTTGGTGCTTCCCCAGGTTTATATGATCTTATAAATCTGGTACAGCGTCAAAATCCATGGGTGTTGCATGGGAAACCCCACCACAAAGCCCATGGAATGCCTTCAGAGCAAAGAGTAGGGTGACAAAGCGATTTATTGTGCGCCGCCTTACTCAAAATTAATGAGGCCACTCAAAGTCACACATGGTGCCTTTGCATGGCTACATAATGTGATTCCGAGCCCTGAGTCGACCAGTCAATATTTTACGTGGTGCAAAAAGTGACACAAGACTCTCATAAATAACCCCTCAAATGCATTATGGAGTGCATGTGAAAGTTGGAAATATGAGCATCTCCTTACCATGCAATTACGATATTTGTCCAGGAATTGGAAACAAAATGTAGCAACAATAAGATATTTGCTTACCTCATGTTTTCTTACATTCTGAATACTATTCCTTAAGCTAGAAGCAAGATAAATGTGTGAAGGTAAAAGCAGATGATGTGACCAGGGTGTGGTATTATGGGATATGGAATAGGACTTGGTAATACCTGGTAGTATTCCCCATCCAATAAAGGTTAAAACCAAGTGGAACTGTATTTCCACAAAAAATCAGCAGAGATAAATCAGATGAGGGCCTAAATGAGGGAACAAAGTGAGCAAATATAACCTCACAAGGATGTAGAACAACATCTCCGTTAGGCTGTGGTAAATCTCTTGAAGCAAAAATTGGCATTTGGCAGGCCCAGCAGGCCTGACTTAAGCACATGTGCACTGATTTTCTTTTATATTTTTTATTGTCATGTAAGCCTATCTCACAGAAATGACAAGATTAAAAGTAATACATAAATAAATAAGTATGCATGCATCCAAATGTGGTGGGCATATGATTTCACAGAAAAAAGTACACATTGAATAATAGCAGTGCTTGGCCAACTCTGGCACAGAAGTGCACTATTTTTCATTAATGATTTTTTTTTATTCTGTGAGAAAGTCATGACATAAAAGTTTATTTTTGAGCTTACTGTCAAAGGAAGGTGTGTGTGTGTGTATGTGGAAGGGGGGTGTTACCATAATTGTGGAGACTAATATAGGAGAACAGAATCACACTGTAGGGACTTGATTGCACTGTGGGGATAGGAAACCAGTTCCCCACAAGTCAATGCCACCCAAACAATAAAAAAGGACTTAAAAACATCTTTGCCAATTTTCACAACTTAAAACAAAGTACCTTGTGGAGACCTGTGTTTCATCGTGTGTTTATTTTTTGTGCACACTCTGTCCCCGTAGGCAGGTGGCAGCCTTAAACACATCTAGAAATGTAAACACACTTTCTGCAAGCAGCTGACAGGGATTTTTCCAATGGAAAAGGAGCATGCTTATGAGCACACATTCTGGAAAATGCACAGATGTTTTTAATTCAATGTCCATTTTCTCTACTTTTAAAACAAAATGTCAATTATATAAGCATAGTGAAATGCTACCTTTTAAATTTTGGGCCCGATTCAGATCTCGCTCGGAAGAGCACCGAACACGATCCGGCCGGAAAAAGTACGAGCCGCACATGTGTTTTCCGCCAGACTCATACAGCTGTACGAGCGAGCAAGTACGATGCGAGCAATGCAAAATTCATTGACCGAATCGTTTCCGGGTCCAAACCGCTCCGTACGTCTCGTGCGTAAGCAAACCGTGCAGTGCAATGGATGCAATTTACGACCGAGCAGGTACCATGCACACGTCGGACAGCCGGTTCGAGGCAAAGTTTCCGGCTTGCAAAACGTCCGGGACATTGCCTTTGGGGACCCCTGTCACCCGCAGCCTTATGACTCAGACATAGGGGGAGACCCAAGGGTCTCCCCAACACAGGCATGTACGGTGCAGATGGCACGACGCATACCCACTGTAGGGGGTGCCTTTGTGCGAGACGTGCCCATTCAGTCAATCAATGTAAAAGACCCCATGCCTTTCGGTGGCGGCGTTGCCGCCACAGAAAGGCAAATCCCCACATGCATCGTAATATGGATGGCACTGTCTAACAGACACCGCCACCATATTAAAACCTTTTCTGCCTGGTCGACTCATCGACTGGGCGGAAAACCGGCGGACGGTCTTTCCATCCGCCGGGGTCCCCCGCCATAGTAATATGGCGGAGGGAAATGGCATGCGGGCGGGAGAGAATGTCGGGCGGATCGCCACCAGCATGCGGGCAATGGCGATCCGGACAACATTCTAATGGGCCCCTTAGTCTTTTTATTTCGATGTTGATATGATAAATGTGTGAACTTCAATTTAAATTAGCTAATATTACAACATACTGGCATGTGACGTGTAAGGTATTTCAATAGCATTATTCTATGATGGCTGAGAAGTGAGTGAGCATTCTTTGCATAGTGCAGAAAGCTAATTATGTGGAAAATTCAAATTTCACATCTTTTATCTAAACAACCTCATTAATATTAACATATTGTCAGGCTACTGGAATTTTGCAGTAGTGAAGGAATACATTATACAATAAAGTTCACTAAGTTATGTGTCAAGATAAGGCAAATATTGCAGCTTATTGTGGCAATTATTGTAGCTGCATTATCTCATTTGTTTGCCATTTTAGTATATATTGAACAGGTCACACAATCACCAGATCCTATTGAAAATGATTTTCACTATCAGATAATAATTTTATTTTCAATAGAAGTTCAGGAAAAATATTTTTTTATTATTTCTAATACATCATGATTAAAATTAAAAATAAATAACTAAATAAAAATGCAGTTGGCTAAACGTGGTGGGCATATGCTTTCAAATAAAAAGTAAACATTTAACCATAGCAGTGCTTGACCAACTAACTTGGCCCTTTGATATTGACTCACTATACTTTTTATTCATGATTGTTTTATTAAGTGAAGCTGTCAAGACATTAAGATTTCTATAAGCCAGACTTAATACAAAGGAGCTACTACATCAACAGCATTCTAGAGCTTACTATGAAAGGAAGGTGTGTGCATGCTCGTGCATGTGTATGAATCTATGAGCAAGAGAGCAATCAATCATTCAATCAATCCGGAATTTATAGAGAGCACTGCTCACCCGTGAGAGTCTCACGGAACTGGGGTAGGTGGGGGTAGTGGGGGTTTGGGTGCTGGGAGGGAGAGTTACAGGCAGCTCTGTGGTCATCCGAAAAGCCAGGTCTTGAGATCTTTTCTGAATAGGTGCAGTGTCAGGATTCGCTTGATTCGGAGGGGGAGTTTATACCAGGTCTTGGCCGCAATGTAGGAGAAGGATCTGCCATCCGTTCTAGCCCTGTGGATGAGGTAGACTGTGGCCAGGGCTGGGTCGGCGGAGCGGTGCTTTCTCTTGGGGCCGAGAATGGAGATTCTTTAATTGAGGTATTGAAGTCCGGAGTTTTGGAGGGCTTTGTAGATGTGAGTGAGCAGTTTAAAGGGTATTATTTTTTCAACTGGGAGCCAGTGTAGGTCGCAAAGGTGATAGGTGACGTGGTCATGACGTGGAATGAGCATTCTCAACAGTCTAGACTTTGTGGGGGAGTGTTTTGTTGATTCCGGCATAGAGTGCGTTTCCGTGGTCCAGTCTGCTGATGATGAGTGCGTGGGTGACAGTCGCCCTGGAGTCGGGGAGATCCATTTGAAGGTCTTGCGGAGTATGCTGAGGGTGTTGAAACATGTGGAGAACACTTCATTGATCTGGCGGTTGATGGTGAGTGAGGAGTCGAGTATGAGGCCAATGTTGCGGGCGTGATCTGTGGGGCTGGTGGATTTCCGAGGGCGGGGGCCACTAGGTGTTTGTCCCATGTGGAGGGGTGGTCCTTAGGATGAGGACTTCACTTTTCTCCGAGTTGAGCTTCAGGCAACTGCTGCTCATCCAGGATGCGATGTCCTTCATTCCTTCTTGAAAACTGCCTGTTGATGTCAGGTTCCTTGGTGAGGGAGAGGATGAGCTGGGTGTCGTCGGCATAGGAGACTATGTTGAGTCCATGTTTTCTGACGATGGTTGTGAGGGGGTCATGTAGACGTTGAAGAGAGTGGGGCTGAAGAAGGATCCTTGTAGTACTCCGCATCTGATCTCTTTGGGTTCGGAGAGGAAGGGCGGGAGTCTTATTATTTGTGTTCTACCAGAGAGAAAATATAGAATCTAGTCTAAGGAAGTTCCGTGGATGCCGACATTGTGGGGTCTGGAGGCTAGTGTGCGGTGGGAGATGGTGTTGAAGGCTGCTGAGAGGTCTAGTAGAATGAGGGCTGCAGTGTGGCCTTGATCGAGGAGGGAGCAGAGGTCATCAGTGGCTGCTATGATGGCGGTCTCAGTGCTGTGGTTGTTGTGGAATCCTTATTGAGAGGAGTCGAGGATGTTGTTGGTTCCTATGAATTGCGTTAGCTAGGTGTTGAAGACTTTCTCGATGACTTTGGTGGTGAAGGGAAGAAGAGAGATGGGCCTGTAGTTCTTGAGGTATGTCGGTCTGTGGAGGGCCCGAGGGAGAGAGAAGAAGAGTGAGAGAGCCAGGTCTGGTGTCTTGGTGAACTAATGCATCCACTGTAGGGGCCTGTGTTCAACCTCATGGTCACAGGTTCAAATCCCAGTGGGTCCACTCAGCCTTTTATCATTCCGAGATCAATAAAATGAGTACCATTGAGTTGAATAACCATAAACATCAGTGCCAAGATACCTTTAGTGGTGAACGTGCACTTTACAAATACACGTTATGTAACACTTCTTCAGTCAGTTGATCCTGCAATGTGTAATAAAAAACGATAAACTCTTCCAGTGTATATTGGTTATTTAAGGCTGATACACGAATGATGAAAATTGTGCATCATTGATCGTGCAGCGTGTATTTTTAATACCTTTTGTGTCTCTGTTCTTAGCTTATCAAAACAACCCATGTCCAGCAATGTGAAGTAACATTCTGAGCACCACCCTGTGAAAGTGTACTGGTGGAATTAATGGCCTGGCATTGAATGTCACTTTTCTAAAGCTCAAGGATAACTTAAAGAAGATATATGATGCAGATGGCATGGCTTGCAGTGTGCAAGAGAAGGCCTGCACTTTCAAAGACAAGTTAAGACAATAAGTCTCACTTTTTTAATCCATTGGCTTTGCTAAATGTTTTTGCCAATGCTGGGCACCACCAGCAGAGAGAAATGCTTTTTTTCAGCAATACTGCACTGCATTGGCAAAATGAAAAAATTATGACGCATACCCATCATGATGCATGGTGATCTAGCAATGCTAATGAATGTGCATGCATGCTTCATCAAGCATGTGTGAAAACGGCAGGAGGCGCCTGCTATTTGTTTGTTTTTATATACCTGTTCTAATATATGACAGTAACCCCTCTAAGTGATAAATAGGTATTCGAAAAATGAAATTAAGCCTGAAAAAGTACTTTGAAAAAATGAATCAGCCCAGCGGCAAATGTCAACTGCTGGGCAAAGCAAACTAAACAGAAGAAGCATTTTTTTTGTTTTGTGGACACTGTCTAGGAAAAGCAGTGGGGAGTGGTGGGAGAGCAACAAAAGAGAGGGAACTAACAAAAGTAAAAGCTGTATCGGGGAAAACAGAACATGAACTGATATGAGGGACAAGGGAGCAACGTGGAGTGCCTGAGTACAAACAGATATTTGTGGGGGAAGAACACACTAGGGAGAGAGCAAGAAACCAAATGCACAGTATTGGAGTGCTGACAGCAAAAGAAAAAAAAACTGTTCCCTTAGTTTGAGGAGTGAAGTATACAAGTTGTCCAATTAAAAGTAAGGTAAAAAGGAACAAATACATGAAAAGGAAAGAAATCCACAGAATAAGAAGGAAGTAAATTAACGTTATGTTATAATGATTTCTATAGCGCGAGGCAGAGCGTAGGTTTCTAGTGGGTTGTTCAAAGTGCAGGCCATGTTCAAATATTCTGGTATTGTGTTGTATAGGCCTTTATATGTGTGTGTGAGAAGTTTGAATTGGCTACACTTGTATATAGGGAGCTTGTGAAGCTTCCTGAGGTGGGGTGTGAGGTGGGTGCAGAGGGGTTTCGGATGGCCTGGAGTCTGTGTAGGAGTTGTTTGTAGAATCTGGAATAGAGTGTTGTGCCGCAGTCCAGCCTGCTGGTGATGAGTGCTTGACTAATGATCTGTCTGGTGTTCTGAGGCAACCATTTGAGGATTTGACAAGAAAGTCAGCCAACAGTATGCAAATGGCTGGTTCTAATTCCACTGTACGTTTTTGGTATGATCCATAAAAGGTCTTTCACCAATTTGTAGGTGAGACCTAAAAAGGAAAGCTCTTTGTGCTCTGGAGAGGATGACAGCAGTCTACCAGAGGATTGATAAAGTGACTGCCTCTGAAAAGAGAACCTCCAGTGTAGTAGAAAGGAGACCACTGTCTTTCTGAACAAAGAAACCGCTGCCTGGCAGAGAAGCAGGGAAAGCACTGTTCTGAAGTGAAGACAGAGGTTGGCAGAGATGAAAAGAGACCAGTTGGCAATGTAGGGAAGAGGGTAGCAGCTGACAAAGGAGCATAGAAAATTACCAGACCCTGATGCCTGTTTATCCCAACATGTATTTTCCTGGGGGGCTGCAGCCAGTGGATCACTATTGGCTTTTCTGACCCGCTCTCTATTTCCACTAGGGAATTTTATCAGGCACAGTGTGTGCTTTAGAGGGGAGGGAGGAAAAAGAGGGGACAAAATCAGAGAGGAGAAAGAGAGCAGCGATGGTTTAAACATTTTTTCCAGGTCTGCTTTTGGTTCCCAACCCATTATTGCCCAGCACTTTGGAGAAGGGAGAGAGAGCAGCCCTGCAAAGGAGTGGCACAAAAATGTGCTATCTGGGAAGGGTTATGCACAAGCAGCATTAAAATTAAACAAGCATTGCTGCTCCAGTAAAACAATATGTTAAATAGTTCCTTAATATTTGCAATGTAAGCACTCAGTAGAAGGGGAATGATGCATCAGACATCCAACAGTATGAGGTGAGAGAGTAGTATTCAGCTAGAGAGGAGTATTAGGAATAATGTGTCTTGCAAACAGCTGCTCAGTCAAGACATATCTAAAACAAGCATTTGCAATGCATTAGGTCTCACCTTTGGGACCTTATATGTATTAGCTGTGCAGCACATTAGCCTGGGTGCTGAAACATCTACTGTTCTCTAACATGAATGGAAAGTAAGCACCATACTGCGTGACATACGAGGTATGGGAACACATGGAGAGAAATATTGCCTTTCAGCTGGAAATGGTATAGTCCAAAGCTCTGCTTTTAATATAAAATAAGGGCCTTCAGTGGTCATATCACTGAAAATACAAGATTAAAAAAACATATTATTGTCTACGGGTGCTCGTGGAAGACAATTTTTATTGACTGGAATCTAGAGAATTCTAAAGTGTTTCTGGTATTTTACTGACCCCTGCTGGTCGTTTTCTATCAAGAAAGTTAAATAGAGGCAGTTGCCAGAATAATAAAAAAAAGAAAGTTCCTCAGCAGAAAGCAATTCTGATATTTTACTGACCTATAATGGTCATTTTTTATCAAGACAGTTAAATATAGGAAGTTGAACAGAAAAAAGTCCCTAGCAGAAGCAGACAAATCCTAGGGCTGATCTCCAGAGCCCACAAAGTACATACATATATAAGTATATACTAAAGTATATTCAAGAGGTCTACAATGCTCGACCTAAAAACGAAGTCAAAATATTATTTTGAGGGCATTTACATGGCAAAGATATTGGCCAAAAATCATCCGATTTTTCAGGCTATACAAAAGGGAAACACTTTAAGAAGTACAGGTTGGCAGAATGTTGAATTGGCGAAATTTGGCGAATCCATGTTACTCTTATAATGTGCACGTCTGTCCAAATTCGACCAATTGATGTGTGGCAGGTTTATTTCTCACGAGGCTCCAGAAATGCGAGCTGATGAGCGTGAGTGAGGTTTGGTGTCCTCTAGTTCAATTTCCTAACACAGGTGGTCACAAGCTGTATTGGTCAGAGGGCTGCTTCTGTAGTAGAATTGCTGGCAGCAACTGGCCAACTGCTCTTGCACACCGCATGGTGGCGTTCACACTGATTTTTCATTGCTGCGTGTTTTATTGGCACTAAATTGCAGCACAAGCAGCACAACCTACATATTATATGGCTGTTGGTGGAACTCCATGGAATGTCACAGAGTTATGTAACGCTGAGAAATTTGCAGAGCAAAAACTCTGCAAGTTCCACCCTTCCCTTTTAAAAAGGGTAATATTTTATAAAAAATATTGCTAAGTAAATCCTATATCCCCATGGGGATAGTTTCCTGGCTGAACAAATGAAGATCCATCGTCGAAATATTGGAAGTAGCCCTGTGCAACCTGGACTATTTCTGTGTTCTCTATGGCTAGTGCTTAATTTGAGCAGGTGCTTTCTGGTGCTTGACACCGGCACCTAATTGTCAACAACATACTTGGTGGCACGGCTCATCTAATTTAGAGATGAGCAGAACAAAGGTTGTTTAAGAATACAATATACATTAAAATTGCTATTACCTGCCTACCCAGCCATTCCTTTAGCTTTGGGGACCTGGAATAATCTAAACTGTCACATTTACATGCGAGAAAGATGGTTAGTAGTTGTTTGGCAGTGATGACAAGGGCGATGGGTGGTACAAGCTGCAGTGGCCTCCTGGTCAGAGCCTTGGCACTTAATATTTTACAAATTAAGCACTTCATATGGCCAGTCTAACCTGACTGAGAAAAATGTTGGTATTCGATGGGAAGCATGTTTTTCATGAATATTTGCATAGTGATAGGTAGGTTTAGTACTGAGAAGATCAGAAATACCTAATTCCCCTATAGCTGGTTGTGATGGAAACAATCATTTGATCTAATGCAAGATTAATGGGGCTGGGTAATGGACTGCGGGTGCTGGTGGCAGGCTCTCCAATCAGCTCAATAGCAGTGTATGTGTGATTGCTCATTGATTGACTTAACCAACTAAAGTGAGCACAAAATAAATTACAAGTTTGTGGGGGATGCAGACACAACAGAAGTTATTTTGTGTTTCCCCGCCTGCGGTAAGAAGAAAATTAGAATCAGCTGTGCAGCACTGTATTGTTTTTCGAAGGAGCTCTGTTATGAAATATTAATAAGGAAAGGTGCCAGCAGCTCATTTTTCGGTGCTAGATGATTGGCTCTAAACGAGCAGGTCTATTTTCAATTACAGCTGTACACCAAAAAATCCTCCGACATCGGCAATAGATTTCATAGCGGTGGTTATTACAGTTTCATGACCTGCGAACGAGTTTACAAATTAGCCTCCATAATTGTGGTATGCTTTATTATAGGCAAAGAAGAAGGAACATTTTGATTGGTAATGTGCAAACTACAATGTGTTAAGGTTCAGTGACCTATGTCACCCACTTTTAGCCAAAATAATTTTCCTGTCTTGCCTCCTTTCCTGAAACAATTACACGTTTCTAGGGGCAGATTTACAAGCTCCTTGCCCCAGAATTACGTCACTTTTCCCATGGTAAACATGACGCAAAAGTGGCACAAGGGGCTTGTAAATCTGTCCCCTAGAATTTTGTGTTATTTCTGAACAACAGACCCGGATATTTTCGGGCAATTACTTAGAGTGATTCAGTATTTGCTGAAATGAATGGCAACCTTATTATTACAGTATATTTCTATACCTGGCGTATATTCGGAGCACATTTTAGCACATTTATTTTTTTAATTAATTCCTGGTAGCATATAACCTTCTGGATACCTCAGACTGTTAGTTCCAGATGGAAAGGTATTCACAAGATTAATATGGTACTTTCAGTAGTCCAAGTCCTGATGGCAGTCTCTTAATGTATGCAAATAGAACAATTAATGAACAGAATGCAGACCAATGTTATACATTCACCCCAGTACAGAGATCTGGGCCTAAATGCATCGTTTTTTTTGCTACCCATGCCATTCCAGTTTGAACCCAGCCATATGCAGGAGTCTTGATCCTGCGCCCAATAGGAACAGTCAAGCCCGAACTGCCAGGCCAGGTCATCCCTGAACTGGAAACAAGCATCCTGGTACCGGTATTGGGGTTTCACCCATTATCAGCTAGGGGAGTACCTGCCGGAGCGGTGACGTAGTGTGGGGGAGGGGCAGGGTGGGGGTTAGTAATGTATGGATAATGGAGGTTTGCAGGTAAGTAAACATTTAAATAAATCAAACGAATTTCGTTGCACGCACCGCATCCCCAAATGCAATGCAGTGCGCGCAACGAAATTCGTTTGATTTATTTAAATGTTTACTTACCTGCAAGCCTCCATTATCCATACATTACTAACCCCCACCCTGCCCCTACACCTCCCCACGTCACCGCCCCGGCAGGTACTCCCCTACCGACCGTGGCTGTCAGCTAGGATAGCTTGACGCCAGTGGCATCGAGCACACAGAACACATGTCTGGGCATACCTGTCCCACTTGACAAATGCAAAATAACAATTGATGGACAGAATGCAGAACAATATCATACATTCACCTCAGTACAGAGATCTGGGCCTAAATCCATAGATTTTTTGCTCCCCATGCCATTCCAGTTTGAACCCAGGCATATGCAAATCAGTCGTGACCCTACCCACAATGAGAACAGTCCAGCCCGAACTGCCAGGCCAAGTCCTCCATGAACTGGAAACAAGCATCCTAGAACCGGTTTCAGGGTTTCACCTCTCATCAGCCAGGATAGCTTTACTCCAGTGGCATGGAGAGCATTGGACCCACGTATGGGCATACCAATCCTACTCGGGGTGACAAATGCAAAAAGAACAATTGATGGACAGAATGCAGAACAATGTCCTACATTCACCCCAGTATAGAGATCTGGGCCTAAATCCATCGTTTTTATGCTCCCCATGCCATTCCAGTTTGAAACCTCCGGTGTCAGTGTGCTTTATAAATGTAGCTTAACATTAACATTAACATTAACAGTTTGAACCTTGCCATGTGCAAATCAGTCTAAACCCTGCACCCAATGGGAACAGTCCAGCCTGAACTGACAGGCCATGTCCTCCCTGGACTGGAAACAAGCATCCTGGGACCGGTTTCAGGGTTTTACTCCTCATCATCCAGGATAGCTTGACTCCAGTGGCATGGAGAGCACGGGACCCACATCTGGGCATACCCATCCCACTCAGGGTGACAAATGCAAAATAGAACAATTGATGGACAGAATTCAGAACAATGTCGTACATGCACCCAAGTACAGAGATCTGGGCCTAAATCCATTGCTTCGTGCTCCCAATGCCATTCCAGTGTGAACTCAGCCATTTGCAAATCAGCTGTGACCCTGCGCCCAATGGGAACAGTCCAGCCTGAACTGCCAGGCCAGGTCCTCCCTGAAATGGAAACAAAAATCGTAGGACCTGTTACGGAGTTTCACCCCTCATCAGCTAGGATAGCTTGACTCCCGTGGCATGGAAAGCACAGGACTTACGTCTGGACCTAAATTCGGAGTGACAAATGCAAAAAGAACAATTGATGGATATATGGAGAGCAATTTCATATATTTACCCCAGTACAGAGATCTGGACGTAAATCCATCGGTTTTTGCTCCCCATGCCATTCTTGTTTGAACCAAGCAATATGCAATTCAGTCTTGACCCTGCGCCCAATGGGAATAGTCCAGCCCGAACTGCCAGGCCAGGTCCTCCCTGGACTGGAAACAAACATCCTGGGACCTTTTAGGGGTTTCACCCCTCATCAGCCAGGATAGCTTGGCTCCAGTGGCATGGAGAGCACAGGACCCACGTCTGGGCATACCAGTCCCACTCGGGGTGAAAAATACAAATAAGTATTTGCAATGCAATAGGTCTCGCATTTGCGAGAGTTAGAGCTACTGGTGTTGTAAATGTAAATGCTTTTTACTTATGAGTTTTGGAGTGGAGTTGATGTATGTGGTGTGTACTGGAATGGTGTGTTCATGTTAACGCTGCGTATTTTTGGGCACAATACAATCCAGTAAATGTATTGAAATATCCATATGGTGAGTTTTTGCTTTTAAAAACGAGACCTAAAAAGCACAGATATGCATTAATTCTACAGCGATATTACATAGAGAATAAAAAGGTAGGTGTGAGCCCAGAGCAGTCAAAGTATAAGCATGACAGAGCACTGCAACGTCCACCATTTTGCTCCTTAACCATGTGTAAGAAACTTCACACTATTTCTGCGGAAGACCAAATTAGTATTACATGTATACTTGTATCAGCTTCATGTATGCCAAAGGTCAAACAGTGCCATCAGATCTCGGTATATATGTATATATATATATATATTTTTTTTAATTGACGTTATGAAATGCACAGGTGTCTTTGTGCAAGTGACACATTGCGACTTAGTTTTTAGCTACTAATGTGCTCTGTGATGCCAAAATATAGCTCTCCTCTTCCCTAACAAGGTCTGCCCTGCACCTTTAAAAACAGTGAGAAATCTAGTATCTAATGCCCTGTATTGGCAGCAATTTCAGTTCGTGTAAACTGGAAGCGTAGAACAGTGATTCAAGATTGCATTCCTAATTTGACTTCCAGTGACCTAGCTGGTTTATGACTCCCAAGAAGGTTAGCAGAGGCAAAGAGCGAGAAACTGTCTGAGGGATAATCTACAAACGGAAAGGTGGGGGGAGAGAAAGTCAACGCTCGCCGCTCATCTGTGGTAAAAGACATATTACAGTACCGACTAACTCTTAAAGGACTCGAACTGCCTTTAATAGCCAGTCCTAATACCATACCTTTCTACTCAAGTATGAATGATTAGAATGCAGCTGAAGAGTGTACAAATTTGTGAGCAATGACTTAGCTGTATTTTAGGCAATTTTTATGAAGTAGTTAGTGTTAAATGCAGTCAAACCTTACAAAAACATAAAAAAAGATATCATCATTGCAACATAAAATTTTTTTGTAAGCAAAGCTTTTGAAATAGACCTCTTTCTATGAGCAAGTGAGTCACGCCCGTGACTGTTCCAAGGGAGTAAAACGCTACATTAAACACCATAAGCACGATGTAAATGTAAATTAAAAATGTTAATTGATATTTGTATAGCGCACTACTCACCCGCAAGGGTCTCAAGGCGCTTGTACGAATACCGCTGTGGAACCCATCCTGGCTTTCCCTGTGAGGTGTCCACTCCTGGGCACCCCCAAGGTGGAGGCCAGGCATCCTTAGCGTTGTGGGGGCCGTTGTGGAGATTAAGCAAGCTATTGCCCAGAGTTGCAGAGTGGGATTCCATGATTGGAATAGGCACCGAGGCAAGAATTATCAGGTCCGTGGAATTTTGAGCCCAAGACCCGCCGAGGCGGGGAATTGAACCCTGGTCCCGGGCTAGACCTCTGCATCAGGGTCTGCCGCTCTAACCATTGAGCCACACTTCTCCACTCCATCCATCAAAGATCCTCTGTACTGGACAGCTTCTGGTTAACAATTGATACATGACAAGTTCTCACCATATTTTATCTAGCTGCCCGACTTGGCTCCCTAATCCAGAACCCACCCCAGTTAACAAGCAGCATGTGGAGCTCAGGTGAGAGGCATGTGACGGGTGCACAGCAGATCCTTTGTGTTTATGAGGCTCCGAGTGCTGCTAATGATGCCACGGCCACTGGGCGGGCGACAGGGGAGTGGGGCCTGGCAACAGGAGTCCATTGGGACCTCAGGGGGAGCGGGGCGAGCTGTCTCCCCCTGGGGAGGTTCGCGCACATGGAGCGGACCATGAGGTGATTGGCTGGGGAGCGGCAGGCAGGGGCGCGCGCTGAGATTTAGTTAGGTGCGTAGGCAGGGACGTTAGGTGCGCGAGCGAGGCTGAGGTGGCAGGGTGCGTTTCTCGAGAGATCCCTAACACACACAATTTTTTTTTTTTTTTTAATGTTCTATGACAGTTTCTTTTTGCCACTTCAAGACACGATATTCCCTAGCAGAGGTTTAAGGGCGTAAATTGGGGGAGGATTAGTCTAGAGCGGGCTTGTCCAGTCCTTCGTGGGGGGGTAGGGGGAGTTTATTGAGAACATTTGAGGGGAAGAATTTAAGGAAAAAAGGTTGGGGAAGTTTAATTCAGTATTGTGACACAAGAAAATTATATTGATGGTTTTGGTCGATGTTATATATTTGCAAATTTAAGTTGACAAATGGTTTCGGTTTTAATTGCCAAATTGCATTGTTACAATAAAATGGATATTTGATGGGAATTCATATGTCTTGAATAAAGTGGCCTTTTCTGCTACAAAAATTTGTGTGGTCTGGATTATGTGGGCGAAGAGAACCTCGGCACAGGGGAAATCCAATGGGGGTAGGCATACCGAATACCAGGAACCGTGTCCTACAATGTGCAGCTGAAAACCACACAGTAAGCACAAAGTGTTGAAAACAGTGGTGGAGAATCAACCACAGCAGAAAAGATGCCCATTAATATCATACACCGATGTATGAGGCAATAAGCAGGAAAAACAACTGTGAGATGGAGAGATTCGGCCTTTCTATTGGAAATGCCGCTAGCTTCCGTACATGGACATGTCGATTACAGGTGAACATTCCGTTTACTTGCCCCATGCAGTCTCTCCCTTCTGAGAGCTCTGGTACCACACTCCTCGAATAGGGAAATACCCCATCGCTAGACGAACACTCTACGGACTACTTGAGGGAAGTATTCAGGGATGTCTCGAATGGAGACTGCTGCCGCGGATTGCTTCAAATGAAATCTGTGATGAAAAATTGCACAGTGCGCATGTGCACAATGACAGGCATGCGCACTTCAAAGGCAGAACACTAGGAAGCTAGAAATACCACTTTTGACAAATTGCATGGTGCGCATGTGTACCATAAAACGCATGTGCACAAGCCAGGAGGGGGGGCAAAGGCAGACGTGTAACTGTAAAACAGACTAATCCAAGGACTGGCGAGATCGGCAGCACAATATCGAAAAGTAATGTAAAAAGAGTTGCGCGAATTAACAAGTATACAGTAGCGCTTGTCAGAAGCACAGCGCTCTTAAAAAAATAACGTTTACAGAAGCAAGCACAAGCTTAGCGGCCTCCGTATTGATAGTGAAAGCGCATGTGCTTCTTACAACTACCTTGACCCACGAACAAAAAAATAGTCCTCTGAGGAATACCTAAACACACACAGCGTAGGAAGATAGTACTTGGTCAGTGGTGCTTAGCTAAAAAGCTAAATCAGAAAGGAGGGAGAAGAGGAACAATTGCCCAGGAGCAAGCCAGGAATTTCAAACGAAAGGGGCACAGACAAATAAAAAGCAGGGCAGCCAATGGGTGGAGTTTAACTCAACAAACAATCAACAATAGGTAGCTAAGCGACAGTACAAGCACTGTTATACTCAACCTAAAAAGATCAATTGATGGACAGAATGCAGGACAATGTCCTACATTCACCCCAGTACAGAGAGCTGGGCCTAATAATCCATTGTGGTTTTGCTCCCCATGCCATTCCAGTTTGAACCCAGGCATATGCAAATCAGTCTTGACCCTGCACCCTAAGGGAACAGTCCAGCCTGAACTGCCAGGCCAGGTCCTCCCTAGACTGGAAATAAGCATCCTAGGAACGGTTTCAGGATTTCACCCCTCATCAGCCAGGATAGCTTGACTCAATTGGGATGGAGAGCAGGGGACTCATGTCTGGGCATACCCGTCCCACTCGGGGTGACAAACACAAAAAGAACAATTGATGGATAGAATGCAGAACAATGTCATACATTCACCCCAATACAGAGATCTGGGCCTATATCCATCATATTTGCCCATGAGCACAGCGTCAAGACTGATTTGCATATAGTCTGAACTGGGGTGGTGAAGTGAGCTAAAGAACGATGATGGATTCAACCGAGAAATGAGCTACGTCTGTTATGTAACAAGGTCAAATCTGGCTCCCCCTCTGACCCCCTCAAGCCTGACCAACACATGAAACTTCTACCTGTGATCCTTATGCCTCTGAAGCAGGTGATTAATCTATCCCTTTCCAGGGCAGCTGTTCTCAGTACTTGGAAGCAAGCAACTGTAGTACCTCTGCTCAAAAAACCTTCCCTCGACATAGCTAAACTGGAAAATGTTTGCCCTATATCACTCCTGCCGTGGGTCTCTAAGATCACTGAGACCTACATTAATTCTATTCTCACAGGTTTCCTAGAGGACAATAATCTCCTTGATATCTTTCAGAATGGCTTCCTCCCAGATCACAGTATTGAGTCAGCCCTCCTAGCTATCACGGAGCATCTTAGGCTAGCTCTAGATGAGGGCTGTACGTCTGCTCTGAGTCTTTGAGACCTCAGTGATGTTTTCGATACGGTCTCTCATCAGATCCTGCTACACAGGTTGGAGGTGGCGGGTATTACTATTGCTTTCCTCCTTCCTTTCTAATAGGACCTTCCAGGTAGTGGCCCTTCCATTTGCCTCCATGATTCATTCCAACAACAAAGGGGTGCTCCAAGGCTCAGCCTTGAGCTATACACCTGTTAACCTCTATGTCCAACCATTAGCAGCCTTGGCCAAGAGTAGAGGGCTTACTATTACTTCATACACAGATGACACGCAGTTGGTAATCGCACTCTCGGACGAGGCGGTGCAAGCGGCCTCCAAGTTTCGTGCTGATCTTGCGACCTTCGCTGAGTGGATGACTGCCAACTGTCTCCAACTTAACTCCAGCAAGTCGGAGGTTTTGTTGGTAGGGGGATACTCGGAGCTGTGGTGCAAACGCTGGTGGCCAGCAACATTGGGCTGTGCACCCCCCCTCCAAGCAGGTGGTGAAAAATGAAGGCATTTGGGTCAACTCATATCAAACTAAGAAAGTGGCAGCAACTTGCTTCTGCATCCTACGGGGGCTCAAACCGCTACTGGGGTTATTTGATCCACCCACCAGGCAGATGATTGTCCAGGGCTCCATCCTGTCAAGACTCGACTATGCCAATGTACTCTACTTAGAAGCTAACAAGACCAAAGTTCTGAGACTGTAGAGAGTTCAAAATGCTGCTACCAGAACTCTTCTTGGGCTTGCTAGATCCTGCCCCTCCTCCTGCGCCATTGGTCAGCTATATTGGTAGCCTGTCGCCAGCCACATGGAATTCAAGGCCCTCTTTATTTCATTTAAAATCTTGAACCTTTTCTCCCCTGGCATTCTGGCTAACTTGCTGTCTCCCTACTCCCCCTCTTGGTAACTTCGCTTGATGGGACAACATCTGGCGGCTGTTCCCTGGGTGAGAAAGGTTTGGGCCAGTGGACGCTCTTTCTATCTACTGGCTGTCAAACTTTGGAACGCTTTGCCTACTTCCATCCACAGTATGAATAACTACATGGCATTCCGTAAGGCTAACAAAACATACCTCTTTCCCCCGCTTAAGTTTTCTTTTCTGACAGCAGCCTTATATGTTTCTGCTTTCAGCGCTTGGACGCCTCTTCGCTGAGGCAGCTGTGCACATTACAAAACAGGATAACATAACATACCAGATCTGTGACCAGAGGTGAGTGTCTGAAAAATATAAGTGCTCTGTCCATCAACTCCTTGTGTTTGCTTTGTTCGCCCTAAATTGGCAGTTTATGCCCATAAATGGGTCCCTAGCTCACTTTGCCACTGGATTCAAACTAGCCTGGCTGATGAGGGGTGTTACCCTGAAACCGGTCCCAGGATGTTTGTTTCCAGTCCAGGGAAGACTTGGCTTGGCAGTTCAGGCTGGACTGTTCCCATGAGGCACAGGGTCAGGACTGATTTGCATATAGCTGGGTCTGAACTGGGGTAACAAAGTGAGCTAAAGAATGATGATGGATTCAACCCAGATCTGTGACTGGGGGAGAGTGTCTGAAATTTTTTAGCGCTCCATCCATCATCTCCTTGTATTTGCCCTAGTTTATTAAGTTAGACATCTAAAGTCTGTTTTGAAAAAAAAAATAGGAGAAAATTGGGACAAGGGAGTGAGTGAGTGCAGGTTAGCTAAGCACAGGGTCATTAAACGTAGACCTTCTTTTTGAAAGGACTGGACTGTAACAGACTTGGATCTTCATTTTGGCCTTCTCCCATTGCTGCAAGTCATATATGTTACAAGCCAAAAATGTAAGGACTTCAATTCAGAAAGGTAAATACACAAGTGCAAATTTCATGCATGTAGATTTACACTTACGATGGGTTTAAATTTCCACATAAATGTGATTCAGCAACTCAGGTTGGATTTTGTTCACCAAGTAGGAGTATTATGTTTGACTACCCCCTTGATGTAGAGTGTGGCTACAAGTATGACTCAAAATATTGCCTTAAAGCTAGTACTAGTATCCTTATTTTTTAACAGTATTTTAAGTTTCAATCTGTCAAACATAGTTTTACTTAGCATAGGCAAACATCTGTGCCATCACTCCATTGAAATATTAATTGTAAAAGATAGGGAATCAGAAATCACCTGAAGTAAATAATACACACCTGATAAACATTACTGCTAGGATCCCAGAAAAAGAGCCTACATTCTGCACTTTGCCCTTTTCCTGATGATTTACTAGATGCGTTGGTGCCAGACACCAGCTACAGCCACAATGGTGCAGACCATCTAACTTGTGAGGCACAGGAACCTCATGGAGGGGACTGAAATCATGGAGAAGTATGTGGTGGACCACTACAGGGTAATGCATGGTTTGCCTCCCACATTCTCTGTGGTGAGGAATGGGCAGCCATGTGCAAGGAAGTCACGCACAGGGTAACTACTTTGGTGGTGGAATTATGCACTGAGGCGGACATCACAAAATAATGGAGAATGAGAGGAGAAATGTGTAGAACAAGTTTGCAAGGATAGAGGTGCCAGTGGAGAGGCTATCCAAAATTAGGTTTATCCATGCAATTTTCCATTGGAAACTGTGACACATCTGCAGCCAAAACAGCTAAACAGAATTATACGAAAGTGGCAGAAAGCTAGATCTTGATTAGGAATAACGGATCTGACAGATTATAAATAAGTGCAGAAAGTACAATTGATGGCCAGAATGAAGCACAATGTCATACATTCACCCCAGTATAGAGATCTGGGCCTAAATCCATCATTTATTTGCTCCCCGTGTCATTCCATTTTGAAGCCAGCCACATGCAAATCAGTCTTGACCCTGCGCCCAATGAGAACAGTCCAGCCCGAACAAGCCGGGCCGAAGACGGCTGTAATGCCAGAAACCGTTCCCCGGAAGCTTGTTTCCTTTCCAGTAAAGAATTGGCTTGGTAGTTTGGTCTGCCCTGTTCCCATGATGCACTGGGCCAGGGACAGACTAATTTGCATATAGCCAGGTTCTGAACTGGGATGGTGCAGTGAGCTAAAAAACGGTGATGGATCAAGCCCTGATCTGTTGACTGGGTAGGAGTGTTCTGATTAACTCAGATACTCTGTCCATCACCACCCCCTTTTTGAATCGTTTTGGCCACCACAAGCGTGGAAGGGTATGCTCAGATGTGAGTCCTTTGCTCACTGCACCATCAGGATTCAAGCAAGCCGGGCCGAAGACGGCTGTAATGCCAGAAACCGGTCCCCCGAAGCTTGTTTCCTTTCCAGTAAAGAATTGGCTTGGTAGTTTGGTCTGCCCTGTTCCCATGATGCACTGGGCCAGGGACAGACTAATTTGCATATAGCCAGGTTCTGAACTGGGATGGTGCAGTGAGCTAAAAAACGGTGATGGATCAAGCCCTGATCTGTTGACTAGGTAGGAGTGTTCTGATTAACTCAGATACTCTGTCCATCACCACCCCCTTTTTGAATCGTTTTGGCCACCACAAGCGTGGAAGGGTATGCTCAGATGTGAGTCCCTTGCTCACTGCACCATCAGGATTCAAGCAAGCCGGGCCGAAGACGGCTGTAATGCCAGAAACCGTTCCCCGGAAGCTTGTTTCCTTTCCAGTAAAGAATTGGCTTGGTAGTTTGATCTGCCCTGTTCCCATGATGCACTGGGCCAGGGACAGACTAATTTGCATATAGCCAGGTTCTGAACTGGGATGGTGCAGTGAGCTAAAAAACGGTGATGGATCAAGCCCTGATCTGTTGACTGGGTAGGAGTGTTCTGATTAACTCAGATACTCTGTCCATCACCACCCCCTTTTTGAATCGTTTTGGCCACCACAAGCGTGGAAGGGTATGCTCAGATGTGAGTCCCTTGCTCACTGCACCATCAGGATTCAAGCAAGCCGGGCCGAAGACGGCTGTAATGCCAGAAACCGGTCCCCAGAAGCTTGTTTCCTTTCCAGTAAAGAATTGGCTTGGTAGTTTGGTCTGCCCTGTTCCCATGATGCACTGGGCCAGGGACAGACTAATTTGCATATAGCCAGGTTCTGAACTGGGATGGTGCAGTGAGCTAAAAAACGGTGATGGATCAAGCCCTGATCTGTTGACTGGGTAGGAGTGTTCTGATTAACTCAGATACTCTGTCCATCACCACCCCCTTTTTGAATCGTTTTGGCCACCACAAGCGTGGAAGGGTATGCTCAGATGTGAGTCCCTTGCTCACTGCACCATCAGGATTCAAGCAAGCCGGGCCGAAGACGGCTGTAATGCCAGAAACCGGTCCCCGGAAGCTTGTTTCCTTTCCAGTAAAGAATTGGCTTGGTAGTTTGGTCTGCCCTGTTCCCATGATGCACTGGGCCAGGGACAGACTAATTTGCATATAGCCAGGTTCTGAACTGGGATGGTGCAGTGAGCTAAAAAACGGTGATGGATCAAGCCCTGATCTGTTGACTGGGTAGGAGTGTTCTGATTAACTCAGATACTCTGTCCATCACCACCCCCTTTTTGAATCGTTTTGGCCACCACAAGCGTGGAAGGGTATGCTCAGATGTGAGTCCCTTGCTCACTGCACCATCAGGATTCAAGCAAGCCGGGCCGAAGACGGCTGTAATGCCAGAAACCGGTCCCCGGAAGCTTGTTTCCTTTCCAGTAAAGAATTGGCTTGGTGGTTTGGTCTGCCCTGTTCCCATGATGCACTGGGCCAGGGACAGACTAATTTGCATATAGCCAGGTTCTGAACTGGGATGGTGCAGAGAGCTAAAAAACGGTGATGGATCAAGCCCTGATCTGTTGACTTGGGTAGGAGTGTTCTGATTAACTCAGATACTCTGTCCATCACCACCCCCTTTTTGAACCTCCCTGGACTGGAAACAACCATCCTACGACCAGTTTTGGAGATTCACCCCTCATAAGCCAGGATAGCTTGACTACAGTGGCATGGAGATCACTGGACCCACATCTGGGTGTACCCGTGATGCAGCTCAGATTTCAACTTGAGTCAGTCATTACTTTATTTTTCAGACAGACTGCATTTAAAATGACACGCAGATTTTGGTTCAAGTGAAAAACACATAGCACATGAAACATGAAATGAGGCCTAGTCAGATGCTTTTTAAAAGTAGCACTGTTGGTGCAAGCAAAGTGAAAGACATGAAATGAGGCCTGGTAAATGCCTTCAGTCTGGAATGCTTGTGCAAAATTAACATGTGTTTTTGCTGTGTCGAGAAAACTCATGATTTCAGTGGCTTCTTTAGCTTTGAATATAATTATGGAATGTGTTCTCTCTTCCCAGCTCCTTTTCCTTGTAATCTGCACTCCCTGTTCCTGTCTGATGAGACTTTGGCTTTGTTGCATTGCATATTTAGACAATGCATATTCAGTTCATAACACATCTTATTTTAATGTGTATTAATTAACCATGCACCAACACTACACGTATCAGATACATTTTGCATGAAAAGCTATCTAAAACTTTAGAGCATGTTGCTATGAGTATGTATTAACTGTGTGCGCTTTGAAAATTTGCACTCGTGCATGTTTATGCTATGTTGTGCATTGCAGATTTTTACATGTTGTGCACAAATAATAGAAAAGCTGCTTTAAACTAATAGCGTTTGCTAGGTAATAACTAATACAGGGTATTAGTATGGGGGAGGTAAAACATAATGGGTTTTATTTCATGAAGTAATACTCTTTGTGTTTGTTTTTGTTTATGGGCCCACCATAAAATGGCTGCCTAAGAATCCAGCATGGCTGAGAATTGTGCTGAAATGTGCCTTAATGTTGCATATTTGTATAATTATTGATGGTGAAACTTAAGACTGTATTAAGCATTAACGCTTCCTTTGTTAAAACTGGTATGGGTTGGATTGGCAATGAGAACAGGATGGTGAGACCCTCATGTCATTTATGCTAACCAATCAATGTGCAAGTCTCTATTGAAAACTGCAACATTATTAGTATAGTCAGCCAAGAATTACAGTATAAAAAATTACCCCATAGTGGGCACGTCTGCTTTTAGTGCCTTAAGCCTTAGTGCCTTAGAGCCTTAGTCTGAGCGGGAGGAGAGGATAAGAAGCAGATGAGATCAGACATCATATGGGTTAAGAACGTGAATGCGGGGTGCAGTCTGGGAAGAGATTGTTTCCGACGAGAGATAGAGGGAGGTGGGGGGCATCGGCTAGCCTTGTACGACATTTTTTTGGCAAGGCAGAGCACATTCCTCTGTGGTCTTGTGAAGGGCGGGCAGCCTCTCTCAGGGGAACAGACCAGGGCAGAGAGTGCAGCTGGATAGAACAGGTTATACATTTAGATGTTAACACTCTAAGCTGATGCTTTGACTAACTAACTAGGTTTGAAAAGATGTATTTGTCTTATGCATTTATTTCTCTTTATGGGAGATTTTTGCCAATTTCATGCCTCATTCCGTTCCTTTATGGAATGCTTTGTATGCAACCTATAAAATGTTCTGTATTCATTCTATTTTTCCTGTTTTCCAAATTATGTAACCTGATTGGTATTTGCCTAATGAATAAGGGGTCAGAGATCCTTAATTTTTAACTAGAAAATGAAACCCTTTAAAATACTCACAACTCTCTTCATTTGCTTAAATAGTAATTGCATTTTTGATTTTTCATGTTTATGTAAAGTCTCCTGAAGGTAATACAGGGTGTCAATGGTCCAACACCTTTTCAACGGTAAAATAGAGGTAAATGAGGTTTTGCATTGAGAAATTATCGCTGGAGCACCCGTCCCACTTGGGGTGACAAATGGAAAAAGAACAATTGATGGACAGAATGCAGCACAATGTCATACATTCACCCCAGTACAGATATCTGGGCCTAAATCCATCATTGTTTGCTCCCCATGCCATTCCAGTTTGTACCCAGCCATATGCAAATCAGTCTTTACTATTTACTATTTTTGATATCAATGTTTTGCCTGACTCTAAAATGGCGGGACAATGAACACAATTTGATTCGCCTACAGTGCCTGACTTTAAATGGTGGCTTATATATTTTACCTTCCGCAATACATGTTTTTAATTTTTTTTAAGGTATCCTTTCTGGCCCGTAAACATTGTGGTTTTTGCTGTGGCATCGTCACTTTATTTTAATTGATCCCTCTAAAGCCCATTTCATTTGTTGAAACCCTGGAACTGACTCAGACCCTTGGACTTTAAATGTTGTTTTGGACCCATCGGTGGGCTTTCAGCAAGCTTTTTCTCAACTAACGTATGATCTTTTACGCTCCCTCACCTATTCCACTGAAAGCTTGTGGATTGTCAACGCATTCTCCCTCTTTCTTACTCTCTTTTTTGAGGTCCCTCCTCAAAAAGTGCCCTGCTTAAAATGGAGATAAGTCCTATTCATCATCAACTACCCAGCTATGGTCTCCAAGAACACAGCAAAAAAGTTCAAACATTGAATCCTCAAGGCTAGCCCAGAAACTCTAGTCTCCGACCCCTATTGCTGTACTAACATGTGTAACCAGGTGAACAACCTTATGTTATATACTAGGAAACGGGCTTGCTGGAGCCCAGTGCTCTACTCTAAGCTGTGAATATCAGGATCTAAAAAAAACTCCCCATGGTCTCAAGATTACAACGTTTCCCTCGCCGTTCCTCAAAGTCACCACACCTCTATCACCCTCTACAATAATGGAATCATTCTAATACAAGCCTCCAATGACAACCTTGCTAAGTTAGCCATGAACTACCCTACCCGTAAGAAATTGGTTTACGGCAATTCCACGGACCCCTACACTGCCACCACCTCTTCGTTGGGATTAGCTAGTTCCCCCTCACTATCAGCTGTGAGTACCTCTCCCTCCTTGAATCCCTCCCCTTATGGCAACCTCAGAACCTCCTCGCCCTCGGTTGGTCTACGTCAACCCCCCAGATCACCACCTCAGCTATCTGACGATCATGTGGTCTCTTTCGCCCCACCGATTGTCAGCCCAACTCAGAGTGACCCTCTTGATGGGTTGATTCCTCAAACCATGATATCTCAGTGATTAACCGTTGATACCCTTTCCTCCTCCCCGATTACTTTGCCCACAGCCAGGCCTGTTTCTGGGCAACGTTCCCCTTTGGTTTCTTCTCAAGCCAACCCTCTGATCATTGACCCCACCCACCTGTGATGGGTCATACCTCACCTTCGAATGGTCCTCGTGTACTCTCCGACCAGCCACTTAGTCATGACCCTCCCTCCACCATAGTGGACCCCACAGTTCTTCTCCATGGCCCGCTGACACCCTCTGTCTCATCTGCACTCCCTTCCTCCCCCGATCTTTACCCAGTTTTGGCGTCACGCCTTGATGATATATCTCTACAATTGTTAAATCTCTTGACAGAGTTACATGACGTGAAGGCCCTCTTGAATGAGCTTCTCACTATGTTCAGTAGTAATAATTGGCCCAGAGGCCCTACCGGACTTAGTGATCTCAAGGGCAGTTTTTAGCCCCTACCATCCCGAAATCCATTCCCTCTCCAAACTCGCCACCCTGCCCCAGATGCTTTAAGCCTGGCCTACTGGCTACTGATCCTCAAGATCATCTCTCTTCCTGCTCCTCCTGGACCAGTGCTAACCTGACCCCTCCGAGGCAAATACACCCCATCCTTCCCAACCCGAACAGAGACCCTTCCCGCAATCTGAGATGCAGCATTTCTGACAACTTCACTAGAGGGAATACCACCCAGACTTCTTCCCCCTCGAATCCACTTTGTCTTAAGTGCGTACTATTAAATTGCAGATCAGCCCGTAAACATGCCACTGATATCTTTGACCTCATCCAACACAATGATTTAGATATTTTCATTCTCACCTAAACTTGGCTAAATCCTGCTTCTACTCCTTAGACCTCCTAGAACCTCCCACTCATGATATAGTCAGGCTTGATAGAAATCTGAAATTGCGTGGTGGTCTAGCCTGCATTTATAGGAATACTCTCTCGATCTCTCAGGTGGAGTCCTCTCCCCCCTCCTCTGTGAATATCTCTGTCTCAGCATCTCAAGTAAGAACCTACCGATCTGTAAACTTCACACCTTTTACCACCCACCGGAAGATAATCTCCCTTTCATTGAGCACTTAATGGATATCATCTCAAGCAATGTCGACTCTGCATTATCACAAATCTTCCTAGGGGACTTCAATCTGCATGGGTCCAAACACAATGACCCAGCGGTATCCTGCCTCAAATCATTTTTAAATGGTTATGATTTATCACAGCACTGTGACAAACCAAACCCACACGAAAGGGGAAATCCTTGATCTCATCATCTCCAAAGAACAGACCATCTCCTTAGAATCCATAACCCTTTGTGATTGGTTGGACCATCACAGCATCCTTTTCTATATTAACAGGGAGGTGATACTGAGGAAGACTCAACCGCTTAAATCAAAGATTCTAAAACGAGATCTCAGATCAATAAACCACGTCAAACTAGCTGCTCATGTAAATCCGTTCTTTCCTCCCAAGCTGACTTGGTTGAGGTTCAAACTCTCACGGACCACTACAATTCGAGCATCGCCAAGATCATGGATGACATTGCTCCACTCCGCTTACAAATACCTCATCAAAAATTTCCAAACCATGGTGCAACAAAAACTTAAATTCCGAACGTGGCAACCTTAGAGCAGCTGAAAGATCCTGGCATTCCAATCCTTCCTCTGATCAATTAAAACTTCTGAGAGATGTCAGAGGCCTCTATAACAAAAGATCAATAAAGCTAAGTGTAGTAAAAAGAGTATCCAAACCAATGGGTTAAAAGGTAGTTTATTCAAGTATAATCACAACAGGTGCTCCCAGCTTGTCGTGTCCGGTCTCAGTCAACATCTCAACATTCTATCACTGGCTTCAGCAGATAGCACAGGTTAAACCAAGGAGGGGAAAGCGTACGGGGGAAAAGGAGGAGAACGATGAAACCATAGGAGAAGTTACAACACATCATCCTCCCTAGGGACAACGCAGAGGATCGAAAGGAAGGGGGCGTGGAACAAGTGTGAGAGAGAGAGTGTGAGAGAGAGAGAGAGAAAGAGAGAAAGGAGAGGCTGCAGTGGTTTAGGTTGAGAACGGGAAAGGGTGCAAAACAACATAATCCAAGGAGAGTAACAACACCATAAATAAGGGGTCGTGCGCAGAAGACCACTTCTTAGGTTCCCTACATAGGATTAACGGATGGAAGATATAATGAGCCCTCTGGAGGATGGCACAGATGACAGTTACCTCATGTTGTACTGTCTGTGCCAGAACGGGGTGGTTCTTTGTCTGAAACTTTCTCTCCTCTGCCCCATTTCCTGCCTTCTGTCACCCAACTCTGAGTTCCCCCTACTTATTTTGTTGTCTCTAACTGTAACGGGAACTACCTGGTCTTGGCTCCACATTTTCCCGTCCTCCATGACTACCACATTGCTCTTAACTTCCTTTATTTTCTCTGGGGCGTAGAATCTGTCTCCTCTTTTCCCTAATTTGTCGGGCTTTCTGATATACACCATCTGTCCTTCCTTGAGGTTCTTCTCCTTTACACCCCACTTCTTGTCATACCATTCTTTGTATTTGCTTTGTTTGTCTTCAATTTTCTTTCTCATTTCCTCCTGATCAATTTCCACATGAACATTTTTGCCCATCCAATTCGGAGAACGCTTAGATCCAGCCTTCCTGCGTCTCAAAAGCTCAAACGGTGAGTGTCCTGAAGTGGAGTTGGGGGTGGTATGATATGCCCACAGCGTTTCCATGATGGCATCCTCCACGTTTTTCCCAGACTTGCTGGCCATATTCATGCATTCCTATAACAGGCGGTTCGCGCTTTCCACTTTGCCATTTGCCTTGGGACAATACAACGGTGTACAGATATGGGTAATCGAGCCGTCTCTTAGAAACTCTTTCATCTCCTCCGAGATCAGTTGTACGCCATTGTCCGTTATCAACATTGTAGGAATTCCTTCTCTTGAAAACACCTCTTTTAAGAAGTGAATCAAAGACTTGGTATTGATATTACATACAATCTTGTGAGTTATCCAGTTTGAGTAATAGTCAATCAGTACCAACGGGTACCAGTCTTGGGAGCCTCTGCCATGAATGGGGCCCGTAATATCAAAACCCAGTTTTTGCCAGGGTGCCATAGGTACTTCAACCGGGATCAAGGGAGAATGTTTAGTTACTTTTGATTTGTCGCTTAAGCTACACGCGTAACAATCGCGTACCTTTTCCTCCATCTCTCGATCCATTTCTGGAAACCAGTAGTCTGCTCGTAACCTTGACTTGCATAGACTTCTGCCCAAATGACCTTCATGGGCCAGTGAGATCACTTGACTTCTCATCCCCTGGGAGGGACTAGTTTTCCAGACTTCAAAATGAAGTTCCCCTCCACCGATAGGTCTTCCCTAACATTCCAGTACGGTTGAATTTCGGTGTCCAGTTCCTTGCACTTGTTTGGCCATCCTGACACGATATACTTCTTCACCCTCTTCAAGGTTTCGTCCTGTTCCATTTGAGTCTCCCAATTTTCCTTCGCCACTGCCGCCACGCCTACTTCCAAAATAGTGTCATCCACTTTTTCCTCCTCAGCATCACAGCTGATTGGAGCCCTTGAGAGAAAATCCGCCACCCTGTTTTGTTGCCCCGGAATGTATACAGCTCTGAAATTAAAACCTTACAGACCCAACACCCACTTTGCTATGCGCGGGGTCATTTCTTCCATGTTTTTTTTGTGAACAAAGGCACCAAAGGCTTGTGGTCTGTATGCACCTCGAATTGCACTCCCCACACGTAGTATTTGAAATGTTTGATTGCCCAGTATACAGCTAGGGCCTCCTTTTCCACCGTGGAATAGTTAGCTTCAGGAGCGGTGAGGGTTCAGGACGCAAAAGCTACAACTTTTAACTCCTTCTCTACTCGCTGTGCTAAAGTGGTGCCTATTCCTCTATTGCTGGCATCTGTTGAAATTATTATGTCTCTATCAGGATAAAATTTTCCTATAAAGGGTGCCTGTATGATTGCTTTTTTATATCTTTAAACGCCATCTCTTGGTCTTTTCCCCAGTTGAAGATGCTATCTTTCTTTACCAACTCTCTCAACGGATAAGACCTGGTGGCAAAATCTTTGATGAATTTCGCCATGTACTCCGCCAGTCCCAGAAATGACACCACCTCTTCTCTGTTGCTTGGCGTGGGAGCATCTCTAACTGCATTGGCTAGATCGCACGTCGGTTTGATGCCTTCTTCTGAAATGGTGTGGCCCAAGTAGTCCACTGAGCTCACGTCCAACTTACATTTGCTCACTCTGGTGGTGAAGCCTACGTCTCTCAATCTTCTTAACACTCATTTGATGTTCTCATTATGTTCCTTTTCATTGGATCCATATATCAAGATATCATCCTGGAAGCACATTGTTTTTGCGCAGTCCTTGAGAATGTGCTGCATAACCCGTTGGAAGGCTGCAGCTGCAGACGCCAAACCAAAAGGCATCCACAGAAATTTAAAATTTCCAAAAGGGTTGTGAATGCCGTCAGGGATTGTGACTCCGGATGTAGCTCTATCTGATAATAGGCCGAGGACAGGTCCAAGACACTGAAGAATTTTGCCCCTTGAATGGTGCTCAACATCTCTCCAATTCTGGGGAGTGGTTATCTGTCTACCTGAATGTTGGCATTCAGGTCTCTCAAGTCCACGCATAACCTAATGTTCTTTCTTCCATCCTTGGTCGTGATGACGACCGGAGCCAACCATGCTGAGCTTTCGATCTCCTTGATCACCCCTTGGCTGACCAGTTTTTCCAACTCACTTTTCAATGGCTCCTTCATGCGAAGAGGAATGGATCATGTTTTATGTACCACAGGTACAGCTCCTTCCTTGAGAGTGATTCTGTGCATATAGTTTTTCAACACCCCCAGATTTTCATTAAACACCTCCTTAAACTCCGAGGTTAAGTATTCTGCAATACTAGGTGGTTCCACTAAAAGCACTTGCTCTCTGTTGTTGGGATCCAGCTTAATCCCTAACTCTTTCTGGTGCCTCCACCCAAGAAGGCTAGATCCCCTCTTGGTAACATATACTTTTCCCACCGTGTGCCTGTCCTTAAATGTAATCCTCATTTTTGCCATACCCTCTAATGGAATACGTTCCTTGTAGTAACCTACTGGACTGATATCAGCTTTCTCTAATTCTACACCATATTTTGCAAACTTTTCATCAAATACACTTTTGTCAATCAAAGTATAAGGATGGCACGAATCAGCATAAACTTCAAATTTCTCTCCATCAAGAGTAATTTCACATTTGGGATACTCACTACTTTCATTTGCATCGTCATCCCCCACTTCAAATATAAAAGTTTTCTCACCCCCTTCTCCAATTTCTACATTTTCTACCATGTGTACTTTTGGATTGATATTCTTACAAACTTTTGAAAAATGCCCTCTCCTGTTGCATTTCCTACATAACACATCCCTGGCAGGACACTTCCAGTTATATGCTAGATGATTTGGACTACCACATTTGTAGCATAATAACCCTTGTATGTTGCTGCGTTGATTGCTCTTTGCCTTTTCCCCAACTTTACAAACTGTCTCCCCCTCATGTACCACCTTGTTCTCACTTTTTTCTCTGATAACCCCCTCATGGATTTTCATCTCCTTTATGCACAAGGCCGTGTGCTCCAAAGCTTTTGCAATACATAGTGCTTCCTCTAGGTCAGGATTCCTAGTGAGAAGTTCCTCCTGGATCCTAGGATCATTTGTACATCTAACAATCTGGTCTCTTATCATAGAATCCGTCAATGCCCCAAATTCACAAGTGGCCGATAAACCCCTCAGGACAGCAACATAGTTAGTAACTTTTTCATCTTTCTTCTGCGCCCTTTTGTAAAATGTATGCCTTTCTAGAACTACATTAAGCTTAACTTTAAAATGTTCCTCCAATTTCCTTAACGTATATTCATACACATTAGTCCCTTCTACCTCTTCCTGTTCATCGTCTACCTGTCTGCCTGTTAAGTCTTCAAAAACCTTCCTGCCATGAATCCACAAGTTATGCAGTAATATATGTTGTTTTCTCACATTGTTGTAATTACCTCCCCCTATTGCTATGAGGTATGACTTGAAAATTCCTTCCCACCCTTTCCATGGGATGTCAGGCTCACCCAGATCATTTAAGAAAGGTGGGGGCTGACTCATTCCTGCCCCTGCCATGGCCATAAAGATAGGGTCCCCAAAGGAAAAGCAGAAACTGTCACTTAATACTTTCCAAATGCAGGGCACTAGTTGCCAAATACCCCTCAAATAAATGTGATGAGAAAATTTGAGGAAAAGATATTAGATTTCCAAAGAGAGATGTAAATACCCACTGCAACACTGTGTTTATACATTTACCCTTAAACACTCTTCATTAGGAAAGTTCTGCTCCTAAAATTACTTGAAGAGAAAAAATGTCAGTCCTCTTTCTTCCTCTGCTGAATTTCCCTCAGCGAACCAATGGAACACGAAAACAAAGTTCAAAGGCAGGAACTTCCTGGGAGGAGAGTTGCAGGCTTAATCAGGAACAGTCAGTCAGGTATCCAGGTCGCCTTCGTTCCCCTTGCACCCTCAGTCTATTATTCAACAACGCCGTTCACCACCACTCTCCACACGATCGTCGACACGCCGAGGCAGTTTCCTCACACCAGCTACTGGGCAAACTTCACGGGAAAACGCCTCCGCTCACCTCTCGGCGTCAGTCACGGCATGGGGTTCTTCACGGGAAACAGACTTGAATATCACTCGTTTCCTCACACCAGTCTCAGGGCACGCCTCATGGGAAGACGCCTCTGCTCACCTCCCGACGCCAGTCACAGCTTGAAGAAATTCACGAAAGCAGCCCGGGATACTTTCCCCCTCGCTCCTCACCGGCTTACATTCCTTCTTCCTTGCTCCGGATCCGCCTCGGGCAGGGGCGCCTCATTTATCGAACTTGCTGTGCCCAAACCAGCTGAAGCAAGCGGCAGATCACACAATCTGCCCCCTACAGCGCTGCCTTCCTTATAAATCTTCGTGCTTTGCCTTCTGTGCCCAGTACACCCGGCTGAGCTCTCGTGATGAAATGCAGAGGTGATTCACCACGGAACGGGTACGTCATTTATTACGTTTTTTCTCTGACCAAGCTTCTTTACACTGCTCCAGGGGGGAAACACCGTGCTGACCCTGGCTCAGCCTCCTTCCAACGTCACCAAAAATGTACTAAAAAGAGTATCCAAACCAATGAGTTAAAAGGTAGTTTATTCAAGTATAATCACAACAGGTGCTCCCAGCTTGTCGTGTCCGGTCTCAGTCAACATCTCAACATTCTATCGCTGGCTTCAGCAGATACCACGGATTAAACCAAGGAGGGGAAAGCGTAGGGGGGAAAAGGAGGAGAAGGATGAAACCATAGGAGAAGTTACAACACTAAGGTTGACTACTTCAGATTACAACTAGATGAAGCGGCAAATAGCCCCAAGAAACTCTTCGAACTGGTCAAACGGCAATCTGTCCTAATAACATACCTTTCTACTCAAGTATGAATGATTAGAATGCAGCTGAAGAGTGTACAAATTTGTGAGCAATGACTTAGCTGTATTTTAGGCAATTTGTTAGGAAGTAGTTAGTGTTAAATGCAGTCAAACCTTACAAAAACATAAAAAAAGATATCATCATTGCAACATAACATTTTTTAGTAAGCAAAGCTTTTGAAATAGACCTCTTTCTATGGGCAAGTGAGTCACGCCTGTGGCTGTTCCAAGGGAGTAAAACGCTACATTAAACACCATAAGCACGATCAAAGATCCTCTGTACTGGACAGCTTCTGGTTAACAATTGATACATGACAAGTTCTCACCATATTTTATCTAGCTGCCCGACTTGGCTCCCTAATCCAGAACCCACCCCAGTTAACAAGCAGCATGTGGAGCTCAGGTGAGAGGCATGTGATGGGTGCACAGCAGATCCTTTGTGTTTATGAGGCTCCGAGTGCTGCTAATGATGCCACGGCCACTGGGCGGGAGTGGGGGGCGGGAGTGGGGCCTGTCAACAGGATTCCAATGGGACCTCAGGGGGAGCGGCGCGAGCTGTCTCCCCCTGGGGAGGTTTGCGCACATGGAGCGGACCATGAGGTGATTGGCTGGGGAGCGGCAGGCAGGGGCGCGCGCTGAGATTTATTTAGGTGCGTAGGCAGGGACGTTAGGTGCGCGAGCGAGGCTGAGGCGGCAGGGTGCGTTTCTCGAGAGATCCCACCCACCCAAAAAAATGTTTTAAAAAAATGTTCTATGACAGTTTCTTTTTGCCACTTCAAGACATGATATTCCCTAGCAGAGGTTTAAAGGCGTAAATTGGGGGAGGATGAGTCTAGAGCGGGCTTGTCCAGTCCTTCGTGGGGGGGGTAGGGGGAGTTTATTGAGAACATTTGTGGGGAAGAATTTAAGGAAAAAAGGTTGGGGAAGTTTAATTCAGTATTGTGACACAAGAAAATTATATTGATGGTTTTGGTCGATGTTATATATTTGCAAATTTAAATTGACAAATGGTTTCGGTTTTAATTGCTAAATTGCATCGTTACAATAAAATGGATATTTGATGGGAATTCATATGTCTTGAATAAAGTGGCCTTTTCTGCTACAAAAATTTGTGTGGTCTGGATTATTTGGCCGAAGAGAACCTCGGCACAGGGGAAATCCAAGAGGGGTAGGCATACCGAATACCAGGAACCGTGTCCTACTGGGTGCAGCTGAAAAACACACGGTAAGCACAAAGTGTCGAAAACAGTGGTGGAGAATCAACCACAGCAGAAAAGATGCCCATTAATATCATACACCGATGTATGAGGCAATAAGCAGGAAAAACATCTGTGAGCTGGAGAGATTCGGCTTTTCTATTGGAAATGCCGCTAGCTTCCCTACATGGACATGTCGATTACAGGTGAACATTCCGTTTACTTAGCCCATACAGTCTCTCCCTTCTGAGAGCTCTGGTACCACACTCCTCGAATAGGGAAATACTCCATCGCTAGACGAACACTCTACGGACTACTTGAGGGAAGTATTCAGAGATGTCTCGAATGGAGACTGCTGCCGCGGATTGCTTCAAATGAAATCTGTGATGAAAAACTGCACAGTGCTCATGTGCACAATGACACGCATGCGCACTTCAAAGGCAGAACACTAGGAAGCTAGAAATACCACTTTTGACAAATTGCATAGTGAGCATGTGTACCATAAAACGCATGTCCACAAGCCAGGAGGGGGGGCAAAGGCAGACGTGTAACTGAAAACAGACTAATCCATGGACTGGCGAGATCGGCAGCACAATATCAAAAAGTAATGTAAAAAGAGTGGCGCGAATTAACAAGTATACAGTAGCGCTTGTCAGAAGCCCAGCGCTCTTAAAAAAATTAACGTATACAGAAGCAAGCAAAAGCGAGCGGCCCTCGTATTGAAAGTGAAAGCGCATGTGCGTCTTATAACTAACTTGACCCACGAACAAAAAAATAGTCCTCTGAGGAATACCTAAACACACACAGCGTAGGAAGATAGTACTTGGTCAGTGGTGCTTAGCTAAAAAGCTAAAACAGAAAGGAGGGAGAAGAGGAACAACTGCCCAGTAGCAAGCCAGGAATTTCAACCGAAAGGGGCACAGACAAATAAAAAGCAGGGGCAGCGAATGGGTGGAGTTTAACTCAACAATCAACAATAGGTCGCTAAGCGACAGTACAAGCACTGTTATGCTCAACCTAAAAAGATCAGTTGATGGACAGAATGCAGGACAATGTCCTACATTCACCCCAGTACAGAGAGCTGGACCTAATAAACCATTGTGGTTTTGCTCCCCATGCCATTCCAGTTTGAACCCAGCCATATGCAAATCAGTCCAGCCTGAACTGCCAGGCCAGGTCCTCCCTAGACTGGAAATAAGCATCCTAGGAACGGTTTCAGGATTTCACCCCTCATCAGCCAGGATAGCTTGACTCAATTGGGATGGAGAGCAGGAGACTCATGTCTGGGCATACCCATCCCACTGTGGGTGACAAACGCAAAAAGAACAATTGATGGACAGAATGCAGAACAATGTCATACATTCACCCCAATACAGAGATCTGGGCCTATATCCATCATTTTTGCCCATGAGCACAGCGTTTAGACTGATTTGCATATAGCCTGAACTGGGGTGGTGAAGTGAGCTAAAGAACGATGATGGATTCAACCGAGAAATGAGCTACGTCTGTTACGTAACAATGTCAAATCTGGCTCCCCCTCTGACCCCCTCAAGCCTGACCGACTCATGAAACTTTTACCTGTGCTCCTTATGCCTCTGAAGCAGGTGATTAATCTATCCCTTTCCAGGGCAGCTGTTCTCAGTACCTAGAAGCAAGCAAGGGTAGTACCTCTGCTCAAAAAACCTTCCCTCGACATAGCTAAACTGGAAAATGTTTGCCCTATATCATTCCTGCCGTGGGTCTCTAAGATCACTGAGACCTACATTAATTCTATTCTCACAGGTTTCCTAGAGGACAATAATCTCCTTGATATCTCTCAGAATGGCTTCCTCCCAGATCACAGTATTGAGTCAGCCCTCCTAGCTATCACGGAGCATCTAAGGCTAGCTCTAGATGAGGGCTGTACGTCTGCTCTGATTCTTTGAGACCTCAGTGATGTTTTCGATACGGCCTCTCATCAGATCCTGCTACACAGGTTGGAGGTGGCGGGTATTACTATTGCTTTCCTCCTTCCTTTCTAATAGGACCTTCCAGGTAGTGGCCCCTCCATTTGCCTCCATGATTCATTCCAACAACAAAGGGGTGCCCCAGGGCTCAGCCTTGAGCTATACACCTGTTAACCTCTATGTCCAACCATTAGCAGCCTTGGCCAAGAGTAGAGGGCTTACTATTGCTTCATACACAGATGACACGCAGTCTCGGACGAGGCGGTGCAAGCAGCCTCCAAGTTTCGTGACGATCTTGCAACCATCGCTGAGTGGATGACTGCCAACTGTCTCCATCTTAACTCCGGCAAGTCGGAGGTTTTGTTGGTAGGGGGATACTCGGAGCTATGGTGCAAACACTGGTGGCCAGCAACATTGGGCTGTGCACCCCCCCTCCAAGCAGGTGGTGAAAAATGTAGGCATTTGGGTCGACTCAGCCCTTAGCTTCCAATATCAAACTAAGAAAGTGGCAGCAACTTGCTTCTGCATCCTACGGGGGCTCAAACCGCTACTGGGGTTTTTTGATCCACCCACCAGGCAGATGATTGTACAGGCCTCCATCCTGTCAAGACTCGACTATGCCAATGTACTCTACTTAGATGCCAACAAGACCGAAGTTCTGAGACTGTATAGAGTTCAAAATGCTGCTACCAGAACTCTTCTTGGGCTTGCTAGATCCTGCCACTCCTCCTGCGCCATTGGTCAGCTATATTGGTAGCCTGTCGCCAGCCACATGGAATTCAAGGCCCTCTTTATTTCATTTAAAATCTTGAACCTTTTCTCCCCTGGCATTCTGGCTAACTTGCTGTCTCCCTACTCCCCCTCTCGTTAACTGCGCTTGATGGGACAACATCTGGCGGCTGTTCCCCGGGTGAGAAAGGTTTGGGACAGTGGACGCTCTTTCTATCTACTGGCTGCCAAACTTTGGAATGCTTTGCCTACTTCCATCCACAGTATGAATAACCACATGGCATTCCGTAAGGCTATCAAAACATACCTCTTTCACCGCTTAAGTTTTCTCTTCTGACAGCAGCCTTATATGTTTCTGCTTTCAGCGCTTGGACGCCTCTTCGCTGAGGCAGGTGTGCGCTTTACAAAACAGGATAACATAACATACCAGATCTGTGACCAGGGGTGAGTGTCTGAAAAATGTAAGTGCTCCGTCCATCAACTCCTTGTGTTTGCTTTGTTCGCCCTAAATTGGCAGTTTATGCCCATACATGGGTCCCTAGCTTACTTTGCCACTGGATTCAAACTAGCCTGGCTGATGAGGGGTGTTACCCTGAAACCGGTCCCAGGATGCTTGTTTCCAGTCCAGGGAAGACTTGGCTTGGCAGTCCAGGCTGGACTGTTCCCATGAGGCACAGGGTCAGGACTGATTTGCATATAGCTGGGTCTGAACTGGGGTAACAAAGTGAGCTAAACAATGATGATGGATTCAACCCAGATCTGTGACTGGGGGAGAGTGTCTGAAAATTGTTAGCGCTCCATCCATCATCTCCTTGTATTTGCCCTAGTTTCTTAATTTAGACATCTAAAGTCTGTTTTGAAAAAAAAGATAGGAGAAAAGTGGGACAAGGGAGTGAGTGAGTGCAGGTTAGCTAACCACAGGGTCATTAAACTTAGACCTTCTTTTTGAAAGGACTGGACTGTAACATACTTGGATCTTCATTTTGGCCTTCTCCCATTGCTGCAAGTCATATCTGTTACAAGCCAAAAATTTAAGGACTTCAATTCAAAGGGGTAAATACACAAGTGCAAATTTCATGCATGTAGATTTACACTTACGATGAATTTAAATTTCCACATAAATGTGATTCAGCAACTCAGGTTGGATTTTGATCACTAAGTAGGAGTATTATGTTTGACTACCCCCTTGATGTAGAGTGTGGCTACAAATATGACTCAAAATATTGCCTTAAAGCTAGTACTAGTATCCTTATTTTTTAACAGTATTTTAAGTTTCAATCTGTCAAACATAATTTTACTTAGCATAGGCAAAAATCTGTTCCATCACTCCATTGAAATATTAATTGTTAAATATAGGGAATCAGAAATCACCTGAAGTAAATAATCCACACCTGATAAACATTACTGCTAGGAGCCTAGAAAAAGAGCCTACATTCTGCACTTTGCCCTTTTCCTGATGATTTACTAGATGCGTTGGTGCCAGACACCAGCTACAGCCACAATGGTGCAGACCATATAACTTGTAGGCACAGTAACCTCATGGAGGGGACTAAAATCATGGAGAAGTATGTGGTGGACCACTACAGGGTAATGCATGGTTTGCCTCCCACATTCTCTGTGGTGAGGAATAGGCAGCCATGTGCAAGGAAGTCACACACAGGGTAACTACTTTGGTGGTGGAATTATGCACTGAGGCGGACATCACAAAATAATGGAGAATGAGAGGAGAAATGTGTAGAACAAGTTTGCAAGAATAGAGGTGCCAGTGGAGAGGAATATATTGCCCACTCCTATCCAAAATTAGGTTTATCCATGCAATTTCCCATTGGAAACTGTGACACATCTGCAGCCAAAACAGCTAAACAGAATTATACGAAAGTGGCAGAAAGCTAGATCTTGATTAGGAATAACGGATCTGACAGATTATAAATAAGTGCAGATAGTACAATTGATGGACAGAATGAAGCACAATGTCATACATTCACCCCAGTATAGAGATCTGGGCCTAAATCCATCATTTATTTGCTCCCCGTGCCATTTCATTTTGAAGCCAGCCACATGCAAATCAATCTTGACCCTGCGCCCAATGAGAACAGTCCAGCCCGAACTGCCAGGCCCTCCCTGGACTGGAAACAACCATCCTACGACCAGTTTTGGGGATTCACCCCTCATCAGCCAGGATAGCTTGACTACACTGGCATGGAGATCACTGGACCCACATCTGGGTGTACCCGTGATGTAGCTCAGATTTCAACTGGAGTCAGTCATTGCTTTATTTTTGTGTTTCAGGCAGACTGCATTTAAAATGACACGCAGATTTTGGTTCAAGTGAAAAACACATAGCACATGAAACATGAAATGAGGCCTAGTCAGATGCTTTTTAAAAGTGGCACTGTTGGTGCAAGCAAAGTGAAAGACATGAAATGAGGCCTGATAAATGCTTTCAGTCTGGAATGCTTGTGCAGAATTAACATGTGTTTTTGCTGTGTCGAGAAAACTCATGATTTCAGTGGCTTCTTTAGCTTTGAATATAATTATGGAATGTGTTCTCTCTTCCCAGCTCCTTTTCCTTGTAATCTACACTCCCTGTTCCTGTCTGATGAGACTTTGGCTTTGTTGCATATTTAGACAATGCATATTCAGTTCATAACACATCTTATTTTAATTTGTATTAATTAACCATGTCCCAACACTACACGGATCAGATACATTTTGCATGAAAAGCTATCTAAAACTTTAGAGCATGTTGCTATGAGTATGTATTAACTGTGTGCGCTTTGAAAATTTGCACTGGTGCATGTTTATGCTATGTTGTGCATTGCAGATTTTTACATGTTGTGCACAAATAATAGAAAAGCTGCTTTAAACTAATAGCGTTTGCTAGGTAATAACTAATACAGAGTATTAGTATGGGGGAGGTAAAACATAATGGGTTTTATTTCATGAAGTAATACTCTTTGTGTTTGTTTTTGTTTATGGGCCCACCATAAAATGGCTGCCTAAGAATGCAGCATGGCTGAGAATTGTGCTGAAATGAGAGACACGTGCGCAGATTAAAAAAGCTTCGCTCAAGTGAAGACATGAGTCAAGGCCACAGTGAACTGTACATTCTTGTTATTGTGCCAGTGTACCAGTGTTTGTGGAAAGTATAATTTCTGCGTGTGATGTAAAATGAAGAAGAAAATGGACTGATACATTTTTCTGCCTTAATGTTGCATATTTGTATAATTATTGATGGTGAAACTTAAGACTGTATTAAGCATTAACGCTTCCTTTGTTAAAACTGGTATGGGTTGGATTGGCAATGAGAACAGGCTGGTGAGACCCTCATGTTATCTATGCTAACCAATCACCATGCAAGTTTCTACTGAAAACTGAAACATTATTAGTATAGTCAGCCAAGAATAACGTATAAAAATTACCCCATAGGGGGCATGTCTGCTTTTAGTGCCTTACGCCTTAGTGTCTTAGAGCCTTAGTCTGAGAGGGAGGAGAGGAGAAGAAGCAGATGAGATCAGACATCATATGGGTTAGGAACGCGAATGCCGCGGGTGCAGTCTGGGAGGAGATTGCGTCCGAGGAGAGATAGAGGGAGGTGTGGGGCATCGGCTAGCCTTGTACGTCATTTTTTTGGCAAGGCAGAGCACATTCCTCTGTGGTCTTGTGAAGGGCGGCAGCCTCTCTCAGAGGAAAATACCAGGGCAGAGAGTGCAGCTGGATAGATCAGGTTATAAATTTAGATGTTAAAACTCTAAGTTGATGCTTTGAGTAACTAACTAGGTTTGAAAAGATGTATTTGTCTAATGCATTTATTTCTCTTTATGGGAGATTTTTGCCAATTATTAATTATTGATTAGCCTTGCAAAATTCACTTTTGAATGATATTTTCCTGAACTCTAAAGAATTCTGACTGACATTTCATGCCTCATTCCGTTCCTTTATGGAATGCTTTGTATGCAACCTATAAAATGTTCTGTATTCATTCTATTTTTCCTGTTTTCCAAATTATGTAACCTGATTGGTATTTTCCTAATGAATAAAGGGTCAGAGATCCTTAACATTTAACTAGAAAATAAAACCCTTTAAAATACTCACAACTCTCTTCATTTGCTTAAATAGTAATTGCATTTTTGATTTTTCATGTTTATGGAAAGTCTCCTGAAGGTAATACAGGGTGTCAAGGTTCCAACACCTTTTCAACGGTAAAATAGAGGTAAATGAGGTTTTGCATTGAGAAATTACCGTGAAATTACCGCTGGAGCACCCGTCCCACTTAGGGTGACAAATGGAAAAAGAACAATTGATGAACAGAATGCACCAAAATGTCATACATTCACCCCAGTACAGATATCTGGGCCTAAATCCATCATTGTTTGCTCCCCATGCCATTCCAGTTTGTACCCAGCCATATGCAAATCAGTCTTTACTATTTACTATTTTTGATATCAATGTTTTGCCAGACCCTAAAATGGCGGGACAATGAAGACAATTTGATTCAACTACAGTGCCTGACTTTAAAATGGTGGCTTATATATTTTACCTTCCGCAATACATGTTGTAAATTTTTTTTAAGGTATCCTTTCTGGCCCATAAACATTGTGGTTTTTGCTGTGGCATTGTCACTTTATTTTAATTGATCCCTATAAAGCCCATTTCATTTGTTGAAACCCTGGAACTGACTCAGACCCTTGGACTTTAAATGTTGTTTTGGACCCATCGGTGGGCTTTCAGCAAGCTTTTTTCTCAACTAACGTGTGATCTTTTACGCTCCCACCTATTCCACTGAGAGCTTGTGGATTGTCAACGCATTCTCCCTCTTTCTTACTCTCCTATTTGAGCTCCCTCCTCACAAGGTGCCCTGCTTAAAATGGAGATAAGTCCTGTTCCTAACGGTAGCAACGCCTTCATTATCATCTACCCAGCTAACGTCTCCAAGAACACAGCAAAAAAGTTCAAACATCGAATCCTCAAGGCTAGCCCAGAAACTCTAGTCTCCGACCCCTATTTCTGTACTAACATGTGTAACCAGGTGAACAACCTTATGTTCTATACTAGGAAAAGGGCTTGCTGGAGCCCAGTGCTCTACTTAAGCACTGAATATCAGGATCTAAAAAAACTCCCCATGGTCTCAAGATTACAACGTTTCCCTCGCACTTCCTCAAAGTCACCACCTCTAACACCCTCTACAATAATGGAATCATTCTAATACAAGCCTCCAATGACAACCTTGCTAAGTTGGCCATAAACTACCCTAGCCTTAAGAAATTGGTTTACGGCAATTCCACGGACCCCTACACTGCCACCACCTCTTCGTTGGGATTAGCTAGTTCCCCCTCACTATCAGTTGTGAGTACCTCCCCTTCTGGCAACCTCAGAACCTCCTCGCCCTGGGTTGGTCTACGGCAACCCCCCAGATCACCACCTCAGCTATCTGACGATCATGTGGTCTCTTTCGCCCCACCGATTGTCAGCCCAACTCAGAGTGACCCTCTTGATGGGTTGATTCCTCAAACCATGATATCTCAGTGATTAACCGTTGATACGCTTTCCTCCTCCCCGATTAGTTTGCCCACAGCCAGGCCTGTTTCTGGGCAACGTTCCCCTTTGGTTTCTTCTCAAGCCAACCCTCTGATCATTGACCCCACCCACCTGTGATGGGTCATACCTCACCTTCGAATGGTCCTCGTGTACTCTCCGACCAGCCACTTAGTCATGACCCTCCCTCCACCATAGTGGACCCCACAGTTCTTCTCCATGGCCCGCTGACACCCTCTGTCTCATCTGCAATCCCTTCCTCCCCCGATCTTTACCCAGTTTTGGCGTCACGTCTTGATGATATATGTCTACAATTGTTAAATCTCTTGACAGAGTTCCATGATGTGAAGGCCCTCTTGAATGAGCTTCTCACCATGTTCAGTAGTAATATTTGGCCCAGAGGCCCTACCGGACTTAGTGATCTCAAAGGGCAGTTTTTAGCCCCTACCATCTCGAAATCCATTCCCTCTCCAAACTCGCCACCCTGCCCCAGATGCTTTAAGCCTGGCCTACTGGCTACTGATCCTCAAGATCATCTCTCTTCCTGCTCCTCCTGGACCAGTGCTAACCTGACCCCTCCGAGGCAAATACACCCCATCCTTCCCAAACCGAACAGAGACCCTTCCTGCAATCTGAGATGCAGCATTTCTGACAACTTCACTAGAGGGAATACCACCCAGACTTCTTCCCCCTCGAATCCACTTTGTCTTAAGTGCGTACTATTAAATTGCAGATCAGCCCGTAAACATGCCTCTGATATCTTTGACCTCATCCAACACAATGATTTAGATATTATCATTCTCACCTAAACTTGGCTAAATCCTGCTTCTACTCCTATCTTAGACCTCCTAGTACCTCCCACTCATAATATAGTCAGGCTTGATAGAAATCTGAAATTGCGTGGTGGTCTAGCCTGCATTTATAGGAATACTCTTTCGATCTCTCAGGTGGAGTCCTCGCCCCCCTCCTCCTGTGAATATCTCTGTCTCAGCATCTCAAGTAAGAACCTACCGATCTGTAAACTTCACACCTTTTACCACCCACCGGGAGATAATCTCCCTTTCATTTAGCACTTAATGGATATCATCTCAAGCAATGTCGACTCTGCATTATCACAAATCTTCCTAGGGGACTTCAATCTGCATGGGTCCATACACAATGACCCAGCGGTATCCTGCCTCAAATCATTTTTAAATGGTTATGATTTATCACAGCACTGTGACAAACCAAACCCACACGAAAGGGGAAATCCTTGATCTCATCATCTCCAAGGAACAGACCATCTCCTTAGAATCCATAACCCTTTGTGATTGTTTGGACCATCACAGCATCCTTTTCTATATTAACAGGGAGGTGATACTGAGGAAGACTCAACCGCTTAAATCAAAGATTCTGAAACGAGATCTCAGATCAATAAACCACGTCAAACTAGCTGCTCAATGTAAATCCGTTCTTTCCTCCAAAGCTGACTTGGTGGAGGTTCAAACTCTCAAGGACCACTACAATTCGAGCAAGATCATGGATGACATTGCTCCACTCCAGCTTACAAATACCTCATCAAAAATTTCCAAACCGTGGTGCAACGAAAACTTAAATTCTGAACATCGCAACCTTAGAGCAGCTGAAAGATCCTGGCATTCCAATCCTTCCTCTGATCAATTAAAACTTCTGAGAAATGTCAGAGGCCTCTGTAACAAAAGATCAAGAAAGCTAAAGTTGACTACTTCAGATTACAACTAGATGAAGCGGTAAATAGCCCCAAGAAACTCTTTGAACTGGTCAAACCGCAATCTGTTACCGCTCCAAGCCTCTATGATTCGAATTGCAACCCTCCCTCTTGCGAGGAATTTGACGTTTTCTTCACTGAGAAGTCACGACTCATTTCCATTGACCTCACTTCTATTGCCTCCTTCTTTAGATGCCTTGCCCTCCGACTTCCCTGAAAATCGTATCCCGACCGTCGTTGACACTAAGAACAATGCTTCATGGGGCTCCTTTTCCCCTTTTAGTGAAAAAAACATTGAAATAATTCTCCAGACTATCAACCCGTCTAACCACTTCGGTGACCCACTGCCTCCGGCCATCTTCAAAGAGATCAAGAGCCCTCTCATCCCCACCTGAACCAGGATTGTAAACGCCTCCTTATCTTAAGGCTTGATCCCCGACTGCCTAAAATCAGCCCAGGTCTCACCTATTCTAAAAAAACTCCGCGTATAGGGGAACTGGCTATACCAGTTCTCCTGTACGCGGATGATGCTGTCCTCCTGGCATGTACTGGGGTAGGCCTTCAGAAGCTGCTGGATGCTTTTGGTAGTTTTATGCAGAGTCTGGACCTAAAAATTAATGCCAAAAAATCTCAAGTACTGATTACGGGGAGGGCTAATCGGAACACTAGAATTAAGACTTTTTCTTGTAGCGGGGAAAAGGTCTGTAGGGTTCCTACTTTCCCCTACTTGGGGGTTGTATTTGATGAAAAGAGAACCTGGCGCCCACAAAATATTAGCCATTGTGTGGCGTTTGCAAGGACTATTTCAGGACTCACAGGGTTCACAAAACAACTGGGGGCTAGACCTGTAGAAGCAATCCTAATGGTTTACAAAGCCAAATGCCTGACAGTGGCAACATATGGTTGTGAAATCTGGGGCCACACAGCTCAGAATAAAATCCAGCTAATTGAGAATAAATTTCTGAGAGGGGTCCTCTCTGTCCCCCAGTCTACCCTTACTTTCTCTACCCATACTGAACTGGGAGTCAGATGTGTTACCGACCAGATCAAAACTGCTCCATTGATATACTGGTTAAAGATCTGGTTAAATGAGGAAATTTCACTAAACCACACTATATTAAAACACTGTCTTATGCTGGACAAAGCCAATAGAATCCCATAGCTGGCCTATATAAAATCTGGCTTCCAAAAAATTGGGCGTGCGGACCTTTTCTCCGCACCTGAAACTATAACTAAAAAGGACATCGCACTGACAAAAACCACTATGTTGGACCTGTTATCACTAGAGCGAGAGGAGATCGAACTAGTGAAACCAATGGTAAGAGCCAACTATGCTTTGGTTAGTTGTGTAGGCCCCGAACCCTATTTGACAACAGTGAATATCCCGTACCATCGGTACATCCTGATCAGATTTTGCTTCAATCTGATACACTATGCCTTGGGATCCTATCGTACTCGGTGCCCCCCAGATCCCTGTAAATGCGATACCATTTCTACTCAAGATACATTACATTTTTTTATGTTCTGCGACTTTTATCAGGAATGTAGAAGGAAGTTTTTATTCCCAATTTTGAGAGAGGTTGGTTTTACACAGGTGAGGCCAGCACTTGTGTATTTACAGCAATTAAATTCACCTCGAATAATGTTTCATGTTGCATACTTTCTGGTTGCTGCTATTCGTATTAGGAAAAAGTACAACATCCTAGCACAAACACTAAGTGTTCCTGAGTAGAATATTTTAATTTCCATTAGATAAACTGGCTATAGGTTCTTGCACTACCATACAGCAGTCCCTTTTTTCTAACAGTTTTAACATTTTCACTATGTATGTATCTAAACCTTGTAATATTGTATAAAATGAAATGTTACTATGTATTTTTAATATTTATATTTCATACTTTTTAACTGAGTGTTTAACTGTTATTGATTGTACCTGTCTTTTTTGATATTAAGTTATTGAATAAAGGAATTTTGACTGACTGATAAAAAAACTCAACGCTGACAAATCGGATCTCAATAACTTCCGTCCTATCTCCAACATCTCCACCCTAGTGAAACTTCTTGAAAAATGTGTCCAATCACAGCTCTGCGCTCACATTGAGAATTACTAACTATTAGACCATCATCAATCCGGTTTCCGGAGGGGTCAGAACACTAAATCGGCCCTCATACACATTTTTGATGACATCCTGAAAATACTTGACACAAACAAATCCTGATCCTCCTTGACTTTTCCTCAGCATTCGATACGGTCAATCATGACATTCTCCTATCCATCCTACAAAACAGAATGAGTTTCTCGGATCAGGTGCTCCACTGGTTCTCATCCTTCCTTCTTCACAGATCTCAAAGATTCAAGACAAACCACTCTCTCTCTCAGCCCTCCCCAGTACTTATGGGGGTCCCCCAAGGATCTGCCCTTTCTCCTATCCTCTTCAACCTTTTCCTGGACCCTCTTACTAACTTACTTAACTCTATGAATATTCTCTTCCACATGTATGCTGATGACACACAACTCTATTTGAAAATGTCTTCCCCGGATAACATCATCTCACTAAATTCTATCCTCTTGTCGATTCAAAATTGGTTAACGGCGAACCATCTCCTGCTCAACACTTCCAAATTGGAATTCTTGCTCATCTCCCCGCCAAACCACACCCCCAAGATCGATCTCTGGATGCCTCACCTCACGGCTCTCAACTGCACTCCAATCATCATAGACTCAGCCAAATCGCTCGGAGTCAGAGTGGACAAGCACCTGAGTATGAAGACTCATATCAGCAATGTTTGTAATGGAGTGAACCACTTAATGAGGACACTCAGAATGATCAAACCCTTCCTGCCACAAATGGATTTCAAGCAAGTGGTACAATCTCTTGTCTTACCAAGGTTAGACTATGGCAGTGCAACTCTCTGTGGCCCTCCTAAATACACCCTGGCTCCACGTAGGGCCTCGCTGAACTGATTATAGGCTCCAAACGAAAAGAGCACATATCCCCAGTCCTTAAATCTTTCAACTGGCTACCCTTTGAAACACAAATGCAGCTTAAGATTGCAATTCTGACGCACAAAGCCCTTCACTACAATACTCCCATGTATCTGGCATAAAAACTTGAATTATCCTGTGGGGTGAAGGCATCTTGAAGTGCCTCTACTCTCCTTCTGAAACCGATCATCCTTAGCAAAAAGAGAACATGTCACCAAGCCTTCTCTGGTGCTACCCCCTAAAATAGGGAACTCTCTTCCTCCGGGCGTACGCAGACTCGCCTCGATGACGGCTTACATACTGGTAGCCAAAAGATTCTTTTTTTTTTTTTTTTTTTTTTAAAAACCTTTATTGAGTTAATCAAAGTATGACAAGCGCAGGCCTACAACCACAGAGGCCGGCCGCAAACACAGGAATCAGATCAGGAGTCATGCACGTATATACGACCAAATAATATCGACAATACAGATACAGCATGTGATTGTATATGCCTCAACGCAGAAGGATATCAAAGGTTTCATTTTAAAGTTATAAAGAAGCAGAAGTGGCTGTACTATCGGTGGCGTCACACCATAACATGAAAGAAGAGATGGGGGGGAGGTACCCCGCAGTGCAAACAAGTCCAGGTGATGAGCAATATGAACATTGGGCACACTATGCCCGCTGAGGCTGACGAGGAATAAAAGACAATGTAATAGCAAGCGATTAGCGAGCACACCCTCCCGAAAACCCACCCTCCGGAGACAGTAAGGTATAGGCAAGTATAGACGCCAAACAGAGAAAGAAAAAAGATAAGGAGAGACAGCCAACCCTACTGTAAGGGAGGAAAAACCCTACCCAAAGAAAGAGGAAAGAAAGAAAGGGGACCATAGAACAAAACAAACTAAAATAACAAACCCCCCCAACACCCGCCACCCTGCACCCCTGTAATGGCTACAGCCTACCCCACTAACAGCGTGCCTGTCGCCCCGGAACACCCCAAAGAAGGGAAATAAAGAAAGCGGAGGAGGAGAAGAACAAACATACTCCCGGCCACCTATACCCCCCGCCATTAGCGACCTCCCCAAAACATATTGTCCATTATTAAAAGCAAGTATTAAGCACCAATATGGGGAGGACCTCAACCAAAACCACCCGACTCCCAGTGAGATACACAGTACAATCCCGGCATAGATCACAAAGCGTAGCCAACCCCAAAAGTCAAAGACAACCATGACAGTTCGGTCCTTCACGATAATCTATGTCGCCAAAGCCAGCAATCTCGCAGAAAGCGAAGCGTCCCAGATAGTACAAAGCAGTGGCATCGGATCTAGGGCAGGATACAAGATGAAGTCAGCCCTGACCAGTGCGATTCTTTATGAAAACCCATGCCACCCAAGCCACAGTATTCATGTGGTAATCGAAACGTCCATAGCAGTTCGAAGCAGCTGAATCGGACCGGGGACAGGATACAAGATGGCGACATCCACAGGACCAACGGGGAAAGATGAAGGAGATAAGCAGACCTCTCCTACGGTCACTAAAGAACTGTTCTTGGCGATCAAAACCTTCGGCAACGATGTTTCGCCGAGCAGGAATCATACCGGGAAAGCTAACTACGGTCTTAGGTGCAACATTCACGAGGCCAAAATCATCGACGTGAGCCGAGTCAGGCTGCCGTGCGGGAACCTCAGAACAGTAGGCCAAATCTTCCACTGGAACCACAGAATGCTGATCGTGTGTCGCAGCATCATCGTCCGGTCGCAAGCAGATATTTCCCAGCGTTTCTGACATTCGGTCATACGTGACTGTGAATTGGGAGTGGAACGCCCCAATGGCGGCCATCACGGACCTCAACGATGGTGCGCCATCTGTCCTCTCCATCTCCCCCCCCCCAAAGAGACGAAGCAGGACTCGAGCCCCAGACTCACTTCCGAGGCTCCAGGCACACACGAAGCCGATGGCAACAGCAGGCGCTCCCTCAGCTGGTGATCACGACACCTTCGCCGACCGTGGGGCCCCCCCTTCAACACCGCCGTCCCCAGCAGGGTCTCCGGGCGAGCGGCCCCCGACCGCGGCGCACGATGCACACCCTGTGTCACGAGACCGAGTCCTCAGTGCCAGCTGGTAACTGGATTGCAGATCGGAGATGCAGAAAAAGATCAGAGTACGGAAGACCGGACGAAACACTGGTTCCACAGCCGCTGTTGATCAATTCCAGCCCGGATGGGCTAGGAATCGAGGTCCCGGCTTCAGCCCTGGAGTAGGCCGAAAATGGATCACGACATAACTCCACCACCCAGTATGTTAGGAAGTCCGGGATTGCACCACCGGTATCAAGCGAGCTTCATACACACGGGAGTCCGGCGTAGGTAAAGGATAAATGACAGGATATGCGAGCTGCCGGCGGAGGTCGACGGAGCCGGGAGCTTAAGCAGCCATCTTAGATCGTAGCGTAGCTCCTCAGCCAAAAGATTCTTAATGAGCAAATTCTTACCATAAGGGGTGGAGGCACTCATAAGGCGGCTGTCTTTTTGTTTCTAACTCCATGGCACAACTAACAGTCACTGATCGTATCATCTGCAAATGTGTACCATTGTTCACTGTTTAGCATTGGTTTTTTTTGTGTTTTTTTTTCACAATGGCTGTATATACTTCATTTTGTTCCCCTCTTCCAAATTGTTGTAAAGCACTCTGATATCCTTCGGGATCTTGTTCGCGCTATATAAAACTTTATAAATAAAATAAATAAAAATAGATAAATCAATGGGGCTTCTTTATTCATGTTGATGTGCAATAGGCCTGCTTTTAAGATTGCATATATTTGAAAAAGAGGGTGCCTGTGAAATGATGGGTCTGACCCAGCACCCAACCCCACACTGCGAACAGCTGAGGAAGCGCTTGGCCAAAGGGTTGAACAGTGATAACTATCAGATTTTATGTTAAAAATAGCATAGAAATACACTGAAAAAAAAACCAAAGGTTGAAGTGACATTATAGTTAGGTAAAAATGTCAGTTACAACATAACGCTTTAAACTCACAAAACCACTGAAATTCAACAGTTATAGTTATCTCAAATAACTATAACGTGTGCCCTAAAGTAACTATAACCTTGTACCCTTGCATGTACTGCTAATTACCTCACATACTACATCACTTATGATATGTTCTATGACATCCATGATAACATTGCTGCAATGTTTGAAATTACATCATTGATAACAACACTGTGCATGGTGGGGGCATGAGTTATAGTTACTTTACTGCACGAGTTATAGTTACAGTGAGTATACCAGTTATAGTAACCATAACTGGTGAATTTCAATTGTTTTGTTATTTTAAAAACACAAAGGTTAAAGAGTGGTTATAGTAAGATGAAAATATAAGTTAAAATATAACATTTTAAACTAAAAAAAACATTGAATTTCCCACCGGGGGCAACCACAGAATTTCTTGTGTTGGGGACTTCAGGGGGAGCTGCCTTTGCTTCCGTCTGCAAGAGATCAGACAGGGAGTTGAAGTGCTTGCTGGCAGAGAACAGCAGTAGCGATAGGGTCCCTGGGACAGTGCTGCCATCAAACCCTGGGGGATGGGGTTCCCAATGAGATTGGATGGCTTAGGGAGGAGGGGGGCCCCATGATCCCCTCTCCACAAAAAATGGTTAGGTACTGGGGAATGGGGTCCCTATGCTTCAATTTGCACTAAAAAAATAATTCAGCTCCGGGGATGGGATCCTCAGGGCCCTACTGAGCTTTGAGGAAGGTGCCCATTCCCCCACTCCCACAAAATACTGTATTGATGAGTGGGGTCCCCAGAAGCCTTCAATTGCTAGTTCTGGGGGGATGCATACCCTCTCCTCTTTAATAATGTAATCAGCACCTTGGATTGCAGTCCCCGGTGCCTTTTCATGGCCAAGGGCACGGGGATGCATACCCCCCCCTTAAGAAAGAAATCGTCTCCCAGCAGATGGCATCTCGGGGCTTTTTAATGGCTCATTGAACAGGAGGCTGTATTCCCATTCCCTTTCATAATACATTCTTCGTCCCCTCCAAGGCCATGAGGGGTTTATACTTCAAAATAATGGCTCACCCTTTTATTTCTTGTAGCACTAATTTATGGTACTGTTAAGAAAAAACTTACAATTTCAGCCCCAGGATCATTCCCTCAGTGAACCCCCACTAGAATTAGGGGTCACAGTGTCCCTACCCTGCTCTCCTATGTATTTTTGTAACTTTTTTGCAGGAAAGGGGACTGATTCCCTGAGTCTTAAAATGGCTGCTGCTACATCTTTATGGTTATAGTAGCAGGAAACCAGATCTTTTGTTTAGATCTCATCTTTGGATCTATCGGATCCACCCAATCTAATTTTCCTATGGAAAACTAAATAGGGAAAATGCATTATTGGATCCCGCCTTTCTCTCAGCCTACCAAAACTCTCCAGAAAGGAGCTGAGGTGGAGGAGCCTTTTTTCCTATGGAAATGTGCTCCTATCTATAACTATCCAGATGTCTCCTGTCCCCTACTCCAAGCACGCATGTCCACTCAATTCACCCATGTACCCATGTCAAATGCACCCATGTCCCCATTACCGCCAACAAGTCAACCTAGACAAAACTATGTAATTGTGCAATCACTGCATAGCACTGAGGTGCTGCCAAACAAACCATTGTTAATTTGCCTTTCCGGCAAATTTCCTCCGGATTTTTTACCTTTGGATTATATACTATTTTTGTTTGGTGTAGAGCGCTTTGCAAATTATCCCTGCTAACCAGAAAGTGTTTCAGCTCTTTTCAACCTTAATAGTCCCATAGACTAAAGTGACTAATTTAATTTTAATGTAAGCCCATAGTACATGGTATCACATGTACCCAGGGCTTTCCAATTAAATGCTACTAGTGGGTTGTAGCACTCATTGTGTTACCAACTAAAGTAAAACTGTAAAACATATCTCCAGGCCTGCCACTACAGCCTGGGTGGGCAGTTGTAAACTGCCATTTCAACCTGGACTGGGTGCCCTACATTTAAAAAGTAGAATATGTATATTTAATGGTTTACATGTTCTGGCAGGGGAAAACCCCTAAGTTACTTTTCACTATGTCAATGCTGGCTTTCCCATAGGAAAATACTAGGTTATACTATAAAAATGTATACTGCTATTTTCAGTTTGAGCAGCTAGAAACATAACGTATGGACTCATTTTAATAGTATTTTTACATCCAACTTAATGGTCAAGTCTGATTTTATATTACTATTTTGCAAATAACACTTTTAGAAAGCTGTCTAAAGCACAAAAGATTTCCTGCTGGTGCAAAGGTTTACCCTCCACTTACGAGAAGACACTGGGCATAGAAGTGTACCCCACAGGTCGCTCCTCAGAACACTCCAACACGTGCGAAGACCAAAAGGACTGCCTCGAGGCGATTTGCGCGAGTTTGCAAATTACGATGGCTGTCCCCTGGTGAGCTCCTCACCACGTCTGCCCAATTTTTTACAAAATAAGATAACTAAATGCCATTTTTTACCTTAAGTTGAAGGTAACAGCTTCCTGAAGCCTTTGCTTCCTAGTAAGGTTTTTGGTTGCCTCCTTTACATGACATAAGGTATTGATGTGTTCCTCAGCTCTTCCACCGGTCTTCGGGAGCAGTTACAGCCGAGTATTCCAGTCAGGGGGGTGAAGCTTTATTCAAGAAAGGGTGAGGCTGTGCCCTAGTCACTCCCACAGTCAGATTTAGCTGCTGTACCTCCTCATTCTGACTGACTTTCCTTACTATACTTATTTTCTGCAATTTATAATACATTCTACTGCAGAATTTTAATTTAAGGAAATATGGAGGGCAAAAATAAGCAGATTCAACATAATAAAAGAAAGCAAAATATTTCTCCACCTCCAGTTAAATCAAAATTGGTGGAATCTAATGAACCTTCTTTGGCTCTACTATTGAACGAAATTCAAGCTATTCGTTCCAGCACATATACTATTGCCTCTGAAATTCGAAATATATACGAAAACACATGGCCAGTCTCTCTATGAAAACATCTGACAATGCAATTAAAACTCAAGATAATAAAGCTAAAATTGACAGTTTTTCACCATTAGTACCTGCTATGTCTAATCTTCTTCTTGAATTGGAAAACCATAATAGACAGTATAATTTACGTATCTTTAATTTACCAGAGGATGTGGAAGGTAACGACTGTATATACTTGGAGAATTTGATATCTGGCCTTTTACGTGTAAAGTTTCCTGAGAAATTCGAAATTGATAAAGCTCACAGGATTCCCTTTCATCACAATCCTCACCAAAATAAACAGCGACAAATGATCTTTAAAGTTTTACGTCATCACCATTTAGTGATGATAAGAAAAGCAGCACGTGAAATTTCTTCATTAATGGTTAATGGCAACTAATTTTTCATACATCAGGACTTTGCAAAAGAAACTGTTAAAATTCGCAAAGACTTTTCTGATCTCCGACCACGATTGCATAGTCTCGGCTTCAAATATGGTCTTTTTGACCCTTCGACTATGTGAAAACCTTTGTCATTTTTTGGATCAGCAACCACAGATTCCCATGGATACACATGAGACTGCTACCTGAATATACCATTTTGGATTTTTTCCAGCTAACTGATTTGCAAAATGTTTTACAGGGCACTATTGGTATGGTCATGCTTATGGAGTGTGTGTGCGTTTCTATATTGTTATTAATGTTTAAATGTTGTCTTTTTTATGTTTGTATGTGTCTTTACTTTTCCTTTTTTCTTGTTGTTTTAAAATTCTTTGCATCTCTTCGCTCTTCTCTGCATTTTCTACATTTTCCTTTCTTCAACATGGCTAATTTCACTAATATTAACATTATATCCTTAAATGTTAAAGGTTTAAGACATCCTGAGAAACATATCAAAATGTTTGATTATTTACAAGGCTATAAGGCAGACATTTGTGTTTTGCAAGATACACACATAGATGGCACAGTTTTAGATTTTATGAAAAAAATGGGTTGGTACTGTTATATCTTCTCCTGCTGTTCATGGGAAACATGGTGTTGCTATTCTTTTTGCAAAATGCCTAAACTTTCAAATATTGAGCAAAGCTTCAGATTCCGAAGGTCGGTATATTATAGTGAAACTTAAAATTCAAAATACAATTATGTTTTTAATGAATGTTTATGGTCTGACTAATGGCAACCCCAATTTTGGTCTCTAAAACAGAAGTGCTCAAATTAGGCAATGTGCCAATTATTGATAGAGGAGATTTTGGCCTTATATGTGATCCCTTATTAAACAGAATTTCCCAAGCTAAATACCGACCACCCAGAGATTTTTTTTACACCAAAGTCTTTTTTTAAATCAACTAAGTTGGTTGATTGTTGTCGGCTGTATCGCCCTACTGAGAAAATGTTTACTTTTTTCTCTAACCCTCATAACTCTCATTCAAGAGTAGATAGATTGTTTTTGGGTTTCTCGTCAATTACTTCACTCAGTTATTAATCCGCATATCCATAATATTGATATTTCTGACCACTCTCTTATTTCTATGACCTTACAATTTGGGTTAGATTCTCAAGCTCAATCCAGATGGCGTATGAATTCTCATATGGTTCTTCGTGACAATAATGAGCCAAAATGTTATCAGCACTACAGGAATATTTTGAATTTAACCCCGAAGGCTCGACGTCCTTGGAAACTAGATGGGATGCCTTTAAGGCATATATCAGAGAGACATCCATCTCTCTTATTGCTCATGAAAACAAATCTTTCAAATCTAAAATTAAAGATTTAGATAAACAAATTGCGAAATTTGAAAGACTTTTCATAACAAGTAATGATCCTCAAATTAAAAAAAATTGCAAATGCTGCGTTATGAGTTCAATTCCATATTAAGCAAAGGAGTTTGTATACCACTTTCTAATACTAAAGCTAAATATAGCTCCAATGCTAATAGATCTTGAAGGCTCTTAGCTAACTATTTATGTATAAAAAAAGATAAAGCCCAGATCAAATCAATCTATGGTCCCAATGGGAAGATTGCATTATCCCAAAAGGATACTGTTAATGAATTTTTGAATTATTACTCAAGCTTATACAATAAACCTGACTTAGAAAACCCCTTCCTGATTCACTCCTTTTTACACGACTGTTGATTACCTAAAGTTTCACAATCAAACAAAGACAAATTAGACTCACCAATCACTATGGAAGAAATTGAATTGGCTATTAAATCCCTTAAACTGGGTAAATCTCCAGGTCCCGATGGAATTCCTGCTGAATTTTATAAAGAATTCTCCTCACAACTTATTCCTCATTTCTTTAAACTTTTTACAGTTTTTGGTGCCTTAAGTTTAACTTCTGGTTCCTTTACGGAAGCTTTGATTATAGTTCTTCTAAAACCTAACAAAGACATGGCCTATGTATCAAATTATCGCCTAATTTCCCTAATAAATCAAGATTGTAAACTGTACGCTAAAATTCTTGCAATCAGATTGACTTCAGTATCAGATTCCTTTATTCATCCTGATCAATCTGGTTTCATGAAAAATAGATATTCAGTTAATAATAGTAGAGTTTTATAACATGCTATTGAACAATTGTCCTCTTTATCGTTACCATCTGGAGTGCTTGCATTGGATGGTGAAAAACCTTTCGATAAAGTTCATTGGCAATTTTTATTTCATACAATATCTGCATTTAATTTTGGTGATCTATTTATTTGCATAATATCAGCTCTCTATTCTAGTCCTTCGGCTAGACTATTTATTAATGGTCAAATTTCTAATCAGTTTTTTCTTATTAGAGATAACAGACAAGGTTGTCCCTTGTCACCGTTGTTATTTCTTCTTGTTATTGAACCCTTGCTTACTACTATTAGAAAATGTATTAATATTATTATTATTATTATTATGCGTTCTTATATAGCGCTCGATTACCTGTAGGCATCTCGGCGCTTGCCTTGGGAACCCGTCCTGGCTTCCCCAAGGTGAAAGCCAGGCATCCCGCCGCAGGGGGGCCGTAATATCACTGGAATTATTATTAAAGATGTTGCTATTAAAACATTGGCATATGCAGATGATATTCTTTTGTTAATTAGCACTCCTGAATCCTCATTTCCTCTATTAATAGATATTATTTCATTATATTCACAGATTTCAGGTTATTAATTAAATGCTAACAAAACTCTTTGTACACCTGATATGTTACCTCTACAAGAAATCATTTGGCAAAGGGTTAAAATTAAATACCTCAGGATTCAGTTTACTAATTCTGTAAAAAAAACAATCGTATTATATTACGAATCTATTGTAAACTATATTAAAGAAAAATTCTCCAAATGGGCTGCACCACATTTCTCATGGTGGGGAAAAATTGATTCAATAAAAATGGTAATTGCCCCCAAAATCTTTTATTCCCTTGCCATGATTCCTAGTCAATTTCCTATGCAGTTTTATAAGACTATTGATTGACACTTTTTTCAGTTTCTTTAGAATAATAAAACTCCCCGTATAGGCTGCAAAAAAATTACAAATTGTTTAGTGTAATGGAGGGCTTGCTTTACCAGATTTTTTTAAATTATCATAAAGCATCTATATTAAAACAGAGCTCTCTTTGGTTTAATCATTCCCATCTTAATAATCTCCCTAGCTGGCTTCCTATAGAAAAGAATCTGATAAAACCATTCCAATTACCTACTTTAAAACCGATGTCTAACAAGTCAATATTGCTTAAGAATTCTACTTTTTTTAAATCTACAAAGTTAATCTTTCATGATTTAGATGCTCTTTTCCAATCAACTATTTCCTATTCTATTGATATGTCATTATGACTTAATCCTAAATTTAAATTATATTGATCAGTAAAATATTGGAATTCCTGGATCAAAGCTGGTATTTTTTATTTAAAGGATATTTACCCAAATAATACTTTCTTATCATTTGATGATCTATGTCATAAAGTGTTCTTATCTCCCACTGATTTAGTTAAATATGAAATCTTAAGTAAATATTTTCAAGATTCCTTTCCTAATAATTCCCTATTACAAATTACTTCAGATTCCGTGTCCTATATTCATGCAGTTTCTTCTTCATCTCATGACATCTCATTAGTTTATAAACAATTGAATAATTTTCAAGGTAGCAATATTGAATTGATGTCATTTTTTCGGAATAATGAACTCTCAACATCTTTCTCTCTTGATAAATGGAAGAAAACATGGTTAAACAATATTTCTGGATGGTTACCCGTATCGTTATATCAAACAAATTATTTTTTTCTTTTTAACTGCTTATGGAATCCATTAAAGGTATTTCAAGCAAAACTTATACCCACCTCGAATTGTTGGCATTGTAATTTGTGTCTAGGCTTGTTAAAACATAGGTAAGTTTCTTCATTCATTTTGGATGGAAGTTTGGGATGTCATAAAAAAATATTCAATTTTTCTGAAATGCTTTCATTCAATATTTTGATTTGCAAAATCCAATGCCCTTTCCACAAAATTGTCTGATTTAAAATGTCAACTTTTCAATTTTTTATTATTGGCTACTTTAAAGTCTATTACTGCATGTTGGAAAGATGTATCTTCGCTGTCGTATCATGTTTGGTGGTCATGGATTATTTTCACTAGAACAGGTGCTAATTTGTCATTGTCTGGCATTGTACATAATAGTCCTTCTTATCATTTGTTTTGGCAACCGATTGATGATTATATTGCTTCTTACCTATAATTCCATTTTATCTATTAATTATAACTATTATATGATATCCATATGTAGCTCTGTTATTAAGAAAACTGTTTTATATAATGATATTATTTTCTGTTTCTCCCATTCCTTTAATAATTTGTTATTCTTCTCACTATATTGTACCTCTTATTTTCATATCTATTGTTCTTGATAAATTCTTTAAGGTACTTTTTTGGTACTCTTTTCTGTATTGTCCTTATTTATCATAAATTCAATAAAATATTTTGAACACGAGAGGGACTGCCTTGCTGTCTGAAACCAAAAGGAAGACTGGATCTGCTTGCTTTGAACTCAGGACCCCAGAAGTGACTTCAATTGTCTTTTGGCTGACCTCTGTTTGAGCTACAGGGATGCAACAAGCCTCTCTCCCTGCAACTGCTCAGCTGGCAAGTTTCAAATGGCAATTGTCAAACAATTGAATATGTATAACCTAGTAATACACTTAAACAGAGTCAAGTGATAGAACGACGAAGCCCATTGCTACTGAGCACCAACATGGCACCCAGAAATTTAAAGACAGAAATGGCTATTACTGGGTGGGGCTCTGACCTAAGAATACGGAAGGCATCCCAGTGGTTACGTGCTCCTAATAGTCTGCATACAGGTGCAAGCAAGGTATGCTCGGGGAGACATAACTTGGGCACACAAACAAGACATGGGGAATGCTCTCTTCTGAGTAGTCAGAAATAGGGCACCCTGTGTTTCCTCAACCAACCCATCCAGAAGAGAACACTCTAAGAAGTGAGGGGCCTATTCGAAACCCGAAATATTATTTTCTTTGCAGTGGAACAGACACAATATCCCAGAATGACTCAAACCCACATGTTGACGTCATGTTCATAAAGTCACTAGCACGTTTGAGATGATCTGCTCTCTGGGATTCCTCTGCCACCACTGATCACCAGTATTGCTTTTTGAAGAAGGCCTTAGATGGGAAAACAGTGGAGGCTGGGTGATCCCACAGATCGTGCAACCCTAACAAGTACAGTGCTGACTTCATATTCAAGACCTAGGGAATCTTATTAAATTGGTCAGACTTCATAATGTCCTTTAGACTTTCCAAATCGTGGGCAATTTCAGGAGTAGTCCCCAGGCATCTCCAGTACAATAAAGGACGTAATCGGATTTTACCTGATGCCCTTGTAACTCTAAATCACTAAACAGTGGATGCAATGAGGTGCTAGGTGGAAGGGAGGCACATTTTGAAGAAGTTTGCTCTCAGTTCTGGTGAGGTCCTCATTTTAGGAAAAGCCCCATCGTTCATCCCCATATAAAAGTGAGCTCAAGGTCTTAGCCTCATACATCATAAGAGCAAATGAAATTTGTTTGATGTAGGACTTAGAAAGTTCCTAAAATATCACTCTAGAAATCTGTTGTGAATGTGACCCCTAAATATGCAAAGGAATCAACCTCTCGAAGGAACTCCCCCCAATCACAGACTGTCCTTAAAGGGCTTGTGTTGATTGCCCTGGCTCCAAGCCGGCTGCAGTGACGATGTGGAGGTGTTAGGTCCTTTGTGTGACATGCAGATCACACCCTATTCAGTTGCAATGGGCCTGTACTCAGCTCTGCCCCCATTCTAACAGCAGATGGCCAATTCAGGCACAACTAATCACTCTAGTGTGTGACTGTCTGGGAGGAATTCACAAAGCCTAACTGTGAGGTACACCCAGTCCTGTGACCCAAGACATGCTGCAGGCACAAAAGGGCTAAGGGCAGAAAAATGGCAACATTCCAAAAGTGGCATTTTCAAAAGTGTAATCAAAAACCCAACTTACACAATTCCAACGACACCAAACATTATGTAGCTACCTGCTGGCAATTGGACATTACAGCTTATGAAAAGCAATAAAAAAGTTGTTTTTGCATTTGTGACCCCGAGTGGGATGGATATGCTCAGACGTGAGCCCTGAGAGCACAGGAGACATGCCACTGGAACCAAGCTATCCTGGCTGACGAGGGCTGAAAGCCTGAAACCGGTCCTAGGATGCTTGTTTCCAGTCCAGGGAGGACCTGGCTTGGCAGTTCGGGCTGGACTGTTCCCATGGGGCACAGGGTCAAGACAGATTTGCATATGGCTAGATTCAAATTGGAATGGCGAGCAAAATAAACGATGGATTTAGGCCGAGATCTTTGTACTGGGGTGAATGTATGACGTTGTTCTGCATTCTGTCCATCAACTGTTGTTTTTGCTCTCGGAGATCTTGGCATTGCCAGTCACATCCTCATGCAAATAGCACTGTTATGTTATGTTATGTGATGTAATGTTACGTTATGTTATGTTATCGGATTTATGCAGCACATGGCTGCCCCAGCAACAGAGCATCCCAGCGCTAGATCCACAGAATACCAAACTGAAGAGGTAGGCAAAAAAGAGGACTATTCAGTGAAGAGCCAGGTCTTGACTGCCCTCCTGAAGACCCCATGATCCTGTATGCTCATAATAGTGGAGAGGAGCGCATTCCAGAAAGAGGAAGCTAAAATTCGAAATGACCAACCTCCAGCCCATGCTCTTCTAAAACGAGGGACGCATAGCAATGTTGATTAGAGGAGTGGAGGGCGCATTTCTATACATAGGAGGTAAGGGGATTAGCTAAAACGGAAGGGGCTTGTGAATGAAAAATTCTACAGGAGATACACAAGGTCTTAAAATGAATTCTGCTTTCTACCAGAAGCCAGTGCAACTTACGTATGAAATCGGAGGTAGGGCAGGATTTTGGGAGGGCAAAGAGGGTCCATGCTACAGCGTTCTGCACCCTCTAAAGAGGATTGATGCCCACTTTATTGGCACCCAGGTAAAGAGAGTTACAATAGTCCAGTCTAGACAGACTGGAGAATGGTCTGGTGTATTTGAGCACCAAAAAACCTGAGCAGTGGCTTCAGTCCGCGTAGGAGTCCAAAGCAGCTGCCAGCCACCAATTTTGTCTGTGCCTGAAAAGTGAGTGCACGGTCAAACCAAATGCCCAGGTTTTTTTACAGTTTCCTTAGGGGTAGGGGGAGCTCCCAGTGCGGTAGCCACCATTGATCACTCCAAAGATGCAAGTCTCTTCCCAAACGAAGAATCTCTGATTTGCTTGCATTCAACTGGAGGCAGTTGACTGCCATCTATTTCACGATAATCATCATGTCATTTCGGAACTTAGTTATGTGCTGGTCAGAGTTGTTAGATAGAGAGATCACAAGCTGAGTTTAATCAGCAGATGAGACCATGGAAAGGACCCTACTTTTTGCAACTCCCGCTGAGGGTTGAATGTAGATATTAAATAATGTTGGGCTCAAAGCTGAGCCTTGTGGAACCCCATGATGTGCGAGCTGCACCTAGGAGCCATAAGGAGGTGAGATCACTTGGAAGGATCTACCTGATAGAAAAGACACAAACCAGTTAAGAGCAGCATCTCCTAAAATAATCTCTTGTAAGTGTTGCACCATGATTTTGTGCGTTACAGTGTCAAACGCAACACTAAGGTCAAGGAGGATCAGGGCAGAGGTGAGGCCCTCATCCAATGAAGTCCGCAGATGTTCAGTCACTGCCAGCAGAGCTGGTTCAGTACTGGGGCCGGGTCTGAAACCATTCTCCTCAAGGTCCAATAAATTGTTGGACTCAACGACTAAGGTCAGAATGGAGTGAATGTAGAACTCGGTGACTTTAGCCACAAAGTGAAGTAGTGAGATCGGGCAGAAACTTTCAGGTTTGGAGACATACAAGGTATGCTTTTTAGCAGAAGGATGATCTTGGAATGTTTTCATGAGGCTGGTACAACAGCAGATGCTAGGGATAGGTTTATCAGCTCACGGAATGTAGGTAGGAGTTGAGGTTGAAATTGTAGGAGCTGATCTGGTTTGAGCAGATCAGCTGGCGATCCTGATTTACTTCCTCAAAGCTTCATAGGATAGCTCCAGGAAGGAGGATATAAGAGCAACAAAACAACTAGCATTGTCAGTATGCCCTTCAGTGCTAATAGTGGATGGAAAGGATTTATAAATGTCCCCAACTTTTTTACCAAAAAAAGTGGCTAAAGCCTCCGCATTGAGAATAAGAGGTAATGGTGGGTGCACTTTCATAAGGGGGATTTCTAACATCATTTAGCAAGGAGAAGATACTTTGGGCAGTATTACAGCTGTTTTTGATTTTTTTGTTCAAAATATTCAGTGCGTGATTTCCCTATAGATTTATGATAGGCCTTAATGGCTGAACGATATTGTGTTTTGAGAGTGAGATCATATTGCACCTCCAAGCATGTTCTAGAATTTTACATTATGTTTTCATCTGGGTTAAGGCCTCATTAAACCAAGGACTGATGTGAGTTCTGTGGCAAGATATATGTTTAGTGGGGATATGTTTATCAAGAGAGTGTGTTAGCCATTCATGAAAGCATTTCAATATCACCAGACAGTTGAGGTGTTTGAGAGCAGAGAGTGTCCGAACGAAATTGGTGTCTAACTTATGCCAAGGGCATTTTAGCACACGCTTAGGGTGGGTGCCCGAGGGTGGATTTTCACCAGGTAGTGCCCCGGAAATGAGAAAGTAGTTTGTCCATGCCATAGGGAGGGGAGAAAGAACTTTGAGGGAAGGTATGTTAGAAAACACTGGATCTAGAAGGTGGCCGGCACAGTGTGTCGAGCTGGGGACATATTGTAATAGTTGACAGGGTGCAAGGTCTGCCAGAAAATTGGTAATTTCACAGTCTTGGCAGTCCTCTAGGTGGAGGTTAAGATCGCCCATGGTATTGAAATTAGCAGATTTAGTAGCCAGGATGGTAATGGAATTGGCAAGTGTTTCCCTAAACTTATTAGATGGTCCGGGGGGAAGGTCAATAAGCAGTCCTGTCAGAGTGAAATTTCGGTTCAGAGAGATTTTAAAGAGGCAGCTTTCCTAGTTTGTTATCCTCTCATTAGTGAGATTACAGACAGATGGATTTCCAGATGATCGTTAAACCTCCAACCCTGGCGTCTTCTCTACTCAATGTCTGTATAGAGTATCCTGAGTGTTGAAAGGTAGGGCCGATGTCGATCGAGAACCTTCAATGTTTGCCCGGCGTTAGCCGCCTCTCATACCATTCAATATTATCAAACAAAGAGGCAGGCGCTGGAGACGGGGAGGCAGGAAACAGGAGTTTATTCCGACGGAGCAGAACACGTCAAATCAGACAACAGGGTATCTTCTCGAGGTGCTCTAACCGCATCTCTGAGGCCTGGCCTCTTATACACAAGTTTATGACTTTATTACATTTATAACCAAAAGTAGCAGCTGTACCTAGTTGGGTAATGCTGTCCCCCTGGGCACCGATGTGTGCTGAGCTCCCAGCTCTGAGTTCAATACAAATGTTTAATTCAAATGAATGAAAACGTGATGCTGGTTCAAAGTAAATTAGTTAATCCATTTTTTCATTTTATTTCTCTGTAATCCAATGCATTTCAGCAGTAATATCTGCCTTCATTAGGGAAACAATGTATCTACAATATTCAAAAGAAATTTAAATCAAATTAGCATCCGTAATTTCATAGAATTCATCTGAATTCTATGAAATTACGGATGCTAATTTGATTTAAATTTCTTTTGAATATTGTAGATACATTGTTTCCCTGATGAAGGCAGATATTACTGCCGAAATGCATTGGATTACAGAGAAATAAAATGAAAAAATGGATTAACTAATTTACTTTGAACCAGCATCACGTTTTCATTCATTTGAATTAAACATTTGTATTGAACTCAGAGCTGGGAGCTCAGCACACATCGGTGCCCAGGGGGACAGCATTACCCAACTAGGTACAGCTGCTACTTTTGGTTGTTAACGTATCACTCCAGACGGGGAGTGAGCCCTGGAGGCACGAAAACAAAGCTTAAAAATAGGAGCAAAAGCGGTGCACGATCCTATATCCACAACGTTTATTACATTTATGACATCCGTGGTATTGCTTTGAAGTTTAAAAAGGTATCTTTGGAATCCCCGGTTCAGGCCCGTTCTCACGCATATCTACAGTAGAGGTCCCCACCCAAATCTCAGCATGATGGCTATCGCGCAGCTGGACATTCCGCTGGGAACAAGAATGTGGGCGATCGGTCGGATCTAGGGGTGTGAAGGCATTGATCAATCCCCGCTCCTTTGATGTGAGGCGAGGTCCTACTGTAGGGGGCAATAAACTGCATCTGTTGGGCTAGGTGATGGCCAGGGATCAGGTCAGACAATCGGGCAGGGAGGAAGAGGTTATCAAAAAGGGCCTGTTCTTTGAATGAGATGAAAGAGCGAGGGGGTTCAGCACAGGATGTGGCTCGGAGACAGGGTCGCATTAGAGGCGTGTTTTTGGCCCAAGCAGGAGAGACCGGGGGCTGTCGGGGCGCGGGGGAATGCTTGCGAGGCCGGGAGTGGGGGGGGAGAGACGCGCAGGCTATTGGCAGTGGGCAGAGAGGTCATAATACACAAAATGGCTGCCACCTACGTTCGTGATGGGGCCTAAAAGGGACAAGATGGCGTGGCCACTGCTTCATGATTTTTGCTTTACTTTCAACAGTGGCTGTGGTGAACATAAATGAACGCCGCTTATGTATACCTAATTTTAGTCATTTTCCACAGTCCCCAGTTTTTATCATAAGCTAGTCCATTTCTGTTCATGCCATAGGTGAGGACGTACAAGCTGGCTTTAGTGATACAATTCGCTTTTGGTAGACCCTATGCATTACAGGCAGTTGGAAATAATTGTGTTATCAATGTAGACAGAGTCGTACACAACCATATGTAGTCAATGTGATGAGCGGGGAGGCAGTGCATACAAGATGGCATTAGTTGTGTCATACATTAGACCTGGAGATGGGGACATCACTTGAATGATGTAGGGGATTTCGTTCGAGCACAAACATGATGTCATACAAAAATGTCCTGGCAGAATAAGGGCTATTAAGTACATTTGAGGTCTGGACTTCGTGAGGATCAAAACTAGACAGCATGTTTATGTGCATAACTGGTGTTCTACAATCATCAAGGTACAGAGTTAACGCCTTCTTAGTTATCCATGTACAGTTGAAAAGTGACCGACGTAAGGTTACGAAAGCTCAATTGGGTGTTAATCAATACAAAAGTGGTTGGGAGAGGAATCCAACTTAATACAAGGGACAGTCAAGGGGTGGCAATGTTCAAAAAAAGGGTTCGTCTTTCCAGTGTCTTATTTACAGCGAGCCATCACTGGTAGGCTCTCATCGTTCTTCCTCTTTCGTTGGCACTGTTGAGCACCAGCGGTGGAGCTATGCGTCCAGCTCTACTTAAGATCTTGCGTTGCAGGGTGTGGCCATTCCTTTGCTCTCGGACCACAGTCCTGTTTGTCCTGTTACCTAACTAATCTATCATAGGTACCTTAGGCAGGGTACCCGCATTCCGGTCTTACTTCGTGACAAACCCTATTCTATCTTGGTGCTGTGTTCCTTCTCAGAGTCAAGTTCAAAAATTCCATATGCAGGAAAAAGGGGGGGGTGTGCTTTGGGAGGCCGGGGGAAGAGAGGGTGGAGTGGGATCAGATCTGAGACAGACCAAGGAGGGCAGAAATTTCAAGCAAGTGGGCCCATTAATCGGGCACAATGGGCTGGGACTTTCGGCACGAGCTCATCAACGTGCAGGGGCTTCTGGACAGCCCTTCGTTCCTTCACTTTCCACGCCGAGAATGGTGCCTTGTCCCGCAACTCTTAGCTTTGTGGTTCCACCTTGGTCGAGGTCATAGATATTCCCCGATCTGCAGCCAGGCTGTGCGTCACATCCGGCCCCTCTCCTCCGACGACTGCACGTTATCCTTAAATGAGTATATAAAAACAAGTTTTAGAGAACTGGCAGGGGAAGACGTTTACACACTTTAATTCCTCTCCCAACCCTTAGTAGTTGGGGAAACTTTTACTGGTCTCGATAGGGTGGACGCTTAGTAATCCTTACATCGGTGTATGCTGTTAACTCATGCATTATTGCTGTGGTTCGGGTTGGTAAGTATTTTCTATTTTCAAACATAAGGTCTGTCTGGCGTTTTACTCCTGTTATATTTGCGAATGTGGCAAGAAGTCTGATATCTAAAATGTATATGGTTTTATCGAATTCAAACCGGCCCCACCAGTAGAGACTCGTGTTTTTCTAAAACAAATCCTACTGAGCTGTATTTTTCTTCAAGGTCTGCTAATTTATAAAAAGTGTGAAATGCCATTATCATGGGCTTATAGCTACAGTCTTTAAGATTTTCTGGGATGGCTGGTACAGAACTGGGACCATTCTGGAGAAACGGGGACGTATCGGACATTCTATTTTTGTGCAATGGGCGGTGGTAATCCGAATGATGGGGGTGGTGTTACTAAAGCGCTAAAACAAAAGCCACTGACATATAGTTCCCTTTTAAGGGTCAGATTAGGGGACATCAGTCATCTTACCTGTCCTTTCTTTCTCAGCCAATTAAGTTCCATCATTTTACAGAAAGGAGAGGTAGTAATATGGCAAAATGTGATCGTTTTGTTTCTGTCAATTTGTTCAAACACTGTCGTGTCTAAAGCCAATTATACCCGTACCGGCGAGGTACAGTGTCGTCATTTATTCAAAAAGGGAGCCCTCTGAGGGAGAGAGCGTCGTGCGCACCAAATAGGCTATTAGTACACGTACAACATAAAAAGAGAGAGAGAGAGAGAGAGAAACGTGTATAACAATAGGCTATTCAGTGCACACACATACAGAACAGTACGGGTCAGTTTCACGTATAAAACACAAGCTGAGGGAAAACATAAATTCATAGTTTACGTATACACAAATACCAGATAGGGTGCGACAGTACATACATCAAGTACGAAAACCTAAGACAAAACAGAGGGCTATTTTTGGCGGAAGGGCCTTTTCATGCGTGTTGCATATTTTCAGTACTCCAATTAATTCATTTGGGGGTCGAGCTCTTTGTTCTCCTTCTTTCTTAATAGCAGACAATTTCTGTTGGTAACCTCGCTTCAAAAATACTTACTCCTTTTAATTGGTCGGACACTAGTCCAGTCGTGCTTATACTCACGGTGGGGTCTTCCAACATCTATCAAATGACGATCCAAGCTGAGGTAAAGGATGGGTGTCAGTCGGACGTGCGATGGTGCAATTCTGACTTTTCTACGAGGGTGGAAGAAGAGGGGGTAAATCTAAAACATGACAATATTCTTAATTTCTGGGCTGAGGGGGATTTTGGATGAACCCCAACCCGGGGTATTCTTAACTTTTCTCATCTAGTCCGCACATAGGTTGACTCACTGGTGCGCGTCATTTTGGGCGCACATTTGGGATATCGGTTGGGGTTGGGTTCGTCGTACTGAAATAAGCCTTCAAGTTTCTGGCGTAGGCCACTCTCCCATTCGTTAGCTCCAGAGAGAGTTGTTCCTAAGTAAGGAAAGTGCTATATTTTTATTCGTTTTTCACATGCAGGTACCATGTTTGGGCTTAATTCTCCTATCCCAGTGACCGTTCGATCAACACCTCAGTCATACAAAAAGCATTCTTTCGTCAGCCCAGATGTGCACCACACATAAGCCTTCATACGACGCAAATCAGGGCTCATGCGCACATTCATACCATACAATTCTTCTTCTTTCTGTGTGGAACACGGTGCATTCTGGGTCTTCTCCATACTTCAGCTGAAATTCCGATATTAACCTGCAGAGAAAGGAAAGAGGGGGGGGGCGACAGCGTTCAAAGCCCATCTGCGCGCAAACACACGAAAATGTTTTTACCTCCACGTACCTGACTTATCTTCTTTGGGATGCAGTACCTTGCATCTCGGCATTGGAGCCCAGAGGAGCTGGTCTACTGTCCTATTCATAGATATATCTAAATATCAGGATCTTTTACCTTTTGCTTATGCTGCAGAAATGCAAAATACGACAGATCCTGATTATTTCTTTCGCATTACTCGTATATACCATGCCTTTCTAATTTTTCATAACCAAAATGGCTTCATTTTACTTGCCCTTTATTTATTTTGAGAATAGGAGCCTTTATCCGAGAACCTACCAATCTAAGTGATGGTTATGAGGCTAGTTCCACATATTTAAAACTTTATTTGTGAAGATGTCGTATTTAAATACGGGCCTCCAACCATGTAGGCCGGCCACGGGGCAGACGGGAAACGCATGAGGTAAGGAGACATTACACTGTAGTATAGAAGTAAGTAAAGGACGAGCCATTTAATTGAAACACTAAACGCGACTAACGGTTGCAGGGCCAGTGAAGGTTTATTTTATAGTTGGAAATATAACAGGATCAGGTATCAGTTATAATAAAATCGTCCATACGTACACCATGGGCGAGTATCATCAGTAACATTATTTCGGAGCTTTAAATAATACAAAAAATGACAAAAAAAAACACATCGATAGGGTTGTCCGCATGTTCAGTCCGTATCCTTCCCCGTCCGCCGTGTGCACAAAGGTCGCATACATATCCCATAACATCAAGGTTTAAGCAACTAGAACGTCATAAGGAACTGCGAGTCCCGCCCATACTGGCGCCATTTTGGTCGAGGCCGGGCGGGCCCAGAGTATAGTCCAAATGCCTCCAATAACAAGTGGTCGGACCAGAATCCCTTTCGGTAGTTCAAAAGATTCCGTTAAGGCCAGCAGAGAGGACAGGCGGCGTGAACCGCAACTTAAAAGCGAGGAAGGCAAAATCTTCCCTACCGGGTCACGCTGAGGTCCCACCGGAGCTGATCGAATTGACAGTCTACAGTGTCTCTTAGTAATTTGGACAAAAGCTGGCGTTAGCACGAGAGCATCACCTTCTTGCGGCAACGTTGTGGCCACTCCAGAAAGCGGGACAGCAGGCGTGTCCCCCCACCGATGCGCCGAATCAGCCTCTCCCACGGCACCAGATGTGGACAAGGTGGCGGTCACCCGGTGCGGCGGCATATCCATGGGGGATAGTCGAGCAACAGTGGCGGTTGCCCCCACCGGAAGCCCGCGGGAGTCGAGGGCCCATGAGCCGGCCGCCATCTTGTGAGTCCTGCGGCAGCCGCCCTTCACCACGGCCACCGGAGCGGGTCCCCCGGCCAGTCAACCGCGGGGGCCCGTTGAGTGGAACGCTAAAGGAAATCTTATTGCTGGAGAGGAACCTCTACCTGGAGGGGGAGGGGGGCCGTCCGCGCCACCTCTCCGCGGGCGCCCCACGCCATCTCCTGGCGTAGATCTACAAAATGGCCGGACCCACGACCCTGAGTTTAAGAGTCTCATGCTCGATCGATTGAGCTAGCCGGGCCCGGCAACGGAAGAGGGTGCGGGGGGTGAGGAGAGCCATCAGCAAGGCTTCCCCCCGCACACAACTTGTTGGGCACCACCTCTGGACGTCCTGGGGACGGGTCTCGGCGCGTGGTGTCGCCTCCAGGCTATTCGCACAACGGTCCTCCACCCCAGGCCGCCACCGATGCTACCTCGCCGGCTGATGGCTTTTGTAGACTTTCTAAAGCCCAAATCCTACGAAAAAGTAGCCCAAAGTAGCCCAAAGTAGCCCAACATTGCTACAGCGTTAAGCAGGCGGCAAATGCATTTGGGTTTGTTGTTGCAGCCGTTTGCCATGTAAATAGTTGTTTAATAAATAGTTGTATAATAAAACGTTTTAACATGTTACTTTGCTGGAGTGTTGTATTTATTTATACTAATCGCATAGGGTTTGTCGTTATTTGGGCGGGGTGGGCGGTGGAGTCGAGCTGTCTTGCAGCCATCATGGCGTCAAGTTCGGTTCTTCTCACTAGTTTCATATTTCTCATGAGGGGTTGTTCCTAATGTTTCTATTTTAGCGAGGTCAAAAAGAGATCCCATCAGTGGCCTACTGATTTTGCTCGATTCCTTTTGTTTTTCCTAACGATTTTTATGTTATTGTTTGCTAGCATGATACAGCGGCTAATCCGCATTTTTTTTATATTTATGTCCTTTTTATTAGGGGTGTCCTCCCGTGGAGCCGGATGATCTACCTCTAATAAACGGTCCGGGCTGAACCAACTACCAACAAACGGGGCAAAGATAGGCATGACGGGTTACAAAGGGGACAAAAGTCTGCACTACCTATCCTTCACTATCCGCAAAGACTAAACAGAGTATTGCGACTCTGTGCTTATTTGTGAATAGAGAATAACCCAAAGAGAACCAATTCCGAACGATCAATGTTCGGTCAAACAATCAATCAAATGAGGGATAAAAATAGGCACGACGGATTACAACGGGGGCAAAAGCCTGCGTTACCTATCCTTCATTATCTGCAAAGACTAAACAGAGTATTGCGACTCTGTGCTTGTTTGCAAATAGAGAATGATCCAAAGAGAGCCAATTCCAAAACAGTAAATGCTTGGATAACAATCAATCAAATGGAGAGGGAAGCAGGCACGACGGATTACAACGGGGGCAAAAACCTGCGTTACCTACCCTTCACTATCTGCAAAGAGAGAATACTCCTTTTCTTCCCTGTTTGCAGACAGAGAATCTCTCAGAACTAAAGAAACAATCAAATGAGTAATACTAGTATTTTCAAACAATCAAACAATCAATTCGTAATTCGTCGTGTTTACACGACCTTACCCGGACCGTATGGACAGTTTCTCGTCTTCCGTTTCCAGCGCCTGATCATCCTCTATTCTCCGTAATTGCTGTGGCACTCCTGATGGTTCCCAGTCAGGACCGTAGATCGCTCGAGAGAGGTCTGCTCGGAACCAGTGAAGTTCGGATGATCGGCTGCCAGACGAGGGTCTATCGGGCAGGTGCCCTTCCCGATCGTTGCAGTCGTTCACTCTGTTGTTGGGACCTCTCCCACTGGATCCACGTGTCACTGATGGGCCCCACGTTTGGGACGCCAATTGTTGAAAGGTAGGGCCGATGTCGATCGAGAACCTTCAATGTTTGCCCGGCGTTAGACGCCTCTCATACCATTCAATATTATCAAACAAAGAGGCAGGCGCTGGAGACGGGGAGGCAGGAAACAGGAGTTTATTCCGACGGAGCAGAACACGTCAAATCAGACAACAGAGTATCTTCTCGAGGTGCTCTAACCGCATCTCTGAGGCCTGGCCTCTTATACACAAGTTTATGACTTTATTACATTTATGACATCCGTGGTATTGCTTTGAAGTTTAAAAAGGTATCTTTGGAATCCCCGGTTCAGGCCCGTTCTCACGCATATCTACAGTAGAGGTCCCCACCCAAATCTCAGCATGATGGCTATCGCGCAGCTGGACATTCCGCTGGGAACAAGAATGTGGGCGATCGGTCGGATCTAGGGGTGTGAAGGCATTGATCAATCCCCGCTCCTTTGATGTGAGGCGAGGTCCTACTGTAGGGGGCAATAAACTGCATCTGTTGGGCTAGGTGATGGCCTGGGATCAGGTCAGACAATCGGGCAGGGAGGAAGAGGTTATCAAAAAGGGCCTGTTCTTTGAATGAGATGAAAGAGCGAGGGGGTTCAGCACGGGATGTGGCTCGGAGACAGGGTCGCGTTAGAGGCGTGTTTATGGCCCAAGCAGGAGATACCGGGGGCTGTCGGGGCGTGGGGGAATGCTTGCGAGGCCGGGGAGTGGGGGGGGAGAGACGCGCAGGCTATTGGCAGTGGGCAGAGAGGTCATGATACACAAAATGGCTGCCACCTACGTTCGTGATGGGGCCTAAAAGGGACAAGATGGCGTGGCCACTGCTTAGTGATTTTCGCTTTACTTTCAACAGTGGCTGTGGTGAACATAAATGAACGCCGCTTATGTATACCTAATTTTAGTCATTTTCCACATGAGGTAACGTCGTCTGAGGCTCAGCCAGCATAACCCAGTTAAGCCAAGTTTTTGTGAAAAATAGAACATTGGGTCCCGTCTCCTGAATCAGGTGAAACACATCAGCATGGCGCTTAACTAGAGAGCTACAATTAAAACTAAGAAATTTGAAAGCGTGGAGAGAAGTCACTGCAACACGGCTATCAATTCTGTTATCATAATCACAGTGTTCACAGCTGAGCATGCGATTAGCTGGGTCCCAAACCTGATTAAGAAAAGGATAAGTGAAGCTCCTTGAAGGAGTAAACCTGTCTGGGAGTGTCCAAATTAGCAGAGTGCCTGTCACATGGCGACCTCACGGCATGGACGGGCACAGACAGGCCAGCCTTTGGCATGCCTTCAGCACACCAACGGCGCCTCATTGCTGCAAACGGCCTGAAATAGCCGGAAGGCACAACTGGCTCCTCCCGACCTCGCATCTGATTGGGCAAGACCACCCAATCTGTGCAAGCCATTCCACAGGCAGAAGTGAAGCACGAGTGTAACACAACAATTAAAATAGTAAAAGCGTGATTTGAAAGCAAGTAAAAGCGCAACTGCAGTCCACACCAGTGAAGACTCACACACACTTCCATAAGGGAAAAATGCAGATTAGCGCATCTGAGCTGCGACCAGCCTGAAATGGCCGGGGGGCACAACTGGCTCCTCCCGACCTTACATCTGATTGAGCAAGACTACCCAATCAGTGCAAACAGTGCTGCAGGCGGTAGTGTAGCATCAGCGTAACACAAAAATGTAAACAGTAAAAGCGTGATTTGAAAGCAAGTAAAAGCAGGACCGCGGTCCATACCAGCGAAGACTCACACGCACTTCAGTAAGGCCTAAAATGGCCTTGGGGCACAACTAGCTCCTCCCGATCTCAAATTTGATTGGGCAAGACCACCCAATCAGTCCAAGCAGTGCCGCAGCCGCAAGTGAAGCACGAGTGAAGCACGAGTGTAACAAAACAATTTTTGAAAGCAAATAAAAGCGGGACTGCAGTCCACACCAGTGAAGACTCACTCGCACTTCAGTAAGGTAAAAATGCACTCATAGCACCTATTGACAAACTCTCCAGCATTCTTGTCTGTGAAGAATTTCTTCTGGTTGCCAGATTGGGATTGGGACCCTTTCCCCTGTGAACTCTTCCGGGGGCCTTGAGAGAACTCCTTAGGTTTATTTGTATCTCTCCCGTCTTTCTCCTGTTGGGAATCCAGACCACCCTTTGGTGATTCCCCTCCATACACCATCCTAGATTCTCTGGTGCTGACCCAGAAATCTCCCTCTACAGTAAGCTTTCTGGGATCAATAAACCTGCAATATTCTAGGTGTAAGTGCAGCTCTGAAAAACAGCTATTGGCCATGTACTCCTTCAAAATTAAGTTGTGCAGCCTAGTAAAATGATCCACTTTGCGGATTTCCCACCCAGCCCTTCAGTGCCTTAACGGTATAATCTAAGAATTCCACCTAGGACTTGTGTGGGATCTTGTGGCTGTCCCTGAACCTCTTACGGTACTTCTCAGAAGTCACCCAAATTTAGCAACAAGTAATACTTTTATGGGGGCATACCTTGTCTGATCCTCAGACTCTACTGCCAATACATAAATCCGGGTCCCGCTCTGACCCTAACAACTATAGGCTAATAGCCTTAATAGATGTGGAGGCCAAGATCTATGCGTCAAACTTACTGGTAGAACTGGAGGCTTGGGTCAGCAGTATAGGGCTAATCCCCATGACTCAAACAGGTTTCCGCCCAGGAATGGGCACCCTCACCAACTTATCTGCAATAACCCTACTAGCAAAAAGGGCAATTGACAACTCCAACTCGCTGAACACTTGTTTCTTGGACCTAAAAGCGGCCTTTGATAAAGTGCCCAGATCCAAACTCTGGGCCAAAATGAAAGCCTGGGGAGCGCCGCCAAAGCTAATGGGAGCAATCATAGAGCTTTACTCACAGACCTGGGTTCAAGTGAAAAAAGGAGACGGGCGATGCCTGACAAAGAAATTCCGTACATTCAATGGTTTAAAACAAGGCTGCTTATTGGCCCCCTGTCTTTTTAACATTTACACTGCGGACCTAGAAAGTGATCTACGCTCTATTCAGGGGGACCCACCAAAATTGGGTAATTCACCCATAATGAGTCTACAATACGCAGACGACATTGTGCTCTTGTCACAAACTCCTCTCGGCCTACAACGTATGATCTCCAAGCTTGTGTCGTACCTCTCGAATGCACAACCGACAATAAATCTAAAAAAAACAAACGTCTTATGTTTCTCCGGCTCTCGCAAGAAAAGACAAAAATTTGTCTGGAAGATAAATTCCACCGCACTAACACAAGTAGACCAATATAAATACTTGAGCATCCTACTGGACCATCAACTAAAGTACAAACAGCACTTGGAACAGGGGAAATTAAAAGCTAAACAACTCCAATTTGCCTTCAAAACAGTCCAAAAACATCTATGCGGAAATTCCACTGCCCACATTTTAAAGATCGTAGCTGCTAAATTCTTGCCATCGCTTACATACGGCTCTGAGATGATGGCAACCCGGGACTCCACAGTGCTAAACCTCGCCCAATCCAGCCTGTTTAAAAACCTTTTTTCAATCCCGCGTCACATTTCGCAAGCCCAAATACGCTTGGAATACGGTCTCACAAACCAGCTCCCGGCAAGACAAGGAGCCCTTGTCAAATACCACTGGCAAATGAGGGACGCAGAAGATCATTCCCTGGCTTATCTGTGCTGGCTGGAAGTGGAAAAACAGGCAGGACTCCCCAATTCCACATATAAGTGCCTTAGGCTAGCGCTTCAATCATTAGTACTAGAAGAACTCTGGCTTGTACCCATGACCTACACTTCTTTCAAATTGCGAACCAACAAAGCAATTAAACAAGCGTCACTACTAATGGATAAAGCTGCAGTGGCTGACAAAAGCCACGCCTGGATCGTTTTGCCATCATACATCCACTTGAAACCCCATCCATATTTGAATGACTGCTTCAGGGACTATTACAAAAGGAAACTAAGCCTGTTAAGGCTGGGCTGCTTCGTGAGCAAAGATCTCACCCCCAAATGGCTACGGTCGTGGACAACCTCCGTCTGTCGCCTTTGTGACAACGGCGCAGAGTCAATACTGCACTTTATATGTATATGCCCAGCACTCCAGAACCTAAGGAAAGCGCTCCTGCTACCACTCTTAAGAGTCGCTCAGGTGAGAACCTGCAGGGCGGCCGTCATCATATGCCTCAGTGGGTCTTGGATAAAATTATCTTGCAATACCATAAAATTCCTGGAGCATGCTGCTAAAGAGCTGGGAAACAAGGCAGTAACTAAAGAGGACTCAGGATAACAGGTCTGGTCACAGCCGGCCATGGACTCATGTTCTTTTTCCTAATGGACTTTTTTGTTTCCATTCCCTAGTATTCAAATTCGTGTCATAAAAGTGTACCCCGATCCAACTCATATTCCTTCCCTAAGTTACTTTTTCCCTTAGATCACTTTCTGAAAAGCCCGTGTAATTTTAAGATGTTATCTTCTTTTTCTTTGAATCTGATTTTGTGCTGTTTTTAAGATGTAAATATTGACCGCATGGTGGTAAGCTCCACCCTTTTATGATTTTTTTCACAAATCAAATAAAAGTATTATCTTCTTCTACTGCCAAGAGTGTATCCCTCCCTACCTTGGCTACTCCCCAAGTACTCCTCCGAGACCCTGTATACCCTGAGAGAAACTTCATATGCAGCCAACTACTTGTCTATATCATAGCCAACCAAAACGTTAGGCACCAGCTCCTGTGGTATGCGTTCCCTTACTTCTCCCGCAGACAATGTTGGAACACTGCCACCACTGCTGGAATCTGAGCCTTGTCTTGCTTTGATCTCTAGTTCCCTCAGGCTCCTCTCATGCTCCAGCAGCATTCTATTTTCTGCCAAGGCTCTCTCCACCTTCTTAACCTCTATTTTCAGATTGGCCATTTGGAGCCTTAGCTCCATTACTGCTTTCCAGTCTAGCAGCTCCTTTGGGGACAAGTTTCTAGAAGACACACTGCTGCCTTTCCTCACACTGGGTTCATTCTCAGTGGGTAAAGGGACTACCTCCTCTTGGAGTTCTTGCTTAGGGCACACAGCCATGTCATCCTCCATTCCCAAATCAAATTATTCTTCAATTAGATCTTTTACATTAGGATCCTCACTTTCAGAGTCTTCAGGCTGAAATTGCATTTTATGTGACCTTATCATAGGGCTGGATACCTATCTTAATGTCCAGCTTTGTGGCCTTCTTTTCTGCATGTAGCCCCCTCTCCGTGCAGAGTTTCTGCAGCTCAGACCTTATAAGACTAACCACATTGAGCCTCTCCACTTCCATGATATAAGACAAAAAGGTATGGAACTTAAATTTTGAAAAAAAAGGAAAAACAGCCAATCAGTAAACTAGGGGGAATTTAAAAAGACTCAACGTGATTTGAAATTATTTATGGGATGGTAGTGTAACACAGTTACTGTATGGCACTGCACAAACATAATTCCAAATCCGCAGACCACCAGTATAATAAATTGTGTTGTTGGTTGACTGGGGTGTGAACCCTGGTCAAACGCCAACCACAATCCATGATGGGGTGTCAAGGTTTGTTGGTTTCACAGGAGCAGTGCCCTTAAGAGGGCCAGCTTCTGGCAGCTCTGACTCTGAAATTGATTTAACAGAGGATTAGAGCGGCCAGATGAGGGGAAGGGAATTAGGGTACTTCAGAGGGGGAGACCTGGATCCAGTTCATTATCACCACTGCATACATAGATCTCAATTACACATATCACACATTTTGTATTAACCAAACATTAGTTTGTGTACCATTACCTGAAAGGGAAATTTTCACAGAACAATAGGTAATGGAAGATCTTCGGTCAACTCTTTGGGTTTCACTTTAGTAAGTCACATAAAGTCAACTCCTGCATTTTGGAGGTCTTCATTAATGCATTTGGTGTCAAAATTCAATCATATAATGTTCATCCAGAACTATAACATATTCTCTCCAATGGTATATATCTATATTTATTAATATCATATATCTTCAGTAATCAGGATGGCTGTGGTTTTATACTGTTTCAAATTATGCATTTGAACTACATGTTCTGGCACTGAGAATCCTGCATGTCAAGCGTATACTGTGCAGGACAGTCAAATTGTCAGTGTTCTATTAAATAACACGGTCAAGAGTTATGATGTCTTACAGCTCGTGGTACTGAGTCTCAAATAAACACAACAATCAGTTTCATTTGGCTGAGAAACAAGCATGCATGCCGTGCGGCACAGAGATCTCCTATACTGTTTGTATACTATACACAACCATTATGAAACACTAACCCTTAGGCCACATACATGGCCACAACTTACACTGCATGAACCATGTCATAAATCATGTACCATACAGATGCAAGAGTGACATACAAATATTTCCTAATTTTCCTCCTCAAGTGATGCTGCATATGCACTCTCACCCTCATCTCCACATATCATACAGACGTCCAACCACTATACCTCAGCATAGGTATGATAGGGCACACATAAGTACACAAGCCATCATACAGTGCACTTTTGGCCGCCTGATGTCACTGCTCAGATGTCTTGACCATGCAGGGGGGTTGCTGCTGTACTGCCCCGAAGTTGTGTGCAAGATGATATTAGCCAGTTGTGGCTTGCACAACATAGCAGTATGTCATGGCTAACATATGCCTCTGAACCCTCAACTAGGTCTGAATACGGGCAACTTGCCAATTGTACAAAACAGAGGGACGAAAATCCAGGTGCATGACCAGCTGGTCAACACTTTTTTCACCTGAGCTACCTGTTGTGTTATGGCCTTTATGTGGTTTGCAGTAGGTGTATACTCTGCTCCGCTGGTGGAGTTTGCAGTTTTCCCACTTCGACACTCCTCTTGGAGAGCAGAGTTGGGCCAACAACACTGCCTACCATGGGTGGAGTGGAGTTTTACTGGCATGCTCACGTTTGCAGTCACTCACCTCTGGGTAGCAATGAAATATGAGCTAAAAGGAAAAGGAATGGTCTTCTCAAAGCTCCTCCCTCGGCGCTGCCAACTTCCTCCTCACATGACAACGTCTAACTCTTGCTCTGCTCTCATTGGTTGGAGCATGGGCAGTTTCAGTTTTACTTTCTGTTGTTGTGCACAGGGGTGCCGCTAAGACAAACTCTCTGGTGTAATTACTTTTAAAATCCTGTGCAGACTTTCGGCATCAGGAGTGGTAGCGACTTTGTGTTGCACGCCATTCGTCATGTCTTTGCCGTGTGTCCCCCACGGTGACCCGTCCGGTATCGCCACCGCATTATTAGGAGTATGCGTGCTCACTGTTGACATACCCGGTGCTGTGCCGACCAGTGCATATGCCTGCGCCTGAGCTGGAGGGCATAGATCAACCCCTAGAAGAACCTGGCAAAAGGCACTGCGACGGTGAGCAGCATGAAGGTGCTGCTTCTATCACCCATTGAAAAGATCGGTTGCATTTCAGGAACCCGCCATGAAAGCATACAACCCCCCCCCGTCAGTCTGCAAAGCAAGAACCTGTCTATAAAATATTTTGTTTCTGAACTGCAACACTGTCCTTATGGAACTACTGTGTAGTCAAATTTCACACTGCATTTTTCACAAACTGAATTTGTGCCTGAAAGGCACTGTTATTGCTGTCACCATCTTTATTATCATTTTTTTAAATCTCTTGGCAGCAAATAACACAGTAAGTGCTAAGGCAGAGGGATTAAACAGACAATACGTTGCTTTCTTTCTGTGAAGAGTCTGCAAAAAGCGCTTGGCAGTTCATTACAGATGACAGTAACGTTAATGAGCAGTGAGTACGAGCAGTTAACAAGAACGTGCAAGGGAACCTTTTCCATTGCTGAAAGTCTCCTGTGCAGCACATAGTGACCAAATGGCATCAGTACAGGGACTCATTCCCCAGCAAGGGAACTGACTGACACTCACAGGAAGGCAAGCGGGGCATGCCGATGCAGCAGCCACTTTGGGAGAAATATTATGGGGTAATAAAGATTTCCTGTCAGCAGAGGCGGAAGGTGAGTGAGCCCCTTCAGCCCTCTATCAGCATGAGTTATGTTAAGGTTATGTTAAGGGGCATTTTTAAAGCGCTCTGTCACCATGGGTTTCCTGGCGCTAGTCTGACACTGAGAGGGAAAAAAGGATTTAACCAGAATGTGGGAAAAGCCAGGTTTTTAGGGATTTACGAAATTGGGTTAGTGAATTTGAGAGAGGGGGGAAGAGAGTTCCAGAGAGTGGGGGCAAGGAGAGCAAATCTCCGGCCACCCATTCTGCAAAGTTTAAAAGAGGGAACAACCAAGAGGCGAAGGGTAGAAGATCGTGAGGGGCGATAGGGACTGATGAGGGATTTCAGAAAGGCAGGGCAAGTGCCAGTGAGGGATTTGAAAGTGAGGCAGCCGATTTTAAAGGCTGCCCTAGAGGAGATAGGAAGCCAGTGGAGTTTGGCAAGAAAGGGTTTGGCTGATTGCCATTTCGGAATCCCGCAGGCTAGTCTCGCCGCTTGGTTCTGGACGATCTGGAGTCTAGCGAGAAGGCCTGTAGGCAGCCCATGATAAAGGGAGTTGGAAAAATCCAAACGGGAGAGGACAAGGGCCATGATGACTAAAATCAGGGCTTCGGGCGTCAAAAGGTACGCCACCTTTCTGATCCTGCGCAGTTGGTACATGCAGGTGGAGACCACCGACCCTATTTGGGGTTTGAGAGATAATTCGGAGTCAATGATGACCCCGAGACTCTTTACTGAAGCCACGGGGGAAGGAGGAGCACCGAGGTCTCCCGGCCAGAAATGCGGGCCCCAGTGAAAGGAGCTCTTGCCGGGAAGAAGGAGTTCCGTCTTCCCGGGATTGAGTTTGAGCTGGTTCTGGCTCATTCACTGGAGGATATGAGTCATGGCCGCCTGGAAATTAGAAACAGCAGAAGAAGAGTTAAGAGGAAAGATGAGTTGCAGGTCGTCAGCGTAATTGAATACGGTGACGTCCCACTGCCTCAGAGAGAAGAGAAGAGGTTGAAGATATAGATTAAAGAGAAGAGGGGATAAGGAAGAGCCCTGGGGAACCCCGCAGAGTGAACATTCCCTAGAAGACCTGAAGGTTCCCAGGCTAAGAGTCTGAGACCTCCCGGACAAGAAGGATTTGACCCACGTCAACGCCAGGCCCTGGATGCCGGCCTGTTCGACACGGTGGAGTAAAATGTTATGATCCACCGTGTCGAAGGCGGCCGACAGATCTAGAAGAACCAGGGCCTGGGAGGTGCCCCTGTCCACGCCAGCTCGGAGAGCGTCCAGTACGGCCAAGATGACTACCTCCGTGGAGTGGCCGGGTCTAAAACCGGCCTGGTTGCCCTCGAGGAAGCTGGAGCTCTCAATGAACTGCGAGAGACAAGTGGTGACGTGGGCTTCCAGGATTTTGGCGAAGAAGGGCAGAAGAGAAATTGGCCGATAATTCGCCAGGACCGTGGGGTCCGCTCCCGGTTTCTTCAGTAAAGGCACTAGAACAGCTGCCTTGAAGGAGTTAGGTACGGAGCCAGAAGAGAGAGAAGAGTTTAGCAGAGAGAGAACATTATCAGGGAGATGGAGACAGATGTCCCGTAGTATAGAAGGTGGACAACAGTCGTCCGGTGAACCCGATTTAATCCGAGTGGCCAGGGTGGCCAAAGATTTAGAATCTAGAGGGGGAAAGTGAGTGAAAGTGAGAGCGTTAGGAGGGGGGCAGGTGAAATTAGCACCAGGAACGGTAACCGGAATAGTGTCCTTGATCAGGACAATTTTTTCCAGAAAAAAAGAGCTGAGGGCATTACAGGATTCCTGAGTCGGAGCCTGGGTAGGGAGCGTCCTAGGATCGGAAGAGAATTCTTCAAGCACTTTGAAGATCTCCTTTGATTTACAGGGGGCGGAGAGAATCCTGTTAGAGACATAGGTAGCTTTGGCCATAGCAATGGCTTTTTTGTATTTATTGCGGGCAGTAACGTAAATGTCTCTGCTCATAGAACAGTAGGTTCTTCTCCATTTACGCTCCAGCTGGCGTAACTCCAAATGTTGGGTTTTAAGTTGATGGTCAAACCATTTGTGGGAGTTGCTATGCCGTGAGCGGGGGAACTTCGTAAGCGGAGCAAAGATGTTACTGGCAGACGTGAGCCAGGCAGAGATATTACCATCTCGCTCGTCAATACAGATGTCGCTAGGGAGGGGAGGGTGGGAACGGGCCAGGTGAGAAAGAAATGCAGAAGAATCGACAGACCTCCACTTGCGAGCCACACCACCCTCTGAAGGGGGGGCTCTGATATTATCACTGATCGAGAGTGTAATATCGATCAGGAAGTGGTCAGACCACACACAAGGAGAGATCTGCGGGAAGGAGGATTTCACCCCCATGGTCCATATATGGTCAAGAATATGACCGGCGCTATGCGTGGGAAGATTGATAAGTTGGATAAAATTAAGACTAGAAAGGGTCTCGAAGAGCTCAGTAGCGTGCGGCCCAGCATCTTTGTGTTGGAACCAATAGTTAAAATCGCCAAAGATGGCGACGCGAGAGGTAGATGTGATGAGGTTGGCGAGCTGCTCAGTAAGGGAAGACGGAAAGGAGGGCATAGGAGAGGGAGGGCGATAGAGAATTATAACCATGACTGCACCTACCTCAGTGCCTAGGCTGAGAACCAAATTATCCACTTCAGGGAGGATCAGCGAGGCGGTGGCAATAATTTTAATGTTTTTACGTACGACAGCTGCCACCCCGCCACCGGACCGACCCCCAGGACGGTTGGCATTCAGCAGATAGTAATTGGGGGGTAATGCCGCCAAGATATCCGGGAGGGAGTCATCGGTTAGCCAGGTTTCGGAGAGCAGAAGGACATCCGGGTTCTCAACCGAAAGTAGGAGAAAGATGTCGGTTTGATGTTTTACAAGGGAACGTGTATTGAGATATAAAATCCGGATGTTAGATTTACTGGGGGTGGGTAAGGTGTGAGGTCCCGATAGGGGAGGGGTATTCCCTGAGAGTCCTAAAGCGGAGATAAGCGCTTTGACATTGGGCGGGGGGGAATGAGAGTTACATTGTAAGCTCTTTAAAAAACTGGAGGAGTAGGATATCACAGCGGCAGAGTCCCTAGCCCCTGGGCCCGTCCGGCCGCGGACGGGCACAGACGGGCTTAACTCTGGCGCAACTCCGGCGCGCCTACGACGCGCCCGCTGCGCTCGTCCGCTGCGCTGACGCATGTGGGACGTTTAAGTAGGCGTATGACGAGGGTGGTGGGCGGAGTCAGCAGGGCGGGTTGGGAGGTGATTTTAAAAGAATTGGAATCAAGTCCTCCGCTCGTAGTCAGCGGGACAAGGGGACTGATCTGCTTGTAATCAGCAAAGGAAGGCGCAAGGTATTAAAAATAAGACTGCAGTGACAGCCTCGCGCAAGCCCTCTGCCACAGAGCTACACGCAAGCACTGAGGAAGAAGGAGGGGAAGCCTAAGTAGGCGGATGACGAGGTTGGTGGGCGGAATCAGCAGGGCGGGTTGGGAGGTGATTTTAAAAGAATTGGAATCAAGTCCTCCGCTCGTAGTCAGCGGGACAAGGGGACTGATCTGCTTGTAATCAGCAAAGGAAGGCGCAAGGTATTAAAAATAAGACTGCAGTGACAGCCTCGCGCAAGCCCTCTGCCACAGAGCTACACGCAAGCACTGAGGAAGAAGGAGGGGAAGCCTAAGTAGGCGGATGACGAGGGTGGTGGGCGGAGTCAGCAGGGCGGGTTGGGAGGTGATTTTAAAAGAATTGGAATCAAGTCCTCCGCTCGTAGTCAGCGGGACAAGGGGACTGATCTGCTTGTAATCAGCAAAGGAAGGCGCAAGGTATTAAAAATAAGACTGCAGTGACAGCCTCGCGCAAGCCCTCTGCCACAGAGCTACACGCAAGCACTGAGGAAGAAGGAGGGGAAGCCTAAGTAGGCGGATGACGAGGGTGGTGGGCGGAGTCAGCAGGGCGGGTTGGGAGGTGATTTTAAAAGAATTGGAATCAAGTCCTCCGCTCGTAGTCAGCGGGACAAGGGGACTGATCTGCTTGTAATCAGCAAAGGAAGGCGCAAGGTATTAAAAATAAGACTGCAGTGACAGCCTCGCGCAAGCCCTCTGCCACAGAGCTACACGCAAGCACTGAGGAAGAAGGAGGGGAAGCCTAAGTAGGCGGATGACGAGGGTGGTGGGCGGAGTCAGCAGGGCGGGTTGGGAGGTGATTTTAAAAGATTTGAATCAAGTCCACCGCTGGCAGCATGCACAGCAGTGATTAAGGCAAGGAGAGGTCCTCATTAATCATGACTAGGGGTGGCAGAGCAATACTTCCCCACTTGCGGAACTCCGCGGAATTTAGAAGAGTTTGACGACTTCGCAGAATTCCGTGGAGTGAATCTTTGCGAGCTGTGCCCAGACCTGGTTTGCAGTCTGTTGTCAATGATGATTGATGGACATTTAGGACTCTGTCCATAAATTCCATCCTGAGACTACTTTGTAAGCCATATATAATGTAGGTAAACATCACCTGTTGTCAAGAGTCCAAAGATTGACCAAGCAATACAGTAGGTACACATGTCAATGATTAGTGTGGACAGCGTCTCAAAAGACTCCATTGCCTTATGGGATTAACCCCTTCACTGCTGGGCCTTTTCTCCCCCCTGTGCTAAGCTTTTTTTGGCTACTTGAGGTAGTTCGCGCTTAGGCCCCTGTAAATTTGTGTCCTTTTCATCAAACATCTTGTGGATTCTAAAGGTACCCAGTCCTTGTGGATTGCCCAGGAGGGGACCCAGAAATTAGCCGAAATACAGCAAAATGTTTTTTTTTTATGATAAAAAAGTTCTGCAGAAGAAAGCGTCTGTGATTTTTCACTGCACATGGTATCAACAAAGCGTTTGTGGTGCTCAAGTCACCATCTTTTCAGGAGCAGGCAAACGCTTGTCAGAAAACCAACATTTTCTACACAGTTTTGGCATTTTACTCGGACATAGCCTATTTTTGCTATTTTTGGTGCTTTCAACCTCCTTCCAGTTAGTGGTAAAAATGGGTGTGAAAACAATAATGGATCCAGGAAAGCTATACATTTCTGAAAAGTAGAAATAATTCCTAATTCAGTAAGGGTTCATTTGTGTAGATCCTTTAAGTTTTTTGTATAGAAACTAACAGTTGAGATTGAGTTAAAAAAACCTGCCATTTGTGCAAACATTTTCCCTTGTAACTTCTATGTATGACAGATTTAAAATAATATGCCATTCCATCAGCTGGTTGTTTCTGGTTGGGGGGAAATATAGGACTTGTAGGTTCCCCAAGAACCCAAGGAACCCGGAGCCAATAACTGAGCTTCGTCTTGCAATGGTTTTCATTGAGTACTGGGTGTATAGCAATTAATTTGGTAAAATATAAATAGTAAAAAATAGGTACCAAGGAAACCTATACATTTCCAAAATAGGAACAAAATATACATTTGGAAGGCAGAAATACAAAGAAAACCAATTGGTAATAACACTTGTTCTACTATTCTATGGTCCCCTAAGTCTCCCGATAAAAATATTACCTTACTTGTGTGGGTAGGCCCTGTACCCGTGACAGGAAAAGGTCCAAAATGCAATGTGGACACATCACATTTGTCCAGTGAAAACGGACCCTTTTATTCTAATGTTCCTAGCTGTGGATTTTGGAACTAGCTCAGCTGGCACCTAAGGAAACCTAGCAAACCTATATATTTTTGAAAACTAGAAAAACAGGGAAATCCAAGATTGGGTGACTTGTGTAGCTCTCACCAGGTTCTGTTACCCAGAATCCTTTGAAAACCTCAAACTTTGTCACAAAAACTACATTTTCCTCATATTTTTGTGATGGAAAGTTCTGGAATCTGTGAGGAGACACAAACTTACACATACCCAGCATTCACCAAAGTCTCCTGTTAAAAATTGTACTTCACTTGTGTGGGTAGGCCTAGTACCCACAAAAGGAAACAGCCCAAAACTCAACATGGACACATCACATTTTTCCAGTGGACTTTAGCTCTACCGGTACCTAGGGAAACCTAACAAACCAATACATTTTTTAAAACTAGACATCCAATGAAATCCAGGATGGGTTGACTTGTGTGATTTTCACTAGGTCCTGTTACCCGGAATCCCTTGTAAGCCTCAAACTTTGTAAAAAAAACAACTTTTCCTCCAAATTTTTCTGTGATGGAAAGTTCTAGAATCTGCAGGGAGCCATAAACTTCCAACCTCCCAGTGCTCCCCTAAATTTTCCAGTAAAAATGGTACCTCACTTGTGTGGGTAGGCCTAGTAGATGCAAGAGGAAACAGCCCAAAACACAACATAGACCCAACACATTTTTCCAGTGAAAACGGACCATTTTATCACAATGTGCCTAGCTGTGGGTTTTGAACCCTAGCTCTACCGGCACCTAAGGAAACCTAGCAAACCTATACATTTTTGAAAACTAGAAATCCAGGAAAATCTAGTATGGGGTGACTTGTGTGGCATTCACCAAGTTCTGTTAACCGGAATCCCTTGTAAACCTCAAACTTTAGTTTTAAAAAACACATTTTCAAAATATCTCTGTGATGGAAAGTTCTGTAATCGGCGTGTATCTACAAACTTCCAGACACACAGCATTCCCAAACGTCTCTTAAAATAAAATGGTACCTCACTTTTTTTTGGGTAGGCCTAGTGCCCGGGATAGGAACCATACCAAAACACAACGTGGACACATCACATTTTTCCAGTGAAAACTGACCCTTTTTTGCAATGTGCCTAGACTTGGATTTCAGATACTAGCTCTGCCGGCACCTTAGGAAATCTAGCAAACCCACACATTTTTTAAAACTAGACACCAGGGAAATCAACGATGGAGTGACTTGTCTGGCTCTCACCAGGTTCTGTTACCCAGAATCCCTTGCAAAACTCAAACTTTCCTTAAATTTCTGCAATATAAAGTTCTGGAATCTGTGGGGAGCCACAAAATTCCAGTCACTGAGCATTTCACAAAGTCTCCCAATAATAATGATACCTCACTTGTGTGGGTAAGCTTAGAACCCATGACAGAAAACACCCAAAACACAAAGTAGACACATGTGCCTAGCTGTGGATTTCGGACCCTAGCTCTGCCGGCACCTAAGCAAACCTAACAAACCTATACATTTTTGAAATGTAAACATCCAGGAGAATCCGGGATGAGGTGGCTTGTGTGGCTCTCACCAACTTCTGTTACCCAGAATGCCTTGCAAACCTCAAACTTTGTAAAAAAAACAACAAATTTTCCTCACATTTCTGTGATGGAAAGTTCCGGTATCTGTGGGGAGCCACCTACTTCCACTAACACAGCATTCCCCAAAGTCTACCAATAAAAATGGTACCTCACTTGTGTGGGTAGGCCTAGTACCCACAACAGGAAACGGCCCAAAACGCAGCGTGGCCACGTCACATTTTTCCAGTTAAAACTGATTCTTTTTCGCAATGTGCCTAGCTGTGGATTTTGTTCCCTCGCTCTTCCAGCACCGAAGGAAACCTAACAAACCTATAAATTTTTTAAATAGACATCCAGGGAGAAACAGGATGGGGTTAATAGTCTGGCTTTCACTAGGTTATGTTACCCAGAATCCCTTGCAACCTCAAACTGTAAAAACAAATACTTTTTCCTCACATTTCTGTTACGGCAAAGTTATGGAATCTGTATGGATCCAAAACCTTCCACCACCCAGCATTCCACAGAGTCTCCTGATCTAAATGGTACCTCATTTGTGTGGGTAGGCCTAGAGAATGGCCCAAAATGTACTTTGGAGACTTCAAAATTATGGATTACAAAAATACCTTGTTTTGGGTGCGAGTCACCTGCGTTTTTGATCCCGGGCTTTGAGGCCATTTAGGGAAACCTATCAATCCCAGACATTTCCAAAAGCTAGACACCTGGAGGAGTCAAGGAAGGTGTGATTTGCAATGATCTCCCAACATTTTCCTACCCAGAAATCCCTGCAAAACTCAAATTTAGCTGAAACCATCAAATTGTTCCAACATTTCTGTGTGGAAAAGCTGTGGGGTCACATGGCTGGCAAAAATGTCCTACCAACAAGCATTCCCCCAGGTCTCCCAATAAAAATGCTACCTCACTTGTGTGGATGGGCCAAGTACCTGCGGCAGGGAAGGGCCCAAAACGTAGAGACATCAAAATTATCTATCACAAAACAACCTGGTTTTGCAAGGGGGCACCTGCGTTTTTGTTCCCGGGCAACGGCCTTCTACAATAAACTACAAATCCAGACATTTCTGAAAACTTGACACCTGGAAGAGGTCAGGGAGCTGTGGCTTGAGTGGATCCACCAATGTTTTTCTACCCAGAATCCCCTGCAAATGTCAAATTTAGCAAAAATAATCACATTTTCCTGGCTGAAATCATGGCGCCGGCACAAAAGTCCTATCAGTCAGCGTTCCCCTCAGCCTCCCGAGTAAAATGATACTTCATTGGGAATGCTGGATTGGTGGAAGTTTGATGCTCCCCTTAGATTCCTGAACTTTCTATCACAGACATGTGAGGAAATGCTTTTTTTTTACTACGTTTTAGGTTTGCAAGGGATTCTGGGTAGCAGACCCTGATGAGAGGCTCACATGTTACATGTCACCCCATCATGTCTTGGTGTCTAGTTGAAAAAAAATGTACATGTTTACTAGATTTCCCTGGGTACTGGCTATGCTAGGGTCCCAAATACACAGCTAGGCACATTGAGAAAAAAGTCAGTGCCTAGTGGTCTTTCTGGTGCTGGGGGGGAGGGGGAATCGGGGGCTATTGCCCCGATATGTCCCCACTTTTACATATAAAAAAGCCAGCATAATCCCTGGCATCTAGTGGGCTCTCTGGAGGGGGGGCAGATCAGGGGTTACTACCGCCATCTGTCTCCTGGGGGGGGGCAGAATGTCTGTGGCATTTGGGAGGTGTTGGGGTATTGACATGTCTGGGCAGCTGCCATCTCTGAATTTTGGAAAACAAATCCCTTGTGCTTAGTTGGCTTTCTGCCCCCATGGGGGCAGATAAGAGGCTATTGCCTCCATCTGCTTGCTGGGGTCACAGAAAGGCTGTGGTAATTTTTGGGGAGTGGAAGCTTTGGAAGTCCAATTCTTGGCAGCCCCCACCCCTACATATAAAATATAATTATCCATGGTGCCTAGTGGGCTTTCTGCCCTCCTAAAGGCACAGAAAAGGGGCTATTGCCCCATCTGCCTCCCGGGGATGCAGAAACACTGTAGTAATTGATTGGGGGGGGGCATTGGATGGCCCATTCTGGGCAACCCCACCACAGGAATATTTGTTTAACTAATCCCTGGTGCCTCTTGAGCTTTCTGCCCCCTGGGGGCAGATATGGGGCAATTGCCCCATCTGCCTCCTAGGGAAACAGAAAGAGTTTAGCCTTTTTTGGGGGAGGAGGGTTGGGACAATGTCATTCCCACTCTGGCCAACCCTCACCCCTTACCTAAAAAAGGTACCGCTCCCCCCTCTCTGGTGGCTAGTGGGTAGATCCCTGCTTGGGGATTGTCCTCCTTGGGCGATCCCCAAGCTGAATCTCCCTTTACCATTAGAAAAGGGAGATTCTCCCTCTTTCCAATGATACATCTCCCATGTAATTCAGTTCTCGGGTGATGACATAACCCTATGAGCACCGAAACAATGAAAGTTAAACCAAGTTTTAGTTTCATTTTCAATGTAATGATGTCAGCGCACCATGCGCCTGATCGTCATACCATTGAAGAAAAAAAGAACCTCAGGAGGTAGGCGAAGCTCTCCCCCACCTCCTGAGGCAAAAATAAAAAAAGGAAACAGACAGCAGAGGGATTTTATGCACATGTGCACATGACGGAATGGTTCCGTATGTGCACAGGAGCACTGGTGCTCATAACAGAACCATTCCGTCATGAGCACCGAAGGGGTTAAATGTCAGTGCATGTGTGAGACCTCCCTGGACACGATACCAATAGGGGCCTGATTCACTACTACTGGCATCTGCCCTTGTTGGGGAGGCCTCACAGTTGTAGGGGAGGTTCTGCACTTGGGTCGTAATCTCAACAATGAAAGTTTTCATTGAGGAGATTCCGACCTGAGTGCAGAGACTCCCTTATGACTACAAGGCCTCTGCCACAATGGCAGCTGCCTGTTATAAATCAGTCCCCTTGTATTTGTGTGTGCTGCAACTCCTGTGGCAGTGTTGCCATATGTCTGTTATATATACATCATGATTCAAGTAGACCTGTGTAATAACATGGATAGTCCATGTTCACAGCTGCTATTTTTTCAAGCACCATGCATGATGTGCCACTTCAGGCCAGGTGGTTATTTTGTGTGACCTCGGACACCTGGCTAGGCTGTGTGCTTAGTAACAGACTCCCTCGGACTCCCTCATGCATACAACTACTGGCCTTATTAAAAAAGGCTAGACATTTTCTATTGTGTGTAATGCTGAATGCATCCCACATGCAGGTCTATTGTTCCCCTATGATCATATGTCACCGTCTCAAGCGATAGTTACAGGTATTTGTGAGATGTATGATGCAGAGTAGCTGCCACTGGCTGAGCAGTAAATGTACTAACACATCCCCACAGCATTTATGGCACATCTATGCCCATTGCAATTACACAGAGACATGTTCTGCAACATGCAGCGGGGTCACTCCAGTATTCATTGTGTGCTGCATCACTCAGCTGTTCTTCTGGTCCCCCATATATCAGGGGGTACCTATCAAGCCTCCCTCAGTTTGCATGTTCAAATCTATATCACAGTATGTGTGGTTGACTGGTTCTCGAGTCCCTCATCTGTGTTGGGGACAGGTGAGTTAAACAGTGCAGTAGGATGGCAGAGGATCTTGCTTGGAGGTGAGGATGACTCAGAATGACCATTAAAAAAAGAAATAGCTTTCTACAACTTCCTGTATTAAACTTCCTGTCGTATTTGTCATTTTCTATCTAAAACATTTGTTTTCCTGCCTGATTGCATAATCTCCACCTCCGGGGCGGAGTCTTCAACCTGGATGTGGAAACTCTGTACCCGGGGCAGAGACTCCACTGTCAGGCGGTAATCCAATGTTTTCAAACAAGAAATGACACGCAGGAAATAAAACACATTAAGTTCCTAAACAGGAAGTTGCAGTTAGCCATTTTATGCTCATTCTGAGGCCTCCTCACCTCCAAGCAAGATCCTCTGTCATCCTGCTGCAATTTGTAATTTACTTTCCCCCAACATGACTGAGGAACTTAACGACAAGGTACCCCCCTTTCAGTGGAGGTGAATTGAGGGTACTAGTTGAGGGGGTGCTTGGTAAGAACCCTCATCTTTATGGTCGCCCAGAGGCCCAGCTGAGCAATTCAGGCCGCAGCAGAATCTGGGGAGATATCTCTGCGCACTACAGTAGAGTGGGCATTTCTGAAAGGTGGGCCAAAACCTTTCGAAGCGCTGGGACAACCTGTAATGCTGGACCCAAATCAAGGCCCAGGACTTAACGGGCATGTCTTCCCAGCCCCACTTACAGAGGATTGCCTTCATCCACTGTACTGGAGGGTACTGGGAAAATGCTCAGCTGGAGGAGTATGAGCAGCAGAGACCTGGTAAGTGCTTTAACTGCTTCATGTGTCTGGTAGTATGATGTGAATGAGGAAACAGATTTACTATCATGTGTCTTTTGTCACATTTCACATAGAGTAATGGCTGCAACAAGTATAGGCCCAATGCACCGTAGGAGCACATGAAAGCCATTTCCAGAGTGCCTTCTCGGACTTGTAGTGTACTAAACCCAACTGGAGAAATTACCCTTACAGTTGAATTTCAAATTAATAAATGCACTTAAAACATCATGGCAGGTAAAATATGGGCCTTATAACTGTTGTAGGTAATGGTGACAGAATGGCGCAGACAATGTTTTAGTGTTGGATGCTGTATCATGATTGTCTTTTGAGTTGCCTGGTTGAAATATTTTTAATGTGCCATGAAGTAAAGGCTGACTTTGTTATACTTGTCTCACTTATGATGATACAAACATATCCTAGGGGAATGAAATGAACACATCTTCTGAACAGTGACATGTTTGTCATTTGTAATATCTAGGTAGCTGTACTGACTATGCACATGTGCTTACCAGTGTACCACACAAACAAAGCAGTCTTGACATATTATATGGGGTAGGGGTGATGCGGAGTTTGCAGAGTTCCACTACGCATAATTCTGTGGAGTTAAAAACAAATATGTGAACTCCACCTACAACAATACAATACAATACAATAATACTTTATTTGGTTACACAGATATATAACCATAAAAGCACATACAATATCATCATACATTAAAATACATTTAAAATGAAATTCATGAGGGGGGCACAAGACTCTTGAGTTCATTTGATTTTTATCGCATTATAATCGTTTTTCTTAATCTAAAAACATTTTTTTAAAAGGCCGTAACGGAGACTACAACAAAAATTGACTCTAATTTTTGGAGTGCCACAAATGCAGGGCGACAAGACCTCATTCCTGATTCTTTTAAAAGAGGGACAATCCATATTTTTCTCTGGGTGGAGTAAAATTTACAAAAAAATAACACATGTATTGTAGACTGTTCAGAGGTGTCATCACATGGACATTTGCAGAGCTGTTTAGACCAGTCAGTAGCAGCCGGGAAACGTATCAACCTGTGTAAAATACCCAGGTGGTAACGCATAAGAAGGAAACGGTCGTAGTCACTCATAGACAGGCGTAGGTATCGCAGGAGACAGAAAGTTGTTAGTGTGAGATTGTGTGCCTGAACCGAGGTTTTATTCAGTTTGGTGCACAATCTCTGTTCTATCAAAAAATTCAAGCAGTTATTCTTAAGATTTTTTTCTACTTGTCCCAGCCATAGTGAGTGGATTATCATAAAATTAATTTTTTTTTTCTTTTTTTTTTTATTGTCACAAACATAACAAAAAAAGCAACCAAACATATATAGCACAGGTATAGATGGAATTAACCAGAACATCTCAAATTAATTAATAAAAAATATTCACATATATCGAATACAGCAGTCAAGCGAATAATAGTCTGAATCAGGGCCGATTGGAATAATAAAAGAAGAAAACATACAAATTGATTAGAATAATACATGGAACCAACATATATTATAAATTAACACCCCCAAAATATGAAGAATGTTGTAAAAGAATTAAAGCCAACAGCAGCAATTAATCCCATTGCAAGCTAGACCACACCTTCCCAAATTTAACCCTTGAGCGTAGGACCCGTGCTTTTGCTAACGCCAGTTCCATTTCAAAAACTCCCCTAAGTAACGACCAGAAGTCACTGATCTTGGGACTAGCTGCCTCAATCCAGGCCCTGGCAATGCAGAGCCTTGCCGCAATAATAATAATTGAGACTAACGATTTAGATAGTTTACCTGACTCACTAACCGAGCCCAGAATTATTTCTCTTTCCGTTATATGAATTGGTGTACATGATAGCCTAGGCAGCACCGAGGCAATCTCAAACCAGAATGTATTTAGACATGGGCATAAAATAAACATATGTCTAAGATCAGCAGCGTACAAATTACACTTAGGGCAAAAGGATTCCAAAGAACCCTGGGAGTTTGCCCATTCTGAAATTAACTGCGGAGTATAATACAGCATGAACTATAATACGATGCTGATGCAGCTTCAGATTGATTGAAGAGACAGCAGAATTGATTGTAGCCAGGGAGTCATGAAAATCTTCCATACTAATTCCGGTTGCAAACATATGGTTAATCTTAGCTACCCTTGTCAAGCCATCATCCACTGTTTCTTGCATGAAGCACTGATAGGCTTTACCAATCTGACGCCGACCAGGAGTGAGAAAGATAGCCAGGAGTACGGCAGAAGTATGGGGGAGAGCAAACAATCCCTTCCCTTGTAAGAAATAATTTCTGATTTGCAAATATTTAAAAAATGAATTCTGTATTAACCCAAACTCACTTTTTAAAGAAGCAAATGACCTAAAACCCCCTTCATCGTAAATCTGCCCCAGTCGTATTATTCCGGCCTGTTGCCATTTTCTACAGACGGGGTCTGAGAATATTCCCGGAAACCTAGGATCAGCCCATAAATAAGTATATTCATGTAAGTCAGGCAAAGAGTACGTTTTACCGATATCTTGCCATATATTATAAATGTGCCTGGCTACCTTGAAACAAAATCTCTTGAAGTAGTTTGGGTCCAACATGTGGTAGAGGAGAAACCCACTGTTAGGACCAAATGTGAACTGATACGCTAGCCAAGTTTTACCCACCGTGGGTCAAAAAGTACACTCTTTATACGATTAAGGAAGGCAGCCCAAAACTAAGTTTTAAAAGCGGGAAGTTGAAAACCACCTTGCTCATAAGTCAACTTCATATATCTGAGCGCTCTCCTAGCTTTACGATAGCCCCATATAAAACTACAAATCGCAGAGTCAAGTCGCTTAAAAAATGAATTTGGGACCCGAAAAGGAATTGAACGAAACAAATAAAGAAATTTGGGCAAGACGTTCATTTTTACTATATTGCATCTCCCAATAATAGTCAGAGGCAGCCTATGCCATCTACGCAAATGTGCGGTAATTTGTTTTAGTAGACGTTCGTAGTTCAGTGACATATGTTCATTTATACATCCACTAAGACAGATACCGAGGTAAGTAGCTGTGGTAGTAACACCAAGCTGTGATATAGGAGATGCAGGAACATAGTTAAGAATAGATTGTGTTTTGTCCAAGATTGAGCTTATATCCAGAGAGGGAACCAAAATATTGTGCCTCTTGTGTAATTGCAACAGTCGCAGCTTCAGGTCCAGAGGTAAATACTGCAATGTCGATTGCATAGGCCGTAATTTTTAAGGTTATACCATTAAAACAAACAGGAGAAATAGAATTATTATAAAGGAAATGCATAATATAGGGCTCAATATAAAGGGCAATTAATAATGGGGAGAGTGGGCAGCCCTGACGGGTGCCCCCCTGAATATTAACCACCCCAGATGTACAGCCATTCAACTTGATAGCTGCCGACGGAATGCGATACAGTCGCTGGACCGCCGAGATAAACCTCCGACCAAGGCCTAGTGATTGCATAGTGCTCCATAAAAAACCCCAAGCGACTTGGTCAAAGGCCTTCTCGGCGTCCAGCATTACCATTCCAATCCGCTCCCCTTGTTGACCTGCTACATCAAAAGCCGCATAGGCTGTATTTATGTGCGCCACCGTATCCCTACCTGGAACAAAACCATGTTGCTCTTCTGAGACCAACAAATACATACTTGGAGCTAGACGAGAAGCAAGCAGTTTCGAAAATATTTTTGCATCTGCATTTATAAGTGAAATAGTTCTGTAGGACCCTAATTCCCCCACCGGTTTACCCTTTTTGGGAAAAACCACTATGTTTGTTTTGTTCCAGGAGGGCGAGCATCTCCTCCCTCCAATATGTCGTTAAACAGCACAAGGAGAACCGGTGACAACACTGCCTTAAAGATTTTATAAAACTCTAAAGGTATGGTGTCCACTCCAACCGCCTTACCACTAGGGAGAGCCCCTAGAGCCAAGTTCAGTTCCTCAAGATCAACCGAGGTCTCTAGACCCTGCGATTGAGATATATCCAAAGTTGGAAGATTACTGTCTTGTAAATATCGCCTTACAGCTTGTTGATTATATGATCTAGTTTCCTGATATAAAGTGCCATAACATTTCCTAAATTGCTCGGCTATATCTTCTGATTTTGTGTAAATATTAGAATCACCTCCCTTTATGGACTCGATATGAGAATTTGCCCGCTGATCTGCAAGTTGGTACGCCAATACTCTTCCTACCCTCTCTCCATATTCATCCTGCTTTATTCTGTATTTGAGGAAGTTATTAGCCACTTTATCTTTCAGTCTTCTCTGCAGTTTGGCTTTAATCTCAATAATCTGGACATAAATCTCTTGCTCACCACTGTCTTTAGCCGCTAATGCAGAGGCATGTTGTTGCTCTAACTGAATATTCTGCTTGTGTTCAATAGCAAGTTGGATATTATTTTGTCTATTCTGTTTTACTATATACTGAAGAGGTGCCCCTCTTACACCAGCTTTTAGACAATCCAATACCATGGCCGTAGACGAAGTATGTAGATTAATCAGAATGAATTCATCTAAAACCTTATGCATATTGGCAACATAATCCGGGTTACTTAACAAATGTCTTGGAAATGAAAACTTCTTCGCTTGTTGTGATCTAGACCCTGCAAGAGCTATATTAATCATAATAGGATTGTGGTCAGAGGTTATCTTTGGACATACAATCATTGTTGCATCGACTAACAAACCATAATTCATGAACATTATATCAATCCTTGAGTATTGTTTATGGGGATGGGAATAGAATGTGAACTCCGGTATTAAAGGATATAAAGTTCGCCAAGCATCGTCTAATTAATGGATGTGCATTAAATCAAGCATACTGGCCTTTACCTGGACCATTCTGGCCCTTGCACGTGAATTAGTAGTGTCCATTTTTCTATCCATAATAAAATTGAAGTCGCCCATTACAACAAGGTCACCCTCCCAATCTAAAAGTTCGAAATTCAAATAAGAAATAACCTCAGAGCAATCAACATTAGGACCGTATAACATACAGACTGTAATCTTTTTTCCCAAAATCAAGAACTGCGCCATTGCCCATCTCCCCCGATTATCTGCAAGAGTTCTAAGTACAGTCATTTTCGAATATTTATCTTTTAACAGCGTAACACCCTTTAGAGATACTGTCTGTGAAGTACAAATGACCAGATCATAACCTAATTGTTTATATAACTTTCTATCCTTATAGGAGAGATGGGTTTCAGCCAGTCCCACTATTTGTGGCTTAAATCCTTTAAGTTCTTCTGCCACCAATCGCCTTTTGCCGGGTGCATTAAGCCCACAGACATTCCAACTCATAATCAGGACTCTAGCCATCATAAAAAATCATTTTGACCACATAGTAATCTAACAAAACCCAATTATACATTTTCCTACACGACAAACACTCATTTTAACCTGTGCTATTTTATGCAAAATGTGACTGTTTAACCCCCCCCCTTGGACCCAACTCCTCCAAGACCCCCCCAAGACCCCCCACCCCATTTCTTGGAAAAGGAATCACCCCCCCTTCCTTCTGTCCTGGATGACAGCGAATGAAAGACAACACGACCACTCCTCCCCAAGAGCCCCTAGGCATACCCACACACCATCCCCCTCCGTCCACCACCCAGCAACTAAGATACATTCATCATCTGTCAGCTATAGTTGAAGACTAACAAGATAAACCTTTAACTAATTGCCAAATTATAGCCTTATAACAGTACTTCCTAAACCCGTTACCTCAACCCCCACAGAAAAAATACTTCAAAGTTAGACAAAGACCTTAGGTCAATCTCTAGTCCTGAGAGGTTTGCCAACTGGCAAAAGCTTTTTTAGCCTCCTGCTCATTAAAAAAGAAGTAGGAACGACCATCCTTAACAACTTTAAGCCGGGCAGGCTCCTGCAAAAAAAACTGAGAACAGACAGACTTAAATGAATCCATAAGCTTACGTAGTTGCCTTCTCTTGTCCATAGAAGACTTGCAGAGATCAGACCTGACGAAAATTGACATAGTGTCTACTTTACCAGGAGCCGTTGGCCTAGCCTTAAAAAAAATAGCCTGGCGGAGCAAATAATTACCAAAGAAAACCAAAATAGGATGGGAATAGTTTTTTTTAGCTAGCATATTAGGTGACAAAAAAAAGTGGGAACCGATGCGCTCTTTGGATCTGCGTATCCATGTCTCAATCCTCCAAATCTGGGAAAGCCTTCTGTAAAAGGTCCACAACATGAGCACGAGGATCAGCGCCTTCCTTCCCCTCTAGTATCCCGAAAATCCTTAGATTGTGGCGCCGCTGACGGTTTTCCAGGTCATCAATTTTAAGTTGCATTGAAGCAAGTTGTGACTCTTGTGCAGTGACCACCTTGACAGTGTGGGAGTTGATCTGCTCCGCGCCTGCCACTCGCTCCTGCAGGTCAGAAACCTCCACCGTCAAATGCTGGACCTTGCTGGTAACCTCAAACAGCACTCTTTTGATTTCACTAGAGTCCACCCTTGCCTGTTGGTAATATGCCTGTGCTTCTGCTCTTTGAGCAGCGAGAGCCTGCATGATACTAGAGAGTGAGGGTTCACCCCCCCCTTCACCCCCTCTAATCAAGTGGTTCGGCACCTCATTAGGTCTTATTTCCACTGTATTAGAGCTGTGAGATAGGGGGGGAAGAAGAGGATCCGAACACTGTTGACGAGCTGTTAAGTCCAAGACTTAGGACCTCCTTTGACTGAGAGGGCATCCCACCAGCTTCCCTTTGGCCATGGCCATGACAATATGCAACATCTATTGCTAAAGTTCCTGGCAATTCCGCATTTTTTGGGCTGATATCGATAGGAGAAAGATTACAGATGCCTTGTTGTGCAGAAGAAACTACATTAACCGAGCTAACATTTGAATCAGCGCCTTCCTTCAAGGGGGTAGGGGCAACACCATCCCCCTGTGATCCGGCGGAAGAAAGCCTAGAAATAATGGATCGCACTTCTCCCTTTGATGAGACCCATTTACGCAGAGGGCTGATTCCTGACGTGGTTTTAGAAGAGCTAGCTGCACCTTTTAATCGACCAAGTGCTTCATTGATCTGCGCAATATTGCCAATCCCTCCACGCCCTCTTCCACCTTTCATATTCCGCATGATCTTGGGACCTTTTTCTTTTCCTTTGGGGGTTTTTGGGGTTTTCTCCCCCTACTACTGATCGAAGAACCCAGATTTCCAGATGAGTGGGCTGTTAGCACATCCACACTGATAGCACTCTCTACCCCTGCCGTATCAATTGCCTGTTCCTCAATTTCTCTGCCTCCATCTCCAAGGCTCTGTACAAGGCAAATGTCATTCCTACTTGGGCTGCTGCCCTGCGCTATTACATTCAGCTGAAGCCGGGGGCTTTTGATATTTGAGCTTTTAACTTGTGGACTTACCACAGCAGGAGGAATATTACCAGTCGCGCTAGCAGCAGCCACTACGCATATACCTCCTTTGAGAGAGAGGAGAGGCAGGAGAGACTAGAGGGGCAGGAAAAGCATCCATTCTGTGATCACCCTCCTCCATACACCCCCATCCTTCATTAACTCATGCATTTAAGACTTCTGCCATCTGGGCGAGGGGAACAACAGATTCAGAGCCACAGGATCGAAGAAGCGCTGTAGCTTTCCCAGAGCGTAAAAGCTTAAGAATAGGCTTCCCCACCTGCATGTCCGCCTGACAACTTACATCGCTATTACTCGTTGTAGTTTTTTCCAACATTGCTACGCTATCTGTAGATGACATATCTTGCACAGCAGTCTCTCCGTCCATACCTTCGGCCCCTGCCCCTGTGATTGTCGCCTTCTCCACCTGGGCCTCAATGCGACCTCTCCTGGTTGCATGTGCTGGAGCCATCTCCCTTGGTTTTCCCTTGCACTTCTTTGCCTCCAACGAGACCCCCAGCGTCGATGTCACTTGTATGTGCTCTCGCTGCTCCCACCCAGCTCCACAAAAGCAGCTATTGGTAAGCACTGTAGACTCCTTCTGACAAAGCCAGGCTAGCCTTTGGAGCTTCCACCTGGTAGTAGTCCACCTTGCCGTGCAAGCAAAACGGAGCAGGGTGCTAGCACAGGTAAGACGACACATCCGCTAAGACGGTGTAAAAAAAAAAAAGAAATTCATGAAGTCCTAAGTTACATAAAAATGATTTAACATACGACAACCATCCAATCCTTATCGCCCCATCCAGGCACTTACTATCTTCTAAAACTCCCCGATTAAAATTTGTCTCCTCTGTTATCCATATCCTATGCCACAATAGGATAGGTTGAATATTTATAATATCTTCCAAATATAACAGTCCTAATTCAATGTGGCACACAAAGGATGAGGTACTATTAGGGACCATCAATAGGAATTTTAAGAACATATTTTCGGCTACCTGGAGTGAACCCACGTCCGCATACCCCCATATGCCAGCTCCATACGTAGCAACGCTTACGCATTTCGCTTTATAAATACTTAGTAGTTCCGTCATGGGACGTCTACCCAGTTTCCTGCTAAAATTGGAGAGAGCAGATAAGGTCTTAGTATATAATAATCTCCTTGCTTTAACAGCCTGCACCCATAACCCTGTATGATCAAATAATATTCCAAGATAGGAAAATATATTTGTCATTTCTATCCGTTTATTATCAATAAAAATTGATTTTTTCTTTATACATCCTGTCCCGCAATTCATTACGAAGGTTTTAAAAGAATTTATAGTAGGACCTCTATCTGACATAAAGTTTGCAAAGCTGGAGACCACCTTTTGCAAACCCAGCGGGGTGCGTGCCATTAAGACCGCATCGTCCGCGTATAATAATGCGGGAATAGGTCGCTTACCCGCCTCAGGTAGGTCTTTACATTCTTGATTTAAAACCCTTTCAATATTGTTTATGTACAGGGTAAAGAGAAAAGGTGCAAGGATGCACCCTTGCCTAACACCTCGTTTTACTTTAAAGTGTCTCGTACATTCACCACCCATCCCAAACCGAACCCGTGCCCTTGCCCTCAGATAAAACTCTCTTATAAAAGAAATTAAAAATGGATTGGCACCCATTTCCTCTAAAATAAGCCACAATTTATTGTGACTCACACAATCAAATGCCGATGAAAGATCGAAAAAAGCCAAATATAGGGGCCCCCTTTTTGCCTTGATATACTTGTTCAGTAAAATGTTTAAATTTAGGCCCTGCTCTATGGTGCCTAGCTTTTTTTGAAAGCCAAACTGTAGGTCACTTATCACTGACCGTTCTTCTGCCCAGACTTGTAGCCTATTCAATATGACCCAACCTACGATTTTTACGGTTGAATCTAATAGTGATATAGGACGATAGCAGGCCGGGTCATTCCTGTCCCCTTTTTTAAATATTGGGAAAAGGATGGACTCGTACCACGTTGAACTAAAACCAGTTGAAGCTGATGCATTAAATAATTGTGTCAATAAAGGGCCCCATAAAGCAGTGTTTGCTTTAAAAATATCACCAGGGACACCATCTGGCCCCGTGGCCTTCCCTTCCGAACTTGCGGCAACGGCCAGATTTACCTCACTAAGCTCAAATAATGTTACTTTCCCGTTGTCCCTAGGCAATAAACCTTGATCCTCCACAACATCCTGTGTTAATATATCATACGTACTCACAATGTTCACTTTATCAAGTGGCTGTGGGGTTGTTACATCATACAAAAACGAAAAGTGTTCTATCCATCTACTCTCAGAGATGGCCACCTCAATTGGTGATGCCACCTTATCTTTAAGGAAAGGTGCATTAACTGCCCTCCAGAATGCACAAGAATCTTTGGCAATTGATGCTTCATGGAGGGCTTTCCAGGCCTCTGCCTTCAAAATTCTCTTCTGTTTATTAAAGCCTGTTTGTACTCTTTCTGCGCCTCTCTAATTCTAATCCTATCTTTAACTTGATTATGCAGAGCATGCTTTAGATTTCTATAAATCCGGGTACTGTTTGGATCAAACCAGCCTTTTCTCCCACTACTGTTGTTCCTGCGCTTTATGTTAATAGTCAGCGCCTTTTTAATGTAATCAGTGATTAAAGTTGTCAATAATATCCTTTGGTGCATTGTTTTCCCCCAAACATACCATAATCGTCTCATTACCATTAGTTACCACCCCAACCATAAAGTCAGAGGGTATCACATTCTCCCAGCGCAAGTTATAACCATTTTGTCTAGTTAAAGCGATATTTTCTAAAATATTATTTGGGGTGTTGACTTTGCCCGTATTTTGTCTTAATATCGATATACCCACAATCTGGGCAAAATGATCACTCCAAGCAATCTGATGTTGGGAGAAATCTTCGACAATAGACCCATAACGATTAGAAAGCAGAATGAAATCAATTGTGGAGAAAGATCCATGGCCATTAAACGCAGGGCCGAGAGGCACCTGGGGACTACTTAGAGTATTTGCAAGACCCAAATCAAACTCAAATAATAGTTCATTTAGATATTCACCATACATTATCCGAATGTTTGCATAGAACAGTATTAAAATCTCCTCCCCATAACACAATCAAATCTTTGCTCCCTAGGTCCTACAGCTATTGCAGGTATCCATGCATGACCTTCAGAACCCCATCTAATGAATAATGGGGAATATTGTTATAGTAATTAACAAGTATAACTAAACAATTTATATCAACCTTCAATCTAATAATTTGATAAAAACTGTCCTCCCACACCAGATCTATTTTTTCAAATTGAACTAAATTCGAAATATACGTATACAGCCCCCGTTTTGCTCTACCATGTTTAGAGGCTATAGCATTGGTATGAAAGGTTCTGTAACCATTAATATCTGTTGGTTCTGTGACCCATGTTTCCTGTAAGCTGAAAACATCTAATTGTTGTATGAATTCACACCATAATACATTATTCAGTTTAGATTTTCGGCCAGCTATATTCCAAAACATAAAGTTGCATCTACCCTTCCCTGTAGAGGGTCTATCAGATACCGGACTTTCTACTATACTAGACCCAGGGATGGTATCCCTCGTTATCGAGTGTACAACATCAGTGGTAACGGGATTCACAGCCTTAACACTCAATGGAAGGTCACCTTCCGGTATGTTCCAATATGCTACAGTTTCATATGTTCCCGAAGGTCCCTCCCCCCTATACCTAAATCCATCATATTGTTCATTGGCATTCGATCCCTACTAAATACACTAGATGTCTTGGGTGCTCCATTCATGGAAGCATTATCAGGCCCATTTTGTCAATCTACTTCTTCCAGATTCTGTAGCATGTTAAAGCGATTAGAAGTGGGTATTCCATAACTTGTACTGTAAGGTATCAGTGGAGCAACTTTTCTCTGTGTAACACTACCAAGATGGCTAGGTTTGTAAAAGTATCCTAAAGGCATGATATTAATTTGGTCTTCCCGAATTGGATTGTTAAGCACCCAGCCCAGAATCGTCTCAATTAGATACAGGGTTTTAAAATTCAAAATTACACAGTCTCCGTCATGCTCTTTTTGCCCCCTTCCTACCCAACCCACCCTTCTAGCCATTTTAAACAAATTGAATAGTCTATCTGTTAAGCCTGTTCTGCACCCCAACCAGGATAAATATTTATTTCTTAGGCTTTCCCATGTCTCCTCAGTCCCTTTACGGAGCCTCAGTACATTAGTTAGTACCACAATGTACGAGGTTACAGCCGGCGGTAGATCTATATATGGCACTTGTTTCACAAACTCTAACTCACTCATTGCATTTGGGTTTCTATTCACACTATGCCCCTCACTCTGTTTAATATTACATCAAGTTGGGGCAGTTAATCTGGAACTGGTCTCCACATTTCCAGTTTCACTTCCAGTTATTGGTTGTGAACTTTGGTTATTCATTAGTAAATGTGTGCCAATATCTAAAGTGGTACCATCATTTTTTACATAATGTGTGACCTTAGGATCTAATAGAGGTTCACGATTACAGTGGGCTTTGGTCAGCACATGTTCTATTGCTCCCAGTCTTCCACTCAATTTTCCTAAAACATCCCTAAGGAAAGTATCTAAGGCTTCCAGTTTATTTTTCACTTGTGAAACTTCATTCTGTAGTCGTACGTCAGAGCTGGCTAAAGCTTTCTCCCGCCCACAGATTTTATTCTGTGCCGGTGTCCTACCCTTTTTTCTTGCTTTTGATTATTTTGAATTTGAATATAATATAGCCACATCCTTTATACTGCTTTCCATGATCTGTTTCTGAGGTTTATCAGGATTTCGAGGTCGTTTCGGGGGGGGGGGGGGGGGCTGAGTATCACTTTCTGAATCAGTATCAACAACGTGGTCAGAGGTATTCACCACACAACCGTTTCTATCTTCTGTTCTAACTTCTGTTCCCTCTACACTGCTTGACTTTTCCTCGTGGGGATCAATTATCATGTTGATGTTTTCTCTAACACTGGTGGATACAATAGGAGCCTCTATGCTATTAGATTTATCTGAAGTCATAGCCTCTTCCACAGTTAATATTTGCTTCTCAATAGCACCCAGTGCACCAGTAAGGTAGTTCAATAGTGATAGGCATGGCCCTTCCCCCGTTTTTGTAAGCCTCTTTTTGGGCGGGGCAGTTGATGTTTTTCGTTTCCCCATATCTTTATAAGTTAAAAACAAAGAAGGTCTTACAATAAATACTCGCAGTTAAAACTGCCACTTAACCACTATAAAGATGGTCAGCAGTCGAAGTTGATGTTAAATTATAGTTTATTTAATTCATAAACTATGGACCCACCGGAGCAGCAGGGCAAACATCCCAACTCTCCAGAAACCAACCGCCTTCTCCCCACAGCTCACAAAACACCAACATTCTAAATTACATCATGTAGTTCCACAAATGACATAAGCAAGTTCTACAAATGATAAGGCATAACATACAGTAATAGACATAGAGAAAAGATACGACCTACTACCACATGTCTCTTTTTACAAAAACAACAAAATAAAATAAATCAAACATCCAAGATATAATCGTCAAATTTCTTTGGAATTCTAGAAATCCTTTTGTGAGACAAAGGACTAACCTGAGGAGAGGATTCAATAGACTCCTGTAGGTTGGAAGCAGGAACAAAAGAAGCTTCAGAACCACTTTCACCAACAATAGGACACTCAGAAGAAACAACATTTTCAGTACCAACATCGTGTGCAGTGCCATCAGTGAACACATCAGTTGCATGAAACTTTTTTTCTTGAACAAGATCATTCCAAGTGCAACCACCATCCTCATCTTCAGCAAAGAAACGTTCTTGCCCAGGTTTAAGAAGAATAACTGAACCCTTGCTCCACCAACCCTTCTCAGCAAGCAGAACAGCAGAATCAGTTACTCTTTCAACCTGAAAAGGATTGGAAAACTTGGAAGAACCTTTGCTAGATAAAGTGGGTTTCAACACACGTACCCAATCGCCAACCTTGATGAACTTATCTTTGGACTTGCAAGAGGCATCATGATAACTTTTGCCAGCAATGCGAGACTCTTGAATGTTTTGTTTGACTTCATCAATAATAGCTTTCATGTTGACCTCAAGCCCAACACCTTTAACAAAGTTAGGTCTTAAGACAGATTTTGCCTGTCTGCCTCTCATCAGTAGATAGGGTGAAAAACCAGTGGAAGAATTCGGAGTAATATGGTAACTCCACAATTTCTCCTTCAAGAATTGTAAAACGTCCAACTTGCTCTCTAAGGCAGCTTGAATGCCCTCCTTAATAAATCTATTGGCCCTTTCGACTTGGCCATTGGCCCTGGGACAATACAAAGGAGTGGTTTCAGACTTGACTCCAAACTTTTCCAAAAATCCTTTCAATTTCCTGGACACAAATTGCACCCCATTATCGGATAAAATGAGATTAGGAGCACCTTCCAAACTGAAAACAAAATCCAAAAAATCAACAACAGCATCCGTATTGGGATGTTCCACAAAGGTATAATAGATCCATTTAGAAAAATTATCAATTAGCACAATAGAAAATCTCTTCTCCCTACCAAGACACTCAAAAGGACCAGAAAAATCAATAGAAACTTTATCCCATGGACCAACAGCTCCTTTTCTGAGAGACAAAGGTTGAGTCGAAACCTTCCAGTGCTTATCAGCCCTGACACAAACAGGACAATTATCAATCACTCTCTCAATACCTGCATCCATTCCAGGCCACCAATAGTGGTCCTTCAGAATTTTTTTTGTACCAGAGATGCCAGGATGACCAGCGTGAGCAAGTTTAATGAGTTTATCCCTTAAGCCATTAGGAGGAATAAACAAATTATGACGCAATAAAATATTCCCTTCAATGCTAAGCTCATCAGCAATCTGAGCAAAACTCCTTAAACAATCTTCCACATTCCTAATAGGAGGACAACCAACACTAACAACATTTTTGACTTTCTCAAGTAACAAATCCCTGGTCATAGACTCAATCCAGTCTTCCTCAGAAATGCCGAACTCAAAAGAACTCACAGCATCGATCAAGGCCACAACACATTCATGTTCATCCAAAATATCATTATTATCTTCCTTAAAGGGAGGAAGTCTGGACAAACAATCAGCAGTGAAATTTTTCCCACCGGGGATATGCTGTGTTTCAAAATTATACTCTTGTAGTCTGGCAATCAACCTGACAAGCCTAGATGACGCCTTGCCACTCCTGACACCATCCATCATGAATACAAGCGGTTTGTGGTCAGTGACAAGAACAAAAGACCTGCCCCACAAGAAACTTTTGAATTTTTCCACGGCCCAAACGCAAGCTAAGGCCTCCTTCTCAATAGTGCTGTAGTGCTTTTCAGCACCCCGAATTGCCCTAGAAATGAAAGATATAACTCTTTCCCTACCATCAACAATTTGGGAAAAAACAGCACCGAGGCCAATGGTACTAGCATCCACAGTGACAAAGGATTTACCCTCAGGATCGAAGGTCTTAAGACCAGGTGCTTTGGCAATAAGCTTCTTTATATTGACAAAAGCTTCATCATGGATCTTGCTCCAAATAAACTGAACACCCTTTCTAAGAAGCTGTCTGAGAGGTTCTACTACTAACGCATACCCTTTCACAAACCTTGAATAGTACTCTCCCAAACCTAAGAAAGAGCGCAAAGAATCTTTGTCCTTGGGTGTACTAATATTATCCAAAGTGTTGACTAAATCTTCTTTGGGAAAAATGCCATCAGCCGTGATTTTGTGACCCAAATAATTTAACTCTTCAACAAAAAATTTGCACTTTTCCTTGCTGACTGTCATGCCCTTAGTACCAAGAATGTTAAGAACCTTATTGAGAATAACATTGTGTTGTTCAGAAGTTTTAGCAAAAATTAGTATATCATCCTGGAATGACTGAACACCAGTGATACCTTGAAATAAACTCTCAATAAGCTTCTGAAAAACACTGGCCGCCGATGCAAGACCAAATGGCATCCTTTTAAATCTATACAACCCAAAGGGAGTAGTAAAAGTGGTAAGATCTTTAGAGGAATTATCCAGGAGTACCTGATGGTATGCAGATTTGAGGTCTATAATAGAAAAATATCTGGCACCATTGACGGCAGACAACATATCTTGAATGCGGGGTAAAGGATGCGTGTCAACGACAATGTTCTTATTAAGGGACCTCAAATCTACACACAGCCTTAAATCTTGATTCTTTTTGAGTGCCAAAACAATAGCCGACACCCACTCAGAACTATCAGTTGGTTCAATGATACCTTCTGAGCATAAAGTATCAAGATGGACCTTCAATTTCTCCCGCATACCAAGTGGAACCATACGCACTTTATGTTGAATGGGAACTGCATTCTTCTTTAACTTAATTTTATGCATATAACCTTTGACTTGACCCACAACATTTTTAAAAACATTTGAATGTTTCTCAAGAATCATTTCTAAGCTATATTTGTCCATGTAAACATTGTTAACATCAATTTTTTTAAGTTGCAGAGGAAGGTTCAGAACCAGGACACAAAATTACCCCAAGCCTACCTAAATCAAACCACCCAACTATATTCTTTCCATCAATGGCAACATAAATTTTAGTAAAAATTTTCCTAGACTCAAATTCTAACGAATCTTCGAAGTAGCCTAACATGGTTATATCAAAGTTACCAAAAGCTTTTGGGTTAATGTCAGATTTATGGAGAATGACGTTCTTCCAATTTTCCTTGAAAAACACATCAGACAGAATAGAGATCGGTGAACCAGAATCAGCCATGGCTTGAAAAGAAATATCACCAACCAATACCGTGCCTAATGGTGCCTTAAAAGGTAGATTGATGTTGTTCACAGAATAATCAAAAACATTGTCATAGATGGTTAACAACATGTTCTGCAAATCTTCTTCAATAACATCAAGATTATTAACACTTGAATTTGAAGAACTAGAATTTTTCCTAGGAGCATGGCAAACAGAAGAAAAATGGCCAACTTTACCACAATTAACACATTTTCTCTTAATGGCAGGACAATTGACATTATTAGCTAAATGTGTTTTGGAACCACATCTATAACAAGATGACTTGCTAATCGGAACTTGTTTAAAACTAGACCTTCCTCTGTTAGAAGATTGCACTGCACAGACAGATGAAGCAGAAGGTGAGTTGAATGATTTAGAACTTTCAGCAGAAATGATTCTTGAAGATAAAATGGATCTCTCAATCCCTTTGGCTAAATCAACAGCTTCACTTAATGTGGGATTGCGACAAGCCAAGAGTCTTTCCTGAACTTTCTTAGACTCACATTCAAAAATAAGTTGATCCCTAATGCAGTAATCAACAGTTGCTCCATAGTTACAATTAGCGGCTAGCACTCTCAAGGCAGCAACATATTCCTCGATGGTCTCATCAGGAAACTGTTTCCTCTTATGGAATGCATGCCTCTCAATAAGAACATTAGGCTCATCTTGAAATTGTTTCTCAAGTCTGGCAACAGCTTCCTTATAGCAGTTCCATCCATCACCACCCCCACTAGGTGGTGGAATTGGAATTAAGTTTTTGAAAATTTCAATAGCAGCAGAACCCAAAAAACTGAATAAGATGGCCTTTAATCTTTCCGCTGAAAATTTGGATCCATCAATAGCCACAATATAATTCTCAAAACTTTCAAACCACTTTTTCCATTCCAACTTAGGCTTACCTGGAACTTGTAGAAAAATTGTGGGTTGATTGCAAATCTGCGCATTAGCCATAACCAGATTCTGAATGAATAAGAGCAAAGAAGAAGGATGAAGTCAAAATAACAACAAGTCTTCCTAGAAAAAGCAACAGAAGAAATAACTTTTTCTTTTTTTTTTTTTTACACAGATCAAAAATGTGCACACTACCAAACACCTGAATAAATTGAGTAAATAGTTGAGTTCCCAAGTGTGAAAGAAGAAATGTGCACTTTATCAGAAGAGAAGCTGTGTATGAACTTTCAATGAAAATTGCTTCCAAAATAAAGATTCCGGCAATAAGTGTGCGCACCACTGTAAATGCGCTTACCACAGAACACTTCACATGAAGAATGCCTTGAAACAATAATAAGTGTGCGCACCACTGAAAATGCGCTCCAAACAGAATGCTTCCAAAGACGTGAAATTGAATTAAAGTGTGCGCATCACTGAAAATGCGCTAGCAATAGAAAGCGTGCACATCAAAATGCCTTCGCGTTTAAGAAAAAGCCTTCACGCCAGAGGAAACTGCCTTTGCGCTTGTGAAAATGCCTTCGCTAAAGTAGTGTACATACCAGGCATTTACTGATAGATGAGAATGATTTCTCCGCTTGTTAGAGAAATCTCACCGTCTTGCGAAAGGCTACGAGTGACAGCTGGTGAGCGTAAACAAAGTACGCACACAAGTAAAATCAAAATGGCTGTCCTGGCGTAGTTGCGTGGTGATGTCACTGGAACGCAGGGAATGGACAACCAAACTCACACAAAATGGCTGACACTGCCTTGCTACACTCTGAGGTCACTGGAACGCAGCGCTGCAGCACGCAACAGGATTCAGACAAGCACCTTCACGCGCTCAGACAAGCACCTTCACGCGCTGGAACTTTGAAGCGCAGTTAAATCCAACGGATTCCTCGAGGCTAAAGAGTCGCTTGAATAAGGTAAACTTTGAATAACAGTACCTTGCAAATCCGAAGAACAGTGAAACGAAGGCTGTAAAACGAAGACTGTAAAATCGAATTTAAAATAAAAGAAGAGTATTGGGCTTGATTTTCGGTAAATGGTGGCAATGAAGACTCCGAAAATTTCAATTCACCGCGTAATCCAGTGGGTCTTGTAGGTTTCCCTCGTCGCCAATATAAAGATGGTCAGCAGTCGAAGTTGATGTTAAATTATAGTTTATTTAATTCATAAACTATGGACCCACCGGAGCAGCAGGGCAAACATCCCAACTCTCCAGAAACCAACCGCCTTCTCCCCACAGCTCACAAAACACCAACATTCTAAATTACATCATGTAGTTCCACAAATGACATAAGCAAGTTCTACAAATGATAAGGCATAACATACAGTAATAGACATAGAGAAAAGATACGACCTACTACCACAACCACTTAACCCACACAGGTCCAAATCCTTGACAGGCAGAATGAGCTTTCGATAGGTTCACCCTTCGAGCGTTATGCTCATAGACACAGTACCTTCAGAGATGGAAAACCAAATGCCATGGCCCAGCTCAGCTTCATCTGGCCGATGACGGACAAGGACGGGCCCGCCCTTGGCCCACGCGTGTCCCGCGCCGTGGGAGCCGCAAAACAATTTAAAGGCCAGCAGAGCCTGCTCCTCACGCGAGACCGCACTGCCCTCTGGGAAATGGAGTCCCAGGCTGTCTGCGGTCCGTGTTCAGGGGCAGGGAAAGGGCCAAGCAATGTCCAGCAACAACAACGGTGGCACAGTGTCCCAGTGCGGTCCCAGACAGCACAGCAGCAAACAGCCAGCAGAAACGAGAGCAGTGGCAGGTAAGGGTGTGAACTCCACCTAAATCTGCACGAACAGTTGGAGTTGTGCTCCGCCAACCGTTCTTTAAGATTGGTGGGAGTAGCATTGCAACGCAAGGGTGAACTACACCGTGCGATCACCCGTGTGCACTGCCATTCTGTTTTTCCTATTCTGCGCATGATGCGGCGCCTACTTTTCATTTCATATTATATTTTAGCCATCCATAGTTTTTCAAACTTATCCTACCATGTTCTACATTTATTTCCTTAGTGTGTGTATATTTACTACATTTTGTTCCTTAGTGTGTGTTTATTTTATGTTTTTGCCTCTATTTTTTATTTTCTGTGAATTTCTTATCCCTTAACTAGTTTTCTCCGTACTTCCTAATTTCTCCCTCTCTCTATTCCTTCCGGCCCTCCTATCTTTCAACTTTTTTTTTATATTCCACCCAGCGACATGGCAGAGCTTGGGAGAGTTGGCGCAAGTGCAGAGTTGCCGCAAACTGCACACACCGGTGCATCAGCGCCACCAAGAGGTACAGCCTCTCACTATTTTTAGTGAGGAGGAGTTGACCGCACTTGTTTTTTTTGTGCAGTGCCACCACCCTCCTTGTTGGCAGCAGGCGGAAGGCCTGGGAGTGGGGACAATCCTGTGGGAGCGTTGGCTACTGGGGGTAGTGTGCACCTTTGCGATCGCCAACGTACTGCGGTCTGATGCACCCAGCAGCAGCTTATGCATCACTGGACCGATATCCTGGCCTAGGAGAGGGACCTGCTTGATCTGCTGGGTGTCCATTAATTAGTACTAATTTTGTTGTGTCCTATCCTATAACACAATATTTTTCTGTCAACTAGCATGCTGCTTACACTCAGAGGTATATTAAGTTCAAGGAATATAATGTTCGAATATTATGTGATCCAATTTGAACAAACCAGGTGCTGGGTCCTATCAACCTCTGCTTGTTGCTGAAGTTGCTCACTTGGGCTAATTATTTAAGAAGTTGCTGACTCCTCTGTCCTCCTGTCACTATGAAAGAGGTACTGTGGTAGCAGCAGTAATATATTATCAGTGAGTTCGCATTCTCTGTGCCTTTTTCTTGTAGTTTGTACAGTCCAAAGCAATCTTCCAGTGATGTACTGTGTACAATACGCATCTATGAAATGAAACGGGAAACTAACTGATTTGCCCATCAAAGGGGGTGCAATTTATAAAGCAAAGATCATTTGTTGCAGTGCATTACTATTTCAAAATGTAGTTTAGGAAATTTGTAATAGGGCTTAGGTGAGGTTTCCTAAATTAGGAATAAGTCAAATTGATAATACATGCAATATGATTTAGAAAAGTATAAATTCAATTTGTTACTGTGTTCGCCTTTGCCTGTCAAAATATTTTCTAGGAGATTAACTGTACCACTGATATATTTTTGTTATCTTCTTTATTTCTTACATCAGCACCCAAGAACAAGAAGAGGGCATCAGAGGTTCGGCCCGAGGAGGGTGCCACCACCAATGCTGGGGCAGGTGAAAATCCCACTACTAGCGCCCCAGCTGTGGCAGTAAGTACTTATTTTTCTAGCATTTACCTCTCCCAATTAGATTAATTGTTCCTCCTTTCTCTTATACTGTGACTTTTTTTTCAAATGCTCTTCATTCTCTTTAAATTATATATATTGTTGTTATCCATCCCTGCATTATCCTTTTTTCTATATTTCCTCTTTCTGTGGATGACTTTCTCCTGTATCTTTACTAATCTGTAGCTAAAACTTTCTTCTGCTTGGTTATGCTGTCCCTCTACCCTAACTTTATACCCTGTGGACTGCTACTGTAAGACTAAGACATCAAAGTTGGTAGTCTACTTTGAAGATTGCAGAGTTTGCAGACTCAAGCAAGTTCTTCTTCCCTTGTTTAATGAGAAGGCTTTTAATGTATTTCTCATGCTAAAATGATGAGAGAGTGGCCAAGATTATCGTGACTCTTCCCAATGCTGTGTTGTATTATTCAGCATCCTAGCAGTTTAGATAGTGCATCATGGCAGCAAAGTAGTATGAGGACGGTCTCATTGCATATGTCAAACAAAACCATATATCCTTCATTGACCAATTTATTCTACCTCTTCATTGCACTTCAAATGACTCACAGTTATCGTCATATCTCTGCCCCACCATTACAGTTGGCGTGACTACTGGCATTTCAATATTGTCACCCAGCAGGGACAGATGATGATAAGTCACATTGCTTGGTTATTGACAATTACTAATATCCCTACTGTAGTGTATTTGTTAAATGAGGCAGATCCCACCCATCATCATTCATCAATGAGCTGCCTGCCCATGACACATTCGCGACCCATGGGCCATGACACCACCCAACTGCAGCATGGTTCAATCCGGCATTGCAATGTTGCCTGTGCAATGTGTGTCTGCTTCTGTTAGGCAGGGGCAGAACAAAAAACAAGAGGACTCAAAACGTCACTTTTCCCACCAGTGTAACACATAAAATCAGTAGCATTCCACAAATCAACACACCTCTCACCATTCCCCATAGGTGAGTACTAGGCCTCAGAGTCATGATTTCCTTTTAAAGTCAATAATTTTCTTGTTCCAGCTATTGATGAGGTAGTCCCACCCGAGTCTGTCCATCCTCCTCCTGTCTCCAAATAACTCCATCCTAGTCTGAGCAAGGTGGACATGTAGTGCACTGCTGTTAAAGGACACATAGAAAAACAGAATTGAAGTATTTCGCATTGATTCGTGTATGTTAGCTAAGGTGACTGGTCTGGTCTCTGAAGAACCTGAAAAAAGGGTTGGACCATACAGGTAAATTTTTGCTAAGTAGGTTTGCAAAGGCCAATCACCTTCAGGAAAAATATCACCTATCAGGCAACAAACATTGCAATTCATCAAACTCAAGTTTAATATTAATTGAACACCCTCCCTCATGGTGTGCCACCACATAAATCATCAATCATCACTCACAATCACTCACTCAGTGTTACAATAGTTGTAGCGACCTCTTCCAGTCCGCGCATGGGTAGGTTAAGTACACAATTGTATCCTTGATGCAGACAACACATTGGAATTTGGGAATGGCACTTTTGTAAATCAATGCTCTTCAGGGGGAACCTTGCTAAGTGATGAAGAAAAAGTATAGACATGCGAGGGGTGAAGGCATTGTCTCCAATGTCATAAAGGAGTTGTAGAGTCTTCTTCACTGCACACTGGTCTAAGTCCAATCTGGCCAAATATGTGACTAGGAAATAGTGGCGCATCATAAATCTAATGCAAACATAATGTTTCACTAGCTACTGTTTTTCTTTGCAAAGAAACGAGTTGAACGAGAAATAATTAAAAGGTTCTGTGGTGGCACTGACATACTCAGTCCAGAAAGTAAAGTTTGTCTTTAAACTCAGGTGGTTCACCCAGAATTTGGCCAGCTAACACACTTGATTCTGACCAAACATCCTCCTCCTATGCTGTTTTGGGATTGATGTAATTATGTGGTATGAAATGTTGGTTCATTTTGATCCTGGTCAATCTCTTAATGTTTTGAGGTGAGGGAGTTGTCCTTCTCACTGTAACAACTGCATACGCTGCTGCAAATGCACACTCAGTGGACACACTGGCTACAGGACAAACCAGATACTTTATTGCCAGCCTGATGACCTTTGGCCATTGGCAGACCTTCCCATAACAATACAGCAATGTTTTTTATCCACATAAACCTATTTGGGTCATCCAGATACTTCTAGAACATCATCTGAGTGGTGCTTCTGGGTTCTTGTTCACACCTGTGATTGTGAGCTTCACAGACACCTTCGTTAGCTCGTACTGTAGCAGATCAAAGAACAGGAAAGCTTGGCCTATTGTACTGTACTCATTGCTAACTTCCCATGTGAAAACCTCAAAAGGGAGTAGCATCTGCGTCAGGCATTTGCCTAGGCCCCATTTGTCTACATCCATGGTCATAGCTTCCCCAATTGCATCCCCTCCTCTTTGAGTGACATAGTAATTGGTCTGTCTGTACTGCTCAAACAGATGTTGCAAAATGTAATAGGTCGAGTTCCAATGTATTGGGGCCTCCTGTATGATGGCTTTAACTGGTACTCTATTAGAGCGTTGAATAATCCACAACTGCTCCCGGGATTTACAAGAATGGCTGAATTGAGTGCATAGTCTTCCACAGGTAGTCAGTATGTTGCTATGTCTTCTTTTTTGAGAAAGTCTTCCACAAAAAGATTGATGCAATAGCCACTGTCTGCCATGGAATTGACTACGTTACTGCCATTGTATGAGGTAACGAATCTAATATGAGACCTCTGGGTCGCAGTCATTCGGACACCTTGATGTTAAATTCATCCAAGATGTTTGCAGCTGTATGTGATTTCTCCATGAAAAACATCACTACTGTTGCATGCCGCCGAACACTCTTAAGACTTTCTTTGGGGCCAAGACCTGTGGATAGCTTTTGCTTTGTCCCCTGCAAGAGAGATCCAGTTTGCAGTGATGCACATGTAATTAGCCACCTGACAACTGGTCCACATGTCCGTTGTCCAGTGTATAGTGCGAACAACACTGTGTTGCAAAGCTTGTCCAGCCAACTGCAGCACATCGTGATGCAGCACTGGTACAGCAACTCTGGCAAAATAGGTCTGACTTGGAACCTTCAATTTCAGGCAGATGGCAGCCACAAATTGTAAGAATCCCACTTCTTTCGTAAAAGAAAAAGGGAGGAGGTCTGGCACTAACATTTTTGCCAGCTTCCTGTTATACAACCATAACATTGGGTGGTTGTGATTGTAGGGCCCCTCCTGCCTAAATATGCCCATAATAGTAGCCTGGATTTTCTATTCCTTACGTAGGTGAGTTTCAAGAAGTAGGTGGTGGTAAACTCAGTGTGCGTTGTGGTGCAACAGTCACTGTGTGCCGTGGTTTTTCCATCTGACTATGAGTCTTCTTCTGCCACTGTTAAGTCACTGAGGCGGGTGATTTTGGTGCACTGCTGGTGACAGGGATGCTTTGCCTGAAGATGTTATCCTCTTCTTCCTCATCACCTTCCACCTTGATTTGACTTGAAGCTGATGTTTCCTGACTCTCCTCACCTTCACTACTACGTCCACGGTTAGCAATTTCTTTCCTGTGCTCCTCGCTCCTCCCACTGGATTATGGGATTTGTTTTCATATGGGTTATTTGACCTCCAGCACCACAATATGAACGAGGCTTACATCAACTTGGCAAATAGTGCATATTGCAATGTTATCCTCTTTATCGCTAAGCATAAAAAAGTCCCAAACTGGGGAGCTGTACTTTCTTACTGTGCCACTGCTAATGCTTGAAGAAGAACTGGAGGTAGGTGGGTATGTCATTGATTGCATCATTGCAGTGCATATGTCTGGTGAGGTAGGGGTTGGTGCAGGTCTCATCTGGCACTTTGAAATATGGAAGCTGGCAGTGCTACCTGTGCCACATTCCTCCAGCAGGTTGAATAGTAATGTAGGACTCCTGTGTGCCAGCTTCCACAATGACTAGCTTGTTGTCGTCATCTTCCTCATTATTCCCTTCCATAATTCTAAGGCTTTCAAAAACGTTCCTTTCCCTTGCCTCTCCTGGCATCTACTGGACTCACGATCTCCCTATCATCATCATCAGAAGTGTTGCCTGGAGAAGGTGGTGGAGTAGTACCCTTCCTTTTCCTTGCTGAGGATCTAGCAGTCAATGAATCTAAAAGAGGAGGTTCTTGCTCAGCATGACATTTGACCTCCTGTTCTGCTCCAACTTCAAGAAGATATAATATTACTGGCTGCAGGTGCTGTCCACTTTACTCTGTTTCCTGAAATGATTGCACACTACTTTGTGAAAGGGATAAATCAAATTCAGTGTCACTGCTCATCACTGTCTCCATGATTACAGTGGCTGCCTCTCTGACAGACATGGTTTTAGGCTTAGTTTGGGGTGGTTCTGGTGATGCAGAAGTGCTGCTCCCAGGTTCCTCCCAAGAGTCGGGTCCAGCAGGCACATGTCTCCTGGAAAAAGCTGTGGCCGGTAAGCCACTGGTGGAAAGCTGCATCTTCTCACTGACCACTTTGTTTGGCACAACTTTCTTTGGGGGCATTTCAAAACTCTCAGTTGGCAGTAGCACTAAGCTGCACAAGCGGAGGAAATTGGAGGCCTGATAACACTATTCAGGCCTTCTGTTTGGCACAACTGCAGGTGATGTCTCTTCTTCTCTTGTGCACCTAACAACAAACAGGCAAGAAAAATATTTAGTGAAATGTGGCATTGTTGCAGTTTGCATTTGTACAGACAAAGTCATATTAGTGTGATTGGTTACTCAGGTAACTTTTAAGTCAAATCACACCACCATACCATAAAAATAAATTTCCAATTGGGATAACACAACATATAGATATAGCTCTTTGCTTTAAGTTCATCTATTCTAAAGGAGACACCTGTGGCACCCAGGTAAGTGAATAGGCAAATGGAGTAATACTCTTTAAAAAAAATGGCGGTTACTGTGTGCCAATGGCAGGCAATGTGGTCCAGGAGGAAATGGAATAATCATTCAAATTGAATGATACTGATGTGTCGACAGTGCACAATAGCCAGGGTGCCCAAGAGGAAATTAAATTATACCTAAAAAAACTGAATGCTTTTGCATGGATGTGTGCCTAGGATGGATGGATAAAGGAAAAATTCTAAATAAAAATAAATAAAACATTGAAGAAATCTAAAATATATATTTTTTAAACTTAACAAAATTAAAAAATATAAGAATTTAAAAATTAAAATAAATAAATAAAATAAAAAAACAATCAGTAATTGCTGATCTTTGTATGGGAGGATGGGAAGAATTTTATTCTGAGGCAAGAGGGAGCAAAATAAAAGAAAATGCAAAATAATGCATGTAATATAAGCACTGCTCATCAAAATCATATTCTTAATATACATATATTACAATGATCCTCAAACATATTATTATCACATCTATCATGCAGGTCTATGGCAAGGGAACGCTGGCTGGATGCACAAAATGGCTGCCTGAAACATGGTCAAACAACAACAGCAAGCAAGGAGGTAATGGGAACAAAGAAAACATGCAAGCCTATGGCAAAGGCACATTGACTGGGTGCACAAATGGGCCATCAGCCAAATGGTCAAGCAACATCAGCAAACAAGGAGGCACAGGGAACAAGAAGCCTATTAGAAAAACACACTGGCTGGATGCACCAAATGGCTTGAAGCCACATGGTGAAACATCAACAGTGAACAAGGAAGAATGGGGAACAAAGAACACATGGAAGCTTATGGCAAAGGCACACTGGCTTGATTCACAAAGTGGCCTCCAGCCACATGGTCAAACAACAATAACGAGCAGTGAGGCATGGGGATCAAGAACACATACAAGCCGATGGCAAAAGCACACTGGCTGGATGCACAAAATGGCCACCAGCCACATGGTTGAAAAATACCAGTGAGCAAGAAGGCATGGGGAACAAAGACCACATTCAGGCCTATGGATACAGACTACACAAAATGGCCCCTTGCCAGATGGTATGGAGAACAAAGAGAAATGGAGGCCTGTGGCAAGCACTCTCACTGGCCATACAAATTGAGCTATGGTAACACTGAAGAAAACACTACCATTAATGCAGCAATGCAAAAAATGAAAATTAGCTGGGCTATAAAGATTTTGCAACAACACACATCCTCCCAAAGCATCAAACATATATTACCCCACCTATAAACGTTTTACAGACTAAAACTTGAAATTCAATAAAAACCCATATTTTTAAATGTATTCTAGTGCTGTTCCTGGCCTAAATGATGTTTCAATTCAACAGACACCACAGAAGCAGTTATTAATGCAACCGTGACTAGTACTAGGCATACTGGCTGAATGGCCCATTGGCAGACAAGACCTTATAGTAAAATAAATGAATATTGAAAATGTATTAACACACAAGAACAAAATACAAAATATACTGAACTGTGCAACAGACAAAAAGAGTAATCCTTCCATCTCCAAGTCCAAATAAAAAGTGAATAGAAGATGAGCAAAATACCGTGAGGAGCCAGCTAGACAGAAATAGGAAGTTGTAGCCTCTGGGACTTTTCCTTCCTGTTGTGAAAAAAAGGTTAAAAAAAGAGTTCTCTCATAGAAGAAAACTTGAACGGTTCATTGGAGAAGAAAATCGACCTGAACACCTCTTTTTGAGCAGATTTAGCTACTTCTCAAGCAGACAACCTACTCGAGGGGCATACGCAAGTGGCAACATATTGGTGCTGTCATCGTTTCATGGCCGGAAGCTGTGTGAGAAGGCACGAAATCTCAAAACAAATCCAAAGCATGCACAAGGAATAGAAGAATCCAGGAGCTTCACTCTACTCCACGTAGCTTGAGGTGCCCCGAATTCAGAACACTCCGTGAGCGGAGCAGAGTTTTCCGCCCAGGTCTAATATGTGGCACTTACCATGAAAAGAGTCTAATATAGTCAAAGAATATTCTAATACTTAGAATCAAACCTATGCAAATATCATAAATGTCATAAATGTTGTTTACCTGGCCTAAGAATTGCTTAGATGCCAGTGTTGTCTGCTCTTGTTTGTCCAATGTCTTCCGGTGCCTCGTTTCAGCTCAGCTCAAATGCAACGAGGACAAGACAGAGCTGCTGTTTTATGGCAACTTTTCGGCCAATTTTAAGGATCTTATTTGGCCGCCTGATTTTGCTTGTCCCAGCTCTCTTGGAGGCCCGGTCAAAAACCTGGGGGTCTGGTTTGGACCGGATCTTAAGTTTGAAGCGCATCTAAAAAAACTTACTGCGACTTGTTTTGCGACTCTCAAGTCACTCAAAAGGTTCCTTCCGCTGCTTCATAGGGAAGCAAAAGAGACGGTTCTGCGCGCTTTGATTTTATCAAGGCTGGATTATGCCAATGCCCTCTTTAGCGGTCTCCCTAAATACCTCATTAATCGAATGCAGATCATTCAGAATGCGGCGGTTCGACTTCTATTCCATCTTCCGAGAAGAACTAGCGCATCTGCCCATCTCCGAAAGCTCCACTGGCTCCCGGTGGCCCATCGCATTGTGTTCAAATCACTGGTCCTGGCCTTTCGAGCCTTGCACCAACAAGGACCACAATATTTGCACAAGAGGTTCACTTTTTATACTCCTCGCCGTGCTCTCCGATCAGCTAATCTCCTTCTGATGTTCACGCCTAAAGTCAGATATGTGAGATTGGGTGGTCAGTCTATCTCTGTCCAAGCAGCTCGGTCTTGGAATGCCCTGCCGCTCTCTCTGCGATCCTCAGCCACACTGACGGAATTCAAGAAGGGGCTAAAAACCCACCTTTTTAATCTCAGTATCTAGTTGCTTTTTCTTCTCCATCTGGTTTGGCTCTGTCTAAGGTTACATATCGCGCCAGGATACTCTGTAGTAGCAGAGCGCGTAATAAAATATTTTATACATACATACATACATACATATCGAAGGCCTTGTTTGTGTATGCACGCCCGGTTTAGCATATATGTTGTGTTGCACAATGCTATACAATAGATGACATTTGATAGTAAGTGTACGACTGTTGAGACTGCACATTACAAGATGAATCAAGAGCAATGTTTAGGTGTGAATATATCCATTCAGACTGTGTTCCATCTACACTTGTAGACCTACATTAGAAGATAACTATGTGTCAATGAATGAAAAGGCATTTCACTAATGCTGAACATGAAGACTAGTATGTAAAGATTATACTTACCTAAATTGTGAACTATGTCAATGTGTGAGTAAACTCTGGACATCACAGTGATAGTACACAAATGTTTGGGCCCAATAAACATTGAATTGGTTAGTGAGAGCAAGAAGTACAAAGTGTGCACTTACTTTTTGACATGCTTTTTTATGAGTTGTTCACCAACTATATAATGTTTTGCCTTCCATTTCAGTTGACCAGACTGGCCAAGAACATGCTTGGCAGGACCATGGGCAGAGCAGGATCCTCAGCTCATCGATGGGCACGTCCTCTTGAGTCCACCAATGAGGAGGAGAAGGAGCAGAGACAGGAGACATCAGGTAGGGGAACCCAGATGGAGCCTATTACAGCCGCAACAGCCCAGATAGAGACTGAGGACACAGAAGGTGTGAACATCGAACAGGACCGCGGGGGGGGCTGACTCTCCCCCTGACCAACAAGAACTGGTGATTGCTGAAGTGTAAAACAAAGCAAACACAAGGAGATGATGGACAGAGTTTCACACACTCAACCCCAGTCACAGATCTGGGTTGAATCCATCATAATTCTTAAGCTCACTTCGCCACCCCAGTTCAGACATAGCTATATGCAAATCAGTCTTGACCCTGCGCCTCATGGGAACAGGCCAGCCCGAACTGCCAAGCCATGTTTTCCCTGAACCGGAAACACGCATCCTGGGACCAGTTTCTGTGTAACACCCTTCATCAGCCTGGCAAAGTCAGCCTTTATCAGCCTTGCTCACTTTGCCACTTCATCAGTGGCAAAGTGAGCAAGCGACCCATATCTGGGCATACCCTGCCAGCTTAGGGTAAATAAAGCAAACAGAAGGAGATGAGGGATGGAGCACAGAAACTTTTCAGATACTCACCCCCAGTCACACATCTGGGTTGAATCCATCATCATTCTTTAGCTCACTTTGCCACCTCAGTTCAGACCCAGCTATATGCAAATTAGTCTTGACCCTGTGCCTCATGGTAACAGTCCAGCCTGAACTGCAAAGCCAGGTCTTCCCAGAATCAGAAACAAGCATCCTGGGACCGATTTCTGGGTAACACCCTTCATCAGCTAGGCTAGCTTGAATCCAGTGTCACTGAGGTGGCGACATGAGCTAAAGAACAATGATGGATTTAACCCAGATCTTTGACTGGAGGTGAGTGTCTGAAAAGTTTCAGTGCTCCGTTCTTCTTCTCCTTCTGTTTGATTGCTGAGGTGTCCCTAGAGTAGGTCACATCACCAACGGGGCTTCCCACCGATCCTTCCCTGACTCTTGAGGCCCCGATTATGGGGCTTCCAACTGCACCCCCTACCACTAGTCCGTCTCCAAGTGCCTACCCGGAAGAGCTGAGGGATAGCTCTGCCCTCAGCACCCCACATACCTAACGTCATTCCCAAACTCCTCCATGCATCATCACTCCTATCTTTGCATACCAGGAAGGGATGGTGGCATCTAATGGTGAGCCGAATGTGTCCTCTTGGATCCTACTGGAGATCCATGATGAACTCTATAGATTCCGAGAGGCACAGTCCATACCCATGGCCAACTCTCTGCCTCTATTACTTCCTTTGTTGCAGCCTTATTGTCTGCTTTAGAACAGCGTCTAACCATGACCACTGTCCTGTGTCTTTCTGTCCATCTTCCCTCAGTGTTCATCTGCTGCCCCACATACCCTGTATGTTTGTTGCCCCATGGGGTGTCTGGTGCTACACCAGCCAGCCAGGATGAGTCCAGAAGAGGCCGGGATCTAAACATTGTAGAGAACAGTGAGGATGAGGATGAACAGTGACTGGGACTATGTTTGGACTGTGGACGTTTAGTTTTCCCCTGTACATAGACTTGTTCCCCTGGCGCTTCCTGATGTGTTTTATTTATTTTGTCCAACCCCCTGCAAGTACCCTTGCCCATTCTGGCTGAAGACCTGTATTTGATTTCCTTCATCCATTTCCAATGGACAGTTTTTTACTCATTTATTTCCTGGATGATATATAAGTATGCTTTGATCACAACATCTTTGACTTATATTGTTCCTTACATATGCTAGTTTCAAGGTATGGTAGTCAACATTGGTAAATGTCTAGCTATTCTTTCAACATGATACCTTGTTACACAGATGTTCTTACTGTTCAACATGCCATGCTCGAAGACAATTATCATCATATACATTGACCATGACCAGAGAAACCACATGACCATCACCAACTATGACACAACTCAGTATTGAGTTGTGAATGATATATGTTTATTCACATATAATGGGGTTATACATATTTCACAGTGATCAATGGTGATCTCCCTTGTGGCTGCACAATTGTGGTGGGGAGGTTCTCTGTCAGTTCACTGTGTTGATGCCCAAGTGTGGGTGGATATGGTGCATCTGCCTGTATAGCTGGTGGGTGTGCCTGCACAGGAGATGAGTGTGCAAGCTCAGCTTGGGATGGTGCCCATACAGGGGATAAGTGTTCCTGGACAGATGGGGCAGGTGCTTGTACATGGGGGGTGCCCTGACAGGTGGGAGAGATGCCTGTATAGGGGTGACAGTGCCTGTACAGGTTGGGTATGTGACTGGGTGGGGGGTATGTAACTATGATGTGGGAGGCATGTTCAGGGGGTGTTGGCTATGTATGTAGGCAGGGTGCCTTTGCAGGTTATGGTACAGGTGCATGAGTGGGGCATTGTGCACATAGGTGTGTTGGGTCTCCTCCATGTGTTAATCATGAAGGTAGACTCTGGTACAGTTTCAACTGGCACTCTATCATCTTTATGGACATGGCATGGTACCTTGGACTTTCTTCTCTATAAATAGCCATTATGCAATGTTGCCTCCTTGACATGTCTTGGCCAGATTTCTCAATCCTGTCCATGACACATGTCTGTCTGTCAATCATCTGAGGGACTAAGTGCATGTCCTGTTGTGAATCTGCAATGTCAGACAAAGTAGCCCCTATGGCACGAATGTCCTGCCTCACATCAGCTTGCTGTTGGAAAACATATTACTCCCACTGGCCACCATTATCACCTGCCAGCCTCCCCGCATGGGAGGGCCTCTGATATAACCGTCAGGTTTACCAGCAGTGGGGAGTGGCAGGTGGGAGGCTGTGGGGAAGAGATTGGCACCTATGGGACACCTGCTTTTCCCCATGGCTGTCAGGTCCCTCAGATGCTTGAAAGAAGGCCTGGGAGGCAGTGTCATGGGAGGAGTGTATAGGAGACCCAACATGTCTGACCCGGACATGAGGGCTGTGAGGAGTTGGTGGTTGTGTTGGGGTAGATGAATGCTGTGCCTGATTGGATGATTGTTGAGAATGAGCAATCTTCTGAGGTGGAGTAGGAGACAATAGGCTGGTGTGGGCTTAGATGTTTTGCCGAGTGGGCCAACAAAGGAGGCCGGGGTATCAGACTCATAATCCTCTGCATGCAGCAACAGATCATCTTCATCCTCCTCTATTTCCTCCTCATCCTCCTCTTCTCCCTCCTCATACTCTGCTTCCTGTGCATTTCTGCCAGCTGACATAGCGGCTTAGAGAAGGAGTGGGTTGTCTGCTCAGATTGCCCATAGCCCTCTACTGGTGGATGGTCCAGCTTCCTCAAGTAACTCATTGTCCTAAGCACCTGTAAGACAGATGTTGCAACAGGATAAGTATTCACCTTAGTATATCCTGTGGTACACTACAAGGGTTTTGTCTAGTAATCTTTATATCAAATGATATTCCACATGTGACCTGGTTTGTGTACACCTACACAAGACAGCTCACGCTGTCGCATTGAGGTGGTAAATGCAGATTAGCCAAGAAAATTCAAAGTAATCAGTTCCAACCAAAGCTCTGTGTGGCAGTGAGCTGCTGAACCTGGCTCCTTGGGTGTATTGCAGACGATGTGGTCCTCAATCCATCAGCTTTAGAAGTAAGTGACACCATAATTAATATTATGCATGATTCTTATCTTTACAAGCAAAATTTACCACAGACTTCACTGATTATGTTGGAAATATATTACACATCAACTTCAGATTCTACAATAACATGTCAGTATCTGCTAATATCCTTTCACAAAGATTTGGTTACTATGCACAATTTGTGAATCAATAGTTTACAACACAATATGGCACACTTACCTTATGGACGGATGGTAGTGGGTCTGACTGCTGTGGAGAAGTGTGGCTCAATGGTTAGAGCGGCAGACCCTGATGCAGAGGTCTAGCCCGGGATCAGGGTTCAATTCCCCGCCTCGGCGGGTCTTGAGCTCAAAAATTCCACGGACCTGATAATTCTCGCCTCGGTGCCTATTCCAATCATGGAGTCCCACTCTGCAACTCTGGGCAATAGCTTGCTTAATCTCCACAATGGCCCCCACAACGCTAAGGATGCCTGGCCTCCACCTTGGGGGTGCCCAGGAGTGGACACCTCACAGGGAAAGCCAGGATGGGTTCCACAGCGGTATTCGTATAAGCGCCTTGAGACCCTTGCAAGTGAGTAGTGCGCTATACAAGTATCAATTTACAATTTACATTTACTGCTGCAGCAAGGATGCCTCCCAAACCCCTGAATGGTGTTGTCTGGATCATTAAGAAAGACCTGACAGCAGCTGTATTGTGACATACATATTCATATTTTGATACAAAGGTTGATGGTAATGATTTAACATGGTTATGTCATAGATATAGACCAGTGATAAACAATGTGGAGCCACATGTGGCCCTCCTGTGCTTTACATTTGGCCCCCTGGTCAACAGCAGCACTGAGCTGCTGTTCACTCAACACGGACTGACATTGAAGTGATATGAAATTAACAGGCACATGTGTATTTGAAGGTTTATGAAAGTGAAAGAAAAGAATTAACTAGGGTGTCCTGCACCGCTTAACTTTGCAAACACCTTCAATTTTAGAGACATCTTGCACATAAGTGCAACAGTATGATGAAGTCTCTTCAAAATTCTAAACGTGTATTTCTCAACATTTAGAACTGTTTCTCCCTCGTACATCAGATAATATGAGTGTATTGCAGAGTAATTTTTCATTAAGAAATATTTTCAAACCAGATTTTGGTAACATTCATCCACATCCACCCGCTCTCCCTCCAACCCCTACATACAACAATGCCCATAGTGAACTGAGCCATAAATCATATTTTATGTGTTTATGTGTACTCTTTGGGTGGCCTTTGTTCCTATTAAACATAAACAACATCATTTTTTTGTAACTAACACTGCAGAAGGTTTTGTGCAGCACACATCCCAAAGTCATGTATTTTATATGTGATTATGAAGAAAGAAGATGGAAAGTGGAAAAGAACAATTGGGTAGGATCACACAGTTTGGCCAAGTGGGTAAGATTGGATTGATCCGAAGTTTACTGGTGTCACGTTGTGCAGTCAGCCATCAGATGTAAATGCTTTGCTTCGTCTACTCCCACCTTACCAGCTCCCCCATCCATCCCCAACCACCACCCTGCTGGCATCAGTTCAGCTCTCAGCCGCATCAATGAACATATACTTTGGCCCCTGGAAATTTGTTTGTGGGTATCCATGTTAGGTTCTTTCAACCCAGTTGTAGCTACTCCTCTTTAGAAGAGAATATATATGCAAATTGGAACTTACCTTATTCACTTAACATACATTTAGAGTCATCCTTTCTTTAGCTAACATGTTATGAAGTAGTACGCACTTAAGAGCCATATCTGAGCATATAGAGAAGAATAGCAGGGATATTAGACACACACCACATACTGCAGCCACTTCATCCATTTTTTAGGAGCATGAGCAATTTGTGAGAGCATTATTAAGTGTACTTATCAGGGTCTACCTTCCGCCCAGTGTGTGGTGCCTGACTAAATGTCACACCCATACACGGAGCAGAGATCGCTGTGTGCTGTGTTTTTCTGGCCAGCATCACAGGGCCTAAACTAATATGAGTGTATTTAATTTACATTCTAGTAAACTCATGTAATGACCCACATTACCTAGTTCAGTTTACATGTTTGAGACTATTGATGGATTCTATATAAAGAACTATGTGTTGTCTGATTACAATGTAGTAGATGGGAACCTGCTGCTGCCCATAATTACGAACCTGTTTGTGCTGTTGGTATGGGTTGATGTGCTCCATGACATTGTCTCCCTGCAAGTGCAGGGACCTCTGCACCAGTGGGTGAATGTACTCTGACTGAGCAGCTGGTGGTGAATGGTGGAGGGGACTTCCTTCTCAAGTGTGGTGCAACGGAGATGGGGTCCAGATTGTCCTCAAGGGAGAAGTCTAGTCACCTCTATACTGGGAACTTCTCCTTCACCCACCTCTTCTCCTCCAGGCACTTCTTTTTTATGTCCATGATGGACCAGACATCCTCCCCCAATGCAGTGACTGCAGTCACCAACTGCTGCCATTAGGCTGACTTATATGTTGCACTAGAGTAGTATAGTGGAAGACTGTGGTTCTTCACAACAAATGACACAATGTATTGTGTCTCCTCCAAGTAGTTCCTCTTCCTTCACAGTGGTAGCATGGTTTCAAGGTGAAGAGCAGGCAAGCTGAGTGTCAGTATAGAACAAGCAGAGTCTTACACGTGTGCTGCTTTAAGTGGTTTGTAGTGCAGGGTTCACAGGTGGTAATAATTCTCTGCAGGTGAATGTTATTACTTCCTATATCCCGAGAGCAGAGATTTTGCACCGAGTATGGAGATTTACCCTGACTAAGGAGATTCCACCCTGAATGTGGAGATTCCGCCTCAAATGCGGAAACTCTGCCCTGACTTCATACGTAAAGATATACTCCTAACTTACCTTTGTGAATACCAAAAGTCATAGACTTAGGCTTTTGTTTAAGTTTACATTTGTGAATCTGGTCCTTAGTCTGGAGCAAGCTCTCATGGCTGGGAGAGAGCTGAAGGCATGCCAATCAACAAGCTGCTAATATGTAGGACAGAGTTGCTCAGACTGAGTCAGTGATGAAAGTAAAAAGTAAGCCAAAGCAAAAGGTAGAAGGACACAGAGTGATGTCTCCATGGAAGACACAATTGTGCTTCAGGTGTGGATTTTATTTTCCAGAAGAAGGTAAATGTACTGCCATTGGACAGGTTTGCAAAGGCTATGGAAAGGAAAACCATTCTGTAATGTTTGCAAGACAAAGGAGAAAATAGATTCATCATGGGACAAAGACAAAATGGCTGCTCGAACACTTCCGAAGCGACTCATACCTACAAGACCAAGGGACCACACCAATGAAGGCAAATTGACACCAAACAGTCAATTGTCATCTAAATCATTGGCAAAGAGTTCATCAGTATATATGCAAGTGAAAATGAAAATGATGGTTGGGCAATGTTGATGTTTACCTTGGAAAAATTGTATGCATATAGGGCTTGCCGCTTGTGAAGAAAAATATAGGTCAAAGAAAAGTTGAAATGAAAAAGCACCATAGTCTTTCAAACATTTTCCAAAGATTACACTAAGGACAAACGGTTGTTCAATAGCTTTTATAATCGCCAGTGGTGAGTCGATAAACCTAATGCCTGAGGAAAGATTCAATTAACTATCTCCATTGCCGCGACTGAAGTCATTAAAAAGTATAGTGTATACATGGGCTACATCCATGTCATTGAAAAGTCAAGGTTCATTTGAAGCAATGATGACATATAAGAAAATGAAAGCAGAAGCAGCCATTCATTTGCTTCAAGGTGGGGTGTCAACTGCCTGTTTACTCAGTTTCAGCGCAGCTGCTGATATGAGACTGATATCATTGAACTATAGCATGAATGCTAATCATGAAAAGGTAAGTCTGTCCCTTCATTATTTCATGGTTTAGCAAAACTCAATACTTTGAAAGTACAAATACACATAAATGAAGAGGTCTGTCCTATTGCTCAAAGACACAGGCAAACTGCTTTTCATTTACGTAAAGCTGTTGAAAAATAAGTTTAATCATTTCTCAAACATGATAACCTTGAACGTTCTACTGGTCCAACCCCATGGGTTTCTCCCATAGTGGTAGTGCCCAAAAAGGATAGTGAAGTAAATGTATGAATCTGCATTGACTTGGGTCAAGTAAACACGGCAATTGAACAAGACGATATCCAGGTCTGCACATTGCTAACATGATAACCCAATTGAATGGTGTGACTGTCTTCTTTTGCCTTTATCTGAGTAAAGGATATTATCAGTTGGAACTCGAGGAGAGTTGTAGGTACATTACAAATGTTTCTAAATGTATTGGTCCGTTCGCATGCAAAAGGCTAAGTTTTGGTGTGTCATATCCTGCAGAGCTGTTTCAAGATGCCATTCAACGTATCATACAGCCTGTCATGAATGCGTTTAATTATAGTTATGACATATTGGTTTTCAGAGCTACACAGCAGGAGCATGATAAAGCTCTTATGCAAGTGTGTTGTTTACTTGCGGACACAGGTTTAAATATGAATGCAGACAAATGCTAGTGCCATAAGACAAAGCTAAAATTCTTTGGCCATATTTTTCCTGAAAGGGGCATGACACCTGATCCAGCTAAAGTGCAAGCGTTGTCAACTGCCAATCCCTCACAAGATGTTTCCATGTTACGTTCATTCCTTGGCATGGCCAGCTATTGCTCTAGATATATACAAGACATTGCCACTGTAAGGGCTCAGTTAAGACATATGATGAAAAGAATGTTTCATTCAATTGGTCACATGAATGCAAGCAAAGCTTCAAAAAGATTAAACAAGCAATTGAGAATGCTACTCAAATGGCAAACTTTGATCCAAAGGTTCACACACAAGTTGTTGTTGATGCTGGACACTTCAGGTTAGGCGCAATCCTTGCACAGTGGACACCCAAATGCGCAAAGGCATATTGTGGCATTTGAACGCAGAGGTTTGTCCCAAACTGAACATGCTTATTCACAACATGAGAAAGAATATCTAGCAGTGGAAAATGTCCACGTATTCATTAATGGAAAGTATTTCACACTTGTGATGAATTATCAAGAATTGTTGACCATCTTTAGCAGTCCATGATGCCTCCTCTCCCCAAACATTGGGGACTTCTATTACAACAACACAATTGTGTGCCATCCCTGGAGCGATCGAAACCCTGCTGACTACTTCTCATGAGTGCCTCTACAGTGCCATGGTACCTCTTCTAAGACAGCTGAAGCCTATAGAAATGCAATTGTGAAATCCAGTACACCAGCTGCCATGTCTTTGGAAAAAAGGTGTTACTGCCACAGGTCAAGATAGGGACATGCTAAGAATGAAAAACATGTACATCAGTCTTGGAACCATCACACTTGACCTCTTACCAGTGACAGTGAATAACCAAACTTCAAAAATATCAAAGACAAACAGTCTGTTACTCAAGTAGGTTTTATCCTGAGAGCTTCAAAAATTGTTTATCTAGAGAGTCTATGACAGTAGATAATTCAAGTGACCCTTGAAGGACATCCTGGAATAGTCCACAAAACGAGCTCTCCGAGACCGAGCCTGGTTTCCATAACTAGATGAAAGAGTTGAAAGACAATTGTAGGCCTGTCATCCATGCTAGTGCCTTTAATTTAAAAACACTCAACACTCCTTAAACATATCAGAGTTGCAAAAACATGATTGGCAAAGATTTGTTGATGACTTCTTCGAATGTCTTGACAATGGACATCACCTGATTGTTGATGAATACTCCCACTTTCCATTAATAGAAGACCTCTCATCCACCACCCAAGAAAGAGTCATCAAAAGATTAGACAGCATCTGCATGGCATGGGGAGTTCCTGCAATACTATATTCTGACAATGGTTCACCTTTCAACAGTTGAGGAATTCAGAGACTTTTTAAGTCATCTTATTCTGAAGCATCAGAAGAGCACATCTCTTTTGCCACAGGCTAATTGCCTTGTCGAACGTTTCATGAGTACCTGCAAGAAAGATGTTCAGTGTGCTGTATTGGAGAATCTCAACCATAAAACTGTCTTAAATTTAACTCTTCTCGCTTACCGTTCGACCCCTCACTCTACCATAGGTGAAAGCCCTGCAACATTGATGTTCGGGAGGGCCATGATGACCAAGTTTTCAATTTACCAACAGAAGATTAAATACTGAGGAAGAGCTCAGAGCATATTAAATTTGAATCTTTGGTCCAATGGCAATGCACCTTCCTCAAATTGACTTGGCACATTTGTGCTGGTTGTCCGAAAGTCTTTGGAGTCAAAAAGTCCCAGATTTTCCAGGATGTTAGGAGGAGTACAGTTTGACACAAACAAGGGTCCAAGGTCCCAGTAATTGCAATTGGGGGGCAGACTCTCCTCGGGAGACACCACCAGCAGGATCCAAGGCTGGTCAAGTTAAACTGTTCAGCTGGGCTCTTCAGGAACAAGGAACTTCTTGCAGCTTGTTTTGTTCCTGTAGCTTAACAGAAGGTCAGCCAATTGACTCTTGGAGATCACTTCTTTGACCTGAGTAAAAGTGGGAGAAGGTACAGATGTTCAGGTCTTCTTAAAAGCCTCAACTGCAATGTAGTCCTTCTTCTGTCTTCTATAAGTACGGAAGTGTTCTGTAGAGGGTAGTCAGGGGTTCCACATTTATATTTGCCACTAGCCTGTGAGTGGGGGTGACTCCTGGTCCCTCACTAACTGATAGGACAAAAGTAACCAGAGGTAAACCTACCCACGTTTGCAACTGTTCCTGTGTGCAGTACTGCAAACAATCCCTCAGTGCCCCACTCTGACCGAAACCAAGATAGTGAACACTTTTTCCCCTATGCAGAGAAAGCATGCCCATGCCAGAGGTGTGGACAGGAAAATGTGCAACCCCTACTCTCTGGTCACCTCAAACCAGTTCTAGGGGAAGCTCTAGTCCAACTGTGATTGCTGCCTGCCTGGCTGGGACAAAAAAGAATGGCCCTTCCCAGATGTCAGCTAACATTTGTCTGTGACAGGGCAGTCATCTTTGAGGATAATCAAGTTGTTGCGAACAGCCCATCTGATCATCCTGCAGATTGCATAGAAACACCTTTCCACACCCAAAGCCTTTTTCCTGCTCTGGGTGCAGTTTTCCCATCTTATCAATGGGGCTATTATGCTGCCAGATGAAAGTGGGAGCTGAGGCATATGAGCTTCCAGAGGCTTCCAAAGGTTTTAGACAGAGATAATGTCATTTTCTAAAAGGACATTTTCTGTAGCAGTAATTAAAACCTGAATGTACTATTAAATTGGATTTTCAGTAACTAGTAAAACATGAGCTTAAATTATATTTCAAGCTGTTTCCTAGCCAAAATTAGCATTTTTAAATCTAATATTGTAAGCAAGTGGTTCCATGGAACAATCAGCCTTGTTACATTGAAAATAGCGTTCGCGGCTTTTTCACTGTAAGGTCTGGAATAACATTAAGTTTCTACATGTCACAGCTTCAAATGGCATGGACCCTGCTTAGGGCTAATAAGGCCAATATTGTGGTGACTTATTAATATTTAAACAGAATGTTTTGACCTGTCAAAAGTGTTTATTTTGACAGATCGAATTGCAGTTGCAAAACTATCACAGACAGGCTACAATGGTAGGCATGCAGTCATGTTTGCTCTGCCACTGTAGTGGGTGGCGTAATGTACTAGTGAAATTTAACTTGCAGGTCCTTGGTACACTTTGTACCATCCACTAGGGTACATTAAATATTCTCCTTGGGGTACAACAAATTTCAAAATGTTTTAGGTGTCAGAGTACATGCACTGGGCTTTAGATAGCAGAGTCCCAGTGCACAGACTTAAAACAAGCAGCAGCAGTCCACAAAATTAAGGTGATCATGCAAACACAGGAATTGTCCTACAATGTGCATAACAGATTAAAGTTGAACATATAATTCCTTTCTTGTCTCAAAGTAACACCATGAATATACCTGTGTTCTATATAAAACTGAATGCTTAACATGCACATTTAGTGTTGAGCCTCGAAGGACAAAAGGATAAGCCACTGTTGTAAATTCTAGTACTCCAAATTCTGCTTATGCATACAATATTTGTGGCAGATCAACTGCCGTATGTCATGCAAATCTATGTCTGGAAGAATATGTCTCCACTCAAATGCTGTCTGCCAGACCTCAGTACTAGCTAGCACACACAACAGTGTATCTATGTTTTAGAACACCAATACAAAAAGTAGGACTGTGTGCAAGACTTGACTGTGAGGACTAGTTTAGATATGTGTGATTACACTATGTCATACAATGAAATACACCATTTTCAACATGTCCAGGAAATAGTCAGTTATGCCAAAATGTTATATACGGGAGACAGCGTTTACAATGCTGGCAATACCACGCGGGTAGATAACAACGCAGTCATTACAACGACCGCGTTGTTACCACGCGTGGCAATACATCACAAGTCATTTCAACGACTTGCGCTAGGTGGTGTGCAACACCAGGGAATGTGTTGGATTTTAAATCCAACACCTTCCCCGCTGTTTTGCTAACTGGAGTAGGAATAGTAACTTATACTATTCCGATGTCCAGAGCGCCATCTAGCGCAAGTCGACTTGCGATGTAATGCCACGTGTGGTAACAACGTGGTCATTGTAATGACCACGTTGTTACCTACCGCGTGGTATCGCCACGCGTTGTAACATCATACATTCGTTATATACATATATATGTAGCAGTTGACTCTGGGTGGTATACACTTGTTAGTGAGGACTATAGATTACATGATGCCAACAGATCCTTCATACAAAGAAAGTTCATGTACTGCACATATGAACAGAGCTAACCCCATCTGTGAGAAAGATCATTGGTCAAAACGCATTGGGTTTAGCACTGCTCATGTAACTTGTACACATTCAAACTTTTTAATACCATTTCTAAACCTAAAATCTTTGAGGGCCTGATTTACAAAGGTAAACATACTTTTGTGTATGTTTATGATTGTTTGCTATTCACAAAGAGAATTATGAGTAGTATCTTTATGAGTGCGGCGTCTCCTCACTTAAAAGGAAAGGTCTTCCTACATGCACGCTACACCCAAAGTGATCAAGATCGAGCCATGCACCCTGTAAGTACCCCTTGGTAAAGGATTAATTCCCCTATAAACCATAAAAGTCCCACACAGACAAGCTGTGGGTAAAGTTAATAAACACAAAGGACTGTATTATCGTAATGGCTGCCAAATTTGCAGGCTAGACAGCAATTTACATATGGGAGGCGCGTTAGTTTACTGCCAACTTTTTGACAGCCCAACAACAGTTTCCTCCTGCGGCTTCAGAGCGTACTATTTGGTCCGGTTCCAACTTGGCCGCCCGTTGTTTGGGATAGTCACACCTGAAGGTGGGTCTAATGTTTGATATTTCAGGACCACAAGAGGTTATCTTGGCTTCTATCTATTTCCTCAAATATATTTGGCATCTGTGACTGTTGAAGAATGTAGCCACAACTGGAGGTAAAGGAGTTTTAGACACTGGAGGATTTGATATATCAGCTCACTTGATAAATGACGAGCAGGCAATCTGGGTGCGTTCTGACACTCTAAGCATGAGTTATTACAGCGGCATCTGATGACATTTTGACACGGCTTTGTATAGCACATTCGATGTGATTGCCAATTGTGAATTATGTGTGAATATGGGAACACACATTGATTTGCATTAGAAATCAAGTGTGAGAAACACCAGTCGGCCACGCTGTGAGTGCTTTAGTGGTATGTTTTTGAGCAGCACCTTGCTCAGATGTATTCTACTCTGGGAGAGGGTGTATGCATAGCACAATCTGGAGTTTCTTGGTGATGTTTTAGGTATTGCATAGCAAATCTTTACAGTTTTACACCCTTCACTTGCTTCTAATGGTCAACTAAAGAGTGAACCCTGTGGTCTATTCCTGTTTTCCTCTTCTTAGGTTCTGGTTAAAGATTACAAAACCCTTGGTAACCAGGACTGTAATTGAAGTGAACACTGAAGAGAGCCTTTGTCATGTTCAAGTAGTTTTGTGCATAAGTAGATATAAGTCCTTACAGCAGGGGCACAGAGATAACTGACAAACATCAAATGCAATAATATCATGATAACTGCATTCTATGACCCGCTAACAATTCATTCAGTAAATCACCACACTTCACTTCCTTTTCAACAAATTACAAATGTTGACCGTAAACATTTCAAACTATTCCTTACTTAAAAAAAAAACTATTGGCACCCTACACCCAAGTTCAAGAAAAAGGAGAACAAATCTATATAAATGGAATACAATTAAAAGAATAAGGAAAAAACACATTAACATAAGTTTTTTGACAAATATTTGCCATTTTTTAGGTCTTTACCTACAACGAGAACTTCTCCTAACACAATTGCATTCTTTTTTAATCTTGATTTTCTACTCACTCTTCTGCAATTATCCTCACAACCATTGTGTGCACTGGGTTCCAAAGTGATGCAAGATGTGCTCCACCAATTGCGATCTGATAATCTCACAGATATCTTCCATAATACACATATTTGTATCTATTCTTTGAACTTAGAAAGGCTTTTCCAACGAAGGGCCTGATACGGATTCCCCTAGACCGTGTTGGAACCCAGCCCTCGACTCAGTCAAAAACAATTCTGACCAACCGATTACGATGCTCGCAGTCAGAAGGAGAACCGTTTGGTCAATCAGAGTCAATTCTGACCGGCATTTGGTCATAGCTGATTCATACTACTCAACGGACAGCGTTTCTGGCCGACCGTTTTCGATGTCGGATTCCAACAGCCTTTCGGACTCGGTCTGTCCAACACAAAAAGTCTGTTGGAAAATTACTTTGGGGGGCCCTAGCAGGGCCCTCTTTATCCAGAGTCCTCCAGTTTGGGGTAGAGGGGGTACCCAAAGGACCCCCCTGTAAAACCATACACTGTGTGTCAGGCACCAAAGGGAGCCAGCGACAGGGTGCAAGGTTTTTCCTAGACACCCATTTTCTCCATAGGAGCCTATGTTGTTGGTCGTAATACAGGCTCCCATTGAAGTCATCATAATCGGTCTGACGGAACCGCAGACTGCGAGTCATCGGAACTGAATCCGACAAGGAGTCGGGCGGTTTAGTTTCAGACCAACATCATAATGAGTGCCTAAATTGGGATTTTTAACACACACCATGTCTCCTAAATCAACGTACTTACTTTCTTTTATTACCAACATTCATTCTGTCCGAATTAACCATATTTTACTTCTTTTCAGATGGTTACCCTCAATCACATACATCTGCACCCTTCGAGAATAACTGAACCATGCTGAAAGGACACCTTTCTGTCGCAACTTTTCGTCTCATTAATTCAAATACAGTTTTCTCAGTGGCACAATGTGGTGTGGTGTGATATGACCATACTAAGTCCTTGACAGCTTTGCCCACTTTCATATTACATTTATATGTGGCCTGCACATATTCAACTAGGACTCTATTGAAATGCTCTACTTTTCCATTGCTTTGGGGTAGTATAACGGTGTTCACCTGTAATCCCTTCTCTGTAAAACATGTTTAAAAACATCAATCACAATCTTTGGAGTTGGTTCGGTTCACTTACTGGCTCAACCTCAACTCATGTTGAAGGGTGATCAATCTTGACTATAAAAAACTTCATATGATTAGGCAAAATAAGATATGGAACCACAAAAACCACTCTCAAACGTTGGCATGCCCTACTAGGACATAACGTGACCGATTCAATTGTACCATCAGTTACAAGAACCTTATTACCTACTTTTGACATCGTACAATGTTTTACAAAATCACCAATCTGACCATCCATTTTTGGTCACAAAAATTCAGCCCTCACTTTCCTTTTGGTTACAATTGACCCTAATGTCCTGAATGAGCTTGTTCAATAATCCTTAATGAAAACACAAAGGTGGAGTCAGCTTGACACAACGTACTAGTTTTCAATCTTCCACAGACAACTCATTTGATATTTTCCAGAAAATGTGTAGATCATCAGCCAAACTTCATTCTTTTGGCCAACCTGATTTTACAAGTGACATCACTTCTTTCAACGCTTCATCTTTATCGATTTCTCTTACCCAGTCTTCTTTCTTACAAATGCTTACATTTTCAATATGTGTTATGAAATACTCCTCTATTTCAGACTTCCTCTCATAATCCCCAAGTCAATCAATGGGTAATCTCAAAATACAGTCCGCCCTTGATTCTCTTTCTCTACTGGAATATACTCTACTGAGACTTCTTCCATGTATTTCTGCTGCCAAACCTGCCAGCCTGTACCTCGGGAAACCACACAAGCCTGGGAGTAACCCCGGGAGGAGTGAGATGCACACCGTATAGCCCGCAGTCCCGGCCACACTCTGGGGAGGACTGCAACCCCCAGAGTGCATCGCCTGCCCTCACAGCTGCTCTGAGTGCCGCGAGCGAGGGGGAGGTGGGGTCATCACGCTTATAGTGCTGCCTCTCCCACCGCGGTGCGGGACGTGTGCGGGACGAAGCCCGGGCCAAGGGCGGACCCGTCTGAGCCCGTCAGAGACTGGGCTGGGCCACGGTATTGACATTTTTATTGTGAAAATTTGGTTATATTGTTGCCTGTTATTGTCGAAAAAGTGAATCCCCCCCTAGTGGTTAGTTACTATACTTTTTAGACACCCCCCTATAGGAACTTGGTTGAATCTGAGAATACACCTATAATCCCCTAGAACATAATACAACAAGGGGGTGAGGATGAGCAAGCGAAAATCCCTTAGGGGGAAAGGATGGTTGGGACCCTCGATGCCTTTTTGCAAAGGGCAGAGTCGGTCCTAATGCATAAAATTAATATACCTGAACGCAGGTTATCACACGAGCCACGAGTTGGCACTTTGCTCCCATTAATTCACCATTCAGAAGCACTAGATATCTCAATAGCAGGCCCCTAAAAGCCCACCTCGCCTAAAGAGGCTATACTGCCCACACTGCCCCTGGAGGGAGAAACCTCGCTGACGCCATCAGTCCCACCCTCAACTGCCCGTGAAGTACCTAGTCAGGTTACAACCAACAAACCCAACGTACAGATGAGAGGCCAAAAAATTAAGTTGAGTCAGGGCAATGGGTCAGCGCCTCCATCAAAAAAAAATTGAGGTAAGGGATCAAATACCCACAAAACACTGCATCAAAGGCATAACAACCGAGGGACTGAACAAGAAAATCTAAGTTCAGCCACATCAACAGCGGCCCATGGGGGTCACTCTTGTAACGGGGGGGACTCCTGATGCAAACCATTTAGACTTTTGGGAAAAACTTGAGGGCATCCTTTCAACCCTTATCAGACCTGTGCTAACTAAGATATCTTCTATAGAAGAAAGGCTACAGGGTCTAGAGGGGGCCATTAAACGTTCACTGGAAGTTAAATATCCTCCAGAACAGACACGCCGCAAAACAGATCTTAAAGATAACAACCCTCATGGCTGTTCTGCCCTGAATGCTGTGCACAATTCTTATATAGCTAACAGTGCACCAGCAGATAGGCCCACACATAATCTCGAGCATGAAGTAGCACCAATGGCCCCTGGGACGCGGTCCGCCCCACAGCTCAACCAGTCCCTTATAGAGGTTGGTGGAGGGACATGTAGCAAAGCAACCCACTCTGCGTGTACCATGACCCAGGTGAATCATGTAAATTTAATTGGACAACACCCTAGGGAGCAATTAAGGAAGGCCAAGGGGAGACAGAAAGACAGTTATCCATCTGAGCCGATCTTCCTGCACCTTCCTCCAGAGTCTACACCTTATACAGTTTTGAGAAATGTACCCCTCATACAACAGGGAGTCTTCGAGCATTGGTCCTCCCTGAAAAATAAGGTTCTACACGCACTCTCTATTAAGACGGGCCACACTCACGCGCTATTCTGTGAGTTCAAGATGGCTCGCCGGATCCCCTGGGTAGGCTCTACACCTAAATCACTGGCAAGACTGTGTTGTGGTCACTTTTAGATCGCCTGATCTGGTCATAAGCATCCTAGAAGTGTCCAGGCACTGCACGTCTAGAAAAGAGGGAATGGGTGTAGTTCCGCTGGGCTTTTTTAACCAACCATTTTGGTTGCCTGAGAAGGTCTCTGTACTTGATAAGCTCAGGGGTATCCCACAATATAGATTCGATGCTCCAACATTTAACTCCTTTGAGCCCCTCTATAATTTGGACGGGGTTTACTGACTGGCACCACCTTCAGGTAACACAGAAGGTAAGAGGGAGCATCAAGAAACTACCACCTTGGATATCAGGTGGGTCAACCATGGAATGAGAAACAAACTAGGCCCACAAACCACAAGCACCTAGAGCAATGTGGAAGGCATCCTCGGGGGACTTAGTGTACTCCTCTGAACAGAATGTTGATCTATCAGGGACAACAATAATATCGAATTTCAATCTCCCAACTGTAACATGGTCCATCAGCAATACATCCTCGACAATACCAGATCCTGCAACATGCTTAGTGGTGTCTTGGAATATTTCCGGGCTATGTGACAAGGTTATGAACCCAGTCTGGGAAGCTTTTGTGGGGACCGCAGACATTTTATGCCTACAGGAGACATAGGCAATTCAACCTATACACATTAATGGCTATAAAACATTCAGCACCTCAGCAGTGAAAGGGCTGGGTGGGAGGCCAAAATGTGGGATTTCTACATATGTATCCAATAAGCTGCCTTCAAGTAAGAACACGTTCCACCCGGGGGGGGTATCTATTTTCATGTGGTTGAGTTACATTACACTGCAACACACCACATACTGTTAATTAATCTATATAATAATACTACCCATAATGATCTTGACTCAGCAGCGAAAGACATCCTGGCTACAGCCACAAAAATATCCAACGGGAAAAGAATAGATACCATGACTCTGCTGATGGGCGATTTTAATTGTGGCCTATGTAATCTTACAGATAACAGACTGTGTGGTATCCCTAACAATGCTGATAGTTGTACTCACTTCAACCACTCTGAGGCGGGGGATATATTTAATGACCTCATCTCCAAACTAGACCTCGGGTTTGCAAATGAGATCCTGACCACCCCAGTTGGTTTTCTCCCCACCTTTAATGGGAGAGGCCTCGCCACGATCATTGATCATATAGTGATCTCACCCGTACATGCACATCTGCCCCTTTTTTTTGAGGTGGGCGATATCGCTATAAGCGACCATTACCCCATCCTTTTAAAGATCAAGACTTATGCGTACTCTCCAAACAAGCCTGATCTAAATACTTGTATGTTGGGAACTGTAGAATTAAATAAAGTAAACTGATTCTCTTTAAAGTGGTCTAAGTTTGACGAAGATCAGTTAGCTAAAAATGTTTTAGTAAAGTGTCAACATGAGATAGAAAACTGTCTAAGTGAGGATGCTCTGGATGCAATGATAGTGAACTGTTCTGCAGACATTACAAGGGTGGTAAAAAATGTACTAACTTTCCAGTTTAGCAAACACCATAAATCTACAGGATGGTTCGACAAAAAATGCTCCAAGGCATATGCCAATTTAAAAAGGGCACTACACACAAAGCCAAGATCCTTGCCCGATGTCCGTCAAGCTAGATCAGATTATAGAAGGGTATTAAAAGAAAGAAAACAAACCCTTCGTAATGAAGCTTGGGACTCTCTTCAAACTGCTGCCGAGCAGAAAGATAGCAAAGCTTTTTGGAAGGTCCTGAGAACTCCCTTCCTAACCCCAAGTATTGGACGTTCTGTGGAGAAAGCCATTATGGAAGAAGTATGGGTTACCCACTTCTACAAGCTATATAATGACCAAGGGAATCCGGGGAGGCATCTGGATGATTACAATATTGATAACTGTGAACGTTTTGATTTAGCAATCACCTTGGAGAAAGTGACCGGGGCCCTGGCACAAAAGACGGGCGGTAAAGCACCCGGGCCCGACGGGGTACCAGTCGACCTGTACAAACACAGTGTCTATCTGTGGGGGCCCATACTGACACAGGTTATCAATGACAGATTAAGATCTACCCTCCCTCAGACATGGGCACAATTAACAATAATACCAATTTTCAAAAAGGGCAACCGTGAAGATCCAGGATGCTATAGACCGATTTCCCTCCTAGACTCTACGGTTAAAGTGCTAGGGAGGGTTTTATTGGAACGCTTAGAAGACTGGGCTGAGGAAAAACAGATTTTATTTGACCTGCAGTACGGGTTTTGTGATGGCCTTGGCACCATCGAACAGTCCTTGAAGCTTACTATACTGGCAAATACACGAAAGCGAAAAAACGCAGTTTATACATGGCCTTCATTGACCTCACCGCGGCCTTTGATTCGGTAAAGCATAATAGACTGTGGGAGGATCTTGAGGGGGTGGGGGGTTGATGCACAAATTATTACGCTCCTACGTCGACTGAATAGTGACTTGTCAGCTAGTGTGCGTTTTGGCTAGAAGGGAGAATGCACAGAAGTCTTCCCAATCAGGAGGGGGTCAGAAAAGGCTGTGTGCTGGCCCCTTCCTTTTTATCTTATATATAAATGGACTGAAGATGCACTGCTCCTCCAGGGCAAAGACTTTCCTCAAGCTGGTGGCCGGCCCATCCCCGCACTTCTTTATGTGGACGATGCCTTATTGCTGGCCCGCACACAAAACGGCCTCCAGCAAGCCCTGGATATTTTTAGCACATTTATGAGTGACCTCGGTCTCGAAACTAATATATCTAAGACATACAGTATGAGGTTTAAGCAAGGGGCGCAGAAGACCAGTGAAATGTTTATAGATGGGAAAAAGTTAGCCTCTACAAAAAATTTCTCCTACCTAGTTGTACTTTTTAATCATCACGATTCTTGGGCCCCTGCCATATCTGCTAAAACATTAGCTTTCGCAAGATCTACGGCTACAATATCAACTTTTGCTAAAAAGCAAGGTAGGAAACCACCTACTGAACTGCTCCACATATATAAAGCAAAGTGTGTCACTATGACAACTTATGGGGCGGGGGCGTGGGGTTTTATGGACACCTATCCCCTACAACTAATTGAAAATGCATTTACAAGGTACATTCTCTCTGCTCCCCCTAGTACACCCACCTTTATTTGCCATGAGGAGCTAGCTTTACATCATATTGCAGACCTGATAAAACTAGAGCCAATCCTTCTCTGGCATAGAATCTGGTGTAAGGATCAGTCAGAGCTGAATAGCGTGATCTTAAAAGACACTTTGAGACTGGAAGGGGCCCTTACAATCCCCATAATTAAATTTGTACGTGATTTTATGAACGAATTGGGACACCCTGAATACTTCTTAACCCCATCATTAATGATGGAGACTTCAATAAAGGCTCTAAAGAATGAGGGCATCCAGTTCCTAGACGCTAAATGATTTAACGAAGAATCAGTAGCAAAAGTAACTGTAAGACAACACCAATTGCTACGTACTACCATTGGGATGGATCCCTATTTATCATTTGTTCCAGGAAGTTTTGATAGATTTCTTCTTACTAGGTTAAGATTGGGTATTATCCACAGATTGGTGACATTCCCCAATATGAATGACTGGTCCCGCATTTTAATTGTGTGCCCTTGTGATAACATTTCTGTTCAAACCACCATGCATCTAGTCCTATTTCGTAAATTTTATTCAAGGCAAAGGAAAGTTTGGACTATACTTTTTTTAAGAAAACTTGGGCTCAGACAGTGTCAAGAAGCCATGCTGTTACTCCAACTATTAGCGAATGAGCATATAGCATGGAGGGTTACCCAGTTCTTAAAAGCTGCACTTTACATAAGGAAAAGTATTTTATTGGAATAGTTTAGTATGTATAAAGTTTTTCTTACCATAATTTTTAAATTAACTGTGCTATTTATATTGTGTAAATAATATGTTGTGTGTTTAATTTGATGTGCTTTTATGGTTTAAATATTTTATTGGATTTTAAGACAAATGACAAAACAAGGAGCATGACCCCCAGCTCCCAAAATTCTCACATGACAGACAACAGGTGTCGTAGATAGCGGTAGTACTGTAATAGGTGCATGGAGCGGGTCAGATAAAGCTGGTAATAGACGGCGCAGAGAGAAGCAAAAACAACCAAAGAAGCCCAACAATCCCACCCCCCACCCCTACCCCTCGTCCACCAAATGAGATACAAAAAGAGGGTTAAAAGAAAAAAAGAAAAAAAGGGGGGATGAGACAGAGTTCCTCGTGAATTATTGATAGAGCGCGCGAGGCCACCCGACCAATAGTTTTCGCCGTTTTCCGGCTTCAGGGCCCATATACTTTCAAATCACCATATACATCGATCAGGTGACTTCACGAGCTCTACCAATTTGTGTGTGTGTGTTCCCTGCTAATATTTCTCAGTGCACCCGACTTACCATCCACCGATGCGGGTACCTAATGACCACAATGAATCAGGGAGCTAGCTGAAAAGAAAGGCAGCAGAATACAAACCCAACCAATAACATTCAAAATACTGTTGAAATGACCTCGGACAACTGGAAGTTTTAAAATGTTTATCTAAAGTTCATTATTTTCTTGCATGAGGTACAGTAAAGTAAGGCAATCAATAACCAAGATAACGTAAATTATATAGGCATAAAGAAATAATGACAGAGTAATCATTGAAGTACTGATAAAAGGTAACGGGAAGATACTATGCTGTTCAATAATATTTAAGCATGGACAGTTTTTATGCAAAGATAACTATAGGAGGGCCTATAAAGAGTAACACGCTTCACTTAAGGTGAATGGGCCTTTGAACAATCTAGGCAATGAAGTTCTAGACCATATCAGGAAATGACAAACTGCAATGCAAAATATAATTTCTAACAAGTGAGAAGACAGGAACAAACTTATGGAAAAAATATGTAATTGACTTTCAATAGTTGCGGAAAGGCATGGAAAATATAACATATGCAATGATGAACTTTATTAAAGCAAAAGTTAGAAATTCAGAAGGTGCAAGATTTTAAGAGTTTCAGAGCAATATTTACCTAGAAAGGTGTGATAACCAAACCCTGGCCACGGGTCAGTTAAGGACAGGAAACCCTCAAGGAAGGATACCCCTCAAAGGACAGCAGGTGCAGAATGGACACCCAGGACAGAACAGGATACCCTCGGAATAGGAATCAGGACAGGACCCTCAGGACAGGACAGCAAACCCTCAGGACAGGACCCTCTTCAGGACAGGACCGGAACCCACAGTTCGGAAGCAACGCCTGCGCTCCACCCGCTCTGCAGTTATCGATCAAGACCCCGATTGGGTCAGCGAACTCCCAGCAAAGTGCTTCGCCAGCACTTTAAGGTTCAGTAGAACCTTAGTCTATGGTCAAATTCGGACAGAGTGCTCCGCAGCTCTCTGTATCTTCAGTCACCTATTGAGTGCGTTGGGTCAGTGACAGGTCAGCTAAACCAGACGAGTTGGACGGTTCACTAGGTGAACCCAGGGTAGATATACAGTTTGGGGTCAGTGTACCACCCCCCAATGTTGCAAAGTGTCAGAATCCTTCAATTTGGATTGGTCCTAAGGTAGGATTTGGGTAACACACCAATCACGACATAGAGTTTCAAGCCTACATTTGCATAATAGGGTACCGCCTAACTACATTGGGGTTCTCATGAGAACTGGTGCAGAAATACAATGGCAACTTTAACATTGTTGCTCTGTGAGCACATATGATTGGTTCAGCCGAGTTTTCGGGTCGTTCTCAGGAGCATCTTGCTCATCACTGCCAACTGGCTGAGTTCCATCATTCAAGGTCTGCTCTGCCTTGGCAGGTCGCGCAGGCGCAGAAGGACCTCCAAAATGGTTCTCGGCACAGACAAACCCCATTCCCCGCGGTACATAAAAAGTAAGCGAAAAACAAATTAATACATAATAATGTCATTATGAAAATACATCACAGGATTTGTACTTTTGACTCATCATCAAGAAATAAAACTATTGCATTTAAATGTTAGCTACATTGACACAGTCACAAGAGCAGTGGCACGAGCAGTACCACATGATAAGCACAGCTATGAATTACGCATGCGCATAACTTTCCCTCCACTTCTGCAGACGCGTCAGGACACGTGAGTGTGGCTGACGCATGCGCAGTAACTAAATACAAGCGGCGGCCATTTTTAGATGACTCGAGTAAATTATTTTAGTAAAACACATGTGCAAGCTTCACGATCCTTATCCAAACTAAACGTAAATGTTAGTAGAACATACACTTGTTACCTTATTACACATAAACGAGGTTCTTGACTTCGGCAAGCCGCAAAATATGCGAAGCTTTGCTTCATCAATCCCCTCTTTGATGATATTTACTATCATCACAAATTATAATGGAACCAGATGCCAACTTTCTTTCACACTTTATAAAGTTCTATTTCTTCCAGCAACCGTTCTAACTTTTCTCTCTCAGTTTTAGTAGGGTGAGAAGTCTTCACCTTTTTGTATATCTGATCATTCACTTCCTCTAATTCAATCTCATCCACACTTCGTTTCACTCCTCTTGCATTTACCTCGTGCTTTTTGGTGCGCTTGCGGTATTTACAGCATAAGAAAATGGAAAGTATAATAAGACCTATAATACCAATTGGCATCAGAATTTTGAACAATAAGCTTTTACCTATGCTAGCAAGCCAATGACCTACATTTGAGAGACCATCTACCAGTCTCTTCCAGGCACTATCAACCTCGAGTGGTTTGAGTTCTTTTGCCAAATTAGTAATGTTTTTCACATATCTTTTGATCTGTACACTTTTATCCGGAATATAAGTGCAACAATGTTGCGCCTTCAACATCCGGCAGACTCCGCCCTCTTTCGCTAATAAGGTGTCAAGAGCAAGTCGATTCTGCAAAACCATTGATCTGATCGCAACCATTTCAGTATTGACCAGCAGAAATCCATGAGCTGTTTCAGTAGACAGCACATCCACTATAGTAGACAATTTGCAAATTCTGCGAGTGTTCAGAACCACTCCCACTCCAGGTATCAGTGCACTGAAAATACTACCCATAATTTCACCTATACTTTCTCTTTTACTACGCACTAAGCCATTAGTATCTTCATTGCTTCCAGCTTTCCCATTCACATGGTATATTTTCGGGAAGACAATGCCAAAGTAGCAGCTTCCATACCAGTGATCCGGCAATTTGAAATAAGCCTTGTCCCCACAAATATAATAAATTCCAGGAAACACAGGCTCTGACCCATTTTTGAAACCCCAACCTCCAATTACCTTGTAATTATGTTCGCATTCACTGGAACCAATGAAAACATTATTATAATAGCTAGTCTTCTCGCGGTGAAGGCATAGCTTGCCTTTCTTTTCAAAATCCAGCAACAGAGCAGGACCCGCTCCACCAGATGAGGTGCCTTCCATGTTCTCTGCCCACTTTGGCTTTTTCTGACTTTCGTCATTAGCCTTCTTTTGAATTTTAATTCTTCTTTTCTCTGCCATGTTCAGGAACATCTTTTCCTGCACACGCAAAGAACAAGTCAAGTTATCTCTGTGTGCGTCTGCTATGTCAATGTTACCTATAGTCAGAAAGTAGTCTCCCATATATCTTATGGTGTCACTTTTGGTATGTACAGGATTCAAGTTCCCACGTATAGGAAGTTCAGAAAAGATCACGTCATTGTTAGAGTAATAATACTGTAACGGTCCTCTTTTGTAAAATAAACTAGCTAAAATGCTACAGGAGATTCCATATGTCAATGGCAGGTGATGGTATGTCACGCCTTCAGCCACAGAAGTAGGTAGCTTCATGCAGACATAGCAATCTTCAATTTCCATAGTCTCTACATAGTGTATTAACAAGTTTGCGAAAACATTTAAGTGTGTCTTGTTCTTAACTCCATGATAATGTAGTCCTCCCTCATCTGATGCTTCTAAGTTCTGTTTTGTTTGTCTCAGGGCTCTTTCATGTCGTGCTACACTCTGTGTTGTTAGCTCCTCACTGTCAGTATTTACAACTTCAGTAGGGACAATGTTAGTATCTTTACTTACAGCAAAGGGAATGAAAATTGTTAATCCTATCCAGATAACTATCAGTACTACTACACTACATATACACACCTTGCAACACGTCTTAAAACGGCTGCAACTAGGTCTACCATTCACTGTTGAATCAGACATTTTGGCTCAGAAGGAGTTTCTCGACCCCTCTTTTTGGCTTTACACAACTAGCTTACTTTGTGCAAATTCACGGTGGTTCGTCTTCTTCTTCAGCTGAGTACTCAGGGACGGGCTCTCCGTCGCTCACGTCAGTTATATCAAGATCTTCAAGTTCTTCCAAAACCAGTGTCCATTCAGGAGACTTGTACTTTTTGTTTTGTCTTTTTATTCGTTCACTCCTTCTTTTGGAAGAGTCTTCTTCTTGCTCTGCTATCCGAGCACTTCTTCTTGCTTCTGCACGTTTTTCTTCCACTGTCTTTATCCTTAGTCTCAATCTTTTTACAAACCTAGGCTCAAGGTTGTTTCTTTTCTTTAGTCTCTTAGTCGGTACTTGGACTTCACTTTCTTCTCTTATTCTCTTGTTCTCTTTATCTTGTGGAAATTCTTCTCCACTTTCTTCTTCTACTTCCCCTATCTGGCTAGTTCCAGGGCTGGCATCAAATTCTTCTGCCTGGTTGCTAATCTGGCCTTGTTCAGGAATATTTTGTTTTTGGCTTTCGATTGTCTTTGTTTCTGTTTCTGTTTCCTGAACCCGTTCTTCTAACCCTCTCTGATCCTGTTCAAGCACTTCGATCTCTTGATTTTCTTCTGCTCGAACTATCACTCTATTTCTAGTCTCTCCTTTATCTGCATCAGGTGTTAGCGGTGGTGTATCGAACACCTGCTCTGTCCCTGTCTGACCTTCTCCTTCCTCAGTTTTGATGTGAATCTCAAGCGGCTGAGGTTCTTCGCCTGTGCCTTGCTTTTCCTGAGTAGTCCACTCTCTACCTTCACTAAGTCGCTCTCTTGTTCTGATAGGATCTTCGGTCAGATCAATCATCGGTATCCATTCTTCTGGCCATATGCTTGGCAGCTCGTCTTCAGCTACTCCTGGCTCAGTTTCCTGGACCTCTTCAGCAGGCTGGATTCTTGGCAGTTCGTATTCAACTACTCCTGGGCCAACGTCTGCTGTTCCTGCAACCTGACTGGTGCTGGGCTGCTCGTTGTCAGCTGCTTCTGGACTGGCTCCTGCAGGGTCCTCTGCTGGTTGCCCTTCTTCTGCAAATTCTTTGTCTGGTAATACCTTCTGGGTGTGTCCAGCGTGGATCCACTGGGGAACACCTGCGACCTTCACTGCAGTGGTTGTTACCAGGATTACTTGGCGTTTCTTTCCCCACCTTGGTGCCAGACAATTAGATCGAGTGTGCTTCTTTATTTTGACCCAGTCTCCTGGAACCAAGTTGTGGAGAGGAGTCGTTGGATTGAGGATGCCGTCGTCTCCAATCTGGCGAGAGATAGAACGCACTTGGTCACCCAATCTTCTGCAGTATTCAAGCACCAAATCATCAGTAATACTCAACAGTTTGCTTCCTGGCACCCATGCTTGTCTCATCACTCTTCCCATAATGATTTCATGGGGACTTAGGCCTGTCTTGCGGTCAGGAACACTTCTCAGTCCCATTAGGACCAGAGGCAGGGCCTTCACCCAGGTCATGCCAGTAGCATCTGTCAGCTTTGCTAGTCTGTTTTTTATAGTTCCATTTACTTGTTCCACTATTCCAGAAGCCTCTGGGTGGTATGCACAATGGAGTTTCTGCCTTATTCCAAAGGCCTTACAGAGTTCAGCCAGTATTTCATTCTGGAAATGTCCACCCTTATCTGATTCAATAATGTATGGTATTCCGAATCTAGGTATCAGTTCTTTTAGTAAACACTTCGCTACTGTCAGTGCGTCACTTTGGGGAGTAGGGTAAGCTTCTACCCATTTTGAAAATACGCAAACAATGACAAGGACATATCGTTTCCCTTCACAACGGGGCATGGTGATGAAATCAATCTGTATCCTTACAAAGGGACCCCCTGATCTCCCAATCTTGCTCAGTTCAACCATTGTCCTCTTGCCTGGGTTCATCTGTTGACATGACAGGCACCTCTGGCAGAGGGACTCTGCTACCTTCCTGAACTTCTTACTGTACCAAGTCTGTTGAAATACCAGAATCATGGCATCCCTACCAATGTGTGATCCTTCATGTATTAATCTTGCCATTGTGCCAAGCAAGTGTCGGGGTAACACAGGCATACCAGTTGGGCCCAAAATCACACCATCCACACGTCTCGGTCTACACCCATCCTCCTTCCATTTCTCTCTTTCTTGCCAAGGAGCCGATTCCTGCCACTCTCTCACTTCATCCCATGTAGGCACTTCTTCAAACACCTGAAGCTGGCAGCTGGTTCCTGGCCCCCCTCGTTTTGGATTTACAATATACCGATCTTTGGCACACCATTGGGCCACTCGATCAGCATAATCGTTTCCCAGTGATACTTTGTCCATGCTCTTTTTATGAGCAGCACATTTTACCACTGCCAGTTCTTTGGGCAACTGGATGGCCTCTAAAAGGTCATGAACAACCTTTGCATTCCGAATGGGAGTACCTGAGGAAGTCATGAATTCCCTCTGCAGCCACAATTGGCCAAAGTCATGCACAACTCCATAACAGTACTGACTGTCAGTATACACTGTTATGCGTAAGTCCTTCCCAATTTTGCAAGCTTTTATCATAGCTATCAATTCGGCTACTTGTGCAGACTTGATGTTATATAGATAACCTGCTTCTTCAATTTTTGTGAAAGAGACTACTGCATAAGCAGCACTCAGGCCTCCTAGTTCATGTCTTAGACAGGAACCATCCACAAATAGTTCTTTATCATGTTCAGGCAATGGCGTTTCTTTTATGTCTGGGCGTGGTTTAGTACTGAACTCTGTCAGGTCAATGCAGTCATGTTCATCATCATCCCCACCTTCCATTTCCAAGGGGTCGGGGAGCAAAGTGGCAGGGTTCAGAATACCGCACCTGACAATGCTTACATTTGCTGCACCCACAAGAATCCTCTCGTATTTAGTCAGCCGACTAGGGGTGAGATACTGCGTTTTAGTTCTGGTCAATAGAATTACTACTCCATGCGAAACATACACAGTCACAGGATGTCCCATGACAATGGACTCGCTCTGTTCCAAACTTGCACAAGTAGCAGCTACTGCTTTCAGACAGCCTGGTAACCCAGCAGCTACTGGGTCCAAAGTGGCAGAGAAATAGGCCACAGGCCTTCTGGTCGTGCCATGTTCTTGAGTCAGGACTGACAACGCGCAATTATCGCGAGTGTCACAGAATAAGGCAAATTCTTTGGAATAATCAGGCATTCCCAGCGCAGGGGCTGTACACAGACAGTTTTTCAGTCTTGTGAAAGCCATTAGGCTTTCATCGTCCCACTCTACAATATCTGGCATTCCTCTCGTGGTCATTTTTATCAAAGGCCTGGCTAAGGCTGCAAATCCCAGAATCCACTGCCTACAGTAGCCTAGTACACCCAGGAACATTCTGACATCTTTTTGAGTACGGGGCAACTGCATCTTTTGAATTATTCTCACTCTTTCTGATGTGACTTTTCTAACACCCTTTTCTATCTGGTGTCCTAGATATTTCACTGATTTCGCACAGAACTGTAGTTTGTCAGGGGCCACTTTATGCCCTTTCTCACACAGATGATTTAGGAGGGCAATGGTGTCAACTACACAGTCCCTATGACTTTTAGACGCCAGTAGAAGGTCGTCTATGTACTGCACTAACACAGAGTTCCCAGGTAAGATCAAAGTCTCTAGACATTTTTTCAAGATCTGATTAAAGATAGAGGGGCTCTCTGTATACCCTTGAGGGACCCGGTTCCAACAATACACGTGACCCTCGAAGGCAAAAGAGAAAAGAAATTTGCTGTCGGGGTGCAGGGGTATCGAAAAGAATGCATGACACAAATCAATCACAGTGAACCACTCAGCATCCCAAGGAATCTGGTACAGAATCACTGCAGGGTTCGGGACAATAGGGCAGCAAGGAACTACAATTTTGTTTACCTTTCTCAGGTCTTGCACTACCCTATACTTGCCGCTAGGCTTCTTGATGCCCATAATCGGTGAGTTGCATGGGCTGCTCATTACTTCCTGTATGATGTCTCCTTCTAATAATTTTTGAATTTCCAAAGTGACACCTGCTTTCACTTCAGCATTCATTCGGTAGGGCCTAGTGTTAGGATATACTGCATTGTCCTTGATGGCTATCTGTATGGGGTCCACATCTTTCATCAACCCCACATCTTTTCCAGTGAAATCCCACACCTCTGGCTTTACGGCTTCCTGGAGTTCTTGGGGCAAGTCCTGCAGGGTCAATCTTTTAATTTCTGAGTCAGGTCTAAGTAACAATAATTTATAAATGCCATCTTCATCTGGGGTCTGTATTTCAACACCTTTTGGTGTGCAAAAGATGGTACAGTTCATTTTGCACAGCAAATCACGACCCAGTAGATTCACTGGACTGGTGTCACAGACGACAAATCTATGCATCTGTTTAAAATTTCCAATTGAAATCTCCATTGGTTCGGTAACAGGAGTACTAATCAATTGATTAGATACACCCACTACTTGGATATTTTCTCCCGAGAGGGGTAGGTTTGGAACGTCCACTGTTCTTACAGTAGAACGGGTAGCGCCAGTGTCCAACAGAAAGGTGACATCATTTCCGTCAACCTTTCCTTCAATATATGGTCCAGACTGGTCTACCGGCAAGGAAGCGCCAAGTACGCACTCCTCGTCCTCCCCTCTCAGGCCCCGTCAGTCCTGATCATTACAAAGGAAGGTATCATTTAGCAGATACTGCGAAGTTGCTGTATTTCTGTTCTCCCCGCTTTCCCAAACCTCTATCTCTTCATCTTCTGCCTGTCTTCCCCTGTATACCTGCTTGGGTGCTCGAGGCACCTGGACTGTTTTTACCTGGGGTTGAGTCTTTCTTGGTCTTTCTTTCTGCGTCTGTGGAGTTAAATCAGGAGTTTTCTCATTAACATCTACTAATTGGGGACACTCGTTTCGCCAGTGTCCAATTTCGCCGCACTGATGGCAGGGAAATTTCTTCATAGCCTCTTCCCTGCTAAATTTGGGCCGGGGCTTTCCTCCACCCCCTCCCCCAGGACTTTTGTTCTCAGCATTCTTAACCATGTTACTCAATTGTTTTTCCTGCTGTTCTGCGAGCTTCACCTGAGCCCACATCACCTTTTCCTTAAGGGCCTTTTTCTTTTCTGCCATCTCGTCCTCGCAGTACTTAGCGTACCGCAGGACCTCATCCATTTTCTTAGTATGCCAACAGATTTTATTATCTTTTATCCACTGACAAATTTCAGGTCTTAAACCATTTACAAACCTGTAAATAAAGTGCGTCATGTCCTTCAAATCGATGTTATCAATACCACTGTATGTTTTAAATACCTGCAATAACCTCTCATAGAAGGAGTGCACTGTCTCGTCCCTTTCCTGTGTTGTTCTATCTATTTTTGTCCAATCAGTTTCTTTTGCGGGCACCTTTTCTTTCAAATGCTGAATTACCTGCTCATATTTTCGCATGACATCCTTTGATGGCTCCCCAGTTTCCTTGTTTCTTGGGTACTCCTCACTGGGCCAGTCTATGGCTATTTTACACTGGGTCCATAAATCTACTGGAACCACAATGTCGAAAAACCCATCCAGGTCTTTCCACAGACATTTCTGTACCTTCACGAACCTCTCCACCTGCCTGTACCAGTCAACTGGTTTCTCTCGTAATTTTGGAAAATCGTTCGTGAAGGACACAATATCCTGCCTAGACCAGGGGACATGCACATATTTCCCTCCTGGAACTTCGCGCATGGGGCATAACTGCTCAGGTTTTTCTACTTCCCTTAAAGCAAATTCAGGAGTCACTTGTCGGGAGCGAACCTCTTCTCTCTTTTTCGCCCACCTGCTTCTCCATCTTTCCACATCTCCCCATTTCTGCAGTACCCCCATTAATTCTTTAATCTGCAGCTTTTTTCCCGCCACATTCAGGTGCTCTATATCTTTGTCTGAGAAGTCTGCTCTGTACGGTTTCTGTAAGGGCTTGGATTTTGAGATATCTACCCCCATACTAACTGCTGTTTCGGTCAGTTTTTCGTGGAGCACTCTGGTGTTCCTTGTAAAGCTTTTACATATGAATGACAATTCTTCTTCAGAGTAGGTATTCAATCGATCCAACCCCACATTTCCTGCCATTAATTCTTCTATTTCGTCCCTCAGCTTGTAGAGGTCTAAAGGTTTCGTTTGCGGAGTCTGTTTCTCTAATTCATGACTCCAACTCTCAATTTCATCCGGAGTTACCAGAGAGACATTCCTAGTACCTGTTGCTGACTCTAATTTAATTTCTTTTGTATTAAAAGGGTTATGCCTCTGCTGTATTCCCTTTCCAGTCTGTTTGTTTGGCAATTCCAAGAACGCAACTTCAGACTCGCACTCACTGGACTGATCATCTATGATGATCGGTTCCTGTCTCGGGGTTGCCATGACTGGGGTCATAACTGGAGTAATCGGATTTCCCTGACCATTTCCGTATAACGGGACCACCGGTCCAATAGTTACTGGAATAGTCAATGCCTCAGGACTGGTATTTAACTGGGAGATTTTCTGAATTATTTCTGTCCTTTGTCTAGCTAGAGCCTCTTGCTCCTTTTCCACTAGTACCCTTCTTAAAGTTGTGTCATGTAATATCGGTGGGGTCAATGGAGGAGTAAAACTCGGGGCAGTAGGATGCGTTTCACTTGGTCCTCCCCCATAATTTGGTTTCGGGAATAAAGTTCCAGTATTAAAGGACCTGCGCTCTTCCCCATATGGAGGTTGAACAAAAGGCAGTCCTGAATTCGATGGTTTCTCTTTGCTTTCATACAAGGGTCTGGGGAAAAAGATTTTCGTACGTGAATATTTTTCTTCCTGGCTTGCGGGCACTTTGGGATATATATCCCTTGTTTCCGCCGGTTCGGGTTTTTCAGGATAGGGCAATACTTGACCACCCCCTCCCAGTCCCAGGGACCTGTCTTCTTCCTTTAGGAAGTGGCGTCGGGGAGCATCTCCTACACTGGAAGGTCGGGTTCCCTCATTGTAAGGTGGCGGACTTCTGGTACAGATGTCATCTATTAGTTCATCATCTGATTCCCCCAGGGCCCCCCAATGCTTACATTTTTCAGTACTTTTCTCACCCGCTCCAATGTTATGACATGCCGGCATCATGGGAAACAGACCCTCAACAATCATGCTCTGCCTCCACTGTTTCATCCTTTTATCCCTGGACTCCTGTTTCTGCCTGGGGTACCACTTGGTCAAACCCTTGTCCATTCGGGGTCTTTCTCTTTCAAAAGCCTCAATCTCCCATTCCTCTAATGCCTCATACTGCGTTAGTCTTGGCCTGGGATGCAGTTCATTCATTCGGGTTCTTAAATTAAATAAGATCCTTCCATTGAAAGTACCATCTAACGGAAAGGCCAATACTCCGTCATCTTTTGTGTACTTCACCCAATTCTCCAACCACACACAGGTATTGTACCCTCGGTCAAACATCATGAATGAGGCAGGAGTATTAGGTGGTGGGACAAGAACACCTTCCCTAGATTTAATCGGTTTGTCCGTTTTAAAATAATTTTTCACTTTACTTACAAGGGACATTTTTCTCTTGGTTCCGTACATAATATCGTATCTATTAGTCTTCCACTGATCCCTTTCAAACCCTAGGTGCCTTGGATCAGGTCGAGTTCCTGTAGTCTGCGAGTGCCACATACGACTTCTGCGCTAAACTTTGTTTACAAACTACCTCCAATCAGAACGCGCTTCAGAAATTCGTGCAACCAATGGGTGCGCGACACTAAATAAGCTCCGCCAATGGGTGCGCGGCCCCTTCGTGAGACAGTTCCCACGCTCCGGCGCTCACCCCTCCTTTACAATTCCAGCTCCGCTACCCGCCCGCTGCTTCTACCAATCCCAGCGCGGCACAGAGTGACGTCAGAGGCGCTTCGCGACTGACTCCCTCCCTTCACAAGGTAACGGAAACTTTCTTTCTTTTAAAGTGCTCAGTGCTTGGTTATTTTACAACAAATACACATTCGCCACAGTGCTCAAGTGTCTAGACAGAGAAAGAATTGTTTTACTACAAGTAAACTACTTCCATTTACTTTTCACTCGCTGCGGGCAGATCTCTTCCGCCTACCCTTCACTCTAGCATCGGTGAACCTGTTATTCCCCTAAACTCATCCACTTCTTTCCGGGATATATTCCGAGTTTAAGGTTTCTCAGCGGACCCCTCTGCTTTCACGTTAGCTCCGAGGAACCTGCTACTCTTCCGATGTGACCCTTACTAGGTTACGCCACTATGGGAATTTTGCCAATGAACCCCGTTACTGTCATTTATTCACACATGTATTCAGAAAAACCCTAGTTAGTGCTTCCCGGTTATCCTAACCTGCACCTAACTTTCCTCGAGCCTGTGACCTCAGGACAATGGATTCTATTCACCACTTGCCCTTTCAATTCCCCGGGGAGTTCGGACAACACGAAACGATACGGTTTACAAATGCATGGATTAGTACATATAGCAATATAAGAACAAGAATAATAACAATGCAAAAATTCATGAGTTTCAGCAGCGTATTCACAAGAGAATGATCAGGTCTCTTAGAACAGCCGCTCTTCTAGCAGCATCAATATACTAGCAGCTTCCGACTCAACTAGTCCAACTAATCCCTGTCTTACTCTCAACTAGTCCCTAACCATCCTCTGCTACCAGAAAAACTGATAGAGCGCGCGAGGCCACCCGACCAATAGTTTTCGCCGTTTTCCGGCTTCAGGGCCCATATACTTTCAAATCACCATATACATCGATCAGGTGACTTCACGAGCTCTACCAATTTGTGTGTGTGTGTTCCCTGCTAATATTTCTCAGTGCACCCGACTTACCATCCACCGATGCGGGTACCTAATGACCACAATGAATCAGGGAGCTAGCTGAAAAGAAAGGCAGCAGAATACAAACCCAACCAATAACATTCAAAATACTGTTGAAATGACCTCGGACAACTGGAAGTTTTAAAATGTTTATCTAAAGTTCATTATTTTCTTGCATGAGGTACAGTAAAGTAAGGCAATCAATAACCAAGATAACGTAAATTATATAGGCATAAAGAAATAATGACAGAGTAATCATTGAAGTACTGATAAAAGGTAACGGGAAGATACTATGCTGTTCAATAATATTTAAGCATGGACAGTTTTTATGCAAAGATAACTATAGGAGGGCCTATAAAGAGTAACACGCTTCACTTAAGGTGAATGGGCCTTTGAACAATCTAGGCAATGAAGTTCTAGACCATATCAGGAAATGACAAACTGCAATGCAAAATATAATTTCTAACAAGTGAGAAGACATAGGAACAAACTTATGGAAAAAATATGTAATTGACTTTCAATAGTTGCGGAAAGGCATGGAAAATATAACATATGCAATGATGAACTTTATTAAAGCAAAAGTTAGAAATTCAGAAGGTGCAAGATTTTAAGAGTTTCAGAGCAATATTTACCTAGAAAGGTGTGATAACCAAACCCTGGCCACGGGTCAGTTAAGGACAGGAAACCCTCAAGGAAGGATACCCCTCAAAGGACAGCAGGTGCAGAATGGACACCCAGGACAGAACAGGATACCCTCGGAATAGGAATCAGGACAGGACCCTCAGGACAGGACAGCAAACCCTCAGGACAGGACCCTCTTAAGGACAGGACCGGAACCCACAGTTCGGAAGCAACGCCTGCGCTCCACCCGCTCTGCAGTTATCGATCAAGACCCCGATTGGGTCAGCGAACTCCCAGCAAAGTGCTTCGCCAGCACTTTAAGGTTCAGTAGAACCTTAGTCTATGGTCAAATTCGGACAGAGTGCTCCGCAGCTCTCTGTATCTTCAGTCACCTATTGAGTGCGTTGGGTCAGTGACAGGTCAGCTAAACCAGACGAGTCGGACGGTTCACTAGGTGAACCCAGGGTAGATATACAGTTTGGGGTCAGTGTACCACCCCCCAATGTTGCAAAGTGTCAGAATCCTTCAATTTGGATTGGTCCTAAGGTAGGATTTGGGTAACACACCAATCACGACATAGAGTTTCAAGCCTACATTTGCATAATAGGGTACCGCCTAACTACATTGGGGTTCTCATGAGAACTGGTGCAGAAATACAATGGCAACTTTAACATTGTTGCTCTGTGAGCACATATGATTGGTTCAGCCGAGTTTTCGGGTCGTTCTCAGGAGCATCTTGCTCATCACTGCCAACTGGCTGAGTTCCATCATTCAAGGTCTGCTCTGCCTTGGCAGGTCGCGCAGGCGCAGAAGGACCTCCAAAATGGTTCTCGGCACAGACAAACCCCATTCCCCGCGGTACATAAAAAGTAAGCGAAAAACAAATTAATACATAATAATGTCATTATGAAAATACATCACAGGATTTGTACTTTTGACTCATCATCAAGAAATAAAACTATTGCATTTAAATGTTAGCTACATTGACACAGTCACAAGAGCAGTGGCACGAGCAGTACCACATGATAAGCACAGCTATGAATTACGCATGCGCATAACTTTCCCTCCACTTCTGCAGACGCGTCAGGACACGTGAGTGTGGCTGACGCATGCGCAGTAACTAAATACAAGCGGCGGCCATTTTTAGATGACTCGAGTAAATTATTTTAGTAAAACACATGTGCAAGCTTCACGATCCTTATCCAAACTAAACGTAAATGTTAGTAGAACATACACTTGTTACCTTATTACACATAAACGAGGTTCTTGACTTCGGCAAGCCGCAAAATATGCGAAGCTTTGCTTCATCATTATCACGGTCTGCGAGACCCACGTGAGACCCACATGAGGAGCTCGCTTGTGGTATTTGTGTATCCGCTAGTAAATATCTAGGGCATGTCAGTTCCCTGAACTCTGATGTGAGTAGCGTCAGAAAGAGGCGCCACAGCTCAGGGAATTCAGAGCCCCTACCCGCTAGTGTGAGAGTCAGCTTTTCCATCCTCAACACCGTCCAAAGTCTCTGCAGCCATCCGGAGTGTGGGGGGGCTGGGGGGAGCACCAGTGTGCAAGTATATTCTGGGTAGTGGCTCCCAGGGCAATTGCAATAAGGCAACCTCTTCGAGACTTACATAAGCAGGTAGGGTCGGCCCAGGAGAATGTAGGCAGGGAAGCGTGGAAGTTGTGTGTCTAGGTGAGCTTCTATGTCATCTAAAATGTGGGACCAGTACGGTTGGATTTGGCTGCAACCCCATACGAGATGTTCCAGTGTGCCCATCTCTCCACATTCTCTCCAACACAGGGCGCTTTGGTGAGGGTCGAAATGGTGAAGGCGTTCCGGGGTGTAGTACCAGTAAGTTACCACTTTGGTCAGTGTCTCGGTGAGGCCTGAGTGATTTGCAGAGTGTCTGGCCCTATAATAAATACTATCTCATTCCTTATGAGGGAGAGTGCTGTCTGATTCCCTCTCCCACCGCGCTCGCCCCTGCGTTATATTTGTGTACAGTGGTGAGCAGTAGATGCTTGTAGAGATCTGGAATGAGTTTCTTGTTGCTGGATCGAGTGACAAGCCATTTCTCGTACGCAGTCAATAAACGCTGAGCCCCAGGCATGACTTGCGGTTGGAGAGCCAAGTGTCATAGTTGCAGATTGGATAGCCTCTCTGTTTTGGGGATACCGTAATCCGTCTGGAGACGTGGAAATGGCATAATTCCTTCCAGGTCAAATAAGAGACCCAGCGCTCTGCAAGGGGTAGGGCGCCAGTGTGTGAAGGCCTTGGCAACAGTACCCGGGTGGAACTCTGGGTTTTAAATAGTGGCGTGAGTGGGGAGGGGAACGACGTCAGCTCATGGGTAATGGATGTGTGATCCCATGCTTCCATTATGGTGCTCGTAATGTAAGAGGCGTAGAGGTTAGGTGGTCTGTGTGCTTTGTTAAGGAAGGGGATGCCTTGTAGAGGTGTACCGAACAATAAACAAAATACTGTCCTGCAAAGACCAATCATTCAGTCTGAAATGATTCTTCAAATCTATTTTTTATTATTCAAAATTTTTCTTTGTACAAGTTATTAATTTTTGACACTAATTTAGGTGAAAACTATTGGATTTATATACAAGGGGAACTACTATTTATATGTGCATTTATATACAACAAGGACGGAGAATAATTAATGAATCAGGATGAAATAAGATCATAAAGAAGACTTAAACAATCAAAATAATTCATTCACTCTCAATATATATCTCATACAACCTGAACTGTAAAGTAAAAAAGAGAAAAAGGATTTGGGAAAGTAGGAAAGAATTAGAAAAGATTTGGAGGAGACTAAATGTGTGTGTAAACGTGTCCCTATCCTGATTATTTTGATACTTTTAGAACAGATGGGGGCAACTATTACATAAACCATCAAATACGAACACATTTTAGAACAGCCATCACAATTACATCTTTTGCAGAAAAATCCATAGTGCTATGATTGGCCATTAGACAAGAACACACATATGGTCGACGCGTTTCAAATCCCCAGAATTTGGGGATTATCCTCAGGACCTCAGTAGAAATTAAATCTGTGGTGCTTTCGTGAGAGCCATACAACACCGACGTGTTTAGAGTAACTCTGCTTCACGAGGAAGATTTCTTCACCTCGTGCAGATTCCTAATGAAAAAATAAAGGGAAAACAGTGTTGGGATCACTTTTCCCCTCCTCTAATAAATGGAACCTGGAAATTTTGAAACTTTACTAAAAGACTCTCATCTTTCTATCAAACAATTCTACGCAGATCACGAAAGCACCACAGATTTAATTTCTACTGAGGTCCTTGTTGTATATAAATGCACATGTAAATAGTAGTTCCCCAATAGTTTTCACCTAAATTAGTGTAAAAAATTAATAACTTTGTACAAAGAAATATTTTGAATAATAAAATATAGATTTGAAGAATCATTTCAGACTGAATGAATGGTCTTTGCAGGACAGTATTTTGTTTATTGTTCGTTGCTAAACATTTGTATTAATCGAGCAGTACTGGCATTTGTTTCGTTTATTATTATAGAGGCATAGCCTTACTGTGCTTAAGCCAAACTCTTCTTGTTGGTTAGTTGTAGAGGTGTACCAGCAACTGCTTGGTCCTGGAACAGCCAATGTTTTTCGGATTCGAGACAGCTCCACTCCACTAAGTACCGGAGCTGGGAAGCGTAAAAGTAGAGCTGCAGATCAGGGACCCCGACGCCGCCCTGCTCCGGAGGCAAAATTGCTATGGCGTGCCTAAACCTGGGTTTCCGGTACAAAAGGGGGTGGTGATGGACGGAGCATCTGAACAAATCAAGCACTCACACCCAGTCAAAAGATCTGGGTTTTATCCATCACCGTTCTTTAGCCCACTATGCCACCCCAGTTTAGACATGGCCATATGCAAATCAGTCTGACCCTGTGCCTCATGGGAACAGTCCAGCCCGAACTGCCAAGCCATGCCTTCCCTGGACCGGAAACAAGCTTCCGAGGACCGGTTTCTGGTATTACAGCCATCTTCAGCCCGGCTTGCTTGAATGCAGTGGCAAAGTGAGCAAGCGACTCACGTCTGAGCATACCCTGCCACACTTATGGCGGCCAAAAGCGGTACAAAAGGGGGTGGTGATGGACGGAGCATCTGAACCAATCAAACACTCACACCCAGTCAAAAGATCTGGGTTTGATCCATCACCGTTCTTTAGCCCACTGGGTTTCCGGCCCTGCCAGATGAATCGCGCCAGGTCTGATTGGGTTTGCTGGATCCAGCCTGCAGGGGGGCGCAGGGGAAGTGTCTGGAAAAGGTAAAGGATCTGAGGGAGTATAGTCATCTTGGTGGTTGCTATTCTACCCAGCCAGGAGAGTGTATGGTGTTTCCATTGGTCGAGCTCTTTACGGATGTGGGTACGAAGCCTTTCATAGTTGGCAGCAATGGTGGTGGGAATAGTAGCGCCTAATTGCACTCCCAGGTATGGAATGGTGGAAGTGGACCACTATATCGGGTGTACGTCACGAATGTGAGCCAGGGTGTCCGATGCGAGTGAAATGTCGAGGGCAGAAAATGTGTCCATATTAATATTGAACCCAGAAGTCCACGCAAATGTATGGAGTTCGACGAAGAGAGCCCTCAGGGATTGAATTGGGTTGGAGAGGAAAAGCTGAATATCATCTGCGTATAGGCTGATGGTGTGGGTATCACCACCGAATTGAATCCCGGCTATGAGGGGGTGTTGTTGGATTTGTTTCGCCAGCGGCTCCTTGTAAAGCGCGAAGATGAGGGGAGAGAGGGGACATCCCTGCCTTATACCTCTGCTTATTGGGAATCAGGACGATGTCTGGCCGTTCACCCGAACCGTCGCATTAGGTGAGCGATAGCAGTTTAGTATTCGTGTACTCAATTTGTCCCCAAAACAGAATTTCAGCAGGACCCAAATAGGGCCAGTGTACCCTGTCGAAGGCCTTCTCCGCGTCTATAGCCAGGATCATAAACTCCGCCGGGGTGCATGAGGCATTTGAATAAGGTGTAGAACTTTTTTAGTGTTATCGCTGGTCTGTCTCTGCGGTATTAACCCCGCCTGGTCTGGTTCCACTTGCTGGGGCATATAGGGCGAGAAGTGAGTCGCTAATGTACTCGTGTAGAGCTTTATATCAATGTTCGGAAGGGAGATGGGCCTATAGGCGCTACAAAGTGTCTTGTCCTTCCCAGGTTTAAGGATGACTACTATTGTGGCTTCCAACATTTTTCTGGGGATGGTCCCCGTTTGCGCGAAGGAATTAAAAAGGTCCCACAGCAGGGGGGCAATTTGGCCACAAAAGGTTTTATAGAAGGCTGCTGAGTAGCCGTCAGGCCCTGGTGATTTACCGAGTCGGAGGTGGGAGATGGCCGCAATAACCTCCTCCGTCCCTATATCCCTGTCCAGAAATCCTGCCTGTGCTTGGGAGAGTGGGGTTATCTGTGCAGTCTCTAGGTAGTAGAGACTATGAAAAGCGTCAAGAGAGTCGCTCGAGTATAGGTCTGCGTCTTCCGTCTTGGGCTCTCCCCTGGAACCCGAATGGCCTGTACACCCTGACGTTGTCGCACTTCCCTCAGTTTATGAGCCAGGAGGCAGCCACATCTGTCGCCCCCGTGTAGTAGGAGTGGCGGAGACGAAAGGCCAAGTATTCCGCTTTGTCCTGATCTAGTGCCACTAGTTGCTTCCTCTCTATACAGAGCTGGCGCCAGGCACGCGCGGCGCCGTTGCGTTGGTGCATCTATTCTACCTTCGCTACCCGCTGGGTTAGTTCAGCTCTCTTGTTGCTTCGTTACACATTACTGGCCGCAGATATGGTGATGAATTCCCCTCATAGGACGGCTTTGAGGGGGGACCACTGCGTCGCCAGAGAAGTATCAGCTTTAGCGTTGAGTGTCAGGAAGTTTGTGATGGCTGTCTTGATTTGGGTGACCGTGGATGCATGGTGTAGTAGTGTATCGCGCAGGCGCCGGTGTCGCTGTGGTTGCCGGGTATGGGGGAAGTGAAATGTGGCTACCACTGGGGAGTGATCCGATAGGGATGCAGGGAGAATCTCAGTGTCTATCGCAAGCGCCTCTAAGGGGGTAGAGCTAAGGAAGTAATGTAGTCTGGCATATGTTTTATGTGCCCCTGAGTAGTATGTATAGGCCCGGCTGCGGGGGTGAAAATGGCGCCACATATTTGAGAGTCCAAAGTCCCGAAGCCGATCAAGTCAGTCCGGGAGAGGGCCCCAACCTATGTCCAGCGCTGACAAGAGCGGTCAGTGACGTTATCGAAGACCATGTTTAAGTCTCCTCCTAACAGCAAGTGTCGTTCAGAGTTGGCTGTCACCTCCGTAAGTGCAGTATGGAAAAATCTCCCCTGTCCATCGTTGAGGGCATAGAAAGAACCCACTATGAGGGGGATCCTAACTAGCTGAAATTGATATGTGAGTAAGCGGCCCTTAATTTCAGCTTTCTTCTGGAGGACCTTACCCTGGAAAGAGCTGGAGACAAGTATAGCAACCCAGTGGAGTTAGAGGAAAATAGTTGTGTGGAGAAGCGTGGGATCTCAATCTCTGGTGATCTTTAGGGACCGGGTCTGTCTCTTGTAAAAGGCAAATGTCAGTGTTTGATTGCTCTAGATAGTGGAGGACCGCCTTGCGTTTAATCGGGTTGTTGGGACCGCGGACATTGAGGGTGAGAATTTTAAGCGGTTTCTGGGGCATGTGGCATGTGGAAGGAGAGCTGGCTGAGACGAGGTCCGGGAGGGGCTCTTAAAAGCTCTCGGCTAAAAGAGGGGGAACGCCATCCTACAGCACTGCAACCTGGTGCCTGGAAGGGGTTAGAAGGTGGACGAGGGGAACAACACCTGAAAAAAACCCCTGCAAAACACACCCAAAAGAAAACCCCAACCCTCCTTAACCCAAAAAGAGCCCAAACAGGAGCAGTTTGTAAGAAGAGTCCATCGTCCCAAGACGACTGGTGTATCATCCAGTGGGGGTCCGTGATGTGATCAATGGGAAGGGGAACCACCCCCCCGCCGCCCACCCATAAACAGCAAAGATGCATTAGGAGGGTGCAGAAAGGCGTAGGATCTCCAGACCCATCACTTGTCCTCAGAGCTCTCCCCCGCTAGGGCCTCGGTAGCTGTAGCCAGTGCTTCTTGTTGGCTACGGGCGATTTCAGAGGCGGCGGCTTCCTAGGGCGCCGTCTGCTGCTCTGGCACTGCCATCCTGATGGAGGGATTTCCTGCCTCGGACCTGCGCCATCGGCGTTATTTTCCTCGCTTGGTGGAGTAAAGCCCAACAGGCGGTAGGCTTCCATCAAAGAACGAAGTTGGTGGAGTTTGCTATTGTATCTAAAGATGAGGCGGAATGGGTGTCCCCAAGAGTACGAGATCCCCTGCTGCCGCAGGTGGTCGGTCACCGGGCAGAACTGCCGCCTTTGCTGAAGGGTGATCAGTGCCGGGGAATGTCCCTGGTCCGAGATGGGATGCATAGTCCGTGCCTTAGAGAAAATAGACTCCTTGGTCTTGAAGTCCTGGACGCACACCAGGATGTCCACTGGAGGTGTGTTGGGACCACGGGGTGGACCCACTCTGTGTGCTCTGTCCAAAACGACATCAGCCTCATGAGAGTCTCTGTGTATGTGCCGAAAGAGGCCAATTGTGAAAGCAAATAGGTCCCGGGTGTCGGCGGTCATCCTCACTCCCGGGATTCAGATGTTGTGTCTGCGGGAGCAGTTTTTGATATCCTCCAGATGCATCTGCATGTTCATATTCTGGTCCTGCAACCTGAGGACTTCTTGTTGGAGTGTCTTCAGATCTGTGACTGTGGAGTCACTTTTCTCTTCGAGTGCGGCCACCCGCTCTCCAACCCCCTCAACATCCCGGCGAATGTCTTTAAGTTCCGTGGCAAATTCGGCTTTCACTGACTGGATGTCTTCCCTAAGTGTAAAGAAGAGCGACTCTAGGAAGGCCTTCGTGATGGGTTCAGCCCCCGCGGCCGCGGGGCGTTTCGCTGTTTTAGCCTCCGGCGTTTTGGCAGCCATATCAGGGATGGACTGTATGCGGCCAAAGATATCCTTCAGGTATTTCGGATTGTTGGTCCTGGATTTTGACATGCTCCCCTGGCTTGCCAGACATGCCACCACGCAGCGTTGAGAGACCGGCGGGCCCCCCGGGGTGCACAAATCCTCCAGCCGCTGGCCGCAGCTCACTCGGGAGATGTAGGGCGGGCAGGAACCAAGATGAGTGATCCCCAACGATCTCAGCAGCACAGGCATCCAAGATCCGGTGAAGATCTGGTGATTCTCATGCAGGCCGGTCCAGACGCAGCGAACCACCATCAGCGAGGGGGTGCATAGCAGATTATGGAGGGCTCAAGAGTGGTTCCCATAGTATGGCGCTGCATTTTAGGGATAAGTCCAGCACTAGGGCAGTGCGAGCCCGCGGGGTCGGCCGCTCCCAGATCACTGCAGACCCGGAAGGCTCCCCATCCGCTGTCCGGGCAAGGCCCCAATGTCTCTCTTCGCGCCGCACTCAGAAATGGTGCAGAAATCTAGGACGTGGATGGTCCGACTCCCGGCATCCCCTTAACAGCCCGGCCTCCTCATGTGTCACAATGGCCGAGCACAAGGCCACTATAGCCTCGGGTACCTTCTGTTCGGTGCTATGTAGAGCGAAGGAACCCGCCAGGCCGAGCCACTCCCCTGAAAGCGCTCTCCAAGACTAGGTTGCTCCGACGGTGGATCAGATGGCAGGCACAGCACTCCGCAAGTCCGCTGTGGGGGAGCAGCGCTGTCACCAGGCCAGCCCCGGACGTCCACACTCTCCTGCCATGCTGCGCTGCTCCCTGGTAGGTCACCAAGGCCTTCGCTACCCTGGGCCCGGAGATCGTGCGGTCTGCTCCATTGGCGCCAAAGTCCAGCTGTGAGCAGCGCCTGGCCTCCGCTTGGTTAGGTGTGACGGGAAGCACCCACCAGGCCACAGGACAGCTGGACCGGCTCTCGATGGGAAGTCACCACCCCTGCCGCCCAGGAATATCGGAGGGGCCCCCAGCCAGCTAGTCCCCAACTGCCCAAGTCCCATCAGCAATGTCACCACTAGGTGCACCCAGATGCTGGCCTCCGTACCCGCCCCCACCAGGCCGAGGATCTGCGCGTTTCACCTCCACAGTGCATGAGAGGGGGTCGCGAAGCACTCAACTCGTGCCCGGCGGGGGGTCCGCGAGGCCCTCCTGCTTCGGCCGCGGGGTGGCCACCGATGTCACCGGCAGGCGATGATGTAGGTAAGCAACTCCACACTCCATACACATGCCAGTAATTCCTTTTCTATTACAGAGTATTTACTTTCTGCCTGGAATAATGTTCTAGAAGCAAAACCTATTGTGTGTGCATATTGGCTATTCAACTGAGACAAAGCTGCTCCCAGTCCGCACTCACATGCATCTACTATGACAATTGTACTTTTTCCTTCCACAAACAGATGTAGAGTGGTGCCTCAATTTATTCATCCCTGACTCTCTTAAAAGAGCTTTTGCATTTTTTAACCACACATACTCAATGCCTTTTTAACAGTACTCTAAGTCACATTTGCAAAGTTACTCATGAATTTTGGATAGAACTCACAAAGCCCTACAAAGGACAACAATTGCTCTTTGTTCTTAGGTGCTAGAGCCTCAACTATACGTTTGGCTAGAGTTTTTCTTAAAAATACACTTGTCTTTTTTGAGTGTAGCCCCTCTTTTCTTTAGCACCTTTAACATTTCACTCAATACACGATCATGCTCACACTCACTGTCTGAAAATATCAGACTATGATCTTGAAAAATTGCAATTTGTGGAAAATCATTAAACATATTTGACATTAACCTCTGAAAAACCTATACTATGTAAAATGGCATCCTACAAAATTGAAATACTATTCTGTTGTAAGGAAGGCAGTAAAATGTCAAGAATCCTTATCAAGTTTCACCTGATGGTATGCTACTCTTAAGTCCAATGTGGTGAACCAAATGGATTATCCAATTTTTGTGATTAAATCTTCAATTTTTGGTAATGGAAAATTGTTCACCCATTTGGCACTATTAACACTTCTCAAATCCATGCATTCTGAGTTCACTTGACGTTTTCTTTGGTAATACAATCGGGGACAACCATAAGGTTGCTTTTGTTTTTTCATAATACCTTGTGCGCACATGTCTTTTAGCATTTCTGAGAGACCTTTCCTTACACTTAAAGGGATGTTGCATAGCTTGTGCTTCACTGGTGATAACCCCTGCTTGACTATAATAGTATAAGTGAAATCTGATATTTTCTCCAACTTTCCCTGAAACACTATATTAAACCTTTCTTCCCAAAATTATTTTGTGCCGCATACTGACCCAATTTTATTTCTCTCAAATGTAATCAGTTTGTCCAATCTTGATTTTATTGTGATCATAAATTTAGCCTAATGCACCACGTATCACAATATGTTTTATTCAATATTTTATCCAAACATCGTCCTATGCTCTTTGTATATGAAGCTAGATGGTGTATAATTGACAAATATTTCCATATCTGCACCATAATAAAGAGACACCACCAACCTGATACACTGATCTTGAAGCTTATTTTCACGTTATACAGCTAAAAGATTTAGGGTGTTAAGATTCTGAGCAGAGAAAGTAGAGTGGGAGGGAAAAGGAGCAGGAAGGAAAAGAAATGAAAAACTATAGAACTTATCATCACAGTGCATAAATAGGTGAATGAGAGGCTCAGGTTCATGTGTATTTCTAAACTGGGCTACTCTGAAAAAGACACAGTCTGGGGTTAGAAGTGTGGGACAGTACAAGAGAAAAAAGTCAATGTCAGGGCAGGATTTAGAACATTGTTTTCTCAAATATATAGCCACAATTAATCCATTTACAATTTTGGGCTTTATATAGAATTTGGCAGATGGGATACTCTGTCAAAATGTGACAGATATCCTGTCCGCTACATTTCAAGTGATGTAGGATATATGAACTTGTAATTCAGTGGATGAATGAATGAATGATGGGTTTTATAAAGTGCACAGCTACAATGAGAGTTTCATGGCGCCTAATTGTTTGACCAACAGGAGTAATTACAATCTAGTCCTTAAATAGGTAGGTTTTATTTGTGTGCAGAACAGTTTTTTGGTCTGAAATGTATTAGAAGGGGAGAGGAAACTCGTTCCAGTATTCAGCTGCAAGTACTGAGCAGGCTGAGCGACCCCACCTTTTCTTTTTTTGTGGAGGGGATGGACAACCAGCTTACTGATTCAGAGCTAGAAGATTTTGTAGACAGTAGCGGAACAATCACTTTTGTAGGTAGTAGGGACCGGTTTTATAGAAAGCAGAGAGAGCTATTATTAATAATTTAAAATTGACCCTTTTCTTTACTGGTAGCCAGTGCAACTGTTTGCGGCATTGCATAACTGAGGTTTGTTTGAGGAGATTAAAGAGAAGGCAGATAGCCATGTCTTGAACATTTTGTAGTCTATGGGTCAGATAGTCTGGACAGTATCAATGCATGTACCGCCATCTTCTGAGCACTCCAAGGAAGAAGTTTGAGAAAATTCCTCACCAGCCCCAGAATCCAAAGTGCATGTTTTACCACTGCTGTAATTTGAGGTTTGAAAAAAAGCTGGAGTTCACCAGCACCCCTATGTTTCTTGCCACTCTAGCAGGGGGATGCCGCACAACTTGATGTCCAGGCCCTAACCAACCAGGGAGAGGGTATTTCCCAAATAGCAGGATCTCGGTTATGTTAGGGTTGCATTGTAGGGAGTTGGAATTGAGCCAGCTCATCACTCCTGTAATATAGTTGGAAAATGTAGTTTTGGCCTTGTCATTTTTTTTACTGTATTTCTGCAGTAATTGGGTGTGATCTGCATAGGAGACTAACTGGGTATCAAAGGATGCAATAAGGCTAATGGAGTCATACATATTGTAAACAGAGTAGGGCTCAAGGCAGAGTTTCAGATAATTGCTAGTTTTGGCTTCTGAAAAGAATCGTTTGTGTCAAACAGTTTGTTCCCTGTTTTCCAGAAAGGACCTTAACCAGGTCAATGCTTTCCCTTCGACCCCAATGTGGGTAAGGCGTTGAATCAGGATCTCAAATGAGATGGGACATTCATCATGTTTATGACTGAATATCCCATCTGCCAAACTCAAAACATTGCCCTTCGTCAGACTACATAATAAACAAAGAATATGACATGAATTACTTTCTTTGAGGAATATATAGGCCATAGTATTGCTACTGAAGACTCACTACGTGGGAATTGGATTTGAATGTCTAGAAAGCTATGGTTGCACATAGCGTGTCCATTGCTCATATGTGCATTTTAGAAGAGTAGTTTTACTATAAGAAAGAAAAGGCATCAAGATAAAATGTATTTGATGAGACTCTTCAGACAGGTGATTGGTGTATTATTAGAGACAGAACAGAATTTCACCATTGCTAGCTAAAATGGACATGGACTTGTAGTAGGTGCCCCAAATTGGCAAGAAGATCTTCCGCTAAACCCGATCAGCATCTCAGTCCCTCTTATTTTGTCAGTGACTTTAATCTATCTCTAGTATCACTAGATGCATACGATAAGAATTAGCAGGAACAACATACCTCTCAAAGGAGACCTACATTTAAGACCACCATTGACACTTAGTCCAAAAGCTATGTATTAATGGATTTTTTGGGTTTACGGTACCCTGACATACAGAAGTATAGATTATTTTCTAGTATTCCATAATCTGATTTCTTTAGAGTCTTGTATCCTACCAGCATCTTTATCAAGTTATTTGCTAATTTATTTGCTAAATCAAAAAATTACCTCAAGAAGTAATAGAGTTTGTCGCTCTAGTTGGAAGCGGGATCAGTTGCTTTTGGTGAAAACCAAGCCAATTTATAATGTGTGCAAAGCTTTAAACATTTTTCTTTAATTAACCATTGGTGAGCTGCTGGAGGAATTGTGAGGGGTAGTTTTATTGCTTCTCTCACTGGTATTTTCATTTCTCAGGCTGTGAACAAGTAAAGATTATAACAGAGTAAACTAAGTGATTTAGAACAAAAACTGGATCAGGCACAGATGCTAGTCAATAACCACCATTGCACTAAATACACAATTAGAGAAAGTTTGATTATTCAGGCTAAAATGGGATGTTGTGAACTTTAATGTCTTCATTTGAGTGCTCAAAGAAGATAATAGAACAGGTAAGATACATGTCTGGAAACTTAAAAGAAGTAATACGAAAATAACGGTAAAACGTCACTGATGGGGGTGGTCAAATGATAGGGTATTTTATTGAAACTGGGAAGGTATTCCTTAACTTTTTTTATAAGAAATTATAAAGGGGAACTTAAAAGCTGAAAATTAATCAGTATTTATTTGGCTGCTTCACTTGAGAAACTTCAACAACATGAATCAGTAGTAGGTAAATCAATGTCAGAAGAAGCAGTTAGAACATCATTAGTACATTTCCATTTTCTATGACATTTCAGAGTTTGTTCCTTATTGGACCATCTTATATAAAGCTATTTGCTTTGGAGAATATTTACTGTCATTATTTCGACAGGATTGATTGGTGTATTTCTTGAAAGCCAGTAAAAGGTCTAACTTATGGCTCCATACAATACAATCATCTTATTAAGCATTGACTAAAAAATACTCATGAAAATTTGGTCATTATAGTCGGTCAGTATGATCACAAACCTTAATCACCCAGGTCGCTCTGATTTTATCCAGGGCCACCTCTATTCTTCTAATACCCATCACCTAGTTGGCAACATTGACTATTATTGTACTACTGACACCCCGATTTTGCCCCCTGTTTCTTGATGCCCACATCTGGTTAACTGGATGTTCCTACATACTGTCTCCATAGCAGGCCGCATTTGGTGATG